>NW_028270147.1:38891881-39517714 GCF_037043375.1 Chiloscyllium plagiosum | reverse complement strand
TTAATGCGCATCGTTTTGGGGGAGCACTAACTGGGAGGAAACTATTTCTGCTGTTTGGGGAGTGCAACACTGGGGGCATAGTCAAAAAAATTGAAGCCAGACTTTCAGGAGTGAAATCAAGAATCATTTCTTTGCAAAAAAGGTGATAGAATTTGGAGCTCCCTTCTGCAATGTTAAAAATCACACAACACCAGGTTATAGTCCAACAGGTTTAATTGGAAGCACTAGCTATCAGAGCGCTGCTCCTTCATCAGCTGGTTGTGGAGTACACAATTGTAAGACTCAGAAAATATAGCAAAAGTTTACAGTGTGATGTAACTGAAATTATACACTGAAAAATACCTTGATTGTTTGTTATGTTTCTCATCTGTTAGAATGACCATGTTAGTTTCACTTCTTTCATATGTAATGACATCTTCTGCAATGACAATTTTTTTAGATTCGTTGTTAATTTTAAGACTGAGCTTGATGGATTTTGTTAACTTATCATTAAGGGATATCAGCTGTGATCATATTGAATGGTAGAACATGTTCAATGGGGTAAATGGCCTCCCCCTGTTTCTCTGGTATTGATGGGCCCTGTGATTTGATGATACTTTTTCTAAACAAAGGTTGCGATATGCCATGGATCACTCTGTTTTCCAAATAGGGACAAACCAAAGTGCATCAAGGTATCCTAAGTGAAATATAAGCTGAATTAATGTGTAGATTTTTAACATAAATACAAGAAATGTTGAATTAAAAACAATATTTAACTCAATATTTAATTCCTTCCTCAGATCTCTTATAGCTGCCATGTTGTTTGTTTATTCCCATTTAATCACCTGAAGGAAAGTTTGCCAAAGATCAAGCAAAATTTTACACCATTACTTGAACCAGTTAAAAGAAGTGGAATATATTTTTAAAATGGATATTCGAAAGTAAAACTAACATTCTGGAGTATTTCTTCAATTGTATGTGCTTTTAGGAGAATCATTGATTTCTTGCAAGTATTCTACAAGTTATTAAATTTGTACATATGAGCAGTAAGGAAAAACTTTCTCCTCTATGACATACTTCATTGAATCATGTTTGATCACTTGGCTTGGTGGTAATAATAAAGTACAGCATAAATTGGGCCATAAAATTACAGCATGAGGTTGAATTCAACCCTGGTATTGCTAATGGCCCACAGTGCCTTGTGTATGCTCAGTCTTTAGTTGCCATTTCTATTTGAAATCTATTCCTTTCAACATGCTGGTAGTGGTTTACCCTACCTCAATGTGACAACAGGACTTTGTCTTCACAAAGATTAGGAGTGTTGCTACCAAGTCACTCTTGGTGATAGACATTGAAGTCCTCCACCTGGCATATATCATGCATTCTTGCCACCCTAAGTGCACCGCCGGTTTGTGCTCAACTTAGAGTAGAATTCATTCATCAGCTGAGGTTAGGATCTCTCCGCTATCTTCCAACTATATACCACTGAAGTATCACATCTGCTGGATCTGTCCTGATGAGAGTACAGGATTCAGGCAGGGATGGTGTTAATAGTGTCTGGGCCATTGACTGAAAGTTATGATTCCATGCTTAAATGGTCTGGAGGACAACTCTCCCAATTTTGACACAGGCCCCCTGATGTATTCTTTTAAGTATTAAAATTGGAGGAAACTTTCTGTTATCTTGCTGTCGTTGCCAATGTTCATATCTGCAGGAGTATGGTTTATCCTAAGAGCCATTAATTGGTGCCCAGGTTACCAAATGTCCCCTGCAAAGAAGAATTCATTTTCATGGCATTGCAGGAAGATTCTCAATACAGTTTTCAAGCCAGTTCTACATTATTATTCTTTGTTTTTCCCTTTTGTTCTTGTTTTCTGCTGTCTCTTCCCCCAGTTTGTGGAATGCCAGCATTGCTTCAGAATTCTATAAATGATATGAGATCTCAGTTTATGCATTTAAACAGGCTCCTGTTTATTTTGAGTGGGACTATGTCCCTTTTTTTTGCTGACTCAAAATGCAGTGGGCTGAATGTTGACAGGAGTAGACAGTAGGTAGTACACCATTATATTCAAAACATTACAGCTCTGTTCCTGTTTGGAAATGGGAAAAACTGAGCCTCCTGGTTGTTGAATTGCAAACACGGAGGAGTTGCAATAATTTTCAAAGTGGCTTTTTGCTCAAGGGAAACAATCTTAGTATTTTAAAAATTCGGATTTCGGAGACTGAATTGTTCTCAGACATGTTATTGTTGGCAGTAGCATATTTTACCCAATGTCTTGTTAGTATAATGTTGCACAGCTGAGTATAAAGTTATCACTGTACGAGTCAACAGATATCTTAATTCCTGAAGAAATATGTAGGCAGTGATAGGTTGATACTACTTACAGATGATGGAAATGTGTTGCTGGAAAAGCGCAGCAGGTCAGGCAGCATCTAGGGAACAGGAGAATCGACGTTTCGGGCATTAGCCCTACTTACACTCGAAACAACAACGGCTTGCAATGATATAGCACCTTTAAAATGGTTTTAAACGTCCTATGTTACTTTATGGGAATGTAATCAGACAAAGACACTTTGAATCTGCACAGCTATTTGAGGTAGAAAACTTTCAACCCATTCATTTCCAAGTCAAAGTGAGTGCCGAAGAGTAAGTTTTATTTTCCTGTACATCCTGATGCAAGCTCCAAGTTCTAATTGACAGCTACAGTGCAATACAAAAAGTCACTTCTTGGGAACTGCTTGAACAATTGAAATGGCCCAACTGAATGCCTGAAATGGATTGTTGTGTCGAAATGTTGACATGCTTTTCTTTATAATGGAAAGAATTTTATTCAAAAAGCCTACCAGCTAAAAAAAAAGGATTCAGGACTAAACTAATGTTTCAGCAAGTTCTGACCAAAACGTTTAAATACACTTTGAGTTTACTGCATGACTTAAAGTAACATGGCAGTACATGATCAAAATTAGAGTAAAATCTACCAGCACAACTGAACTTGCTGGAATATGGACTGCTCTGTGTCAAACTGGAAAATAGGACACCTTTTTGTATTATATTGTGATTTAAGCTCTGTGTTGGAATAATTGCTATCTCTCTGTGCGATTGCTAATCATCACAGGTAAAAGGAGGAGAGAAAATCATAGTGATATTTTCTTTAGTCCTATTAACATTTTCTTCATTTCGTTGTCTTCTATTTGTGATTTTGGGTGTATCTCGCATATTGGCTGGCTTGTGAATAACTTTGAGGTTTCTTTGCTTTGGAAGTCCAAGGACAAACCCTTTCTCATTTTCTGCAGCCATTACGTAATCAAAATTGAACTCTGAAGGGAAGATTTGTTCTATTCTTGCATTTGTAAAACTCCTGAAATCAGTCACAAATTCTTGACATTCCACAGTGTATAATGTACACTGACAGTTTGATGTTATTTCTGATTCTCTATGGTTGTATCACAAAGATATGTAGCACATTGATAACAACTGCATTGAAAACTATTGACTACAAAGTTGATGAAAAGAAGACTACAACAGTCAAATCAGGATATAATTTAACTGGCATTGTCAGCACACTGTCTGACTTTATGTGACAAAGACTAGGCACTTGCAAGAGACTGACAGTTGCATTGCTGCACAGTCCACTAACAACAACTTCCTCCTTCTCAAAAAAAAACCCAGAGCTAAGATTAAATTTGGTTTATGTTATTTGCACCGTACTTGCTTTCATTTCCAATCCCAGGGGAGCATCATATAATGCATTGTGATACCAAAATTTGGCCACTCTCAATTATTTGCCAACTTCCATTATCCGCCAGGGGGCCCCTTCCATTATGGCAGATAATGGAGGTTCCAATATTATAAATAATAACAAATACCAAGGGAGCAGTTTAAAGGCAGTAATCTAATCTGGGATATTTGGATAACAGTTACAAACCTCTTGAGCTTCTCTCACATAGCTGATGACATCATCCAAACCTCCCGATTAGATTATTGCCTTTCATAATCACTCCTAGTTACCCCTTATTCTCTGTATATTGTGATAATTTTAAAATGGTAAGAGCATCAGAAAACATGCATTGTGCAACCTCCTGAAGATTAATGTGGTCAGCAAATATTAGCTCTAAATTATTCCTGCATGACACAACTGCATTCTCAAGTTACTGTTGCCAGTTTGCTTCAGCTCTCAGCCACAACTTAATGAAAAAAAACAAAGTTGTTATTTGTGCTCTTAGTGTGATTCAATCACGGCAAATATTTATACGGTCAGGTTACTCGGCCAGGCTCCCATTACAACTGGACAAGGTAAAAATTACCAAGAAAAATGTGAATGTTGGCTCCAGTCGGGTGTTGATAGCAATCACTGATGATCGGATAAATTGTTTCTGAGGTATTTGATTACGATATGATGCACCCATTTACTAATCTCTTCATCTTTGGTCAGCCACATTACACTTCACATAGGAAGATAGATATCTTCTTTAGGGTCTGCGAGTGTTTCATGCCATTTCACAGGAATTTATTTTCTGATTGCTGTACTTAACTCTTCAACCCAAATGCACAATATTTTTCAATAAGATCAGGTTATGATTGGCAGTATTTCTTCATCTTTAAATTTTAAGATTTGTTGGCATGTTATTTGCATAACCATGTTGGGAAGATGTTTGTGATATCAGAAAAGTAATTTTTTTTTTAACCAATGTGTTTTTCCACTTTTTTGGTGTGCTGTCACAGATTGTTATACTTCAGTAGTGGGGATTCAATTGATTAAAGTTAAAATAATTTGATTATAAATGAAATTTACTTCCTCCAAGTTTGGGCCCTTCGGACCACTCCAGAATTCTAGTGCAGAACCTGTAGTAGATTGCTGCAGATAGCATCAAGTGGAAAATCCAAATTACTGGTTCTGAATGAGGGCAAATCAGGCATAGCAGCCTTTCTGAACAATTATGTTGCTGCTTCTGAAGTGAAGAAACAGTAATCATAGAATCCCTACAATGTAGAAGCAGGTCATTCGGCCCATCGAGCTCACGCCAACTTTTCGAAGAGCATCCCACCCAGACCCATCCCATGCCTGTAACCCAGCATTTCCCTTGGCTGATCCACGTAGTCTGCACGTCCCTGGGCACTATGGGCAATTTACCATGGTCAATGCACCTAATCTGCATATCTTTGGACTGTGTGAGAGGAAACCAATGCAACCGCAGAAATTTCACACACGACATGAGGAGAATGCATGGAGTTTGCACAGACAGTTGCCTGAGGGTGGAATCGAACCCAGATCCCTAATGCTGTGAGGCAACCGTGCTAACACTGAGCCACTACGCTGCAAAAATGATGTTTGTTGGGATGGATGGCATAACCATTAAGGATCAGCTAACTGCTAAAGAAACACTGAATTATAAAAGAAAACACTGAGGAAGAAGCAATGTACAAGAAGAAAAAGAAAAGACCCATATTAGAATGATCTGATTTACATATATCCTACGATAGCCAATACTTAGGCTTCATCAGAACTAGCAATTGTCCAGATTTATTTATATGAATACAAAATCCTGTCAACAAAACTTAACAGTTTATCTGAGTGACTGATGATTTAAAGTCTCAACATAGTGTTCAATGCTTCTGACAGTGTCAGGCTCAGAGCAGCAAGAACTTTTACTAATAAGAATGAGCCAAAATATTTTTAATTTGAAAATTGTTGTTGGTTAAACTAAAACATTATTGACTCTCCTGTCAACATCTACAATTAGGGAATAGTGGTCCTTTAATGAGACCAATGAGATAAAAGGAACATTTTTCCCTCTGCAGGCAAACAACCATTAAAAACCATCTTCTGTGTTTGTTCAATAAACGGAGGCACTTCGAGACATTACATTAAAACAATAATCGACTGAGAGGAAGCACTATTGACGAACAATGCATTTCAGAATTTAATTAGAGTCAACCACTTTTCTCAAACTGTTATCTCTTGTGGTGTTGTTTGAACGAGAGTGCTAAACAGAATATAGGTCATTTCACAGGCTGAGACACAAAAGCTAAGCATTGCCAAACTGTTATTCTTTTCATGCTCTGCCCACATTTACAAAAGTGCTGCTCGTTTTATGAATGTAGATAAAATAAGTAGATCTTATCAAATTTCATGGCTATTGTCTATTAAGATTAAAATTAAAATGGACAGGTGATTCCAATGCATGACTGCCTGCACTAGTTGCTTCCAATGCAGTCAGTATACAAACCTTAAGTCACCTGCTCATTTAACTGTTTACAACATGCAGCGAGTGCTGTTGTGTGGCTGCACATCTAAGCAGGGGACACACCAGGCTATCACAAGTTCAATAGATGTTTTCAAATTTCACTGGATTAAGGAGACATTCCAATGAACTGGAAAGTAACAAACATAAATTCTCCTTTTCAAGAAGGGAGTGAAGCAAAGTAGGAAACTATAGACCAGTAAACTCAATGTCGATTGTGGAGATAGTAGCGAGCTTTGAGAAGATTTGTAGCTCAGGTTGAGGTTCTGGATGTAGGTTTGCTCACTGAGCTGGAAGTTTCGTTTTCAGACATTTCATCACCATACTAGTGATATCTTCAGTGAGCCTCCGAATAAAGCACTGGTGGTGTAGTCCACTTTCTATTTATATGTTTGGGTTTCCTTGGGTTAGTGATGTTATTTCCTGTGGTGACATCATTTTCTATGGTGATTTCATTTCCTGTCCTGTGGGTCGTAAATGTGATCCAAGTCATTTGTGAGATGGTGATGGATTCAATCATCAAAGAGGTTACAGTTGGGTATTTGGCAAAATTCAGTGTAATTTGAAAGAGTCAGTATGGTTTTGTGAAAAGGAAATCAGGTTTAGCCAATTTATTATAATTATTTGAACAAATAACATGTGCTGTGGATTAAAAAGAGTGTTTCAGTTTAAATCAGCTTATGCTATTATGTTTAGTTTTCCAGAATGTTTTTGACAAAGTGCTATAAAAAAAGTTATTGTGGAAAAGAAATGTCAGTAGAGTAGTGAGTAACATACAAGCCTCAATAGAAAATTGACTGAGCGACAAAAAAGAGGAAGTATGCATAAATGGATCTTGTTCAGATTGGCAGGATGTGATAAGTACGGTCCTGCATGAGTCTATGCTGGGATCTCAACATAGTATCAATTATAATATGTTTTTATGACTTATATAAGAGGATCAAAGTCTAAATTTATAGATCTTAGAAAGATAGGGAGGAAAGTATAGTGTGAAGTTTTTCTTCTTCCCCGGTAAGTGGGCTTTGCTGAGCCAGCATTTAGAGTCATAGTGATGTACAGCATGGAAACAGACCCTTCGGTCCAACCTGTCCATGCCGACCAGATATCCCAACGCAATCTTGTCTCACCTGCCAGCACCCGGCCCATATCCCTCCAAACCCTTCCTGTTCATATACATCCAAATACCTCTTCAATGTTGCAATTGTACCAGCCTTCACCACATCCTCTGGCAGCTCATTCCATACACGTACCACCCTCTGCGTGAAAAAGTTGCCCCTTAGGTCTCTTTTATATATTTCCCCCCTCACCCTAAACCTATGCCCTCTAGGTATGGACTTCCCGACCCCAGGGAAAAGACTTTGCCTATTCACCCTATCCATGTCCCTCATAATTTTGTAAACCTCTATAAGGTCACCCCTCAGCCTCAGATGCTCCAGGGAAAACAGTCCTAGCCTGTTCAGCCTCTCCCTATAGCTCAAATCCTCCAACCCTGGCAACGTCCTTGTAAGTCTTTTCTGAACCCTTTCAAGTTTCACAACATATTTCCGATAGGAAGGAGACCAGAATTGCACGCAATATTCCAACAGTGGCCTAACCAATGACCTCCCAACTCCTGTACTCAATACTCTGACCAATAAAGGAAAGCATACCAAACGCCTTCTTCACTATCCTATCTCCTTGTGACTCCACTTTGAAGGAGCTATGAGCCTGCACTCCAAGATCTCTTTGTTCAGCAACACTCCCTAGGACCTTACCATTAAGTGTATAAGTCCTGCTAAGATTTGCTTTCCCAAAATGCAGCACCTCGCATTTACCTGAATTAAACTCCATCTGCCTCTTCTCAACCCATTGGCTCATCTGGTCTAGATCCTGTTGTAATCTGAGGTAACCTTCTTCGCTGTCCACGACACCTCCAATTTTGGTGTCATCTGCAAACTTACTAACTGTACCTCTTATGCTCGCATCCAAATCATTTATCTAAATTACAAAAAGTAGAGGACCCAGCACTGATCCTTGTGGCACTCCACTAATCACAGGCCTCCAGTCTGAAAAACAACCCTCCACCACCACCCTCTGTCTTCTACCTTTGAGCCAGTTCTGTATCCAAATGGCTAGTTCTCCCTGTATTCCATGAGATCTAACCTTACTAATCAGTCTCCCATGGGGAACCTTGTCGAACGCCTTACTGAAGTCCATATAGATTACATCTGCTACTCTGCCCTCATCAATCTTCTTTGTTACTTCTTCAAAAAACTCAATCAAGTTTGTGAGACATGACTTCCCACGCACAAAGCCATGTTGGCTATCCCTAATCAGTCCTTGCCTTAGGTCTGGTCTATCCTTTTCCATCACTATTTTAAAACGAATAGAATTATGGTCGCTGGCCCCAAAGTGCTCCCCCACTGATACCTCAGTCACCTGCCCTGCCTTATTTCCCAAGAGTAGTTTCAGTTTAGCACCTTCTCTACTAGGTCCATCAACATACTGAATCAGAAAATTGTCTTGTACACACTTAAGAAATTCCTCTCCATCTAAACCTTTAACACTTTGGCAGTCCCAGTCGATGTTTGGAAAGTTAAAATCCCCTATCATAACTACCCTATTATTCTTACAGATAGCTGAGATCTCCTTTCAAGTTTGTTTCTCAATTTCCCTCTGACTATTAGGGGGTCTATAATACAATCCCAGTAATGTGATCATCCCTTTCTTATTTCTCAGTTCCACCCAAATAACTTCCCTGGATGTATTTCCGGGAATATCCTCCCTCAGCACAGCTGTAATGCTATCCCTTATCAAAAATGCCACTCCCCCTCCTCTCTTGCCTCCCTTTCTATCCTTCCTGTAGCATTTGTATCCTGGAACATTAAGCTGCCAGTTCTGCCCATCCCTGAGCCATGTTTCTGTAATTGCTATGATATCCCAGTCCCATGTTCCTAACCATGCCCTGATTTCATCTGCCTTCCCTGTTAGGCCCCTTGCATTGAAGTAAATGGAGTTTAATTTATTAGTCCTACCTTGTCCCTGCCTTCTCTGACTATTTGACTCACTTTTGTTCTCAACTGTACCAGTCTCAGATTGATCTCTTTCCTCACTATCTCCCTGGGTCACACCCCTCCACCTTACTCGTTTAAATTCTCCCAAGCAGTTCTAGTAAATTTCCCTGTCAGTATATTAGTCCCCTTCCAATTTAGGTGCAATCCGACCTTCTTGTACATTTCTACCACAAAAGAGATTCCAATGATCCAAAAATGTGAATACACCAGCTCCTCAGCCTTATTGCCCAACTCCAATTGACTTCGATCTGGTGAGCTGCCTTCTTGAACTGCTGCAATCCATTTGATGCCGGGACACCAACAAGTATAACGTCATTTGAATTTCAAGAGACAATGGTTAAATTCTCTCATTTTGGAGATGATCTTTGCCTGGTATTTGCATGATCCGATGTTACTTATCGCTTGTCATTCCAAGTTGAGATCTTGCTGAATCTGGACATGGACTGCTACAGTATCTGAGGAATTATAAACATTGCTGAACATTTTAAAATCATTAGCCAACATCCCTACTTCTGACTGATGACAGAGGGAATTTCATTGATGGGGAAGCTGAAGATTATTAGGTCTAGGAACTTTTGCAGTGATGACCTGGAACTGAGACAACATGCAGTAATCATATCTATCTTCCTTTTGTATTAGGTTTTATTCCAACCAGTGGAGAGATTTCCTGCATTCTCATTGATTGCCCAGTTTTGCTTGAGACATAGCAAAGATACAAACATGTATACCACATGATTTTTGCTCAATATGGGAAACGTGAAGCTGTTCACTTTGGCAAAAAGAATAAACAGCAGAGTATTATTTAAGCTGTGAAAGACTTCCGAATTCAGAGATGCTAAGGAATAGTTCCAGTACACAAGTCACAAAATGTTCGTAAGCATGTAAATCAAGTGATTATGAAGACCATTTGAATAGCATCCTTTATTATGGAAGGAACTGAATGTAATAGTAAGGATGTCATATGATATAAATGTGTTGGTGACGGTTCAGAGGAGATTTATTAGATGAATTGTCTCAGAAGATAATAGAGATGAGGGCATTAAATATTCTTAAGGTAGAGGTAGTTCTTGTTAGGCAAGGAAAGCAAAGGTTATTGGGGATAGATGGGAATGTTGGAATAGTAACACAACAGATCAGTCATGAACTTATTGAATCTTAGAGTAGGCTTGAAGGGCTGATTGACCTCCTGTTTCTATCTCGTACATTAATTTGTATGCTTGTAAGCTTTCACTATTTGTAAAACTGCCACCACACCTTAAAGATGAAGTGGATTTTACATGAGATTAATTGCCTTTGGAAAGCCAAAATGATGATAGAGCATAGAGAGAACAGGGACTCTGAAATCTCAGTCATTGAGGTGCACAGGAAGAGAAATGTTGTCTATCTACAAATTGGCAACGATACTTCCCAGAGAAACTCTCAGAAGGCAGTGGAAGTAGGTAGCTATGATAGTGAATACCAAGAGTTAAGCCCAGGTGTATGGATACAGTGCCACAAGTTGTTCAGTTACCTTATATGTCTGGTTAAAGTCAGTAAAAGCATTTTGAAATACCATAGCCCACCAGATGCCTCACTTCCCCAGTCACTGTCCTATATCCACCAAAAATTCCTACCATTCTTTGCACACATTTTACGTTCATACCTTTTGACTGAACCTCACTCAATAACAGTGCTGCAAATATCACTTCCATCTGACAACTTCCACATGTCACTAGCTATTCAAGCATGGCAGTCACATCAACTGAACTGATAGCACCGGGCTAGCTGACACACTTCCAAACCTTTGCCAGAACAAGGCTATGTACAATCTGAGGCAGCAGCATCCACCTGTCAGGAACAGGCATGACCATACCTTATGGAAGTTGCGGTTTTGTCACTATTTCAGCGGTCTTGACTGAGGCTGGGCTTCCCTAAAGTGAAGGCATTGTGACCACTGTCTGGAAACTGGGCATTACCCTGTGTGATTGGCTGCTTATGATTACAAACCAGATTGGCACAGAGCAAGCCAGAACCATTTTGGTGCTTGCACCCAGTGGCATTCTGCACCACAAGAAAGCCTGATATCCCTGCAAAAACACATACTTGATTGACATGTTTCATTCTCGCAAGATAGAAGAAATTTATTCAGCTCTCTTGAAATGCAGAGTCTCAGTGACTTCTTTTCTACAGCTGTAGACAGTGATCAGGGATTTTTTTGCAAATTTTGATTAATCCAGTCTGGAATGAAACAAGCTGATGACCTTCCTGATGAAGGGCTTTTGCCCGAAACGTCGATTTTTCTGCTCCTCAAATGCTGCCTGACCTGCTGTGCTTTTCCAGCATATCTCTAATCTAAACTCTGGGTTCCAGCATCTGCAGTCCTCACTTTTGCCAAGTTGATGACCATGTACACTTTGACTGGTTATGTTGTTCTCCGCCTTCCACTGGGGTTGCAGTTGTGGCTGCATCAGCTGGCAGACTTCAAGAAGGATGCCCATAGTGAATTGGTGGTCTCTAACAACAGCTACTGGAGGAGGACACTTGGAAAAATTAATCCCAGAATACTATAGATGTGTATTTCCACACTCTAGGGGCAATTCTCTGCCTCCTTTTCCTCTTCTAGCAGCTAGTCCTGGTCTCTGTGTCATCTCTTCTCATTCTCTCCCTGCCTTTCCTGCTGTAGGCCACAGGGACACGAATTGCGTGCACCCCTATCTCAGACCAAGTGGTCTGTGCAGAATCCTTAGGTCAAGCCAACAACCCAAGCATCTACCATACCACACTATGCAGACTTTAACAACTTTAAACAACTCTGGAAACCACTGAACAATTGCAGCAAGAACCCCAACAGAAATCAATCATCAACTAAGTTTAAAATTGTCAATGATCCCTACAGATATGAGGGGATAGGTCGTGTCTTTCCTTCTGCTGAATCTGTTTAGCTCTGTGTTGTTAAAAGAGGGCTCCAATCTGGCTCAGAATTACATCATTATTGACATTACTATTAGCCTTCTCCTGTCAAATGCCCCTTGAATGCATGCCAAAAATATGGACTGCTATGTTCAGTACTAGATGTCTGCATCTACTGGAATCATTGAGACAAAATAGTACCATTGTTATCAAGAAAAGAAGTCTACACAAATGTAATGTACAGTAGAGCAGTGACTAGTGACCATCCTTGTTGATGTTAGTTACAAGCTATTCTGCAATATGTTTCAGCTAACTTGAATCATTATGAAATTACTTTCCCTATTAATTCTGATCTATAGATAAATTAGAACACTGAGTTTTTTATTTGTAAACACTGTAAGGAGATTAGTTCTTCCTCAGAACCAATTTTCAAATGATTACAAAAAAAATGACTAATAGTTACATTTTCTTTCCTGTGCTTCTGTTGAAATGGTGAGTGGAAACTGTACAGGAGAAACCCACAGGTCAATGGAAAGTTGGACATATTTATAGAATTACTGCAAATAACCCGATGAGCCTTTTTAATTTCAATTTTATGCATGTTCATCAATTTTGCTTCATTATCAAGCTCGCTATCGGCTTACACATCAACCTTCTAACATATTAGTTCTCTTCTCATGCAACTCTTAACTTTTCTGTTACAATATGTATGAGAACATACAAGATTGATTGTCACTCTGAAACTTTCCGCTGAGAAATTTTGAAGTCTTGAAATTCATTATCTCATTAAAATTACCTGATAGGAAGAAGGAAGAGCCATTATTCTGCTTGTCATAATTCCTTTGTATAGCATGTTTGGAAACCAATTTTGCATTAATATTAAGATAACTTTATTTTCTAAAAATTCAAGATAAATAGAATCATAAGCCATCAGACTGTTTTGGTTTTGTTAAATACAAGAATAAGAATACTTCATGGTAACTGTGAGCTGCTGTTATCATGACATTTTAGACTCAGGAGAACCAGGCACTTTAAATCCGAACAGCAAGTGTAGTCACTCAGCAACCAAGAGAATGTTGATTAGATTAGATTCCCTACAGTGTGGAAACAGGCCCTTCGGCCCAACAAGTCCACACTGACCCTGTGAAGAGTAACCCACCCAGACCCATTTCCCTCTGACTAACATACTGAACACCGTGGGCAAATTAGCACAGCCAATTCACCTGGCCTGCACATCTTTGGACTGTGAAAGAAAACCCACACAGATACGAGGAGAAAGTGCAAACTCCACACAGACAGTTGCCAGAGGCTGGAATTGAACCTGGTGCTGTGAGGCAGCAGTGCTAACCACTGTGCCAACCCCAATGTAGCCAAGTTAGTAACTCCTTATAGTGTTGAGTTGCAACCTTTCTTGCATTCTTGTGTCCCCGTTGTTTAGAATGGTAGATTACAAATTATTATATAACAATACAATGTAAACTTCAGTTTACTTGTCTCAAAAATTTGAGGGTGAAATTTTCTTTGCTTGTAAAAGAAATAATGATAGTACAGACTATACCAGCTGATATATGATATCCAGTTCACAATAACGGTAATTGGCATATTGTATAGGTGCTTTTGGCCTTATCTAAAAGGGTGAATTGTTTTATTGAACACTCAAGAGATAAAACTTCCTATCTAGAACATGAGGAAGATAAGTACTTGCAACAGAAGATTAATAAGCAGTTTGGGTAGAAAGGACATTAAATAGATAAGTCGTTCAGCTCTTAGAGCAATGCGTAGTGCAAGCTGTAATAAGCCTGTTTATTTGGTACAGTAAGAATGAAAAAAACTTTGGGGTCACAATTGAATATTTTTTCCAGAGTCAAACTCATTTTGTGTAAGACTGGTGACAAGAACTGTAAATGACCACTGAAGGGAGTAAACTGAAGCAGGTTTCTAAGTGCCATGGTTAGAATCAGGTGCATACTGTTCATATCACCCATGGAGTTCAATTATTACCTTGCGTTCTCAAAGCTTTCATTTCTGCTTTGCTACTGTTCTATTGCATAAAGAGTGAAAACGCACAGCTATCCATTGGTATGGGTTGTATTATTTTATGAATTAAAAAAAACAAAGATTAGTGTAAAGGTGCCCAGTGAATGCCACAGACTTTGAAATCTGGCTGGCTTGTAAATGAAAGCAGCTGGATTCAGCAGGGAGCTGTGTCTCACATGTGGTGGAGCAAAAGGATAAAACAGACGGCTGTTAAAAATAACACACTAATGATTACTTTTTTTTTCCTTGCTGGGGAAAAAATTATTAGAAAGAATTATTGCCGTCAAGGATACTTTTCTAGTAAAAAGAAGAAAAGCATTCATTCATAATTTATATCCTCAATTACTATTAATAAAAAAAATTTCAATGGGGAATCATCTGAAATTATATATAACATGGCATTAACTTTTGGTTCAACTTTCCTTCTCGTTTATTATAAAATTAATTGAGATATGTAGCACTGACTTCTTCATGACAATATGATTTGAATATAATATTCTAATTGTACATTCTATATATTCACATTATATGCAAGTCTGAATGCAGATATAATAAGATTAGAATTTATTTGAGAATAATAATGTTGACTGCGAAATCTTCCCTCTTGCCTGCTCCTATAGTTCATGGACACTCAACTCTCCAATCTTAAAGGTAATAGAGGGTGAGAGGGGGCAGACAATACTCCATATGGGCTTGCTTCAATTTTAGCCTATACAACAGGAGTCAGGGATTCAGTGGCAAAAGGACATCTAAATATATTTCCTTGTAGAATCTGATCTTGCAGTCCTCCCAATCCTTCGACTCATCCAGTAGGATGTGCAGGGATGTTTGCTTTGGATAAAAAAGAAATAGTGGATTGTGGTGGGGTCAGGATGGAAGCAGTTTTTTATTGTATCCTATGCTATCACAAGGTCACGTGTATTTGTGTGTAACTAGCCCTGTGGGCTTGGGTGATGTCATCACATGAGCACACATCTGTGTGTGCAACTTCCATCTTCCTTTCTATGCAACATTCACAACATTTTCTCTTTTCCTCATAACATTATATAAACCTAATTTCCTCCCACCATACCCTTCATCGTCTGCTGGGAAAAATAATCCTCCTATAGTCATTCATTGATCCCAAGTAAGATGTAGTACCAAAAATATGGACAAATAAAGCATAATTTTGGGGTATTCATTGGCTCTATATGCTTGGGGTATTCATTGGCTCTATATCCTACTAAAACAAGACTTCAATACAGTACCCAGTACTACAGCACAGAATCTGGTCATTTGACCCAACAGGTCCATTTTAGTGATTAATTGGCAAGGAACATGACACACAAATGCCAGGCTATGACCATCTCTAATAAGAGACAATCTAACCATCGACCCTTGGCATTCGATGGTGTTACCATCACTGAATCCTCCACAATCAAATCCTGGGGTTTACCATTGAGCAGAAACTGAACAAAACTTGCCATATAAATACAATAGCTATAAAAGCAGGTTAGTAGTAGGAATACTGCAGTGAATAACTTTCCTTCTGACTCCCCAAAGCCTGTCTACCATCAACAAGATGCAAGTCAGGAGTGTGTTGGAATACTGCCCACTTGTCTGGATGGGTGCAACTCCAACAGGACTCAAGAAGCTGGACAGCATCCAAGACAAAGCAGCCCATTTGATCAGCACCCCATCCACAAGCATCCGCTCCTTCCACCAGTAGACACTCAGTAACAGCAGTGTGTACTGTCTACAAGATGCATTGCAGCAATTCACCAAAGATGATGAGACAGCATCTTCCAAACCCACAACCACTTCCGTCTCGAAGGACAAGGGCAGCAGATACATGGGAACACCACCACCTGCATATTCTCCTCCAAGCAACTCACAAACCCGACTTGAAAATATATTACTGTTCCTTTATTGTAGCTTGGAATTTTCTCCCTAAAGACATTGTGGGTCAATCTACTGCACGTGGATTGCAGTAGTTCAGGAGGACCGCTCACTGCCATCTTCTCAAGGGCAACTAGGGATGGTTAATAAATGCTGGCCAGCTAGCAATGCCCATGTCTCACAAGTGAATAAAACAAAAGGAGTCATGATCAAATCATCTTAAGACCTTGAAGGAGTGAAACATAATAATTTGAAATCCTCCTCCAAGTCTCCCTGAAAATGTCTACCATATCAATGCAACCTGTAATAGTAGCTAGCATGCAATATGTTATATCATATTCACTATAGAAAATGAAAATGTTGGTGAAGAAGATACAGAGATACTTGCATCTAGGCTAGTAGAGATTGAGGTTCACAAGGAAGAGATATTAGAAATACTGCAGAGTGTGAAAATAGACAAGTCCCCTGGGCCGGATGGGATCTATCCCAGGATCCTCTGGGAAGCAAGGGAAGAGATTGCCGAGCCTTTGGCATTGATCTTCAAATCATTATTGTCTACAGGAATAGTGCCTGAGGACTGGAGGATAGCAAATGTGGTTCCCTTGTTCAAAAAGGGTCGTAGAGACAACCCTCGTAATTACAGACCAGTGAGTCTCACTTCAGTTGTTGGTAAAGTGTTGGAAAAGATTATAAGAGATAGGATTTATAACCATCTAGAAAAGAATAATCTGACAGAGAGTCAGCATGGTTTTGTGAAGGTAGGTCATGCCTAATGAATCTTATTGAGTTTTTTGACAAAGTGACCAAACAGGTAGATGAGAGTAAACCGGTTGATGTGGTGTATATGGATTTCAGCAAGGTGTTCGATAAGGTTCCCCACAGTAGGCTATTATACAAAATGCGGAGGAATGGGATTGTGGGAGACATAGCAGTTTGGATCAGTAATTGGCTTGCTGAAAGGAAACAGAGGGTTGTATTTAATGGAACATGGTCATCTTGGTGTCCAATTACTAGCAGCATACCGCAAGGGTCGGTGTTGGGTCCACTGCTGTTCGTCATTTTTATAAATGACATGGATGAGGGCTTAGAAGGGTGGGTTTGTAAATTTGCAGACGACATGAAGGTCGGTGGAGTTGTGGATAGTGACGAAGGATGTAGTAGGTTACAGAGAGACATAGATAGGATGCAGAGCTGGGCTGAGAGATGGAGTTTAATGTGGAAAAGTGTGAGGTGATACACTTTGGACGGAATAATCGGAATGTAAAGTACTGAGCTAATGGTAAGATTCTTGGGAGTGCAGATGAGCAGAAAGGTCTGTGTCCATGTACACAGATCCCAGAAAGTTGCCACCCAGATTGACAGGGTTGTTAAGAAGGCATACAGTGTTTTGACATTTATTAATAGAGGGATTGAGTTCAGGAACCAGTCGGTTATGCTGCAGCTGTACAAAACTGGTGCGGCTGCACTTGGAGTATTGTGTACAGTTCTGGTCACCGCATTATAAGAAGGATGTGGAAGCTTTGGAAAGGGTGCAGAGGAGATTTACTAGGATGTTGCCTGGTATGGAAGGAATCGACATTTCGGGCATAAGCCCTTCTTCAGGAATCCTCAGGATTCCTGAAGAAGGGCTTATGCCCGAAATGTCGTTTCTCCTGCTCCTTGGATGCTGCCTGACCTGCTGCACTTTTCCAGCAACACATTTTCAGCTCTGATCTCCAGCATCTGCAGTTCTCACTTTCTCCTGGTATGGAAGGAAAGTCTTACGAGGAAAGGCTGAGGGCATTGAGGCTGCTCTCGTTAGAGAGAGGAAGGTTGAGAGGTGACTTAATAGAGACATACTAGATAATCAGAGGGTTAGACAGGGTGGATAGGGAGAGCCTTTTTCCAAGTATGGGGATGGCAAACATGAGGGGGCACAACTTTAAAGTGAGGGGAGATAGGTATAAGACAGATGTCAGAGGTAGTTTCTTTACTCAGAGAATAGTAAGGGTGTGGAATGCTTTGCCCCCAACGGTAGTAGATTCGCCAAGTTTAAGTGCATTTAAGTCGCCATTGGACAGGCAAATGGATGTACATGGAATAGTGTAGGTGGGATGGGCTTCAGATTAGTATGACAGGGCGGCGCAACATCGAGGGCCGAAGGGCCTGTACTGCGCTGTAATGTTCTATGTTATTCACGGCAAAAAAAAACCTCTAGTTAGACCAAGAAATGGTTTCCCTTTACCGCACTGGATCAAGCAGGCCCTGTAGTTCCTATACTTCAAAGAAAAATGGTGGCAAAAACTTTCATCACGAGCAGCAGCTCTACAGGGTAGTGAGCTGGAATCCCCGGATAACAAATTCCACTTCATTTACAAAAACAACCCAAAGCAAAATGTCTTTCTGTACATACCAGCATTAAGTAAAACATTTTTTTTGTGAAAAACAAAAGCTAGCACGCAAAAAGAAAACCGTGACCACTAAATCAAAGTCTGCTTTTGAAGCAGAAGTTTAACTTGAGATTAGTTTTTGAGCAAAGGAGACAAGCCCTGCACAACTCGAGTAAGCCCACAAAAATGCCGATTGGCTTTCAACATTGCAGAAACCTTTCCATATTTGAAATATAACTACATCCATGGATGTGTTTTGCTGTGAAATATTTCAGTGCATGCACTGAATCACACAGGACTGACAATGAAGCAAACAAATTGTGATATCAGATTAACAGATTTTGCAAAGTGATCATGCGTTAAAGTAATATTTATGCAGTAAAAATGGTGAAAATGAATAGCATTTTAGCAGTATAATATGGGTCCCTATTGTTGTAATGTAAATACTTCCCTGTACAGAGTAAGATTGATGCAATACAGCATGAATGGATCTAATTGTAATGAGTGAACAGGTAGGTCCTGGCTCTGATTCTTAGTCTGTGTTGATTTAAAGTGCATTTTCATTTGAAAAGTGCAGCTAACAGCCAACATATTATTCTCTGGTCTTCAGAGCGTCTTCTCTCATTAGTGGGATAGACCAATAACAATTTGAACAACCCAAAGCTGGATATGCAGGAGGTGCTGGATATGAGCAGCAAGAAAATTGTAATATTTTGCAACTTCTAACCCTTCAGGACAGCACATTCCTCACTCCAATATCATTATCAAGCTAAGAGATTGGCCAAACTTCAGTGTGGTATGTAGAAAAGGGTAGAGAGCTGCAAGGAGAAAGATCCAGAATTTCAATCCATGAAAACATTATTAACACAGTGGGATTGACAGTGTTGAAGATGCACAAGATGCTAGAGTTGGAAAACAGAGTTACAAAAGTTTGGAGGAGGTAGGAAGGGGTGAAGCCATAAAAAATTTCAACCGAAGTGTGAGAGTTATTTTGAGACATTGGGAATAGATCTTGAGCAGGTCACTGAAGGGGAATCAGTGAGCAGGCCTTGATGCAAGTTAGAATACAGGCAACAGAGATTTTGATGTCCTGGGGAGAACTACTTCTGGGACTGATGCAGGGTTTTGGGAAGTAATTAAGAGAATCTGAAGTATAAGAAGTACAGAGAAGAGGTTGAAAATCTTGTCAATCGATCTCGAAAGGGTTGATTGCATGAGAGATTTCAGAAGGGAGAATTTAAGGGAGGACAGGAGGGCAATGAAATTATTATTGAAAGGGGAAGGTAGACTGAGATGAAAATTGAAATCCCACTTAGTCGGAATACAAGGGAATGGTGAGAAACCTGGGACAGCAGAGAATGAGAATTTTGCATGGGATAGCAAAAGGAGTAGCTCAAGATGTTTGAAGCAGGCTAAGGTGTTGGAGGAGTAGAGGGGGAGACCAATGTGCAATTTAGACATAAGGGTCACGTGGTAGTTTGGTTTGTGGCAGTATAACATAAACAAAAACAGAAATTGCTGGATAGACTCAGCAGGTCCAGCAGCATCTGTGTCGAGAAATCAGAGTTAATGCTTCGGGTCCAGTGACCTTTCTTCAGAACTCCTCAAAACTTCATTTCCGAGTCGATCCAGCAATTTCTGTTTTAGGTTTTACTTCTGATTTCCAGTATCTGCAGTTCTTTCAGATTTTTGGTTTGTTGGAAAGTATAGTCCAGATGACAGGTTCAGTAAGAGACAAGGGTTTCATATATAACACGCTTGTTGTGTCTGTTGCCCTAAATTTTAAAATGTGATTTTCCAAACAATTTCTTCATTTATTAGTGACTTTCCAAAGGTTGAGGTCTTCAGCATATCAGACTTGTCAAATGTGAAGTTTCATTAGTAAGCCTTGGCTCATAGGGGAGAGAGGGCTTGGTCTGTTTTTGCACTCCTGCAGAAAATATCAAAGGAACACATTTGTGTTAGGCCACACTAACATCTTACAGTAACTCTGCTCTCTTTACTTTGAACACAGTTTGATATCAAATGACTGAAACAGGAGAGAATGTATTTTGCTGTGGATGCTGGTGCTGTTGTAATCACTTTCATGTATCAAAAGCACCTTGTAAGCCATTGGGTTCACTTTCTATTCATGCTAAGAGCATATAGAACAAGTAGTGACTGATTTTATTTTTGCAGCTTCACTTTGTTTTTCAGACAATTTTTCTAGTTAGGATAGTGTGGAAAATAGATCTAACAGAAAGGGGAGAATTACAGATCATGAACCTCCAGTCTTTATTTATTATTACCGATTTATTATTTGTCTTTGAGTATCCTCAGCAGCATGCAGGTCATGTATGTTCCAGTTATAATAGACTATAAATTGTATGAAAGTTGCAACTTCATGAGATTGTAATCTTCCTATCATTTAAACAAACTTAACTATTATTCCATTTAACATTTATTAACATTTCTGTCTTTCATATTAATATTACTGCTCAAGTTCTAGAATAAATACCTGGAGTTAGCTTCTGGCAACTTTCCAAAAGTAAAGCTATTAAACTTGAACAAAGGCCTCCATGTGTAATCCCAGTATTCCAAAGACAAAATGTAGGAAACCTCTGCAAACCGTACATATTTAAATGCAATTTTGGCATTTCTAACTACTCAACAGAAAAATAGGGCCTAAAACAAATTGATGTTACATTTATGGTTTCTTTTTAAAGTGAATAGTTGGAAAACCTTTCTTGAAAAAGCACACAAGGTTCCAATTTTATAATTAACTAACAAAGTGCAACTGTACAAATATGTTGTGGTTGGAAAGTCTTCTCTGGTTGTGCTTAACAGTCATTCTCAATGTTGTTTGAAAACTACCAGTCATTCTCAGCATTATTCTTTAAACAACCAACAAATGCATTGTCAAAATACTCGAGACATGTAATGCTAAATACTAGTACATGTGAGAAGTGCTACAGTAGTTTCTGCTTTTACTGACGTATATAATTCCAACTGCCAGTTTCCAGATATTTGGATGAAATTTCATTAAACCTTTACCTTTGTAACACTTTCTTCTTCACAATGTTCTCTATTTTTAAAGCTTGAGGAAAATCTGGCCCTTCTGTGCAGTTAATGGGATTCTGAATTTTCTCATTTTTCCAAGTGATTGATGAATGTTTAAATTTGTGTGACGCTCAAGAAGGAACATGAGTTTGAAATAAATGAGATTCTGTTAAATATTTATGCAAATCCAAAAAATTAAACCTCTGGTTAACAAAACCAAACTAAACCACACCTTTTTAAATGATAGTTATCACACCTCAAGAGTTGAAACCGTCCAATATGTCAAGCTGATGCAATACATCATCAATTCACTGTTGACAGTACATTTCACTCTTAGTGTTCTATTGGTTCCTTTCCATAAGTCCTGATGAGATGGTGTCAGTGCTATTTTTGAATAGGTGTAATAACTGTAGAGAGCACATTAAGTAAAATATCTTTGAAACCTTTGATGTTAGTTGATACCCTGAGTTGGGTGACCATCAGTAAAAGGCTTAGCATCTTTAAAAATACATTTTGAAGAAATAATGTTCAACTTCTGTCTCACATCATGATAGGATCACATCTTGCAATGGTTAGTGTCTTACTCAGGCCGCAAAACAAAGAATGACAATTACTATTACATGTTTTGATAATATATAATTATTGAGATTGTTTTTAACTCTTTCAAAATGCATTCTTCATCTTTTTTTGTCTGACCAATTTTTCCACAGCCTTCTTGAAGTTGTTGATTCTTTGTTGAGCTGCTGTTTCATAAACTAGTTCCCTGATAATAACACGAACAAATGTTGTCCATTCCTTATAATGTGAACATTGATGATAAACACTGACAGATTGATCAACCTTGAGAGCAGTACAAGTAAAGCTAGTCCTGTTCTTGTCAGGAGTCTGCTGTGGTTCAGCAGGTAGCATTCTTGCCTCTGAACCAGCAAGTTCTGGGTTCAAGTCTTATTCCCCCACTTATAATGAAGGGAGTCCTCTACTGCTAAGATTTCTTCTTATTTGAAAGATGCTAACAGAGGACCCATCAGCTATCTCAGTTGCATATTAAAGATTCCATGCCACTAATTTGAAGAAAAACAAGAGAATTAACCCTGGAATACTGGACAACATTTATATTTCAATCAGCATCAATAAAATTGATTATCTGGGCAGTGTGGTGGCTCAGTGGCTAGCACTGCTGCCTCACAGTGCCAGGGACCCAAGTTCAATTCCACCCTTCGGTGACTGTATGGAGTTTGCACATATTCCTCGTAGCTGTGTGGATTTCCTCCTGCAGTCCAAAGGTGTGCAGCTTAGATGGATTGGCCATAGGAAAGCCGAGTTGCAGGGATGGAGTAGGGGGTGGGTCCGTGTGGAATGCTCTTTGGAAGATCGATGTGGACTCGATGGGCCAAATGGCCTGATTCCATACTGTAAGGATTCTGTAGTTGTTATCTCATTGCTGTTTTGGGAATGTGCTGTGAGCTAACCCTAGCAGTATCACGATCATTCCTACACTATAACAGTGATTGCACATCAAAACTACTTCATTGGTTTGCAAGCAATTTGGGACATCCTAATGTTCAAAGCACTATATAAGTACAAATCTTCTTTACAGCAAATGTTATTAAATAGCAACCTGTAGCAGGAATACTATAGAGTCATAGAGTCCTCGAGATGTACAGCACCCTTCGGTCCAACTTGTCCATGCTGACACTGATATCCCAACCCAATCTAATCCCACCTGCCAGCATCTGGCCCACATCCCTCCAAACCCTTCCTCTTCATATACCCATCCAGGTGTCTTTTAAATGTTGCAATAGTACTAGCCTCCACCACTTCCTCTGGCAGCTCATTCCATACGCGTTCCACAGCTCATTCCACCCTCTGCATGAAAAGGTTGCCCCTTAGGCCTCTTATATCCTTCCCCTTTCACCCTAAATCTAATTCTGGACTCCCCCACCCCAGGGAAGAGACTTTATCTATTTATCCTATCTATGCCCCTCATGATTTTATAAACCTCTATAAGGTCACCCCTCAGCCTCCGATACTCCAGGGAAAACAGCCCCAGCTATTCAACCTTTCCTTATAGCTCAAATCCTCCAATCCTGGCAACATCCTTGTAAATCTTTTCTGAACCCTTTCAAGTTTCACAACATCCTTCCGATAGGAAGGAGACCAGAATTGCATGCAATATTCCAAAAGTATCCTAACAAATGTCCTGTACAGCCACAACATGACCTCCCAACACCTATACTCAATACTCTGACCAATAAAGGAAAGCATACCAAACGCCTTCTTCACTATCCTATCTACCTGTGACTCCACTTTCAGGGAGCTATTCAATCCTTAAACCTAAGGATATGGATTCAATTGAGGAGTCTTTACATATGCCTCTCCAAATAGCAACTAACTCAACACAAACTGCATATTAAATCTGAATATTGCAGATAATCATTGCATTAAAACACCAAGATGCATGTTTGCAGTATATTCAGATGAAAAACTCACAGATGCCAAAAATGAAAGTAATGTGTAAAATGAACAGTCACTCTCACATCATAAGTGGCCCATTATTGCTGTTAAAAGTGCTAACTTTGCAGTCAGAAATGTAACCCCTCCAAACAGTGGAGTGGTAGGAAAGAACAAGAAGCCACTTTTCACAACTGTTAAGAAAACAAAAAATGGATCAAAGTCGAGCTAAATCCAGATCCTTTGGAAATTATCTGAATTACTGGCCAGCTTGGAGGCAACAAGATCAGCCCCTGTAGAAATCAGAGCTGAAAATGTGTTGCTGGAAAAGCGCAGCAGGTCAGGCAGCATCAAGGAGCAGGAGAATCGACGTTTCAGGCATGAGCCCTTCTTCAGGAATGCTGAAGAAGGGCTCATGCCCGAAACGTCGATTCTCCTGCTCCTTGGATGCTGCCTGACCTGCTGCGCTTTTCCAGCAACACATTTTCAGCCTTGTAGAAATCAGCTGAGAGCCTTGGGCAGCCCTGGACAGTATAGTGTGTAGGGCTTTGAAAGAAGCAAACAGTTGCCAATGCTGAAAATCAAGTTGGAACACCTTCCAACTCCAAAATGAGGAAGTAAAAAGATAAAATCTTTCTTACATTTCAGGTCACAGCCCCCTAAGGTCCACTTAGCTGCAGAGAACCAAAGAAAGAACCTATTGACAACATGATAACTGTGCTGAATATCTATCAGCTTTTTACTGGCAATGGTGGTATATTAGTAATATTACTGATCTTGTAAATTAGAGGCTTGGACTACTAATCCAGAGGCATGAGCTCAATTCCACCATGACAGCTGGAAGACCACTTTTAGTTAATTAATATATCTGAAATAAAAGCTAGATTGAGTACGAAAATATCAGATTGTTGTAAAATATCTCTGGCTATCCTTCAGGGAAGGCAATCTGCTGTCCTTACCTGCTCTGGTGCAATAATGTTGACTCTTAACTGTCCTCTTAAATGACCTAGCAAACCATTCCATTGTAGTAAACCACTGCAGGAAAGTCAAATAAAAATAAAACCAGAAACTGCTGGAGAAACTCAGCATCCATGGAGAGAGAAACAGACTTAACCTTCCCAGTCTGATATGGCTTCTTCAGACTGAAGGGAGCGAGAAAATGATTATTTTAATGCTGTTGTGAAAGAAGCAGGAAGAACGAGTGGAAACAATGGTGAGCGTGCCCAGAGCAAAAGACAAGGAGGGTGCTAACAGTTGAAGATGAGTGAGGTAATTGCAAATAGGAGTGAATTGTAGGAGTGAATAGTAGAACATAGGAGAGCTTTGCTGAGAGTTAACAAGTCAAAGATTAGCCCTTGCCACTAAGTAGTCACATCCGGATTTATCTTAGAGACTGAAATGGAGATTGTGTAATGGACTGATGCAAAGTGAAGCCATCATGACAGATGCCAGGAAGTAGGCATTGGCTTGCTTGATGTGCTGCATATGGTTACCCATCAGCTGGACATTGAAGGAGTGAAATTCTTTCAGTTAAAGTACATTTCAATGTATGTGGAGACAATAATATCTTGCACCATTGGAAAGCATGTGATCCTTGTGAAGCTTCATATTTATTCTGCCTACTCCTCTCAGGCCAGAGTAAAAGAAATATAGTTAGTTTACTTGAAAACCAAACCAGAAGTGACTTCCCTGGATGGCAAACTTCAAGATGTTGTAATGTCATCTGTTCAGTTTGGAGGGTACCAGGCACACAGGTCATGAATGTATTCACCTCGACAGCACTAGTCTTGCTCTGCCTTGTGGCTGCATCAGGGGAAAGGATGTCCTCAATGAAATCTTAGTGAAGCAGAGATATCTGACACCCTGGACAGAATTTTCATGAAAGTTGTGGCCCTGTTCACTTGTTGAAAAGTCAGGGTGAACATCCTGCGGTTTCCACCCCCCCCCCCCCCCCCCACAACAGAGCCAGGAAGGCATACCTTCATTTTAACAAACTGCCTGTGGTGACTGCTTCAGGAGGTTGTTTCACCTTCTTGAGCTGTCGGTCAATCAGATAGCTGACTTATTTCTGGTAGCACCATCAAGAGCAATAGCCATCATTTGGGATGGCAGTTAGTCCTAAAGCAGCAGTGTGCTTGGAGACTGGAAATCAGGTGTGCCAAGAGGGAGTAGGAAGCTATTTAGGGAGGGGAAACAAGGAAAGATGGCAATTACCATTTAAGAAGTGGATTCTGTTTAATACAGGGTACCAAATAGGAGCTTCCAAAACTAATCCCCCCCCCGCCCCCCAACCATCAACCTGCCACATTCAGACTTCCCAGATTTACCTGGCTACCTTACGATGTATTCTGGGCACTTTCGGTACCATGGCCACAAGCCGTTATGTGGTCATTTAACTGGTCACTTACAGACTATAATTGGCTCAAAACAGGCTGCCCAACATCTCCCCCATCAATGATAATGGGCAGTACCCCACCATGCCACCCAATTGAATATCAATCTCCACATCCTGTCCCCCCCTCCGCCCACCCACTCCCCTCAGCCCTCCTTCAGCAACTTGTCCTACTCTTTATCATCTCTTTATTCTCCCTGTGATTCACTCATCCAAGTGAAATGGAAACTAAAGTACCCATAACTGGAAGCAGGAGTTTTGGACTGAATAAAGTTCTTTAGCACATGTCACTACACACCCTGTAGACTTTAGCAGCTTTAAGCAACTCTGTCACAATCTTCCTATTCAAAAGTCACATACGAGGGATAGAAACTATGTTCATTGATACAAAGCACTAATTAGATTATACCAGGAGCAGTTCTGAGCAGTTTCTGTGAGCTGTTCTGCACACCAGACCTTATGAAAGATATATTAGTCTTGAATAGAGTGCAGCATAGATTTACCAACATAGTATCTCAACCCCAAGGTTATTTTACAAGGAGAGATTACACCAGCAATGTTGTGTGCCCTCACATTTAGAGGCTAAGGGTGTTCAAACAAAGTTTGAAAATATTTAAGAGAACAAACAGAGTAGACAAGGAGGAACTATTTCTGCTGGTTGAAGAGTCTGGGATTCAGCATATTGTCCAACTAAGCCAGATCTCTCAGAAGTGAAACAGGAAGTGCCCAAAGGATGGTGGATATTTGAAATGGTCTTCAGCAAATTGTAGTTGATCATAGATCAATTGTTAATTTTAACAATCAGATTCATGGATTTGTGTTAATCAAGGGTATTAAGGCAATTGGGGCAAATGAAGGTTTATGAAATTCTGTCACAGGTCAGTCATGAATTCATTGTGTTGTAGAACAGGGGGCTTCAGAGGCTAAATGGCCTACTCATATCCCAGTGATCTTCTGCATGCATCTCTTAATGTTCCCTACATGTTCTCATCCAAATGTTGATCGATGTAGCTCATACTAGACTGTGCTCAACAGATGCCATTTTGGATGTGAAATGCCAATTCTAGCATGGAGAAATTAGAGCTAAGATTCATATTTCACAGTTACTGAATTTACTTTGTTCCTTCAAGGCCACTATGCAGTTACTACTTGTAGGGAAATGGTGTAAATATTTTGAGGTCAGTAATGACGATAGACCTCAAAAATTTTATACAAAATCCAGAAGCATAACATGTTGTGATAATGCTATTCTATAATCAAAAATAATAATCACATGAACAGCATTCGATAGTGGATGAGCATTAACAAAGTCACTAGTTTAATAGTCAAGTGAAATGCTTTGTTTATTTTCCATTTCTTGTTTTAAGATGTGAGGCACCTCGATCTCATTCAAAATCTCTTTTCTGTTACTTAGCACTGCTTATAACTTGGAACAATCTGACTAACTAGTACTGAATGCAAAGAATTCAGAGCATAGTTCAGAAATCCTAATAATGCCAGACTTTCTTTTTAATATTGGGTGCATCTGAGACAAATTAGGATGAGAGGTAGAGCCCGGATATTCAAGTGTAGGCCTCTAGTGTCAACAGGATGCGTCTTGTAAACAGGCCACAGATGGAATAAATTTAGAAGCAGGGCTCTGTGGGGTTCCAGGACAGAAATTTTGGCCAAAGCTGAATAAACAAACATGACTCTTTCCCTTTTCTTAATCTGTGGCTGAAAATGTTATTCTAACCACAGACCTCATCCTTGGATGACTGGCTTTGCTTACAACTGTGTTTGTTAAGAAAGCCACTATAATTAGAGATTTAAAGATGTTTTTGGTGCATCTTCCCACGAGAATTTTGTAATACTGAATACTCCTTTATACATTGTGCAACCACTGAATAACTTTAGTACTTTTTGCGTGAAAGGCACGGTAATAAAATTCACTTGGTGCTAGGGTAGAGCACCTGACCAAGATATGTGATGCATGAGAGCCAAAATATATTATGAGGTACTTTACATTGGACGTTCTAAAACCTATAATTTTAATGTGCAATTGCCTTAGAAAAAAATCCCATTCACCCAGATTAAACCTTTAACTAGTAAATTATGTGCATTGATGATCACTGTCAATTTATAGAAATTCCATATAATTTTTTCAGAAAAGGAGACCTCCCTATTTTGGTCTTAACTCTAATGCTATTTTGACCAGAAAGGAAATCAGATGACAGAGTAAATGGAGTGCTCACTGCATTAAGGTCATCCGGTATTCTTTTCCTAACAAGAGAACCATTTTCTTTCGACGGATTTTCAGTAAAAACATTATGGGAAAAGGACAGGGAATGGGAATATCAGAATAGCTTTCAAAGAGAAGTAATATGTGTGATGTGCCAAATGAACTCCTTTTATATTACTTTATTTTATTTAGTGAGAGTATTTGGTTTGCTGATTACTGAGTATATGACTACACACCCGGCACTCTTGTTGAGTAATAACTGGATGTTTGAATCTGAATCTACACGAGTAAACCTGTTTCTGCCAAATTTCCTCAAGTTCTAGCAGCTGAGTGGGAAATGACCCAGGGATTTCTAGCCAAATGATCTTCAGTTAAATCTGGCAAACAGAATGAAAACTGTACAGCAAAATTGATTTCAGTAAGCTTTGAATTCTGAAATGAAATCTTAGGATAGCATCAGTAATTTCTGTGGTAATTCACTCCTTTGCAGTGTTTGAGTGTTTGGTCTTAGTCACTCAGAATGTCACTTAGCAGCAATTTGATAATGTATCCTCTATGACACTGGCTATTTTTAAGTTGGCAGTTTTAATGTTGATAGTTATATTATAGAGATTGATAAAGAAGCATAGCTGTTGTTTCTGTAGTTTACTGTGTTCCCTCTTAGAAATTAAACAAAAATCTCAGTTTTGAGTACCTACAGAGGTTGCTCAGCAATATTACAGCAGTCCCAGCAGATAGGAACCTTATCTTTAAACTTCCTGATGCATATTAAAATAACATATTTTTCAACATTTGGTATTTAGGCAACTCTGTTACAGAAATGAGAACTTAAGAAGTATAAGGGAAGTGTTGAATGGCTTTTTTTTAAATAAAGGTACACCTTTGTATCTTTATCAATTTCACTACAAATGTACAAGTGGATGAACAGTTTTTTAATTATATCCTGGTCACCATTCTCAATATGGCAATATTTTCAATTCAACTAATCTAACCAGCCTTTAAAACATAGTGATCTTCATCCTCGTTATACTCAAACAAAATAAGATGGTGGAAATGAAACACATTTAACATTTTCTCCATTCTATTTCAGCTTCAAAACATCTCAGGTACAACAAAGCCAGATGCAAAGCATAACTTGGGTGCCCTGTTCCAATAATAACAACACAATGCGCCATAGCCCAGGAACAGAAAAACAAATTCCAGTGTATCTTTTCTGTTTCGAACACCAATTATTTTAATGGCTTGACTTGCCAATACAACCATCAGATTGGCTCAGTTATTTCACTGTTACCCCTGAGTTTGAATGTTGTGGATTCAAAATCCTGCTTCTGAGCTCAAAACTTAATTTAAACAGGCATTCTGGTAGAATACTAGGAGTGAGCTGTACAGTGGGAGGTTAAAAACGTATGGGAACACATTCTATGCAAAATGGCTACCCTGTTGTTCTGTGTTACAGTCAACATTCTCTAAGGTAACATGAGATGGCTGTTTTTGAGAGATCTGATAAGCAAATATGTAAATCTTTAAGTTTTCTTTCATTTACCATGAAGTGTGAAACTAGTAAAATGCCAAATAGTTTGTTCGCCTCATTTTCCTTGTGTGCAGCTTGCTCTGCATTAGGATTACTCATCTCACTAACTCTCCTGGGGAGGCACCAAATCAAAAGATAAAACTGTAATTTCTTTGCAACCCAAAGGATCATTAAGCAAACAACAGGACATTAAACCAACTTTGCAACTATTCAGTTCTAACCAGATGGTTATATTGCATTGGATGTGGTGTTAGGCCTTTTTTTAACCTATTCTCCTAATACATCCCAGGTCCATTCTTTAATATATTTTTTCAGCTCTTAGACAATCAGTCATTAATATAGAAGTACACTCTCCAGCGGAGCAAAAGAATTTATTCCTGAACATAACCAACAAATTTTGAGATGTGTTATACTGTAGGCCCAAATCTGGCTGGGACATTAATGACTATCCACTCTTCTTCAACATAAGACACTTACATCTGAGAGAGGGGACGCTTTCCATCAGTCTAAGTTGGATTCGATGGTCCATTGTATTCCAAATGGTCCTAATTCACTGTGCCTCTCAGTCCTTTGACTTTATATCACACATTAAGTTATTAAAGCACTTTTTAAATTGTCTCATTCCTATAATGATAAAATTATGCTTTTTCAATAAATCAGCATTGCACTACACTGTGTTTTACTTTTGCACCCATAGTACATTTAACCTTGGTAAATGTTTGAAAATGTATGTTAACAATAGTGCACAATTTTAACAGGTGAGTACTGAAGGTCGTAACGTGAATATTCAAGTACGGAACAGTGAAATTAAAATAAATTGTATGATCTGGTTTGCTTGGCATTGCTTATTAAAAGCATTTGTTAGTGCAAGGTATCAATGATAAATACACAGTTAAATGCTACAAGACCTTTCTTTATAAATCTAGAAGTTTGTCTGGTTTTATAAGTAACTTAATTGTTTGTGTACTTTCATCTCTTTATATAAAATCTTGTGGTGTTTGGCTGAGATTTTTGTTATCAAATATCAGGCTTCTAAGTCATGCTACACATGGCCTTAAATTGCTTAGTGTTGCCATTGCAAGTTAAAACAGAAATAAGATTCCCATTTCCCAATCATAAGCATCCACCAGTAAAATTACCACACACTTGCCCCCCCCCAGAATGGTTGTGCAACGGATGGCATTTTGGAGTTCCAATGTATAGTGCTTTGGAATGTTATACCATAAATCCCATGTATGTATTCTTTCCAATGGGCTACAAAGTGCATTCCCACAGAAAATCCCTTAATCTGCTTTCCTACTGTCTTATTGCAGAATGCTATTGTACAAAAGCAGTTCAAATAATTGTTCACTTAGCTGGGGGCAATAGTATAGATAAAGTAAACAGCTTAAAAATGTTAATGTGTTGCAGATGCACTCTGGCAGAATCATAGACAGAAAATATTTTCTAAGCCCCAACGTGTTTTTTTTTGGTGAAATCTCTTAACAGTAAATTATTGGAAAGTGAAATAAATAAGTCTACCAACAATGGTCACACCTACTGTGAAGTGTTACATAATGATCTGTGGTGGTCTGTGGGAAGTTTAGACTTACAACAGTCATAACTAAAGGAGGACAGTGGTTTCCGTGACTTTAACGGCTGAAGTTCAGAGGAAGTGGTGGTAGGTTTTTTGAAGTATTTGGAAGATCTGTTGCATAACAAGCTTCTGTCTAAATTTTTACAATCCAACCGTAAAGCTATACTTTAATGATGGTTGAAAGTTGTTTTACAGATGTCTGTTGGTCAGAATCCTATCTACAGCAATAGAGTTTCCATCTCGCCTTGTATTGTTTCTCTCCAGCCATTGTAACCTTAATTTGATTGACAGCAGACCTATCATTTGAACTTTTGAAAAATATGTTCAGAAACTTAAACCCTATCACTATTAGTTTCACCTTATTTTTACTTTGGACAAAACAATGTTGATCAGTGAGTGAGTGCCTATCACTTTATAATAAAACTCCAATGTAAATGTGAGCCAAACTTAAAAGAAAATTTCAATGATTTTCAACAGGTCATAACAATATGACTATTTATACTTTGTCAGATGCTTGCCTGCAAAGTTCTGAATCACTTACATGTTTCTGTACACACAAGTAATACTGTTTCTTTACAATAATTTACAGATGCAAGGTATGTTTTGATCTTTCTGTGTCTCCATACTGTCTGTACCTTCCTAATTTTAATAACGGATGTGACAATTGCAACACTTTACTAATGTAAAGATTACACAGATGACCTATCAAAAATATTGACTGCAAAATCTGTACCAATGTTGAAACAATGGCACGCTTCATTCATCTCATTGACAGCTGTGAACAAAGGTTTAGCAGGGTTTTGAACAGAAACTCACTTTAATTTGATGCCAAATCCATCACGCTGCACTCTATAGGTGAGGATATGAGGAAAGTGAAGCTCTACAAGCAATCCGATTGAACCAATTTCCAGTGAGGCACATCGGGTGGAATCTTCACAGGCCTTGAATGATGTGGGGAATGGCGAGAAATGTGGGAAAATCGCATGAGAATTCAAGTGACGTCTTTCTCAATGCTAGGAACAATATGTCGCATTTCCCAGCGCAGTTCCAGATGTCGAGACAAGATTCTCACTAGTGAGTGACAGAAAGCCTAATAACAGGAATGATCACTCATCATCACTTAATCTCACTTTCTTAGTATGCACTGTTTTATTTTACCACCTGACAGATAGAAACTAAACACTGAGATTTTCTGGCATGGAAGTCAGAGCAAGTACCTGGCAACTCCATCTTGCTGCCTGCTCTACAGGACCTTCACCTTGGACACCTGGCACCAATATCCCAGCGCAGATTTCACAGGAAATGGCTGTTAGAATCTTACCCCTCTGCACCATCATGCTATATCTCCGATCGACTTGTCACTTCTGCATTGCCATACTATACTTTGGAATGCATCGGCAACCAGCATTGAAAAGCTGTTGTACATGCTGCATTCACCCAGCTCGTGGATTGAACCAGGCTGCATCTCCACGCTGTTATCTTGCTCTGTTAGCACTTACTCAGTTATCCTCTAATCTGGATGCTCAGAATATCCCTGCCTTTCTTCCCATTCCAGTGTTTTGCCTCCTCAGCCAGACTTTAAAGGCTCACAGTACTTCAGTCTTGCCTTGTAGTTTAGTGTAGGAATTAAGCCAGACTGTGTGTCATGCTTGTCAACAGTCAATCACTCAATAGAGTGGACAGTTGCTGAACAGCCTAATGTTATGTCAGTCTCACACCTACAGAATGTACTGGCAGTGTACAAAGTAAAAACATTGCAACAACCAAATTGAAATGTCTCAAAATCAAATGGGAATAGTCCACTACCAATTAAAGGGTGGAGGGGTTGGTGGGTGGACTGTTGGCTGTGTGTTGGGGGTGTGTGTAGGCAGTGCAGTCAGTCCAGGACAGTGTCCACCATCAGTGAAGGGATATGGGCGTGTGGTAAAGTCTGGGTCACTGTCATCCAGGGAGTGGGCACATCAATGTGCTGGGCTACACTGGTCATTGGGGAAAGAATAGCAGTTACTTAGAGAGGGGTTTAAATTGGAACGGGCTAAGAACAGGTAAGCTGTGTAGCCTTGTACTTAAATGGCAATTGGGGTAGGAATGTGCTGTAGTATGTGCAAGAAAGTGTCAACCATCTCTAGGCCATAAGAAATATTGGTTTATAGAGTCATAGAGATGTACAGCATGGAAACAGACCCTTCGGTCCAACCTGTCCATGCCGACCAGATATCCCAACCCAATCTAGTCTCACTCGCCAGCACCTGGCCCATATCCCTCCAAACCCTTCCTATTCATATACTCATCCAAATGCCTCTTAAATATTGCAATTGTACCAGCCTCCACCACTTCCTTAGCAGCTCATTCCATACAAGTACCACCTTCTGTGTGAAAAAGTTGCCCCTGAGGTCTCTTTTATATCTTTCCCCTCTCACCCTAAACCTGGGACTCCCCCATCCCAGAGAAAAGACTTTGTCTATTTATCTTATCCATGCCCCTCATAATTTTGTAAACATCTGTAAGGTCACTCCTCAGCCTCTGACACTCCAGGGAAAACAACTCCAGCCTGTTCAGCCTCTCCCTCGAACTCAAATCCTCCAACCCTGGCAACATCCTTGTAAATCTTTTCTGAACCCTTTCAAGTTTCACAACATCTTTCCAATAGGAAGGAGACCAGAACTGCATGCAATATTCCAACAGTGGCCTAATCAATGTCCTGTACAGCCACAACATGACCTCCCAACTCCTCTACTCAATATTCTGACCAATAAAAGAAAGCATACCAAACGCCGCCTTCACTATCCTACCGATCTGCGACTCCACTTTCAAGGAGCTATGAACCTGCACTCCAAAGTCTCTATGTTCAGCAACCCTCTCTCTAGGACTTTACCATTAAGTGTATAAGTCCTGCTAAGATTTGTTTTCCAAAAATGCAGCACCTTGCATTTATCTGAATTAAACTCCATCTGCCACTTCTCAGCCCATTGGCCCATCTGATCAAGATCCTATTGTAATCTGAGGTAACCTTCTTCACTGTCCACTACACCTCCAATTTTGGTGTCATCTGCAAACTTACTAACTGTACTTCTTATGCTCACATCCAAATCATTTATATAAATGACAATGGCACTGCATTGATGGTGAAGGGCAACTCCAAACTGCCTATAGTTGATGAGGTGCATGGCTAGAGTTCCAAGATGTCATTGGCCCAGGGACACATGTATATCCCAGGATATGCTAGCAGTGCATGTACATTTTCTGACCAAGATGAATGGGAGAAGTGGGATAAATTAAGGACTGCAGATGCTGGAGGTCAGAGTAGTGAGTGTGGTCCTGGAAAGCACAGCAGGTCAAACAGCATCTGAGGAGCAGGAGAATCGACGGTTCAGGCATAAGCCCTTCATCAGGAATAAGCCCTTTTATTGAAACGCTGATTCTCCTGCTCCTTGGATGCTGCCTGATCTGCTGTGCTTTTCCAGCACCACACTCTCAAATGGGAGAATTGGGTTAGCATCGGACAAATGAGCATATAGTTAATGACTCACGTTTAGTAACAACAGCATGGCAAAATCCACTGAGCATCACTGAGAGAAACCCTTCCTGAAACTTGGTGAAGATCACACTTTGCCAAAATATGATAACATTCAGCCCATTGATTCTAAAGCAGCAAATATAAAGGAAGAAGTGAATTAGATGGAACGAAACTCCATACTTATAAAATTAAACTTTCAAAGTCGAAGAGATTGCTTGATGGCAATTGTCAATTGTCATATCTTCAAAATTTAAATTCTCCTGAAGCACCAACTTTCCTTTTACTGATGTCCTCATTGTCCTAGTGGACAAATATCACAACTCCATGCCATTGCATTGATTCCAGTGCCATGACAATCTGTCAGAATCGTTACAGCACATCCTGTGTTGGAACATGAAATCTCTGATAGCAACTTCTGCATTTTTGTATTTTGTATTTGTGGACCCCAAGCCTTACTGTTCATTTTGCTATGTTTCAACAGTGAATGTCATTGCCTCACTGATATTTTGCATTTTAAATTCATGCCATTAGCTTGTCTATTAAACTGGGCATAGATGATACTGACCATCAAAAGGTTGCTTTTTACATTGTTGGTTGATCCAGTAAATTGACATCCATAAAATGTCAGTGCTGAACTGACTGTCTTGCTGTAACAACAAAATATCAGTATTGGTCCATACTAATGAAATGGCAGTGTTCCTTCTGTTAGACTAGCTGATTTGTGCACAAGGTATCATTTATATCTGCATACTAGAGGTCATCAAAAATGCTGCAGAGTAATGACAACATCTTAATGGTGTGCAATTCCACCTGATAAAGGGGTCTATTATGATTTCATAAAGCTCCCAAACACATCTGTTAGGGTGTTGAATGTTACTAATTTTCCACTGTTTAATTGTGATGAATCACTGACCCTTGTTTTCAAATGGAAACAGTTCTGAATTCACAGTGTGAGTTGTTGTTTGAAATAGTTAACCTTGGCTGCCATTAGGGAACTGTCAGTGTTAGCAGCCCTTTTCAAAATGGGCTATGTGATGCTTATTTCATGATAAGAGACCAATGTGCATTGCAAAGCTGGGAGCACTTGATACAACAACTGATAACCACCATGGCCCATTGTACTGCCTGAGTACTGTTATCAAATACCCCTAGATTCCTGTTTTCATCTACAGTTTGGGAATTAGTAAACCGCTCAAATACATTTCATGTCAAAGTCATTTTTATCAGGGAACTGTGGCTAAGCTAACCTCACATAGTATTTCTTGAGCGTTGTGCCGTGGCAACAGAGAATGAAAACACAGTATAATCAGAATTTGACACCTGGCTTTCAGTGGAAACATGAATTCAATTTGTTCAAATTGTTACCTTTTGTTTGCTCATTTATTCTTGTCTTTTACATGATATGAACCACTGACCAGATGAAATACGTTAATGCTGTCCATTTCCTATTTCTTTGTTTACTGGAAAATACACAAGTCAAAAAGTTTACTTTATCGCTGTCTCTCTTTCACTCTCCTATACCCTACCCCATGGGCTTTCTTCCTAAACTTTGCACCTGTACTCCCACATCAGCTGAGGTTACCATGAAGGATTCTCCCTCTCAACCTCTTCCCCCCTGCCTGAGGTTTAGTGACCCTCAGATTAAACAACCACTCTCTGTAACGAGAGAGAGAGAGAGAGAGCAGCCTTATGATCTGCTAAGACTATGGCAATGTCTCTCCTGCTGAGGAGATCCAATTCCTTTGGTACGCTAGTTGAGATAAAAGGCTCACTATGGATAAGCCCAAGGTAGCATCTTACAACTTGGTGCTAAGCTCCATTTAAGATTTTAAGTTTTTCTTACACAGCTTTTGAGTTTTGTTCAAGATTTTGAACTTTACTATTCCTGATTGGGGAAGGGTCTTCTGAGTAATGGCAGTGAGGTTGAAGAAAAGTGACAAGTGGAAGTTACTTGTTTCCCATGAATGGTAGGTAAAATTGGGGTGTGGGTTAAAATGCCATTCTTTCATGGCTTTCTTGAAAGTGGCTTCCTTAGAATAGGATTGCTGAGGCCTGGGAACAGTTTACTGTTCATTGTCTGCCTGGAAAGCGATGTGTAAGAAGAGTGAGGAGAAAACAAATGGAATAATCGTACTTTTTAATTAAATCTTGTTGGATCTTGTTTCAACATTCTCTAAGCAGAAACAAAACTAACAGCTCATGGTTGTTCAAATATGAATATGATGTTACAATGTTTTTAAAATTAAGTTGTTTAATTGCAATTTTTTTTCATGTATTTAACTTCTTTTCACCATGTCTCAGAAGAGAAAGAAACAAAGATCACGGTGAACCAACAAATTGCTTTTTAAGTCCATTTCAAACTGTCATCCTGTATTTTTGTTTTTCTGCACGGAGCTAGTGTGAATACTTGTTTAGTAGCCACAAAGAATGTTGTGGACATGAAAGGCTTCTAATTGCATCACAACAAAAACAATAACTGCACAAAAATAAAACCCATAACAACTCATCTGTTTATCAGCTTGTTTCTTGTCCATGTGTTATTTTGATTGGACTCAACTGTGAAGCACTTTCAGGTTAAAATTCAGAAGTCTTTTTTTTTTCAGAAATGTTTCAGCACTCTGAGAGTTAATTATAAGTGATGTGTTGAATGAGTGTGGGTGCCAGGAAAGTGGGTGACTGTTACCAGTTAATAACTTTATGGCTTAAAAGCAAGACATTCATCATAATGAAGTTTGTTTATCCAGTAGTAATGTTGGATAGTACCAGGCATAAGTTTATTTGATGAATTGTAGTTGTCAAGGCAGGCTGGTAGGGCAAGTCTCTAAGTCTAAAAGTAGCTCTCCTCAATCCAGGCAATGTAAGTCGTAGCTATTTTTTCAAATGCTGTGACAGGAAAGGTATTAAACCTGTAGATTTTACTGTTGGTTTTCTCCACCCAAGCGCTTTATGTGACAAGGGTAACTTTTTATCTTCTAGGAAACTATTAACCTTCTGAATATAAATGCTGTCTCAATACTCAGCCCCTGAAGAGGATGCAATTAAAAATACAAGACTGGAGATTCTTACTTAAACACAAATCAGGGGTAAATGGTGTGATATGAGCTTCACCAATGATTGAACTGCTATAGTTGTTCACTTCCAAAGTTTTTAGAATTAACATATTTCATCTATTCATACAAATTCCTGATCACCTAATGGGTTGCCTAATTGAGCAGTTATATAATGGTAATAGCTGAGGCTTAGTTAAAGGGCTCCAGAAGTCAAGTAAACAGCCACAAAATCACCTGCATCACAAAATAAGGATTAGGAGTTGCCGAATGTTTGGGCAATGGAAGCTTCTTAAATATGCTGCATGCAATTTACTGATGCTGCAGTGGATCTCAAGCCACAGGAAATGAGAGAGAGGAGGGCTGTGCTCTTTGTCCCTGAAGGGCACCCTCCACAGAAACAATTAGTGCATCAATCATGGCAGCAGAACACTGATAGAATAAATGGTGTTACAAACACCCAAAGGAGCTGCTTGAAAACCAGACATTAACCTGCTGGTCACTGATGGAGTAGAACTCTTCTGTTCTTCCTGGCCTTTGCATTGCACTGTGCAAACTAGCAATGGAGTTAAAACGGACAACTGTGTATTAAGTGCATATACTGTTTAACTGGGAAGGAGGTGAAGTTGTTGGCATTGCTAAGTAAAGAACTAATTAACTGTTTGGGGATTGCTACTGCCAATGTCCACTCTGCCAATCTGGAAGGTGGGTCATGTGCTTGGCTGCAACTGGCAGTACCATTTTTACAATGGAGAATGGTTTCTTGAAACAGATAACACAGCTCTGAAACTGACTCTGTGCTTATAAAGACAGAGTAATTCAGGCCGAATGCTTAGTAAAGGCAGAATGTTTCTGTTGCTACCTGACATCCCTGGAATTTCTTTATTCTTCACTTTGATTTTGTCTCCTTTCTTGAAATCAAGTGAAGGGAATCACTGAAAAGTGTCTGTTTATCATTTAGTGCTTGAGAGATAGAAATATACACTTTCTGTTCCTTGTGTGCACAAATTTGACTGGGTTTTTAAGCCCTAAATTTGCACACTACACATGCGGTGCATCAGAACAGGAAAATTGCTGGCTCCCCTAATAAACAGCATTCAACAGAAAATTTGCATTTCTAAAGGATGTGTCACATATTTGTGGGAGAAAGCACAATTCTTGTACAGCAGCAGAGATTTAAAGAGTATTCCTCAGTGGGTGGGAAGGAAATGAGTTCAGGAACTTTCTGACTCCCACCTGCACAAACCCATCAACAGAAATTGACAATGAATAGTTTCTCCAGTCTTGGAAGGCTTTCATCAAATGTGTTGGTTTTGATCATGTGCTTTACATTGGACGTTGGTGATTTTGGACCTTGCACGGAGAGGGACACAAAGTAGAAAAACAAATTTACTTTTGCTTTTTGTTTGAAATAATAGACTGAATCTTCCCATATTTTGGCTAAATGCCATTTTCATTGTGTATCATTGGAGAATTTCTACAAGGCCTCATGAGTTTTCTTGTGCTATTATTTCAAACCCACCTCATTAACTACTTACCACATTCCTGTGACACCCCTCTCTTTCCGTGTTAGCCCGTAGGTACTTGCTACTGCTGGTATATCCTGAGATTCCTGGTGAAGGTATTATCTTAGAACCCCAGGTGAAAGTGAGGACTGCAGATGGTGGAGATTAATGTCAAGATTAGAGTGGCTCTGGAAAAGCGCAGCAGGTCAGGCAGCATCCGAGGAGCAGGAAAATTGACGTTTCGGGCAGGAATGCAACTGGAAGTCTCGAGAGTGGAGAGATAAATGGGAGGAGGTGGGACTGGTGAGTTGTCCACATTGATGGCCTGGTGTTGAAGGGTTCCGAGGCAGAAGATGAGGCGTTCTTCCTCCGGGCGTCGGGTGATGAGGGAGTGGCGATGGAGGAGACCCAGGACCTGCATGTCCTCGGCGGTGTGGGAGGGAGTTGAAATGTTTAGCTACAGGTCAGTGGGGTTGATTGGTGCGGGCGTCCCAGAGATGATCCCTGAGGCTCAGCGGGAAGGCATCCAGTCTTCTCAGTGCAAAGGAGACTGCATTGGGAGCAATGGATGCAATAAATGACATTTCTGGAAGTGCAGGGGAAACCTTGATGGATGTGGAAGGCTCCTTTGGGGCCTTGAATGGAGGTGAGGAGGGAGGTGTGGGTGCAGGTTTTATAATTCCTGCGGTGGCAGGGGAAGATGCCAAGAGGGGAGGGTGCATTGTTGGGGGGGCATGGACCTGACCAGGTAGTCACAGAAGGAACAATCTTTGTGGAAAGCGGATAGGGGTGGGGAGGGAATATATCCCTGGTGGTGGGGTCTGTTTGTAGGTGGCAGAAATGTTGGTGGATGATGCGGTTTATATGGAGGTTGGTGGAGTGGAAGGTGAGGACCATGGCGGTTCTGTCCTTGTTGCAGTTGAAGGGGTGGAGCTTGAGGGCGGAGGTGTGGGATGTGGATAAGATGCATTGGAGGGCATCTTCAACCACGTGGGAAGGGAAATTATAGTCTTTAAAGAAGGAGGCCATCTGGTGTGTTCTGTGGTGGAACTGGTCCTCCTGGGAGCAGATACGGCAGAGGCGGAGGAATTGGGAATACGGGATAGCAGTTCACCAGTTTCCTCATTTCCCCTCCCCTTCATCTTATTCCAGTTCCAAACCTGCAACTCAGCTCCATCCTCATGACCTGTCCCACCTGTCCGCTCCACCCTCCTCTTCGACCTATCAACTTTACCCCTTCCTCCATCCACTTATTGCACTCTCAGCTACCTTCTCCCCACCCCCCCCTCCCATTTATCTCTCCACCCCCAAGGCTACTAGCCTCAATCCTGATGAAGGGGGTCTGTCCGAAACAACATCAATTTTCCTGCTCCTCGGATGCTGCCTGACTTGCTTTGCTTTTCCAGCACCACTGTAAGCTTGACTTGGAACCCCAGATATCCACCTGGTCAAGTGTTGGCAGTTTACAGTTGCCCTTTACCATCACATTAGTGATACAGAAGCACAAACCTACACATCCAACAGCATAGAGGTAGAACAGCAAACACCTCCTACAGACTCAGCTGCATATTCCTACCCCACTCACTATTTAAGCACCAGAACACATAGCTTACCGATCATTAGCCACATCAATCTTAAAACTCTCTAATTCACTAGTAAATCACTAATTATTTGAGAATTCACAAATTTGCCCGAATTCAATCTTTTCCCACTGCCCAGTGCAGCCCAATATCTTATTTTTCAGTCTGGGACCATCACAAATAGGAAAGCCTTCAGTTAACTCAAAATATTCACTTTTATGTACAAATGTGAGTACAAATCAAAGAAGCAGAAGTTACATTTTCCTCTTGGAATGTAAACTACATACATGCTGAGCTCCAACAATTTTACAGTCAATGAATGATCACTGCACCCAGCTCTCACAGGATTTACATAATTTGGAAAGGCAAGGACTGATTAGGGATAGTCAGCATAGCTTTGTGAGTGGGGAATCGTGTCTCACAAACTTGAGTGAGTTTTTTTGAGGAGCTGACCAAGAAGATAGATAAAGGCAGACTGGTAGACTTTGTCTACATGGACTTTAGCAAGGCCTTCGACAAGGTTTTTCATGGTAGACTGGTTAGTAATGTTAGGAGAAAGTGAGGACTACAGATGCTGGAGATCAGAGTCAAAAAGTATGGTGCTGGAAAAGCACAGCAGTTCAGGCAGCATCCATGGAGCAGGAAAGTCGACATTTCAGACAGAGTAAAGTTAGTAAGGTTCGATCACATGGGATCCAGGGAGAGCTAGCGAATGGATAGAGGATCGTAGGCATGGTGGTGAAGAAGGCATTTGGCATCCTTGCCTTAATCAGTTAGAGCACTGAGTAAAAGGTTTAGGATGTCATGTTATAGCTGTACAAGATACTGGTAAGGTCACATTTGAAGTTCTGCGTACTTTCTGGCTACCATGTTATGGGCAGGATGTTATTAAACTGGAAAGGTGCAAAAAAGATATACAAGGATGTCACCAGGATTGGAGGATTTGAGTTATTAGGAGAGGGTGAATAAGCTGAGACTTTTTACCCTGGAGTGGGAGAGGCTGAGGAGTGACCTTAAAGAAGTTTCTAAAATCATGAGGGGCATGGATAAAGTGAATAGCCCAGCTCCTTTCCCCAGGGTAGGGGAGTCCAAACCTAGAGGACATTGGTTTAAAGTCAAAGGAGAAAGATTTAAAAGGGACCTGAGGGCCAGCTTTTTCACACAGTAAGTGATGGGCATACATGGAACTAGCTGCCTGAAGAAATGGTAGAGGCGTGTACAGTCGCCAAATTTAAACAACATTTAGACAGGTGCATGGATGGGAAATGTTCAGTGGGATAAGAGCCAAATGCAGGCAAAGTTCAATTTGGTTGGCACGGACAAGTTGGGCCAAAGGACCTGTTTCCATGCTGTATGACTCTAGGTTCTGTTTGGCTTGTAGCATCTGCCAATTCTGCACTCATGCAGAATGTGATGTTCCTCCAGCTCAATGTCCTCCTCTGAAGTCTGCTTCCACTGTCCCAGTTTGTCAGCATTATTCACTTCCACTCATCCCACAAAACGTAGCATGCAAGGATTATGTGGCACACTCTGTCTGGATTGTACTGGAAATCCCTGTCTGGATTGTACTGCAGACCCTCATCTTTAGGAGGCCTATCGTCTGCTCCATCATGGCCCTGGATGGAGAATGGGCTGCACTGTTGTTGTGTTCTACCTTAGCCGAGGATTGCTTAATGAAATTGCTTAATCAGCCACAATGGCAGTAACCAACGTTATAAGGCATCTGGATCTTTAACACAGCAAAATTATGAGAGTTTTTGAGGACATGGACATGAAGAATACCAGATTGAACCTGGGTATCAGATGCTCACCTACAACCTCTGTGGCACTTCCTACCTTACACTCACTGGACATCCATTTCTTCTGAACCCCCACGTTTCCACCCATCACTTCGAACTATGATTCCAACTCTCATTCTTATGTTCTAGTCATGCCCGTTATCATGCTGCACTGTCTTCCAGTGGAGGCCATGATGCTAACTACTTATCGATTCCCTCCTGCCAAATCCATGTCCTCCCATCCACGACTAGCTCTACCCCCTGTCACACCCTCCTTCGCCCTGGTCTATGTTACATTATCTTCTCCTTTTGCCCCCTCTGCATCCTGGGTTGCTGCCTCCTATCTGCAGCATTATGTCCTCCACCTCCTTTTTGAGTTTTAATCAGTAAATCAATTGAGGGTTATGAGGGAAAGACAGAAAAGTGGAATTTGGGATTATCAGATCACATTGATCTCATTGAATGGTGTAGCAGACTCATTGGACTGAATGGCCTCATTCTGCTTATTGTCTTATGGAATCAAGAATCTAGAAATACTCCACATTCATTCCATCACCAAATTTTCTTTTACTAAGAGTTTTCCTGTGTTTTAAAGCTCATGATTGCTCAGGTGTGCTGTGTAACTAAAAGCTCTCCAAAGCATAATAAAACTCCAAACCTCTTGTAACAAAAATTTGAGGTTCTCATAATCACTTTTTTCTTTTATTACTTAATGTTTCCTGAAACATTTACTTGACGTACTAACTGGTTCAGGAACAGCAATCGTGTCAGGTGAGCTTTGAGAAAGAATCAATTTCAGGAACAGCCAACTTGACATCAGGTTGCTTCAGTTTGCACCCGATACAATGACTACACAAAACTTTCAGTGGCAACACAAATCTTGTGAGACAGTTTTTGTTTTAGAAGTTAGAATTAATATGCATTTGTAATATTTTGCCGAAATGGATAGCTTGGATAACGATGTGTCTTTGTCTTATTTTAAATGGATGTTTCCAAATTTACAACCTCACCTGATGACTGAAGCAAATTATTTGATGCATCAAAGGTGGTTAAATGTCGAGGTCAGTCATGAACTGTTTTGCAGTTCCAGCTCTTTTCTCTGAGCAACGTTTTAATTTTCAATTAAAGTATGGTTCAAGTGTTACTATTTGTTATTTGAGCTCTCTTTATGATGGAGGAGGTTTTGACCTGCTTACAGTACTAGCTGGCTGTACAGTTGGCATATCCTCCACTCATCAGCATTATTTTAAGACTGGAATCTCAATCAGGTTGGAGTTAGCAAAAAGTATCTCATTATATCAGCAGCTATTCTTAGGGGCGCTATGATGAGTGCACCACCATATTAAACAAACACCTTCCTGATTCAAATTAAAATGTAAGAGTGAAGAAAATAACTGGGAAAGTTGTGCTATGACAGAAATTAGCTAAATGTTTCTAACTTAACATAGGTGATATTTCTTCATTCTTCCGAAGAAATTCTGAGAAAGGATATAACTTTGAGAAGTGGAAGATGGTTTATTGAATAATTGTTATTTTATTATGATTCCCTTTTTAAATAGTCAGATATACAAATAATTTTCAACTAACTTTAATTTTTTTGCTTATGTATGTCTTTCGTTTAGTTTATATAATTGATACAGCAAAGAATACTAACAACATCAGGGAAAATTACAGGTCCGATATGTGACAGAGTTGAAGCAATGTGTATATTGGAATTGAAGTTTCTTCAGCTTAATGACTTTCTTAGTTCAATTTCTACACATTTTGAGCAGGATAGCAATACTACCCCTCTAATAATATTGCTCATGCACAGTGCTCAATATTAAATATAAGCAGAGAAAATAAACAGTTTTCAAAATTAAATTTTCATAATTGTTAGTTCAAAAGACTAATTGTAGCATTGGATTCTGCAGACTCACCCAGTATTTGGTAGCTGCAGTGATAAACCATTCCCTGATAATTCAGTTACCTGTTAAAGTCCCTGGGTGAAACAGTGGCCCCAGACTGGCTGGTGGGAGTACACCTTGTGTAAATGTCATGCTGTTGTGTTCAGCTAATCTTCACTCTAATGGATGGTGCAGGGGATTGCCATGATCTGTAATTGCTGAACGGTATCGGAAAAATAAAACTGTAAACTCAGTCAGGAGTCAGAGGTTTGAAAAGTTTATTGCTCAAGGTCACCTCCATAAATCATGGTTCGGAGGCAGGCACTCTGGTGATACCCTTTTGCTCAGGCTCTGAACGCATTCAGGTGTGGCTCTGCAAGGCAGCTTATGATTAAGGTGAGACTCTAAAAGCATTTAACCCTCAGAGGCCTGAAGCAGCACTTTCACGAGTCTTTAAATTCAGGCCTTCCTGAGGGAATGATGTTTCCCCCACAGATTTATTATTTCCTAATGCAGTTTGAAAATGTCTTAATGCGGGGCTGTGAGCTATGAAGCAAGTGTGTGGGAGGGTCAAACACATCTTTAAACATTCTCTGAAAGATATGAATGTTTCATTGGCATTAGGAAAAGATGAATGAAAGGGTTGAACAGAAAATGCTTTGTCCAAAATTGGACCTTACAGTATCACATTTTAAAAGTTGCTGTGGGGTGTTGGGGGAGGTGAGGGGGTGCAAGATGAGAAATAGCATTGGTATGCTGCTACAAAAAAAAGAAAAAAAATGAAATGGGCAATACATTTTATAGCTGCAAGCACTTGCTTATTTCCAAGTCAACTCCCAGTTTTTACATATCAAGCTGATATTTATTACTGGGCAAGAGAGAAAACATTAATAGTTGCAAGCAGTCAAAATAAATTGGTAACTCTATTTTTAAATCCTTATTTCATGAGTTGGCAGAGCATGATTTTTTCCTTTGAAATTCTTTATACTTGCTCGTCTCTTGAATCATCTGACTGTGCTGGTTAGAATTTCCGATTTGTGAAGTTGACTGCTTGTAAAATTTCCAAAGTATCCCATTCCCACAACAGTAAGACATTTGTACATTAATTTCATCACTCAGATCTTCTACCTTTTACATGAAGCACAGCAGATAGCCTACTCCCATTCTTTCCACCAAGCCTGTTTTAACTCAGTCAATTCAAGGGTCAGGATTGTGGTTTACATGATTTCGATCTGATTTTTCTTCTGTCTCTGTGGAAAAGTAACAGATTTCCATTGAGTGCCTCCTCGCATCAATATGACTGAGGTTTGTAATTGAGTATGTGGATGATCATGCCCATGAAAGCAAGTACAAACATTCTACAGCATAATATATCAGGCCTCAATATATTAAATCATTAGACCAATGACACCTTATTTTCACATTTTTAGTTACAGGAAGGCAGCTAAAGTGAAAATGGTAGCTCCGTTAATTACGAAAGGATCAAACTAAAAGTGCCCTATTTGATAAACATTTCTTGTTGGCAGGATATGTTTCTGGGAGTTTTTTGGCGAGAAAATATCCAAGATCACATGCTTTGGAAACTCAGCTGGATTTATCTACAATGTTCTAATGGAATAAATTTGATGTTTTCTGCTAATTCAACATTTTTCAATGACCTGTTCATCTTTAGTTTAAACTAAGCAAATTCTAAATGTGTAGTGTTAGAACAACTTTCAACATAAGGATTTAACAGGGCTTCATCTGCAACTTCATCTGCTTATAAAAACTTCAAATTACATTACATTATAATTTATAATGGTCACATATTTCAAAGTTTTCAATTGTATTTTTCCTTAGCTTCAATGATGAGTTGAAGGAGCTGATTTTGTCTTTTCTCCTTTTGTTAGTTTCTTGGCAGATTATCTTTTAAAGGTTTTGATTCATGATGGGGCAATGTTTTATGGGAGAGCCTGGACTAGAGTATTATTGCTCCACCATGGCTATTGCACGTTAACCAACTTTTTTTTTTCTGCATGTGCACACTCCAATAGGAGTCATTGGACATAAAGACCAGGAAACATGGCTACTTTCAGAGTGGGCTATCCCAAGGCCAGAGCCTTTCAGAAATACCCATCCAACATGATGACACTGTTTCTTTAAGTAAAGGTGGATTATTTTTTGTGTATGCTGAATCTGTCAGTAGTCCAAATTTAAGAATTGAGTGAAGTGTAGCTGAGATAAAGCACATCGAAACCACATCCATTGACCTTCCTAAATAAAACAAGATTATTTTCTTCTATAACAAAATGACAAAGATTGAATAAACCTTGACATCAAGTCTTAGAAACATCGCACACAAATTTAGTTCCAATGAAATCTAAGCAGCTCCGCAGAAATTCCCAAACACTATGTGGGATGAAGAGAATTTATAGGATAGGCTACACTGTAAATAAATTTGATAGAATTAGATTTCATTTCCAAATATGCACCCTTGACTTTATCTGAAAACTTATATATCCACTCTCTGATCTCAATTTGAAACCTTATTCATAGAATCACAGTGTGGCAAGAGGCCATTTGGCCCAACAAGTCCATACCAATCCACCAAAGAGTATCCAACCAAGACCTATTCCCCTACCCTTTTTACTTTACATTTCCCCTGACTAATGCATCTACCCTACACATCTTTGGATATTACCCTTATAGGAGTAATTAAGCATGGCCAATTCACCTAACCTGCACATCTTTAGACTAAGGGAGGAAATCTGAGCACCCAAAGGAAACCCATGCAAACATGGGGAAAATGTGCACACAGTTGCCTGAGGCTGGAATTGAACCCGGCTCCCTGGCGCTGTGAGGCAGTGCTAACCACTGAGCCACCGTGCTACCCAATTAAATTATTTAATTATCTCTACCTGAATCCTCTCTCCATTCCCTTGAATGGGTAGTGGTTTTGGGCTCAAGCCTCCTAAAAAAGATCAATTTCTGCCACATTAAAAATTAATTAAATCAAATGGACTACTTTAGTCTTGCTCCTGTAGGTGCATACATTGATAGCTGTACAAAAAATATGAAAACTTCCTGCTAACTGACTACTAGAATTCCAATTTTGGACAGACTTTGATTTGGGAGGCCCAGGTACCCACTTTATAACAGGCTTTTAAACATTGAAATAAAGCCAACAGGCCATTTTCACATTAATCAACTCTTTCACTATGGAGTCATTAACCCATCCTGCAAGTCGTGGCCTGTATAGACCAGGAGTCATCAATTTATAATGCAATTTAAAAGGATCCTTAGCTCTAGTCAGGGAAAGCTGGAAACAGGTATGGCACTCATTTTCATGATACCTTTGGGAGCTTTGAGCTTTAAATGCTTCCTTAACTCCAACTCTCTGCCTGAAGCCATGCTCATTAAAATTTCCTGATCTTGAAATATCCTGCTGCATTTTCACCCCCAATGTTTCCAGGTCTCCTGTTTAAGGGGCTGTTGTAGACTTATGATGAGCAGCTGGCCCACTAGATTTCCAAACCTGCCAAACTGTGAACTGCCTAGAAGTACTGTGATTAGTATTGGTTGATCACTACTCAGTGCAACCTGTCCTAGGCCTAACTTCATGCTGACCAGGAGTGTCCTGTGGCTATTCCTTGCTAACTGCTTTGCTTTAGATACTATTGAGGGGAATGGCCTCTCAGGGGAAAGGGACAGGCAAATTTGTTGCAGCACATTTGGTACTGCAGCACAGGGGAGGAGTTAAAAATGTGGGAATATATTGATTACAGGGGATTCAATTGTAAGGGAAATAGACATGCTTTTCCATGGCTGCAAACAAGACTCCAACATAGTAAGTTGTCTAGGGTCAAAGATGTCTGTGAGTGGCTATAAGACATTCTGGAGGAGGAGAGTGAATAGCCAGAAGGGCTTAGGCCCAAAACGTCGATTCTCCTGTTCCGCGGATGTTGCCCAACCAGCTGTGCTTTTCCAGCACCACACTCTTGACTCTGATCTCCAGCATCTGCAGTCCTTATTTTCTACTAACAAACAGCATAGGTTGAAAGAAAGGGATAGGTCCTAAAAGCAAGGTGTAGATAGTTAGGAAGTAAGTTGAACAGGAAGACCTCAGATTTACTACTAGTGCCACATGATAGTGAGTAGAAGTAGTAGGATATGTCAGATATGAGTGGGTGAAGAGATGGTGGAATGGGGAAGATTCAGAGTTCTGGGACAGGTCCTGAGTGAGATGGGACCAATATAAACTGGGCCAGTTACACTTGAGTAAGAACAAACAAAGAACAAAGAAAATTTACAGCCCAGGAACAGGTAATTTGGCCCTCCAAGCCTGAGCCAATCCAAATCCACTGTCTAAACCTGTCACCCAATTCCTAAGCATCTGTATTCCTCTGCTCCCCATATTCTCATGCATCTGTCCTGATGCATCTTAAATGAATCTACCATGCCTGCCTCTACTACCTCTGCTGGCAACGCGTTCCAGACACCCACCACCCTCTGTGTGAAGTACTTGCCACGTGTACCCCCCTTAAACTTTTCACCTCCCACCTTGAAAGCGTGACGTCTCGTTAATGAATCCTTCACCCTGGGAAAAAGCTTATCTCTATCTACCCTATACACTATTTATATTGTCCTGTATTCTTTGACTATCTCGATCTATACACTTCATGATTTTGTAGATCTTAATCAGGTCCCCCCTCAATCTCCTTTTTTCTATTGAAGACAATCCTAACCTACTCAACCACTCTTCATAGCCAACACCTTCCATACCAGGCAACATCCTCGTAAATTTTCTCTGCACCTTCTCCAAAGCATCCATATCCTTTTGGTGATGTGGCGACCAGAACTGTGCACAGTATTCTAAATGTGGTTGAACCAATGTTGTGTACAATTGTAACATGACCTGCCAGCTCTTCTACTTAATACCCCATCCAATGAAAGCAAGCACACCATATGCCTTCTTGACCACTCTATCCACCTATGCAGCAACCTTCAGGGTACAATGGACCTAAACTCCCAGATCTCTCTGCTCATCAACTTTTCCCAAGGCTCTTCCGTTTACTGTGTAGTTCTCTCTAGAATTAGACTTCCCAAAATGCATCACCTCACATTTGCCTGGATTGAACTCCATCTACCACTTCTCTGCCCAGCTCTCCAGTCTATTTATATTGTCCTGTATTCTTTGACAGTCCCCTATGCTTTCTGCTACTCCACTAATCTTCATGCCATCTGCAAACTTGCTGATCATACCAACAGTGTCCTCTTCCAGATCAATTATGTGTATCACAAACAACAGTGGCCCCAGCATTGATCCCTGTGGAACACCACTGGCCACCTTTCTCCATTTTGAGAAACTCTCTTCAGCCACTACTCTCTGTCTCTCTCAACCAGTTCTTTATCCATCTCGTTAGAACACCCTGCACACCATGTGACTTCACTTTCTGTATTAGTTTACTATGGGGAACCTTATCAAATGCCTGACGAAAGTCCATGCATATGACATCTACAGCCCTTCCTTCATTTATCAACTTGATCACTTCCTAAAAGAACTCTATTAAGTTGGTAAGGCACGATCTCCCCCACACAAAACCATGTTGCCTATCATTAATAAGCCTATTTTTTTCCAAATATAAATAGATTATATCCCTCAATACCTTCTCCAGCAACTTCCCCACTACTGACGTTCAGGCTTACTAGAATATCCCTACTACCCTTCTTGTACAGGGGGACAACATGAGCTACCCTTCTTGTACAGGGGGACAACATGAGCAACCCTCCAGTCCTCCGGCGCCTCACCTGTGTTTAAGGATGCTCCAAAGATAACTGTCAGGGCACTAGCTGTTTCCTCTCTCGCCTCCCTTAGCAACCTGGGATAGATCCCATCTGGTCCTGGGGATTTGTCCACCTTAATAACCTCTAGCCTACCCACATATCTTCTCTACTTAAGTCAACATGATCCAGAGTAATCAAACTTCTACCTCTAATCTCAACATTCGTCAGGTCCCTCTCCTTAATCAACATGATACAAAGTAAGATATGGATAGATGACCTGGTGGAGTATTTTCTAGAGTGATTGGGGAGGCTTTAAACTATAATGGCAGGGTGATAGTAAATTATGCAATAAGTTTGAGGGAATCAAGGACAAGAATAAAAGATAAATGGGAATCAATAAAGCAATGGGCAGTGAAATCGAGGGCCCAGATGAAACAGGGACTCAGTGAAAAACAGTGGAAATAGGACAGGCAATATCAAGAAGATAAGATGCACAGAGCATTTGCAATCACACGGATGAATTAATCATAAATATAGTTGGGATTACAGAGACATGGCTGCAGGGTGACCAGGAATGGAACTGAACATCCAGGATTATTCAATATTTAGGAAGGAAGATAAAAATGAAAAGGCAGTGGAATTGCATTGGTGGTTATAAAATAAATTAATGCAATAATGAAGAAGGTGTGGAATCTGTCTGGGTGGAGCTGAGAAATGCCAAGGGACAAAGAACATTATTGGGGATTGTTTACTGACCCCAAACTGTAGGGATGGTGTTAGGAATAGCATTAACAGGAAATCAGAGACACATGCTGAAATAACTCCACAGAAGCTGGGATCCCATCACCAAGTCACCATTTATTTACACATGAACAGTGCTCAACTTTAATATTGCCTAATTCCAAATCAGTTACCAAAATGTGTCTCTGATACTAACTCCTTTTTTTGTCAGCCTAGACCAGATTAACAGCCCCAATGAGGGAATTTGTATCCTATGAAGTCCAGCTGGCTGACCTCATTATAATCACTATACATGTAAAAAGGGGATGTCTGCAATTATGGGTCACTTTAATCTACACATCGATTGGGCATTCTACCATTCAATGAAGTCACTCTTTGATAATGAATCTGCTCTGATAATTCTTAACTCCACTTTCCTGCCTTTCCCCCATCGTCTTCATTCCCTTACTGATTACAAATCTGTTTACCCCATCCTTGAATGTTCTTAGTGACCCAACATCTGCAGCCTTCTGGGGTAAGGAATTCTACAGATTCACCACTCTCTGAGAGAAGAAATTCATCCTCACCTCTGTCCTAACTGGGCAACTCTTTTTTCTGGTCTTAGGCTGCCCTTCAGGAGGAGACAACCACTTTGAATCCATCATGTCACTACCACCACCATCCACCCCCCACCCCCCTTCCGCCCTGTTCAGAATCTTTAAATTTCAATAAGGTTATCTTTGTGTTATTCTAAACTCCAATGAGTACAGGGTATAAGTTTTCCCATCGCAACCTCCTTAATGACAGTGAGGGTCAACCCACAGCAGGTGGACTATAGCATTTCAATAAGGCAGCTCATTACCATCTTCTCAAGGGGGCATCAAGGAATAGGCAATAAGTGTTGGCCCAGCCAGTGATGCCCACATCCCACAAATGAATACATTTTTAAAAAACATGTCCTCATCAGAAAATCCTGCAATATCCCTTCTGATGAAGGATCACTGGACTCAGAATGTTAACTGTGATTTCTCTCCACAGATGCTGCTTGACCTGCTGAGATTTTCCAGCAATTTCTGTTTCTGCATGTATACCCGGAATCAACCTTGTGAACTTTCTATGGGGTGCCTCCAAAACCTGTAAATATTGCTGAAGATAAAGAGACCATAATTTTTCACACAATTCTAGGTGTGATCTAACTGTGCCTTGTGTAATTTTAGCAAAACATTGCCATTTTTATACTCCATTCACTTTGAAATAAAGACTAGCAGTGTATTTGCCTTCCATATTACCCACTGATCTTGTATGATAGCTTTCTATGTTTCATGTAAGGAATCTCAAATCCCTCCGCATTGCAGTCTCTATCCACTTACACAGCATTTAACTCTTCCAGTCTCCTGCCAAAGTGCATAACCTTACATTTCCCATTATATTTTATTGCTTACTCACTTAGCTTGTCTCTAACCTTCCACAGTCTCTTTGTGTGTCATCCCCAAACTTGATTTATTGATGTATATCGTAAATAATTGTGGTCCCATCATTGATCACAGGAGTAACACTGTACTAGTTAACTGACTCCCATCTTGAAAGAGTCCACTTTATCCTCACGCTCTGTCTAGTATTATTTAGCTAATCCTCTATCCACGCTAGTAACTGTCCCCAACACCCTAATCAAATAGCCTTATGTGCTGTACCTTATCAGAAATCTTTTGAAAATTTAAATATATTACAAATACTGGTTTACCTTTATCTATCCTGCTTGTAATCTCTTGAACGAATTTTTAAAATATTGTCAGCCATGATTTTCCCTTCATGAAGCCATGCTAATTCTGCTTGATTATGTTATATATTTCTAAATCTCCTATTACAGCAATAATAGACTGTAACAATTTGTCAATGACAATGACTCATGCCTATCCTGACTTGGAAATATTAAATGAGATTACTTACAGTGTGGAAACAGGCCCTTCGGCCCAATAAGTCCACACCGACCCACTGAAGCGCAATCCACCCAAACCCATTCCCCTACATTTACCACTTCACCTAACACTATGGGCAATTTAGCATGGCCAATTCATCTAACCTGCACATTTTTGGACTGTGGGAGGAAACCCATACAAACACGGAGAGAATATGCAAACTCCACACAATCAGTCGCCTGAGGCGGGAATTGAACCCGAGTCTGTGGCGCTGTGAGGCTGCAGTGCTAACCACTGTGCCACTGTGCCGCCTGTATCTCTATTCCTTCCATGTCACCAGGTCAAAGTCCTGGAACTCCCTCCCTAATGGCATTGTTGGTCTACCTACATTTGGACTGTAAAGGTTCAAGAAGGCAGCTTCACCACCACTTTCTCGAGGGTAGCTAGGAATGGGCAATAAATGCTGGTCCAGCCAGTAATGCTCACATCCCATGAATAAATTCTAAAAACTGAGGCCCAAGTATGAACATGAATTAGATGTCATATTGATATTATCAGATTATAAGGTCATCAAGCAAATAGAGTGGGCACCTTGTCTTGATGTCGATCCACTGTCAGAATTTACCCTATTGACTCTATAGGAGGCACAGTCAAATTTATATCTATTCTGATTTCTGCAGTGAATGTGCGCTCACCTTCAATAGAACAACATCGCATTTTCAGACTAGGCACTTTACAGCCTTCTGGACTTAATATTGAGTTCAACACCTTCAAATTGTAAACCATTTCTTTCCTTATCTTTTAGCTTTCTACTCTCTTTGTCACCAAGTCCTCTCTCCCCTCCCCCCACCCCATTTCAAATCTGGCAGTTCGACACACCATTGTTCTGCCATTCTCACATTCTCAGACTTAATCTGAACTATTAATATCTTTTCTCTCTCAGCACTCTACACTCGCTATCTCCACCCCAAGCTATAGCATAAATGCTATCCCTCCACACTTTACGTCAGCTTTGAAGAAGAGTCATCTAGACTCGAAATGTTAGCTTGCGCTCTCTCTCTCTCTCTCTCTTTCTCTCTCTCTATGAAGGCTGACCCATAGTGATCTCCAGCATTGGTTGTTTTCAGTACAGATTCCAGCATCTGCATTAATTTGCTCCTACAAAGTGTCACTTAAAGTCTATTAACATATTTTGGAGGAGCCAGTGTTGGACGGAGGTGGGCAAAGCTAAACATCGCACAACACCAGGTTATATTCCAACAGGTCTATTTGTACGTGCAGGCTTTCTGAGTGCAAAGCTTCCAAATAAGAATCAAGAAAGAAGAAATAAGAGAGGTTATTGTTTAATAATGTAAATATTGGGACTGGGCTGTTATTAGTCATGCTGTGAATGATCTTGCTGTTTAGTTTGTTATAATTCCAAGCTATCGAGCAAAGTATCTCACTGTCTTCTTTAATAAAGCCACAGGGCTTTGGAATAGGCCTTTGTGGGGTCCACTGCATCCAGTAAGACAGCAAAAATCCTATCAGATTCCAATATTGATTCCATTCCTTTCTAAAAGCTACCCTCACAGAAGTTCTGATGAGATACCCCAGGAAGTTGGTTTCCAAATGTTTGATATGGTGGTCAGCCCTGATTCCTTAATTTTCAGTCAGGCACATTGCTAGGAACCTCTGCAAAAATGTATTTTCTTGGATGAACACTGTGATATTCCTTGAGAGGGATATGGACCAAATGCTGGCAAATGGGACTAGATAAATTTAGGATATCTGGTCGGCATGGACGAGTTGGACCAAAGGGTCGGTTTCTGCGCTGTACATCTCTAACTCGAAAGATGGAAGAATGGTGGACCACACTAGGATTTAAAAATGCAATTTTTTAAACCGCAAACCTATTGCATAGCTCGGCTACTGGAGTGAGAAAGCTTCAAGCAGTCTAAATGGTAGGCTATCTAAACTGCACAAAGACAATTCCAGAATGGTTTGTGTGTGTGTGTGTGTGTGTATACTGTACACAATGGAATTTGTGTCTGTTATGCATATGGTTGTGTGTGCATTGCATATATATGTCTGATATATACATCTGTGCCTATCAGTGTTCTGCATATGATTGTGCGTGTGTACGTATATTTATATGTAAAATTGTAGGTGCCACGACATTTAGCAGGAAGTCTTCATTTAGCTTTGATTCATTCTCGAATTTATTGTATTTTCAAAAATAAGAATTGAATAAAAGCTAGCAAGCATATTTATTTCTCCCCAGGGAATCAATTTAAGGAGAAAAGTTGATTCTTCTCACAAAAGGACAAAAGTACTCTTTCATAGCAAGAAAAGATAATATTGCGAAGCACTGAATATTTAACAAACAGAGGCACTTATAGTGTTCTCCTGTGGTATATAAATGCCTGACTGTATTTTGTTTCGGCAACACTCATTGTAATTGGAAGCCTGAGCTTTGTGCTTTGTACTCTGTTACATTTTCTAATAGAGAAAAAAAACAACTGAAAGCGTCTGCTGAATGAAACAGTATCCAGCATATCTCTCAGCATGCAAGCAGAGAAATAACAAATACTATAAGTGGTACCACTTTGTGCCAGGACCTGGGTACAACAAGGGCTAGGCTTCTGTTTTATTTTACAGTGGTTATTGGTTCAGGTTGGGTCTCAGCCTCTCATCTTCTCTGTCTCTTTCTGCCTCTCACCACCACAATAAAAATCAGCTGGTTCACATTCTGTACCAGTGACAACATGTCACTTAACAAAGGGACTGTTACAATACTTGTGAGACTCATTGTACAGAATATGAACTGTGTTTATGTAATTTACTTTTATTCTTTTTATTTTTACACTTAATGGAGCAGAATTGTGACAACAAAACACTTCTCAATTTTGAAATATATGTGACAATTAATAAATAACTCATAACTCATTATTTCTCCTGATAATGTAACACTATATTGGGCTGTAAGATGGTGTCTAATGCTTGGATACAAATACTCATCCTGTTTTTTTAAACTGCACTGAATTATACGATACATGCTTAGAGTAACACCTTAATTCAGTGACTAAAAGAGTATTTCAAGGAATGTTCAATGCTGTTCTTTCAGATGAAAGTACAGTGTCATAAGACTCGGAAATGCTGTTACTTGCTTTTTTGCATCTTTGTCCTCAGAGAATTTCTGTTGGAACTCACTGTAATAATTCTGCAATCATATGTTTCAAAGAACAAAATCCCTCACAGGAGAGGAGGTTGGAGGGTATAATCAGGGGTATAATTGAGTGTGACATCACAGAAATAGACCTTATATCCTTAGTTTCCACATGTGAATGGTGCTTGCAAGACTATTATTTGAAAGCAGTTTTTCATTCTTCTCCATTGGAGAGATGATGCGATGGGCTTTGACCTCACTCCCTACTCATGGTTATGATTCTATGAAATCAAGTCTTTTAGATGTTGCAATCAATATTTTTCATGAAATGCACTTTTTCTTCCAAATGCTATTTTATTGTTCTGACCATAAAGAAACAGTAAAATTAAATAATTAACATCGAAACATGCTTTTGAGGTTGAAAGGAAACAGGGCACTATAGTTTAATAGTATATCGAAAAGTCTATATCTTTGGCTTAGATTACAGTTCTATAAAGACAAAATACTCATACTATATTTTAGAATTACTGTCTTCCTGCACATTTCAGCTTATAACATATGAATTAATATGTTACAGAACAACACAAGCAGTTTGATAAAAATGTTATTGATGATCACCAACCTGGCCTAACCATTTCCTTCATTTAAAACACATTATTAATATCTGTAATAGTAATGTATTAACAAGAAGAATATATAAATGTATATATATATAGGCAAATTAAACAACAGCGACATATGAGGCCACTTAAAAGTGAATTGAATTGAAAAGTACTTGAATGTGCATTTGCATTTATACTTTTTGGATTAAACTCTTTGGATGACATGCGCTGGTTGGATCAGAAGTTCAACTTCAAGAATTTTTTAAGCATAGGTGTTGTCGCTTCCTTCACTTCAATGTTAATATAGTGCTTTTAAAGGTTAGCTTCAAACCACTTGTAAGTATTCATTGGAATAGCATTAAAGGAAAAGTGGCAGCACTGTAGGGAATTTACTTTTTTTTAATGTTGTTCAACAAGACTCTTATATATTAATTCTATCAATTTATTATTTTGTTACTCCATTAATAAATCCAAGACAAAATATATTGTTCCAAGATTTAAGTAAAAATCTAACCAGCAATTTAACTGGAAAGTGAACCTAATCTCAACTGTAGATGCCTCATAGTGACAGTGCCTAATCTATAGTACACAATAAAAAAGCAAGAAATCAGAAGTAACAGACTACTTGTTCCTTCAATCCTGGTCTGTCATTTAATACAAAATGACGATCTTGTATAATCTGATCTTCTGTCTCATTCTACTTTTTTGCTCACTCCCTATATCCCTTGACTAAGGAATGAAGTCTATCTACACAGTCTTGAATAAGATGTTGTGAAACTTGAAAAGGTTCAGAAAAGATTTACAAAAATGTTGCCAGGGTTGGAGGATTTGAGCTATAGGGAGAGGCTGGACAGGCTGGGGCTGTTTTCCCTGGGGTGTCGGAGGCTGAGGGGTGACCTTATAGAGATTTACAAAATTATAAGGGGCATGGATTGGGTAAATAGGCAAAGTCTTTTCCCTGGGGTCAGAGAGTCCAGAACTAGAGGGCCATAGGTTCAGGGTGAGAGGGGAAAGATATAAAAGCCACCTAAGGAGCAACTTTTTCATGCAGAGGATGGTGCATGTATGGAATGAGCTGCCAGAGGAAGTGGTGGAGGCTAGTACAATTGCAACATTGAAGAGGCATTTGGATGGGCATATGAATAGGAAGGGTTTGGAGGGATATGGGCTGGTTGCTGGCAGGTGGGACTAGATTAGGTTGGGATATCTGGTCAGCATGGACGTGTTGGACCGAAGGGTCTGTTTCCATGCTGTACATCAATAACATAGAACAATACAGCACAGAACAGGCCCTTCGGCCCACGATGTTGTGCCGAACATTTGTCCTAGCTTAAGCACCTATCCATGTACCTATCCAATTGCTGTTTAAAGGTCACCAATGATTCTGACTCTGCCACTCCCACAGGCAGTGCATTCCATGCCCCCACCACTCTCCCTGACATCCCCCCATACCTTCCACCCTTCACCTTAAATTTATGTCCCCTTGTAACACTCTGTTGTACCCGGGGAAAAAGTCTCTGACTGTCTACTTATCTATTCCCATGATCATCTTATAAACCTCTATCAAGTCACCCCTCATCCTTCACCATTCCAATGAGAAAAGGCTTAGCACTCTCAACCTATCCTTGTACGACCTATTCTCCATTCCTGGTAAATCTCCTCTGCACTCTCTCCAAAGCTTCGACATCTTTCCTAAAATGAGGCGACCAGAACTGCACACAGTACTCCAAATGTGACCTTACCAAGGTCCTATACAGCTGTAACATCACCTCATGACTCTTGAATTCAATCCCTCTGCTAATGAACGCTAATACACCATAGGCCTTCTTACAAGCTCTATCCACCTGAGCGGCAACTTTCAAAGATCTATGAACATAGACCCAAGATCCCCCTGTATTCCGCATTCTTATTTGTCCTTCCAAAATGGACAACCGCATACTTGACAGGGATATACTCCATCTGCCACTCCTCAGCCCAGCTCTGCATCATATCTAAGTCCCTTTGTAGCTGACAACAGCCCTCCTCACTATCCACAACTCCACCAATCTTCGTATAGTCTGCAAATTTACTGACCCACCCTTCGACTTCCTCTTCCAAGTCATTAATAAAAATTACAAACAGCAGAGGACCTAGAACTGATCCCTGAGGAACTACACTTGTAACTGGGCTCCAGGCTGAATATTTACCATCTACCACCACTCTCTGACTTTGACCGGTTAGCCAGTTCTCTATCCAACTGGCCAAACTTCCCACTATCCCATGCCTCCTGACTTTCCGCATAAGCCTACCATGGGGAACCTTATCAAATGCCTTACTAAAATCCATGTACACTACATCCACTGCTCTACCCTCATCCACATGCTTGGTCACCTCCTCAAAGAATTCAATAAGACTTGTAAGGCAAGACCTACCCCTCACAAATCCGTGCTGGCTGTCCCTAATCAAGCAGTGTCTTTCCAGATACTCATAAATCCTATCCCTCAGTACCCTTTCCATTACTTTGTCTACCACCGAAGTAAGACTAGCTGGCCTGGGTTATCCCTCTTCCCTTTTTTGAACAGGGGCACAACACTCGCCACTCTCCAGTCCCCTGGCACCACCCCCATTGACAGTGAAGACGAAAAGATCCTTGCCAACGGTTCAGCAATTTTCTCTCTTGCTTCTCACATATTCCTAGGATATATCCCATCAGGCCCGGGGGACTAGTCTATCCTCAAGTTTTTCAAAATACCCAACACATCTTCCTTCCTAACAAGTATCTCCTCTAGCTTACCAGTCCATTTCATACTCTCCTCTTCAACAATACAGTCCCTCTCATTTGTAAACACTGAAGAAAAGTACTCATTCAAGACTTCTCCTATCTCTTCTGACTCAATACACAGTCTCCCACTACTGTCCTTGATCGGACCTATCCTCGTTCTCGTTATTCTCATGTTTCTCACATACGCATAAAAGGCCTTCGGGTTATCCTACCCGCCAAAGATTTTTCATGCCCTCTCTTAGCTCTCCTAATCCCTTTCTTCAGCTCCCTCCTGGCTATCCTATATCCCTCCAACGCTCTGAACCTTGTTTCCACAACCTTATGTAAGCCTCCTTCTTCCTCCTTACAAGACATTCAACCTCCCTCATCAACCAAGGTTCCCTCACATGACTATCTCTTTCCTGCCTGACAGGTACATACATATCAAGGACACATCGTATCTGTTCCTTGAAAAAGTTCCACATTTCAACGATGTCCTTCCCTGACAGCCTATGCTCCCAATTTATGTTCCTCAGATCCTGTCTTGCAGCATCGTATTTACCCTTCTCCCAATTGTAAAACCAGCCCTGTTGCACGCACCTATCTCTCTCCATAACCAAGGTGAAAGTCACAGAATTGTGGTCATCATCACCAAAATGCTCACCCACTAACAAGCCCATCACTTGTCCCAGTTCGTTACCAAGTACCAAATCCAATATGGCCTCCCCTCCGGTTGGACAATCTACATACTGAGCTGGAAAAGCTTCCTGGACACACTGCACAAACACCGCCCCATCCAATCTACTTGATCTAAAGAGATTCCAATCAATATTTGGGAAGTTGAAATCGCCCACGACTGTTACCCTGTGGCTTCTGCACCTTTCCAAAATCTGTTTCACAATCTGTTTCTCCACAGCTCTGCTGCTAATGGGGGGCCTATAGTAAACACCCAACAAGGTGACTGCTTCTTTCCTATTTCTGACTTTAGCCCATACTACCTCCAAAGGCAGATTCCCCTCGAACTGCCTTTCTGCAGCCATTATACCATTTCTAATTAGCAACGCCACCCCCCTCCTTTTTTACCATCCCCCCTAATCTTACTGAAACATCTGTAACCAGGAAACTCCAACAACCATTCCTGTCCCTCTTCTATCCATGTTTCCGTGATGGGCACAACATCGTAGTCCCAAGTACCGATCCACGCCTTATTTATGATACTCCTTGCGTTGAAGTATACACACTTGAGCCCATCTCTGTGTCCGCAAGTATTCCCTGTCAGTGCTACCTTCTCCACAGCCTCCCTACATTCTTGGACATCCTGAAAAACAGCTAACCTACTTGCTGGACTATAATTCCGGATCCCATCCCCCTGCCAAATTAGTTTAAACCCCCCCAAAGAGTGCTAGCAAACCCACCTCCCAGGATATTGGTGCCCTTCTGGTTCAGGTGCAACCCGTCCTGCTTGTACAGGTCCCACCTTCCCCAGAATGCAGTCCAATTGTCCAAATACCTGAAGCCCTCTCTATGACTCTATGCTCAATTACTGGATTGCCTCAGGTAATCAGATGGTGAAGGATAGAGTTTAGATCAGAGTGGTGCTGGAAAAGCACAGCAGGTCAGGCAGCATCTGAAGAGCAGGAAAATCGATGTTTCAGGCAAAAGACCTTCATCAGGAATAAGTGAAGGATAGAACTGGAGCCTACCCTTTAGATATTTGTTTCACAAAGATACAAATTTTGTCATATGCACCTCAAATCCAACCACCATAGTTTCTGCCTGGCTATATTACAAAATTAAAAAAGGGACCAATCTGCAAATGGCCACCAGTTGGGCCAGTTAAAGTACAGACAACCAAACAGGTGCCAAAACCCAAACATCCCATCCATCCCCAAGTGGGGAAGGGTCAGCTCTGGGCTCAGCTCCAGAATGGACAAATGTTAGGAATAGATCACACTTGAACTTCTGTCCCAGTGGTAGGGACACTTACCACATCACCACCAGACCTCCTTGCCTGTTCCTATATATTAACAGGTGAATTCCCAATTGATTTTTCACGCCGAGTATAACTAAACACTCAATTAATATACAATTAATAGTTGTAGTCATAACCAGAGATAATGAAGTACTCTTGGAATTCTGAGGATGGGAAAACTGTTATGCACATGAATTTTTATTTCCCCAAGGAAGGAGGGAGAATGACTTCAAGTAGCATTAGCAGCAATCTGAAAATGGGTTATAGGTTGTAGATCTGACCTCTCAGTCAGTCATGGTCCCTGTTGTGGAGAAGGAAGTATTCAAAATGGCAGTGTCACAAACTTAACAAAATGATTGGTCTGTCACCCACCCCACTTTCAGGACAGCATCCTTATCGCACCACTACAAACAAAGTACTGAAGATGAAGAGGATGGAAACAACCTCATTTGCTACAGTACAATTGAGTTGAATATAGTTAGTCACAGTTAAATACTAGAACAGCACAGTTTCAGTATAATGGTGTAAAGTCTTAATTTGTATTTATTAAAAGACTACACTAAGGCTTCAAAGTTCTTGTGCATGAAACAGATGTCAAACTTTTATGAAGGGTCACTGGACTTGAAATGTTAACTCTGTTTCTCTCTCTGCAGATGCAACCAGATCTGCTGAGGTTCTCCTTGTTGCTCAGATATTAAACATTGTAGCAGAATACAAATTCTTATCATTCTCATAGTAGTATAGGTGATTAATGCAGTATAAAAGGTAACATTAAAATACTGGCAATAATTAAGCAGGGTAAAGATTGTGTCCCTGAGCTTTGAGGACACAGATGCTGCCAGTTAAGAGTTTATTTAACATAACTCCAGAATGTGAGATAGTGGAACTTGGGGAAAGATTTACATCAACTTGTGTTAAATCCATAGTTGGAAAATTTAAACCTGGTTCCCTTGCTGTTGATCCAGCAGATTATTGAGTTATAGAGTCACAAAGTTATGCAGCATGGAAACAGACCTTTCAGTCCAACTTGTCTCTGCCGAGCGAATATCCTAAACTGATCTCGCTCCATTTGGCCCATATTCCTCTAAACCCTTCCTAATCATATACCCATCCAGTTGCTTGTTAAAAGTTGTAATTGTACTTGCCTCCACCACCACCTCTGGCAGCTCATTCCATATATGCACTCCCCTCTGAAAAAGTTGTCTGTCAGGTCCCTTTTAAATTGCTCCACATCTCCTTAAAACCGCTGCCATCTAGTTTTAGACTTCCCTACCATGGATAACAGACTTTGGCTATTCACCCTATCTGTGCCCCTCATGATTTCATAAACTTCTATGAGGTCACCCCTCAAGCTCTGACGATTCAGGAGAAAAAAGCCCCAGTCTATTCAGCCTCTCCCTTTAGCTCAAACCCTCCAAACCCAGCAACATCCTTGTAGCTCTTCTCTAAACACTTTCAAGTTTGATAACACCTTCCTTATAGCAGGGAGACCAATGTCCTCGGCAGGCGCAACATGACTTCCTAACTCCCGTGCTCAATGCACTGACCAAAGAAGGCAAGTGTTCTGAACACTTTCTTCACCAGCCTGTCTACCAGCAACTCCACTTTCAAGGATCTATGCACCTGCACCCCTAGGTCTCTTTGTTGTATCTCTAAACTTATCATCTACTGGCCTGTGAAAACTAGAAGATAAACCCACTTCATCCAGTTGTAACTGATATCCTGGCATTTTCAATGAATGGTGATTCTAATATTTAGTTTCACTACCTCTCGGTTAGAGAGTAAAACCTAGTTCAGGTTCTCTGCTGATAGTCGACATGGACCAATGCAAAATTGGGCTCAGTTGTGATGCCTTTGTGGTTGGTTTCCCTGCTGATAGCAACTATCATGGATCATCATCGTGAATAACAGACACTTGGTACTGGAGGAAAGTCAATGCTTGTGGATACATACTTCTTGAAAATGTCAAAGCCTCGAGAAGAAAGGAGGACATTTGGTGGGGAAAAGATTTCACTTGCTCTCATCGCATGATATCAAATCAACAGATTTAATCACAGTTTCAAAATTTTTAAAGTGGGTGTTTATCCCTTATTTTTTATAGCCCTGCAATAGGACATAAAGGCATGTGATAAATCAAGACTATTAGATAGATTAGGAGTTACAAGGTACTAAAACAGTCTCAGAGTTTAAATGACAAAAGCCATGAGTAAATCTTGTTACTTTCCCCCAAAATATCATCACAGCCAGGAAACTGCAGTAATACCTTTAATTACATGTGAAATCACTAGTATTGAATACTAAATAAATAATTCTTATTTTTAATACATAATACATTAAAGTCCCAAATTTTGTTTAAATAAAACCATAAAAAGCTCAAAATGTGCATTCATAGATAAGTGAATGCTTCTGCAACGATACAATTTGAAAAATGTATTGCATGGATAATTCTTAGGGAGAAATATTCACACATTTATATTAAAACAAATGTCAGGGCAGATCCTCTCGATAGAAGGAAAATGTAATCTCCACGGGATGTCTCTTTTTTGCTACCTTTTTGTAGTAGAAAAAACATCTACCACATGTTTTATGTTCAAAGGGGGGAAAAATCTGAAAACACCATCACTTTCTCTGACCCTTGTCCTCCATCCCATAAGCCCTCACTGTGGAGCGCCAAGTCTTTTAATCAATCTCAGCCTAAAATGATAAGTGTCTCTTATCTCCATTGTCATTGTAATAGCTTCCAACATTTTAAGATTGAAATACGAAGCCAGGCAAACCTCAGTTATCAGCAGATGGGACCACTGCACATCAAACGGCACTGGCAATAAAGTCTAGTATAAATTGCTCTGAGACTTGGGTCTCTAGCTGCATTGGCAACCTGAAAATCCTATCTTTTTGCTGTTTCTGATTTTCTCCACTGCTCATGCTGCCGACCTGGGGTTCAGTGCTTCTGTAAGTGCCCCTAATAACTTTGCTATCCATGTATTCTGGTTATATTTACAAACCTGAGGGCATCTTATGTAATGCCTGGGGGATATTTTCATCCCTTCTGTATCTCTGCAAGGAGAAAAAGAGAAGGACACCCTCACTGAAATCTGTCAGCATGTAGTTTTATTAATTTTTATTTCCTTTTGACTTTGACAGCTGTACTGTTAACATCCTGGCAAGTGAGAATTGTGTCACTGCAGCAGGGAGCTTAGGCTTTAAATGGCAAGAAAGGAGAAGGTGATAACACTGTCAACAGTTAAAAGCTCTACAACAGCTGAAAAGCAAACAAGACTGTTGAGGTTGAGGAGGAAAGAGAAACCTACAAATAAAGAATAGATAGACCAATGGACCCAATCTTGGAAGAAACACAGGAATCGATTTTAATCAATTAAAACAAATGTATGTATGTATTCCTGACTCACTCATATCATGATGCACAGAGGAAATGGAATGAAAATGAAATGGCCCAACATTGCCAGTATCGATAAGAATGAGTATGTTGTGAATAATTAGCTTGACTTTAAACAATAGTTGCGACAAGTGCTGAAATCTTCCTCCCTGGTCTGATTTAATAGAAGGTTCACATTTCTAATTGGCAGTTTGCTCACTGTTTTTCTCTTTCTCTCTTTGTCATTTTTAGAATTAATTTTGCCTGAGAGGTAAGTACACTCATACCTTCTATGGAATCAGAGTACATTTCTTAAATAATGCAGAGACGCATTGGATCAGTTAGTACAATGTCCAGATACTGAGAACAATATGCTGTTTGGGGTATCGAGATAATTTGGTGCTAGTCTCTAAGATTTGCTTGAATATCAGGCATCAAAGGCCTTAGAAACGTGCCAGTGCATTTATGGAACTTGCATATTGTGCATTATCAAGCATTAGGAACAAATTGTTAGCCTTTGATTTCACACAAAGTTTACTTTCTTTGCAATGGTCTGAAAGACCTGGGTTAGGTGGGTTTCTAGAAGACTTGACATTTGCTGAATTCCAGTAAAAATCCATATTCGTTATCTTCTGTAATAAGTGTGTTTCCCACAGATAAATCACCTTCATGTTTAATATTCAAAAGGAAAAGAACTTGTGGATCTTGAGCATGTAAAGCTTAAAATATTTTGGCATGATCCTCATTTATTTTCAATAGATATAATTATGAGCCTGTTTTTATACTATTTTTGTTTTCTGATGAAGTATTACCTCGGTCATAAGCTTTGACCATCTACTATTGTTTTAAGTGCTGAACTTTAGTATCGGTTTTAAATTATCACCTTTCTTGAAACAGGATATTGTTAGGTCATGGAATTCAGTTTAACAGGGAGTCGTGCAGCAATAACAACTTATTACATTAGGGCTGCGACATTATGATAAAATGTCTCTAGGTGCTTCAAGATGCATTATAAACTGAATCCTTTTAGGAAGGTAATCGGCCATCCTCGGAAAAAGTGAGGACTGCAGTTGCTGGAGATCAGAGTCAAAACGTGTGGCACCGGAAAAGCACTGCAGGTCAGGCAGCATCTGAGGAGCAGGAGAATCGACATTTCAGGCATAAGCATTCCTGATGAAGGGCTTATGCTGAAAATGTCGATTTGCCTGCTCCTCGGATGCTATCTGACCTGCTGTGCTTTTCCAGGACGACACTTGTTGAATCTGCCATCCTTACCTGGTCTGGCCTAGATGTCACTCCAGATCCACAACTATGTGGGTTACTCTTAATTACTATTTGAAATGGTCAAGAAAGCCAATTATTTCAAGGACAACTAGGGATGAGCAAAAATGCAGCCTGACCAGTGATACCCACATCCCATACACGAATAAATCACACGAGGTGATATTAGGTCAGGTGATCAAATTCTCCATCAATGAAGTAGATTATGAGGAATATCTTAAAGGCAGCATGTCCGGAAGAGATGCAGAAAGGTGTAGGCAAGGTATTCCAGATCTTGGGGGCCTTGGCAACTGGTGGCAAAGCAACCAGTGTGGAATAACTAAAATGAGGGATACACAAGAGACTGGAATGGGAGTACAGATATCTTAGTTTTTGCACTGGAGGAGATTGCAAAAATTAGGAGGGGTATTGTGTTGATGCAAGGATTTGTAAACAAGGATGAGCATTTTAAAATCAAAATGTTGCTTGACCAGAATCCAATGTGAGTAAGAAGGGGTTAGAATTTTTTAAGGTGGAGATTGCAGCAGCTTTGGAATGTAAGTATAATCATTTGAAGGTGGGAAAATACAGGATAGTGGGGAGACAGCAGGTCAGTTTTGGATTGCTGTAACAAAGAATCAACACATGCATGATGGACTGATTGCTTCCTTTTGTCTTGTATGTTCCTATAATCCCTCTCTTTTTATGGGTGTTAGACTGGAAAGTGATGTACAAATTTTCATTCATCATATATATAATTAAATAGAAATTGCAAAGCAAAATGAGACTGATAATTGTTTGATGTACAGAACCTGAGTATTGTAAAAAGCATCACAGTTTGTCAGAGCTTTTTGCTCATTAGGGCTTTTTCAAGAAACACCATAGTAAAGTGAAAATAACCTTTATACAGTACAGACTCTGAATCCACAATAGCCCTTTAGCTCTTTGCAAGAAATAAAGTACCAAGCATACCCAACCAGGCTATGCTTGCAAAATCTGAAAACTCACAATACAGTGTTCCAACATTAAATATGATTTTGCAATTGGACAATAATGGCTAAATAGTCCTGAGTGTGCAAAGAGTTATATTGCTAACCAGGGGGCGCTTTGTCTTTTACTTTGATATTCTTGTGAATTGTCCTGAGTGTAAACCAACAAGGCTGTCTTAACCCATCTGCTTCCAATCCCAGTTCTTGCCATCTTTGTTTCTACCTACCTGGTACTATCTTCTATTATATTAACTACTTTTGTTAAATCATCCCTTTTGTTTTTTCATTAAAACAGCTACAACTTTTCAAGTTTTTTTTGGCATTATGCAAGGCAGCAATCTAGTATGTCTGCACTGTACTCTTGATTTTTCCTCAACTTGCTTCCTGTAAAGTGGAGACCAAAGCCGCATGCTGTAATCTTGCTCAAATTAAATGATTTGGAGGTGCTGGTGTTGAACTGGGGTGTACAAAATTAAAAATCACACAACACCAGGTTATAGTCCAACAGGTTTATTTGGAAGCACTAGCTTTCGGCAACCACCTGATGAAGGAGATGCGTTCTGAAAGCTAGTACTTATAACCTGGTGTTGTGTGATTTTTAACTCAAGTTAAATGCACTTTCACCATTACATCTTACCTCTTAGTGTTTATATTTCTTGTCATATAATTCAGTATACCGTTAACTTTCTTATCTACTTGAGATTCAGCATTTAATGTTATGAACCTCAGTCCTTAAATTCTCTTGAACATCCCAATCAACCAGCTTTCTTTCATTCTAAGTAATTTATACATTTTATTTTTCAGTGAAATAGATCACCACACACTTACTAATATTGAATTCCACTTGTCATGCTATTCCTGATAAAGGGCTTTTGCCTGAAACATTGATTTTCCTGCTCCTCGGATGCTTCCTGACCTGCTGTGCTTTTCCAGCACCACTCTAATTTTGACTCTAATCTCCAACGTCTGCAGTACCCACTTCTGCCATGTTTTTACCCATGCCCATCTAACCAATATCTTTTTGTAGCTCTGCCTTTGGTCCTCAGAGCTGGTTAAATGCTTCTTGTTTTTATATTATTTTCAAATTTGGGCCCTCATCTCTCTCACCCTATTTCCAAACCATTGATTCAAACAACACAATGCAGTCTGATACAAAAATGAGTATCTTGAAAGCTGAAATATTTCATTGTTGGGAAGAAGCACGAACAAATGCAGTGATGAGAATCAGGCATGATCAGAAATTGACAAAACAGGGCATCCACTTTTCACATTGTTACAGCCTCCTTATGCTATACGTCAGCCTAATCTGTGAGCTGCTGGTTTGAAATCACAGGCCCGTCCCATACATTTACCTAACACTAATGAGACTTATTGATTGGAAGTATGGGATTTGTAAAGGTTACAGGGTTAAAGTACATAAAACTGCCATTTCTGTTGCAGCAGTTTTTTGCAATATCAATTTTGATTGGTCAGCAGGGAGAGATTAACGTCTTCATGTGCAAAGGCATGGGCAAGATGTACTCTGATTCAGATTGTCGATAGGCTACCTGCCCCATTGGAGTACTGTTAGTAATGTACACAAGGTTTCTGTAGCCAGCAGCATGATAATTAGTATTATTGGGTCAATGGATAGGATTTTGAGTCAAGATTGAACCTGATTATCACTTTGTATTTTAATTTTTTTTAACATCTCAAAATTTAAAATATAACTTTATTGTAGCAACTCAAACCAATTAAACCAGCAAGTGATGATGTAACGGTTTCAAGATGTTACTGATTATCTTCAATGGAAGTGTTTAGGGTCAATGTCAAAATGATGCTGGTTATTAACCAGAATGTGTTTGTGATCAGTCACAGGATTCCAGCCAGCTTTGACATATGATGACAGAGTATTATACCCTAGAAGTGATCCATTTCCAAACTATCAATGAGTTTTGTCCACAAATAAAATAATATAAAATAGTGCTGCCCTGTGTTTTGGAATTAAAATTCTGAATTATCGTTTCAGAGATTTTGTTAGATTCACTCAAATGGAAGTGATTTAGGTCTCAACCTACAGTTTAACAGTTTACATTCAGAAACCTATTATCAAAGTGAAGGCCTCTATTGACAAATAACTATTTCCTAAATACTTGATATGCATGTAACCCTGAGGCTATTCTCTAGCCCTAAAATATTAGACTCAAAACTATTTTGAAACTCTTCTCTTGATCTTCCAGTGACTCTCATAGGTAATACAGATCAAAAAAGTGCTAGGTTTGATCATTACGCTAATTTGTTCTCATCAATTGACTAATTCTGTAGTTGAATAGCTGTCATCACTTGCCATCAAAGAAGATCCAAAATGCCCCTTTATTTATTTTTGATGAACAACAGAAATCTAATATCAAACACTTTAAGACATTTTAAATATGTACTATAAAATGCCATTCAAGTTTTTCCAGTAACTATTTTACTTGGCTTGAATGCTGATAAATCATGGAAACTACTCATTGTCAAGCACATTCTGATTAGAGAACATTTGCTGTTTCGTTTTTTAAACATTTTTATAGATTTTTTATTCTAAATCAGACTTCACCAGCACTACCTGTAGCTCAAGGCTACAATTTGCATGTAAAAGGGTATGTTGCCATAACAGCTGTAACTCCTTGGGATGCCATTCATTCAGTTGGCCGAGTTGGATGGACAGCCAATGTGGATTAGATCAGTTCCAACAGCATGAAGTCCATTCTGGCAGGGACAGAATCAGAACCTATCTCCTTGCCCTAAGAATGATGGAAGTCAAGACATGGTGTGCTGGATCTGTCTTTAGGTTGAGAATTGTAGAAGAATTCCAAACATGTAATATTCCTTGTAATAAAGCCTTCAGAATCCAGAACGAGTCTTGTTTCTCAAACTGTGGAATGTCTTCCACCATAGATATGGACAAAATACAAGAAGATTGAGTTGGGCTTTCATTCTCCAGTCTTTTATCTGTTTTCTACCTTTTCCATGATTCCCATTGCAATCGATTTGTGCCTTTTGTTATACCAACTACTACAGACCAAATATTTCTCTGCCGTTCCTTCCAACATGAAATACATGCATTCCTCCTCCCCAAATTTTCAGTGTTGAAATCAAATTTCATTGTCTATTCAACTCACACTTCCCCTAAAATTGGGGAACTACTTTGCTTGTCCTCCAATCTTCTTTGAGCTTTTAAAGTCTGGGCATTGAATTACATTCATCTAGTTTTTTGATGTTCCTCCTCTTTTAAACTGATAGTATTGAGGGCACTCACTCTTCACCATAATTTCTGAATAACAAAGAAAATGTGTTCCCAAGTCCATGATGAAAACTAAGCAGAATGATAGTTATTTTATGTAAATAAAGGGAGATGACTGCAGGCACTGATAATCCAATTATTACAGTTTAATTACAGTAATTTAAACTGGTGACAGGAACAAATAATGCATCTAGCTATACATTAGTAGGCATGATGATAGTTTAATTGCTTTATCACCCTACCTATTTATATTATTATGTTATATAAAAATGGTATTAAACATCACATGTTGTCTTCATTCATTAATAATTAATTAGGTTTTCTCATATTCTTTTTCCATCCATGTACTCTTTCCTGAAAATCTTTGATTTTTATCCTGAATGTTCACTGATAATCTGGCAACATGTCTGTTGTTTATGCATGATCCTTAATAATGTCTAATTTTGACCACACGCTGCATTTTTGATAACACATACACGCCCTCACGTACGCACAGTATGGTTTACCAGATGTAGGGAACCTAAACTGTTTTCGTCTCCTGAACATGCCTGTAAGCATGGTAGCGGCAGAAATTCAGTTAAGAAGTACTTATATGTATGCTTACGATGCCTAAACATACAAGGCTATGGGCTAAAACTGGGATATGGGATTTGAATATTTAGATGGTTGTTTTTGACTGGCTCAGATTCATTGGACCAAAAGGACGTCTTCAGCGCTGTAGCCCTCTATTGAGATGCTGAGGAGATTATTCACCTCCTGACGTAGTCAAAATCAGCACAAATGAATAGTTAAGCTTTTTGCATTTTTAATAATTTGTGCAAATGCCTTATTTTTGTTTGGTTTCCATCACTCACAACTTAAGCAGTAAGAAAGCAAAATATTGTGGATGCTGCAATTGTGAAATAAAAACAGAAAATACAGAAAGCATGCCACAAATCAGACACCATATATGAAGAAGAGGCAAGTTACCTTTTTCAATGGATCCCCCTTGCTAACTTGTCCATGACACCACATCAACAATGTCACTGTCATTAATCCTTTGTGTTAAATTATAAACATTTAGTTTAGTTTGTGTTTTAACAAGTGATTGTCTGTTTTATCTCAGTTTATCATTTCTATTATTGCACAGGTACTGGCCAATCAACTGAGGAATCTTTTTTGTTAACTCAGTTGTTGGCTATTAAAGTTTCTATAAAATTGTGCAAGAGTAACCATTCAGACGCTATTTGAACTCTTTTTAACAAATAAGAATGTTAGAAACAACACTTATTGTTCCATGGGGATTATACATTTGGTTTTGACTTGGGTCATGCAGTTAAGTTTTATTTGAAAATATTTTTAATGCTCTCCACTCCACTTACCCCTCCTCCAGACTGCTCACAATTTCCTGAGTAATGTTTGTCCCTCAACCTGCTCCCATGCTTCTTGTAAGGCATCGCTCAATCTAATTTCTGTGAGCAAGCAGCCACTGAGCAGAAAGTGTTTGGAAACAGAATTATGGCCAGTACTTGAAAGATTCCTCCCTTAGCTCTCTCAGCATCCTCAAATACATCCATCTGCTCCTGATAACTTATCAACATTACTACTTCGTTATCATTTTTTAGACCATTCAGTTTCTCACATTGTCTTTCACTATGACATTTGCAGAATTTTCATCATTGGTAAAGATTGGTAAAACACTTATTTGGAAACTCAGCTGTATCCTCTGTAGCCAATCCTTAATTGACCCCATCTCCTTCTTCCCTTATTACCCTTTTACTATTTATATGCCAATAAAAGACTTCTGGATTCCCTTTTATGTTTTCTGCCAGTCTCTTCTCATATGATTCATTTGGCCTCTTTTACTTCTTTTCCCAATTCCTCTCTAAACTTCCCATACTTCACAAGGATTTCTCACCTGTATTATCAAACCAACTCTTACCATATGTACCCACTTCCTAAACTTATTATATCATTCATCATCCGGAAATTTCTGACTTTGGTTGCTCTACTTCTCTCCTCCTGGCAATGTGCTTAAACTGTACCTGATCCAGCTCCTCTACACTATTGCCTGCAAATCTTTGAATTCAATTTGCCTGAGCCTACTCCATTTACACGCTGTCAAATCAGCCCTCCCTTAATTAAGTAACTTTAATCTAGACTGTCTTTGTGTTGTTTCATAGCTAACTCCCAGTCCTCTAAACATTCTCTGTTTGATACTTCAATACATTTAATGCACCTCCTTCCCAGAAACAGGTCCAGCCATGCCCCTTTCTCATTTGGACTATAAACATACTGATAAAGAAAATATTACACGTTTTTGCCCTTTATACTATTCCTTTACATTATTCAAGCCTACATTGATCATTAAAGTTCTCTGTTGTCATAATTCTATGCTTCTTGCATCTCTGTAACTGTCCTGCAAATTTGCTGCTCTATATTTTGTATACTAGTCATGCTGTACTCCATGGCAGCAATACAGCACGACTGTATTCTGCTAATTGTAACGGTTTTTAACAAATTAATTCCGTGATAGTTTAGGATTAAGTCCTTTTTTTTATGGGACGTCTCTGTGTGGTAACTCCAGTATAATTAAGCCCTGAAGTAGTGACCCACACTGAATGTCAGTGGGAGTACTTTACCCTGTTCCCTCGATCTGGGGAATAGAGTGAAATGGGGACCAGAGAAAGGGGTGAGGAAATGTTTCCAATGGGGACATCTTAAAAAAAACTTTGAAAAATACATTACATTCCAGTATTTCTTCTTATTTCCTTGACAAGTGATCAGTGTATCTATTCAATCATGAAAAGCTTGAAGTGTCAGAGCTGTAATGCAGGGTGAGCAGTACGCTGTGCTTTTGACAGTGTGTTACAGGAGTAAGCCCTCAGTACTTCACAACATATCCAATAATCAAAGGGTGAGGATTAGGCTGATACCAGCGTGAGCTTCCAAATGCTTGGCAGACGTTAGCCAGAAACCTGTCAATTAGGACCGCTTCTGCTCTTAAGGACCCAAAGGATTTTATAGGTACCTCAATCATTTTTTTTAAATCAAAACATACCACACTTTTACATGTTTGGTCGGGTTGTTTCGGCTTCTCTTTCTTTATAGAAATTTTTCTGATGAAAGTAAATAATTTTGAGTTTCATAATTCTTTACAAGATATTGTAGTGCCCATAATGTTGATCCAATTGCCGAATGCTTGATGTTCTAATATATCAAAATACATCTTTCTTAATTAAATTGTGCATGTTTTAATGCTTCTAATGGTGAGGTACTTTATAGTGTACTGTCTAAAGGAAGTATAAACAGAATCAGTTAGCATTTCAGTGATTAAATAATTGCACTAGTAATTCCTTCTCCTGTTGCTGTACTCTCTTGGTGCTGTGTCTGCCCCAATGCTGTGAAACAATACCAGCTTGCCAGACTTATAAAACATTTTAATTGAGTGTGAATGACATCATCACCTCGTCAGTATTTGACACAGCAAATATTCAGCTGAAGCTGAGGGAAACTACAACCGTAACACACCCATGGTCTGTCTATGTCCAGACTAGCGCTACTGTTGTCTGTCTGATGAGAGACGTGCTCCAAAGTCAATCCCTGAACTGACTTTGGCCTGTCATGTCTGCTTCAGGGTTTTGAAATGAGTTGATATGTATAGTGGGCTTAGCATAAAACGGTTGACCTCTCAGAATGTGATTGTTTTCAAAAGTAAATCTTTCAAATTGGACAGTTAAGTAACGTCATTGAAACAACCTGCAAAGTTTCTCCCTTCTTTGGTGCAAAAATTAAATTTCTGACTTAGTGCTTTTTTCTCCTGGGGTGGAAGGAAAAATGTTTTTTTTTCGCAATAAATACTGCTGCCATCATGGAAGGCACTGTGTGAGACGTTTTTCTGAATATGTCAGTATGAAGGAGTTGAATTAATGGGACATTTAAGCAATCCAAGATAAGACACCACAACGGTCTTATCCTTTTTAACATCACTTGATTCAATCCTGTCTCAGATCATCAGCTGCTGATACTCTCATGCATAGCTTTGTTGCTTCAAGATTCAACTATTCTAACACATTCTTGGCTGGTGTCCCAGATGCTATTCTATGTAAACTTAAGGTCATCTAACACTCTTACTGCTGCTGTCTTAATTTACAGCAAATTCCATTCTCCTACCACAGTGACGCTCAATGACTAGCATTGACTCCTGGCCAAGCAACGTCTTGATTTTAAGATTTCTAATTCCATTTTCACACCCTCCGTAGTTTTGCCTCTCCCTATCTCTATAATCTCCTGCTACTCTATAATCTCTGAAACTATTTCACTCCTCTAATTGTGATCTTGAGTGTATACCTGATTTTAAACACTTCACCATTGCTGGCTGTGTCTTCAGTTGCCTATGTCAAAGCTCTGGAATACCTTCCCTACATGTCTCTGCCTCTACATCACTTTCCTCCTTTTAAGATGCTCCTCCTTAAAACCTACCTTGATAAAGGTTTGGCTCATTTGACCTAACATCTCCTAACATGGCTTTGAGTCCAACTGGTTTTATAATGTTCTTGTGAGGTGTCTTGGAACCTTGCATGATGTTAAAGCTTCTATGTCAATGTAAGTTTTTTTGTCTCCTGCAGCTCCAATTTTGAATCTTTCCAAAGAAATTTTCAGCTGTACCCTGATGCTGAAAGATCCCTTTCCAAAATCTCAAATGGCACCTGTCACTATCACTGTGATGTATTTTTACTCCTTGCCTTTCACAGTATCAATTCATCCATTGACATGGTCACCACACAATCCTCTTTCAAGGGATTGTGCATACACAATCTGTTTCATCATCGTTCACAAGCTCAGCTTTTGGCTTCTTGTACTCTGCGTCACAAGGACCACCTACTTCTATCTCCATCATCTACTTCCCTCACTGCCTCAGGACATCTGTATCATTTCCTGTATCATTCAGCTTTGTGAGGTTGACCTCAGTTGATTTTACTCCAAGTTATCCAATCTAAGTAAGACAATATGAAGCAATGGCATGTCTGCCCATCCCTTCATCATTGCCCCTGCACTTACCATAAGATCTTTTTTAGGCTCCCTCCAATTCCTCACTTATAACAACACTTAGAACATAGAACAGTACAGCTCAGTACAGGCCCTTTGGCCCTCAATGTTGCATCGACCTGTGAAACCAATCTTAAGCCCTTCTAACCCACACTATTCCGTTATCATCCATATGTTTATCCAGTGACCATTTAAATGCCCTTAATGCGAGTCTACTACTGTTGCAGGCAGGGCATTCCACGTCCTTACTACTCACTGAGTAAAGAATCTACCTCTGACACCTTCCTATATCTTATCATCCCTTAATTTGAAGCAATGTCCCCTCGTGCTAGCCATCACCATCCGAGGAAAAAGGCTCTCCGTCTGCAGCCTACATAATCGTCTGATCATCTTGTATGCCTCTATTAAATCACCTCTTATCCTGCTTCTCTCAAACGAAAGCAGCCTCAAGTCCCTCAGCCTTTCCTCATATGACCTTCCCTCTATATCAGGCAACATCCTGGTATGGAAGGATGTGGAGGTACTGGAACGGGTGCAGAGGAGGTTTACCAGGATGTTGCCTGGTATGGTAGAAAGATCGTATGAGGAAAGGCTGAGGCACTTGGGGTTGTTTTCATTGGAGAAAAGAAGGTTTAGGGGTGACTTGATAGAGGTGTACAAGATGATTAGGGGTTTAGATAGGGTCGACAGTGAGAATCTTTTTCCACGTATGGAGTCAGCTATTACAAGGGGCATAGCTTTAAATTAAGGGGGGGTAGGTATAGGACAGATGTTAGGGGTAGGTTCTTTACTCAGCGAGTCGTGAGTTCACGGAATGCCCTGCCAGTAGCAGTGGTGGACTCTCCCTCATTATGGGCATTTAAGCGGGCATTGGATAGGCATATGGAGGATAGTGGGCTAATGTAGGTTAGGTGGGCTTGGATCGGCGCAACATCGAGGGCCGAAGGGCCTGTACTGCACTGTATTCTTCTATGTTCTATGTTCTAAATCTCCTCTGCACCCTTGCCAATGCTTCCATATCCTTCCTATAATGTGGCTATCAGAACTGTACACAATACTCCAAATGTGGCCCGCATCAGAGTTTTGTACAGCTGCAGCATGACCCCATGGCACCAAAACTCAATCCCTCTATCAATAAAAGCTAACATACCATACGCCTTCTCAACAACCCTATCAACCTGGGTGGCAACTTTCACTTAGACAAAATCATCCAGGCACATTGGAAAAAAAAGAAGCAACAGTTTTGACCCCATCACAAATTCTGTTCCCTTGCCACTGATTCCATCCCTGCTACCCAACAATTGATTGCTTCAGACTGAGTACATAAACAATCTGTTCCATCATCATTCACAAGCTCAGCTTTTGGCTCCCTGTACTCTGCGTCACAAGGACCACCTACTTCCATCTCCATCATCTACTTCCCTCACTGCCGCAGCACATCTGTCATGGAGTCATAGAGATGTACAGCACAGAAACAGACCCTTTGGTCCAACTCGTCCATGTTGACCAGATATCCCAATCCAATGTAGTCCCACCTGTTAGCACCTGGCCCATATCACACCAAACCCTTCCTATTCATATACTCATCCAGATGCCTTCTAAATGTTGCAATTATACGAGCCTCCACCACTTCCTCTGGCAGCCCATTCCATATCCTTCCTATAATGTAGCCATCAGAATTGTACACAATACTCCAAGTGTGGCCTGCATCAGAGTTTTGTATCACCCTCTGCGTGAAAATGTTGCCCATTAGATCTCATTTATAACTTTCCCCTCTCACCCTAAACCTATTCCCTCTAGGTCTGGTCTCCCCCACCCCAGGAAAAAGACCTTGTCTGTTGTCTGTTTACCCTATCCATGTCCCTCATGATTTTATAAACCTCGATAAGGTCACCCCTCAGCCTCTGATGCTCCAGGGAAAACAGAGTCATTTGAAATCCATATGTTCCTTATTTCGCTCTTTTCACAGAAATGTTATTATCTCTGGAGCAGGTGGGACTTAGACCTGGGTGTCCCTGAAGGGTTCATTCTTTTTGAATTGATTTATTATTGTACCGATACACAGTGAAAAGTACAGTTTTGTGCTGAGCAGACATGTCATATCTTACATAAGTCTATCAGGGTATCAGAGCAGAATACAGAATGTAGTATTGCAGCTACACAGAAGGTGCAGAAAAAGATCAACTCTAATATTTGAGATGTCAGTTCATCAGTCTGATAATAGTAGGGAAGAAGCTGTTCTTAAATCTGTTAGTACATGTTTCAAATCTTTGTATCATCTGCCAGATGGAAGAAGGTACAAGAGATTACAATTGAGGTGAGAGGGGTCTTTGTTGGCTGCTTGCCCTTGTCACCCAAGCCTCACTAATCTTGTTAACAACGTTCACACAGATAGTGCTCGCAAATCATCACAAATACTGGTAAATATAAAAATAGATTCTGCTCTTTAAGTATTCAGATTTAATGAGCTTTTAGAGAGTTTTGTAAGTCTTCCTATTGTTGAGGTGACTGTTCCAGGAACAGTCCTTAAATTAAAATGTCTTTTTGACAGAATGTAAAATACAAGACTTCACCATTAAAATTGGTTTTGATATTAAGAACTTCTTATGGAATCTCTGTGAGATTTTATCTTTAAAATCTTTAAAAAGTAGATCAAGATGTTGAGCCTTTGAAATAAAATCAGGTGGAACAGTTTGTGAGCCATCCCTAATTTAAACAAATATTAACAAATGACAATGTAATCATTCCTTGCATTTCTAAGATGCTATTTTTGTCCATATTATGGGATTTTAAAAATAGAGATCACTCAAACTTCAACTAGAAGCCTGAAAACATTGAGGTAATTGTTATTATTTTAACGAGAGATACATCTGGTGTTTTATTTCAGGCACTAGGGACAGCAATGATGTTGTGATGCTTGGAAGGAATTTAGAAATGATATATATTTTGAATGAAAGGTCATTCTGGACCAGGCCGGGAACATGCTCAACTATTTACAAATGAGAAATCTTCCTGATTTGAGGAAAAGACTGGTGGTGCAGTGTGGGTCTGCTGAAGCTTTCAAAGCCATGTGGTTTCGTTATGTTGATCTTTAAATCAAAGCCTGTCCCACAGACAGCAGTACTACCAGAAAGATGCATTAACCCATTCACCAACATTATGGTTTTTCTGATTTATACTCTGTATTGAGGTATGAATTTCCATGCTTGCTGCTATTTATATCCTTGCAGAGATCAATAATTGCTACCGTGTAGCATTCTGCTACTTAAATAGACACAATTTATTGGAGAGTTCAGTTACATTTTTTAAAAGAATCCAGTTATTGTAGGAACATTTATACTATGAACAACACATCTTTTCCCAGGCAAGATGGCAAACAACTTTTTACCAACCTCCTGCCAATGCTGCTCTTGAGGAGGCATGAGTTGTGATCTACCTTATATTGAAAAAGAGCTGAAAATGAGCAAGGAAATCTTCAAAGGGGACTTGTTCTTTCCTCTGTAGAAAATATATCATTTCTATTGATTCATTGACTCAATGTTTTGCATCATTCAGTTTAAGAGCACCTATAATCTTGTGTTGCAGTGAACCCCATAAGTCAAAGCTGCGTCTTATTAGGATTTCTCTGTTCGCATTGGCTAACAGAACAAGGTGCCTCTAGAAATGAATGTAATATGACATGATGTAATTTGAATTCCATTGATAAAACTGAAATTAAAAGCCAGTCTAATGGTGACCATGAAACCATTGTTGATTGTGGTGAAAACCCATCTAGTTCATGAATGACCTTTAGGAAAGGAAAATCTGCCACCTTCACCTGGTCTATTCTGTGTGTGACTCCACACTCCCAGCAATGTGCTTTAGTTATAAATGCCTCTCAAAAGACCAAGCAAGCCAAATTGTAACAAATCACTGATGAGGCTGATAACAAGACTGAACTGCTGAAACAAGATTTATCAATGTTGTTCAACAGCTGATAGGTGCATTCAAGATACAAGTTTGGGCAGGCAGTATGAAGGTGATGACATCTCAAATGTTAAATACCCTACACCATAAATACCATACCAGCACATACAGTCATCCAATTATCTTTGATACTAAGGTGAGACTTTTCAGTTGGCCATAACAGCTGAATAAGAAATAGGTAGACCTATTGGTGCCATTGTATATAGAAACGAGTTTAAAAATGCCCCAGTAGATTGCTGCCATATTCCTAATTTAGAAATTTTATTACAACAATCTATCAATGTTCATCAAATGTCATTCTTGGAAGGTATTTATTCTTTCTGCTTAAGTTATGTTTTGAGAAGTTGTGTCCCTCTATCGTCTTTCGCCTGGTATCATCTAAAACAGTGCTAGAGGAACTGCATGGGTTTACAGTTTCAGTTCACATGATTCATCTCCTAGGCTAATACAGGTCGAGACAAAAATGTGCTTGTAACAAAAAGAAGGCTGAATACAGGCAAAGTACGTTAGTTTTGCAGAACGTGCTCTGATAATACTTCAACAGAAGTACATAAGTACAGCACTAAAACTTTCATCCGTTATGTTGCTGAGTTTGCGAGCAGTGCAGCTTTATAAGGAAAAAACAGCAGACTCCTCAGAATGAATAGAACTCTGTGCATTTTTGACATTTTCAAGTAATGTATGAAGAAAAGATTTAAAAGTCGCTCCACACATAAGTTCAAAATCCAGCTATGAAGAATAACATTTAATTTAATTATCTGTTTTGTGTCTGTTAAGGATTTTTAAAAAGATGAGTTTGATCAGATTTTTTCGTGCCTTTCAGCCAGCATAGAAATCCTAATAATTCACCAATGGTTGGGAATTCACACAAATTCCTTGACAAAATAGAAATGTTCTTGCTGAGCTGCCCAAAATGCAGAAATTAAATACACCATTTATAAATCATGAAACACTTTTGGAAGTGTTCATCATGAAAACACATTCTTTAGCTAGCTATGGTATAAAATTACTATTATTTCAATAATTGTAAACAGCAGCAACAGTGATTCAGAGATTGGCTGGTGAACCAATTATTAATAGATACCAGAAGTACTGAGAAAGAATGAATGTTCACCAAGTAAAACTTTACAAATAAATATATCAGCTTTGTGAATTTTTTTTTGGTTCATTTGATTCCTTTAAGTCCAAGCCAACTTATTGTATTTTAAAATAAACCACTATTTAGGTATGGCTGAAAAGAGACACATCTTGCCAAAGCTCAATCCTGAGTGTCCTAATAGCTACACTAAAAAAATTTAAGATCATATATGAACTTGTAATATAGCTCATCTATGCTTTTGATAAATGGCATACATTCATTCATGTAATCATTCTCTGGAAACAAAAATAATACGTTCAAAATGTTCACCTTATTGAACTATCCAGGAGCTTGGGGAACCTATATTTTCCCATTATGTTCTCTATGGCAAAGCCTCAGCCAATCAATGACTTGCCAACCAATCAGCAGCCCTTTGTCCTGTAGTATAAGTTATTGAGATTGTTTGAAATTTGGCATTCTTGCCTTTGTCCTGATGAGTACAAAATGAAAAGCTTCAGCAAACTGTCCCTCATTTCAGCAAAAGCTTTTTTTATGCTGAACAATTTTACCTAACTTTTTAAAATATTGAATATTGTGTAAACAATTTTACAATAGTAATGTACAATTCTTATCTTGCTAAGCTCAGGAACTTGGTGGGTAAATGCATAGAGCTACCTTCAACATGTGGTCAAAAGGACAGTCAATAGCTGAGTTGACATAAGTGTCATCACTTGTGTATTTCCTAACAGGATCAACTGAAAAGATTTGTTCCACATCATTGATAAATAGTTTGAAAATCCACCAACTTTCTGATACCCTTTGGCCTATCATGTCAGTACTGCCGAAAATATGTTATTACCTGCACTCGTCCCACTATCTTCCAGTAGGCCCAGAGCCTTGAATGTTAGGATGCTTCAGGTGCTTATCCAAGTACTTTTTAATGGTTGTGAGGTTTCCTGCCTCAACTACCCTCCCAGGCAATGGATTCCAGATCTCCAACACCCCCTGGATGAAAAAGCTTTTCCTTAAATTCCCTCAAAACCTCTTGCCTTTCACTTTAAAATTATGTTAGAAATCACACAACACCAGGTTTATTTGAAAGTACAAGCTTTCAGAGCGCCACTCCTTTGTCTGGTAACTAGTGAGGCAGGGTCATAGAACACAGAATTTATTGTTAAAGATCAACGTGTCATACAACTGATGCAATGTATTGAGCAAACCTAGATTGCTGTTAAGTCTTTAATCACTCAGAATGGGGATGCAGGTTTTCATTGATTATTATGTAAATCCCAGAACTCTTGAGGAACAACTACTTTCTATTCACTCTGGCCATACCCCTCATAATCTTATAGACCTCTGTCATGCTCTCCTCTTCAACCTTCTCTTCAAAGAAAACAAACCAAGCTTATCCAACCTCTCTTCCATAGCTGAAATACTCCATTCCAGGTGAATCTCCTTTGCACTCTCTCCAGTGCAATGAGGTCATTATGTGGTGACCAGAACTCCACACAGTACTCCTAATCAAAGTCTGTACAGCTCCGACATGACCTCCTTGTTCTGATGATCTATGACGAGATTAAGGCTTCTTATCTACTCTATTAATCTGCCCTGCCACCTTCGGGGATCTGTGGACAAGCACTCCAAGATTAGATTAGATTACATTACAGCGTGGAAACAGGCCCTTCAGCCCAACAAGTCCACACCGACCCGCCGAAGCGCAACCCACCCATGCCCCTACATTTACCCCTTACCTAACACTACGGGCAATTTAGCATGGCCAATTCACCTGACCTCCACATCTTTGGACTGTGGGAGGAAACCGGAGCATCCGGAGGAAACCCACGCAGACACGGGGAGAATGTGCAAACTCCACACAGTCAATCGCCTGAGGCGGGAATTGAACCCAGGTCTCAGGCGCTGTGAGGCAGCAGTGCTAACCACCATCCTTCTATTCCTCCAAGACTCCACGTGTCTTACCATTCATTGTTTAAATTAGGCTGAAATCTGGGCTAAAAATCGGCCTATCCATTGAACCTTTTACTGGGGTGATGCCATTTTCAGCTCTAAACATAGGCAGCAATGTGAATGGGGACATCATTAAGCTGTGGATATCCAAACCAATGTTTCCGTCCTGGGATGCAGTGCTCAGAATTAACACAGTCCTCCTGATGCAGTTTAAACAAGAACTGTCTATAATTGCCATAACTTCCATCAATTCCAACTCTGTTTTCAAGTTTATTTTTATATCTAACCATTTATTTTTAATATTTCCTGTCCATGGAACCCTAAATTTCTTGTTGCTAATATAGTTCCATGGTATATAGAAAGCACTCCATGGTATATAGCGGCACGGTGGCCCAGTGGTTAGCACTGCTGCCTCACTGCGCCTGTAGACCCGGGTTCAATTCCCGACTCAGGCGACTGACTGTGTGGAGTTTGCACATTCTCCCCGTGTCTGCGTGGGTTTCCTCCGGGTGCTCCGGTTTCCTCCCACAGTCCAAAGATGTGCGGGTCAGGTGAATTGGCCATGCTAAATTGCCCGTAGTGTTAGGTTAAAGGGGTAAAGGTAGGGGTATGGGTGGGTTGCGCTTCGGCGGGTCGGTGTGGACTTGTTGGGCCGAAGGGCCTGTTTCCACACTGTAAGTAATCTAATCTAAGTAATCTAATCTAATCTAATCTAATCTATCTAACTTAGCTCCACACTGGTTGACTTTATACTTTCCCACTTGGGCAAAACTCTAGATGATGGAGTTCAATCACTTAATGTATTGATGTTCCTTGGCAACTTTCTATTTCCACTCAACTTGTTTACACTTGGCACCTAACCTTGTACAATCAACAAATGATCTGGCTTGCATGCTGTGCGTTTACAACATTAACTGTTTTGTTTCATTAAAATCACTAATTAGTTACGGGCATTTGGATTATCGTTCGATAGCTTTTCTGTGAAATTCTTATGAATGTCTGCAATACATTTAAAAAATGCAAGCAAGGAATCAATAAGAGTGGAGTGTGGGAAAGGGTCGAGTGTTTTTAAACAAGCTTTACTTGCTTTTTCCTCATTCTCTCTCATGCTTGGGTGGCGAGATTAATTACCAGAGTCAATTTGATGTTTATACTGTGATGTTTTAACTAATTACTTCTAAAGACAGACAACAGTGCCTAATCTTGTTAATTTAATTCCTACAACCGCCTTATTAAGCTCAGTGGGAGATTACTAGGAAGTGTCAGTATACAGTCGCATAGCAAACTTGTTTCTTTAAAAGATGTCAGAAAGTAGTAATCATTCTAGGTTTGCACTAAACTAAACCTCCAAATAACATAAATAATACGAACACTTCACACCAACATTTAAAAATAAATTTTAAGTAATTAAAGAAAAATGACGTGATTCTGGTTCATCTTTAACAGAATCAATTCTTTACATTTTGAATAATTAAATAATAGCATACTAATAGCATTCTGTTTTATTACTGCTATGAAGAACCTTGGGGCACTTCATTACATTTAAGGGACTATATTAATATAAGTTGCCTTGATTTTAAAACTATCTTCCTTGTTGATAAATCCATCCATGGCCAAATGCTTCACTATCTCTGCAATCTCTTCCGAGATATTTTCCTCCAAGCTTTTGTGTTCATCTCAATCTCCCCTCTTACTCAAAGGACAGATTGCTGGACTATTGCAAGAACAAAGTTAAAAACCACACAACACCAGGTTATAGTCCAACAGGTTTATTTGGAGGTACAAGCTTTTGAAGCGCTGCTCTTTCATCAGTTAACTAGTGCAAACGAAGAAGCAATGCTCTGAAAGCCTGTACCTCCAAATAAACCTGTTGGACTATAACTTGGTTTTGTATGATTTTTAACTTCATGCACCCCAGTCCAACACTGGCACCTCCACATCATTGCAAGAACATGCATTGATTATTGATGTCCGTAGCATGACAGCAGCTTATTGACCCCGAGTGGCAGTAAGCATAGATCTCACGACCTTTTTCTGCAACACTCACCAGTGATTGCTGTTGGTACTGCAATAGATGCTGAGACAGTGACCACTCAATGCTTCATCAAAATTGCTTCTGCAGGTGTGGTCTGGAGTTTCCCACGAAAGGATGGATTCCATGCTCAGTACAATGATGGTGCTATCCTGGTCTCCAATCCCTCTATTCTTGGCAGTGATAGTCTGGCATCTTGCTGTGCAAGCTTAGCAGTTTTTCCTGTAAGCTGCCCATCTAAGGTTCTCTGGGACCAGGTACTCAAACTGCCCTATTTCCCTAAACAGGCTGCAGCCCACTCCTACCCAATTACTCACTGTGCATGTACCCCAATTCCATTCGACCCAATAAGATAGATGTAGTGCCAGTTTCTAAGCTGATGTTTGTAAGTGTTAGTTCAAGTGGTGGTGTCTCTTCATCATTGGGGGTGCGTGATTGCCTCTGTCTTCCTCTCCCTGTTGAATATGTGTTGGCTGGTCAATAATTGAGTATCTGAAGGCATAAATTACACAAGGAAGGGATCCACTTTGTTTTTGAGTGACTAACAAGTAAGAGAATATAAGCCAACTTAACACAGATATTGCAATTGTATCATTTCAGTTTGGCTATATTGTCCCTGATGTAGTAATTCCATCATGCAGACAATTGAAAGCTATTAGTGAAAATCGTTCCTGAAGATGTGAACACAGCATTGTTGAATCTGCCTACATATGTGACCAGATAAACAAGAGTGTTTATTGATAATGGGATTTTGCTGCTGTTCTACTTCTACTTGATGTTTTAATGTGAATGGCTTCAGGGATTCAAAATAGCGCATAACACTAATTGTTGGAACAATGGACACCTTTTTTTTAAAACTGAAGTTCTGAATCATTTGTTACTTTGCATTGGTCTCTGTAGTTTAAACATAATTTATCATGTATAAAGCTTATTGAAATGTTTCAGTACAATATGGAACTACACAAAACTGTAAAGAGCTGGTCAATGTGTTTGCATTTTAGCACTATCCTCAAATGTACAATTATGTCTGGCAAACAAACTTGAAGAATTTCCCAGCCAGCAAACCAGGTATGTTTTATCAACCTCCTGACTTTTAAAACACCAAACACTGTGCTGACAACAGAAGTAGGATCTGTTCAGGTCCTAAGCATTTGCCTTAACTTGACCTGTTTTCACCAACCTTAACCTTACGGTTCACAGAGTCCGAAATAATTATCTGCATTAGCTTCCAATGTGTTTTCTACACTTCACTTGAGATCTCATACTGTTACCCCTTTTTTTCAGTCATGTATAACAAAATATAGACTACTTAACATGGGATTGCTATCGTATCCTTTCATTCTGGCCACATTATCTGTTAAGCAGTAAGTTCTTCATGCCAGCAAAGAAAAATTGAAACTTTTAGCTGAAAATAGACAGTACACATAAGAGAACACTGTATTGTTCTCTTCTGCCTTCATGTGTAACCAGATATACAACAGGTGATGGAATTTTGCTCCAGTTCTACTTCCACCCTTCAGTTGATGATGTGAATAATTTGAGGGACTCACATAGACACATATCTGCTGTGTCCCCATCGTTTCCCCAACAATATATGCTACATGTACAAGCAAAACTGATTCATGACCGAAATAGACATGGCATCTGATCCAGGAAGTCAGCAGGATGGAATCAGGCAGGATTGCTTTGGTAGACATCAGCAAAGACTAGTTGGGCCAAAGGAATTGTTTCCATGTTGTATGCTTAAGACGTTACGTTTGCCAGTAAAGTTTTCAATTCATATATTTGTTTTTAAATATCAAATGCACTGGTGAAGTACATTGGAGAGTTGGAATGACAGGACACAAGATATCACAGATGTTGGATTCACACTTTGCTTTTGTCCTACAGCGCAGAGCAGAGTCTGACCATTTCTCTCATGTTAAAAATCACAAAGCACTAGGTTATAGTCCAACAGGTTTATTTGGAAGTACTAGCTTTCGGAGCGCTGCTCCTTCATAGGTAGCTATGTACTACCTGATGAAGGAGCATCGCTTTGAAAGCTAGTGCTTCCAAATAAGCCTGTTGGACTATAACCTGGTGTTGTGTGATTTTTTTTTTAACTTTGTCCACCCCAATCCAACACTTGCTCCTTCACATCATTTCTCTAATAGAAAGGAAGGTACAGGGACAATCAAAGCAGTAATCACCCTGAGCTGCCCCTGTGTTTTCTACAACAGCTGGTTACTAGGATGGTATCAGCAGAAGCCTGAGAGTAGGATTTCTGTCTGGCCTCTTACCTAGGAATGGTTTATACGAGCCAGTGAGACCTAGAGAAAGGAAATGGGAAAAGCATGTTCCATAGCATAGCAAAACAAAATCTTCAACAAAGACAAAGGGAGTGTATATCTTCTTTTTTGTAAAGGGAAGAAGCAAAAAACACAATTTTTTAAGTGAATTGGCACAGGATAAGCATCCCAAAACTTAAGTTCTAGTTAGGTTACTTTATTTTTATTTCAAGTCATTTTAATGGAAAAATGGGGGAAAAGGATGTGGTGACTTAATTCTTTTCCCCCTGCAGCTATTGGTTAAGGTGAATGTGTGAATAGCTAACCTGGCTAGGCATCTTCATTTTGTGGGTCACTGCTTGGGTAATGGTCTATTAATTTGCTCTATTTTCCCATGTGAGTCAAACTCAATTTCTTGGGTGGATTGTGAGCTAACTGTTGACACTGTGATTGATTGGTTGAACAGATGTTGCTCCCACCCCCCCAAAAAAACACTAACGGGCAGTATCTGCTACATCCGAGAGTACCTGCCTCACACCATGAAAAATGACAAAAATATTGTACAATAAATAAGGTTTACAAACCCAATTTAAAACTATTATGGAAGGCTATATTACAGATGGGGCTGCTTGATACTCATCTCAACTAAAATAGAATTTTTTTATCAATGTGTTTTAAGGCATTATCAAGTACAATAATGCATTTATAAATTCAATTTTTTTGCTGAAAGATTCTGTTGTTTGCGATTGAATATTTTGTGACAATATAAACACACAATGACAGTCAAAAATTAATTTCTCAAACATGGGTCAAAAGGAGATTTTGATCTGAATTTGTCAAGGGCAAAAAATGTCACCGACTACAAGGCTCGTGGTGGATTTAGAAACTTTTTTTGTGTTTGTTTCTTCTTATCATCTTGTTATCCCTTCTATTTTGTGGAAGTCTATTTTCTCTTTTTTTGTCTCACAAGCCCTATACACAAGGAAGGGATGGTTGGGCAACCTTCTTGCTGAGTTGGAATTTCTAAATTTCTTTTGCTCCTTTTCTGAGAGAGAGAGTGAAAGAAGGACTGGAGAACGAGAGAGAGAGATTAATGTTATGACCACTTTAAAAAACAACTTAAAACATATGCAAATTCCAGTTAATTCCAGAAAAGATTATGTGACAGAATTTCATGTTTTTGAGTTTTATTGAAGAATTAGAAATGATAGAATCCCTACAGTGTGGAAACAGGCCATTCAGCCCATCAAATCCACACCAACCCTCCAAAAAGCATCCCACGCACCCTCTACCCGATCCCTGTAACCCTGCATTTCCCATGGCTAATCCAGCCAGCCTGCACATCCCGGGACATTGTGGACAATTTAGCACAGCCAACCCACCTAACCTGAACATCTTTCGACTGTGGGAAGAAACTGGAGCACCCACAGAGAATCCACCCTGGAGGCTCCCTGCCTCATTCCCGATGAAGGGCTTTTGCCTGAAACGTCGATTTTCCTGCTCCTCGGATGCTGCCTGACCTGCTGTCCTTTTCCAGCACCACTCTAATCTAGACTCTGATCTCCAGCATCTGCAGTCCTCACTTTCACCTGTTAGACTAATCTGTTTGTCTGTAACATTATGATATTTCAGGAAAGCCTGTAACCCTATCTTACAACAATATTGGTTATGCATGGGTGTTGTATCCAGGTACAATGCTGATTAGCTATTCCTGAGACCCTAATTCTATCCTACCTGGGAATAAATGGACAGTTCAATGTATTCCATTTTACCACCTGACATTTCTAACACTTCCTTGGGATTTGGCGACCTCACAGTCTGTCCATTATCATAAAGCTGCCTTTTCCATTGTCTGGAAGTATTGAAGCAAAGGTCAAATGTTGCCCTAAATTTAAGGACAATCCCAAAACATATTGACCTTGTGAATCTCATAATTATAAGACTAGAAAGGTTTCCCTGGTCAGTTGATAATTCTTTAATTTGTTTGCAAAGTATCTTAAACTTCAGACTTCGTTGCTAAAAAAATTTATTACTGATTTGTTTTGGCATTTTGCCACAATGCCTTTTGAGAATGGATGTCAAACTGGTTCAGTGTTATCCTTGTTGCATTGTGAGTAAGACTAAATTGAACAAGAAGGAGGCAGAATAATTGAAAGGATGAAAGAAGAACGGACAGATCTCAGGCCACCCAAAATGATCTCGCGAGTTAAATATTTTTATCATGTTATTAATGTTATCATGTGGACAAAGCTGGCAAAGTCCTGCAAACAGCGTTAGATAATTACCAGATAATTTGGGCAGGATACCAGGAAAAAAGCAAGCTGTTCTTCTTCAAATGATACTGTGGGGCATCTTACATCTACCTGAGATGCGAGAAAGGATTATGATTTAATGTCTTCTCTGACAGTATAGCACTCTTTCACAGGACCATCAAGACTGTGTTATGTTCTCAGCTCTTTACAGTAGGACTTGAACCTGAAACCTTACTGGTTTAGAGACTTCAGTCCTACCACTGAGCCAAGGCTGACACCAATAGGACTGGATTAAGCAATACATATTCCTGCTTTGTTAATTAAGGGTTTTTTTAAAAACAATTAAAAAGAATGAATATCTCAATTTTCAATTGTTGGCCACATTTAAAGAAATAGATTTGAAATATAAAGACGCTGAACCTTCTTTAATTTCAAAGATATTACGTATTAAAGGTCTTGGCAGACAGATACTCCAGGTACATCACCTTAGCACAATGAGATATTAAAGTACTTCAATTGTCATCTCCTGCAACCAACTACTGCACTTAGAAAAGACGTTTTTTTTTTATTGTAGCAATACTGTCTTGCTTTACATTTGCAAATTTTGGACATTTTATGGAATCTGAACCAGAAGCCAGAGAGTGAGGTTGGCAAGCTGGAGTCATTGCAAAACAAGAAGACAAACCAGGCCACCTTATTTCAACTTAGTTTTTAAGTTATTTTTAAAAATAAATGTCTAAATCCCTCTGCCAAGGGAAAGTTCAAGAGCCCCCATTAATTCAGAAGTAAAATGACGAATTCATCTTCTGATGACAATTAAATGAAGTACGTTTGTAATTGATATTAATTGATCCATGGAGAGCCATTTCATATTTTACAGTCTGCACTAAAAACTGCTAACACAGCGTATTTTTTTGATTTTTTTTTTTGGTCAGCAACAAGATTTGTTCAGTCAAGCTGCCAAAGGTTTATGGGACACAGCAGTTCTAAAAAAATGCGACACGTGTATAATTAGTTAAAAATTTATATCAGTGCCAGTTCCTGACACAAGGGTGCCTGCTGAGCTTTTCTGATCTCTACAGGTACTCATTTCCACATCAAAGGGGACCCCCCTTTAAATCAGTTCTTTTATAAATTTCCTTTGCAACACAGGTAACTGACAATTTACATTTGTTAACAAAAATTTATAGTTTTCATCTGGATGTAGTTTGCTCCACATCATTTTCCAGTCAAACATCAACCATTTGGTGCGAAAATACAACCACCTTTCCAACTATGACAATGTTAGCACATTTACTTGATTTAAGTGATTTTTTTTTCTAATGAAGCACTTAGTTGCTGTTTGAGGGTTAGGCTGTGTGCAGTGCTATAATGAAGCTAATGACATATATTATTTGTGCCACTTTGGGAAAGAATAAAAGAAATTGGTCCGAACATGTCTTTAAAGCATTTGAAATCCTAAAGATTTTTGATGCTCTTTAGCCTTCTTCCAATTAGTAATTTTTATCGCCTAGATTTTTTTTGTTGGTACGCTGGGAACTGTATGACAGAATAGATACATCCACTTCTGTAATGTAATAAATGATGATTTTGCAAAGTATGAAAAGCGTGATAAGATTGATCAATTAAATTTTTAATTCATGTACAAGTCGGATGTTGAGAAGAGAGTCTCACCAAAATGATTTTACGTAAAGATCAAGCAGCGGCGAAGACTGATTTTAATATAATTTGTTCCTTGGCTAATATTTTGCTTTATTCTTTATAAAGGTACCTCTGTTTAAGAATTGAGTGGTCATAACATTGATGATGAAAACTAGCTGATAGAGGTTATTAAAGTAATTGTTAAGCTACATTAACATTATTAGAAACTTCTTATCCACTGCAATCAGTGGTTGTACCATTTATAATCTGGTGAGTAGACCTGCAGCACACAAGATAACTACCTCAACCTTCCCCCCTTGGGAATCATGCTTCCTCTTACCATGGATGTTATTGAGAACTGTTGCACCTTAGCTGAAATAATTCAGTTACAAGAACGTTAGACTGGAAATCAAACTGTCAATGCTTCAATCCTGGGCTTTGGCAGTGAGTCTGGCTGTTTTAAGGATGTAATAACAGAGCAGTTAGAAGTACACAGTACAAGCAGGGAGAGTTAGCAGTTAGCCTGGAAAATTGATTAGAACTCTTTAAGAAAGGAGCAACTACAATAGATAAAGAGTAGATGTAATATACTTGAATTTCTAGATTTACCTTGGATAAGATACTTCACATTAGACTCCTTAATAAGATAAGAGCCCATGATATTAGGGGTAGTACATTACATGGATAGAGGATTGGCTAACTAATAGAAAGTTGGGATAAAGGGCACATTTTCAGGATTGCAGTCTGTGTTTAGTGGAATGTCACAGAGATCAGTGCTGGAGCCAATTATTTACAATATATATTCATGCCTTAGGTGATTGAAGTGAATAGTCTGTTGCCAAGTTTACAGGTGGCACAAAAATACTTGGGAAGGAAAGTGGTGAGGATGACACAAAGAGTGTGCAGAGGAATATAGGATATAGAGTCATAGAATCATAGAGATGTACAGCATGGAAACAGACCCTTCGGTCCAACTTGTCCATGCCAATCAGATATCATAACCTAATCTGGTCCCATTTGCCAGCACCTTCCTATTCATATACCCATTCAAATGCCTTTTAAATGCTGTAATTGTCTCAGCCTTCGCCACTTCCTCTGGCAGCTCGTTTCATACACACACCACCCTCTGCATGAAAAGTTGCCCCTTAGGTCCCTTTTAAACATTTCCCCTCTCAGCCTAAACCTATGCCCTCTAGTTCTGGACTCCCCCACCCCAAGGAAAAGACCTTGTCTATTTATCCTATCAATGCCCCTCATGATTTTAAAAACCTCTATAAGGTCACCCCTCAGCCTCTGACACTCCAGGGAAAACAGCCTCAATCTATTCAGCCTCAATCTATTCAGCCTCTCCCTATAGCTCAAATCCTCCAACCCTGGCAACATCCTTGTAAATCTTTTCTGTACCCTTTCAAGTCTCTCAACATCCTTCAAATAGAGGGGCGATCAAAATTCCATACAACATTCCAAAAGCTGTCTAGTCAATATCCTATACAGTTGCAACATGACCTCCCAACTCCTGCACTCGATGCTCTGGCCAATAATGGAAAGCATACTAAACTCCTCCTTCACTATCCTACCTACCTGTGACTCCACTTTCAAGGAACTAGGAATCTGCACTCCAATGTCTCTTTGTTCAGCACCATTCCTCCGGACCTTACAATTCAGCGTATAAGTCCTGCTGTAATCTGCCTTTCCAAAATGCAGCACCTCACATTTATCTAAACTCCATCCGCCACTCCTCAGCCCATTGGCCCATCTGATCAAAATCCTATTGTACTCTGAGGTAACCTTCTTCACTGTCCACAACACCTTCAAATATTGGTGTCATCTGCAAACTTAATAACTATATCTCCTATTTCACATCGAAATTATTTCTATAAATGACGAAAAGCAGTGGACCCAGCACTGATTCTTGTAGCACTCCACTGGTCACAGGCCTCCAGTCTGAAAAGCAACCCTCCACCACCATCCTCTGTCTTCTACCTTTGAGCCAGTTCTGTATCCAAATGGCTAGTTCTCCATGTGTTCCATGAGATCTAATCTTGCTAACCAGTCTCCCATGAGTATGTTAAGTAAGTGAGAAACAAATTGGAAGATGGATTACAGCATGACAAATTCCGAGCTTATGCATTTTGTGGGAAGAGTAGAGAAGCTGAATACTGTTTAAATATAAAATGACTGCAAGAAATGGCTGCACAGAGGAATTTGGGAGTTCTTGTGCATAAATCACAAAACGTCAGCAGCCAAGTTCATGAGGAAATAGAGAAGACAGATGGAACATTGACCTTTATTTCAAAGGGAGGTCTTGTTAAAACTATGCAAGGAACTACTTAGACCATTACTGGAACGCTGTGAACAATGTTGGTTCCCCTCATCTAAGTAACTGGTGCTGCAAGCAGTCAAAAAGGATTCACAACATTGATCCCAGGTTTGGAAGGGAATTTCTGTTCTGAGGAGAAGTTGATTATATTGTGCAGACATGCATTGGAGTTTAGGAGAATGAAGAGCATCCTTACTGAAACACATAAGATTCTTAGGAGACTTGACAAGATAGGTACAGAGAGGTTGTTTCCCCTTGTGGGAGTACCAGATGGCAAAATCTCAGTGTAAAGGCTGCCCAGTTTAGACAGTTAAAAATCACACAACACCAGGTTATAGTCCAACAGGTTTAATTGGAAGCACACAGAGATGAGGATGAAATTGTTCTCTGTGAACCTATGGAATTCTTTACCACAGAGGGCTGACAAGGCTGGCTTGTGAAGTATAGTCAAGGCTGAGATGGACAAACTTTAATTATTATAGGAATCAAGGGTAAGGATAGTAAGAGTTATGGGGAAAGGCAGAAAAGTGGAGTTGAGGATTATTAAATTTAGTTATGATCTTATCAAATGGTGGAGCTGATTTGAGAAGCCAAATGGGCTACTTCTGCTCCTACATCTTATGGTCTATAATCTTATTGCCCTGGATCTAGCATTACAGAAAAAGTGCAACTCGAATACTGGGTTGATATTGGTGCTGCATTTGTATGGAGCAGGTTTTGCTTCACTTTGCATGCATTGGCAAGAGAAATAATGAGGTTCTAGCTTGCCTTTCTGTTATTGACATAATATTGAATTCCCTTTGCTAGCTGCAGATAGCTATTGAAACAACCAAAGAAGGAAGCTTGATATGGAAGTCCAATTCCCTGTGAGTAGCAGTGTCACCACAATTATTGGTTGCTGTGTTATGTTACACAATTCAATGAGATTAACAGCATTCTTTTGAGGTATTTCCAGTTTGACATGACTGATTTGATGGAAGCTTGCGATGATAGCTTCAAAGTTGGCATTCATGGGTTTCAGCACAAAATGGACAGTGCAGTTGGAATAACCTTCCAAAGGTTATCTTCAAAACCTTGGCAAATAATTTGCAGTGTCCAATGTGAATTCAGTATTCACCTTGCCAGTTAGCATTGTTTTTTTTTCCAGTATGTTTGGAGAGGAGAACTGGAAAAGTACATTAAATTCAGTAATAGAACATAGAACAGTACAGCACAGAACAGGCCCTTCAGCCCATGATGTTGTGCCGACCATTGATCCTCATGTATGCACCCTCGAATTTCTGTGACCATATGCATGTCCAGCAGTCTCTTAAATGTTCCCAATGACCTTGCTTCCACAACTGCTGCTGGAAACGCATTCCATGCTCTCACAACTCTCTGTGTAAAGAACCCGCCTCTGACATCCCCTCTATACTTTCCTCCAACCAGCTTAAAACTATGACCTCTCGTGTTAGCCATTTCTGCCCTGGGAAATAGTCTCTGGCTATCGACTCTATCTATGCCTCTCATTATCTTGTATACCTCAATTTGGTCCCTTCTCCTCCTCCTTTTCTCCAATGAAAAAAGTCCAAGCTCAGTCAACCTCTCTTCATAAGATAAGCCCTCCAGTCCAGGCAGCATCCGGGTAAACCTCCTCTGGACCCTCTCCAAAGCATCCACATCTTTCCTATAATAGGGCGACCAGAGCTGGTCGCAGTATTCCAAGTGCAGTCTAACCAAAGTTTTATAGAGCTGCAACAAGATCTCATGACTCTTAAACTCAATCCCCCTGTTAATGAAAGCCAAAACACCATATGCTTTCTTAACAACCCTGTCCACTTGGGTGGCCATTTTAAGGGATCTATGTACCTGCACACCAAGATCCCTCTGTTCCTCTACACTGCCAAGAATCCTATCCTTAATCCTGTACTTAGCTTTCAAATTCGACCTTCCAAAATGCATCACCTCGCATTTATCCAGGTTGAACTCCATCTGCCACCTCTCAGCCCATCTCTGCATCCTGTCAATGTCCCGCTGCAGCCTACAACAGCCCTCAACGACACCTCCAACCTTTGTGTCGTCTGCAAACTTGCTGACCCATCCTTCAATCCCCTCATCCAAGTCATTAATAAAAATTACAAACAGTAGAGGCCCAAGGACAGAGCTTTGTGGAACACCACTCACCACTGATTTCCAGGCAGAATATTTTCGTTCTATTCTGGACCAAGTATTTTAATTTCCTTTCCCAAAAATCAGATACGTGAACCATATGCCTTCTTTTTACACAGCCCTGCTAATGAATGACAAGGTGGCTTAACTGGTTATTGGAATCTGCAGTAATGATTTTGTCATTTGAACTGAAACCCTTCCTACCAATTTCCAGAAAGCTTGCCAACCAATACACCAAAAGTAGTGCATCATCGCAGCTTAGTAGTTCAGAAAGCTCACTAGCAGTTTACAACAGTTGGCAATGTGGGTTTACTTATTTCCCTGTGAGTACTTTGGAATTCTTACACCTTCGCCTTGCCAATCAAAACGTTAGCTATTTGCTCTTGAACAAGTAAGATGCACACATACAGCAGGAAAATATGAACTCCATGTTTCACAAACTGAAACTTCTTTGTGATTGAACACTACATTCCTGTGGGTTTATATAAATGTTAAACATCTTTGTGACTTAAGAAAAAGGGATCTTCTATGTTGAATAATCATTGCTCCACGTTAGTGCACAGCTTAGTCAAGAATTGGCAACATTGCCCCAAACAGCTTGCATCAAGCTGTGTAAGAAGACAAGTGGCTGGATGATCTTCTCAGAAAGTGTCTTTCATTTCATTGCTGCTTCCCCCCCATCAGGTCAGATCAAGAAACATTGCAACGAGGACGCTACTGAATAGGAGCTAACCTTTCTTCACTCGCCACCTTTGCCTTTTCCTTACCTGTGATGAATGCCTCAACCTGTGTTCCCTCTTGTAAATTGCTAAAACTATCTGACCTATTCACATCTGAGACAGTGCCTGCTTCATAGTATGCTGGTGATAAAGTGCAATGTCGAAACAAATGTTACTAGAATTCAAGCAGCTGTGTAGAAAGAGAAGATAGCATATGATGCTTGCACATATATAATAATGTGCCCATGCTTTAGCTCTGCATAATTTTACAACACAATGTAGTCCTTCTTTAAAACTCCTGAAAATTGAAGGCAGTGGTGTGATGAAAGTTTTAATCTTGCCCTTTTGATGCATCATCTGCTGTACTGCTTGCTTGTCCAGTTAAATGTAAAAATTGTAATCAGCATCCTGTGCATGTCGCAAGTTCAATACTTTCATATTGAAAGGCCCAGTGGCATGAAATAGAATGGTACTTGGGCTAACCAGCAGGCCAGCCCTTCTTCACTCATCATCTCTGCTCCTTCCACACTTCCAATAAAAGGCTCAACTTTGAAACCTCAGCACTGCCAATAGGAAAGGTAGGTGTTGTTGAGAAAGTCCAGTGACCTCAGGGTGCCTCAAAATGGAGGTAAGTTCAAATTAAACTCTTGGGAGCTGAGGGCAGTATAAGCCTGAATGGGGCAGAGGGAAATATCTTTGAGGAAGTTGTTAATGCGACTTGTGTGCTCTGGCTCAGATAGTGCCCACAAAGCTGGTGCTTTCCCAAGCTGCTGAAAGGCCCACCCCACCCTCAACAAAAAGCCAGAGACCCTGAGCAGTAGGGTCTTTCATTAGCCTAGTCATCTGCCTGTTTCCATAGAAAGACAATTGATTCGCCTCTCATCCTGCCACTAGGAAATGTTTCCATTGTGTTGAGGCTGTTTTACCAGCCTCCCGCTCTTACAACCCCTCCACCTTTTCCCCCAACACTCCAGCTATCTCTTATTCAGGTCTGAGAAAATTCAGTTGACATTTTCAGTGGAGCAGTTTGTATTTGGATGTGGGATGAAGTATTTTGCTCTCTTAAAAAGGAAAAGCTGGCCTAATTTTGGCTGAACTGAACCTCCAACATCTGATTGCAGGGCAGCTTTGATGGTTGTTGTGGGGACATCATTTTTCTGCACCACTTGGAAGTTGGCTCAATCAGGGGGTAAATGTGACTGAAACCATGATTTTCTTTTGAGAAAAATAACTGTTCTCACGTCGATGACTTGCATTTGAATTATGCTGCAGTGTTTATGACATTGCATACATATGCCTTGTTATTGAACTTTGTTTTCTAAAGAAATAAAATGTAAAAGCAAGTGGTGCGACTGGGACTAATTTCCACTCAAAAAAGGCATTTTGACAAAACATCATATGGCACGTGCTTAGAATATCTGAGAAGGAGCGAGAAGGCAGATTAAAATGTGATTTTCTCTCTGCAGTAATCACGGGATTTGATCCTGACATCGACAAAGGCAATGATCCCTTTTTCACTTTTGTAAAATAGGCCTATAACCACTCATGGAGTCAATATTTAAACAGTATTTAAAATTCATTGGAGCACCTGTGCTGCAGATCCAATGAGTGCTTCCATCTGGGTCTGTGTGTAGTTAGAACCTTATCGACTCTTTATCCTGACAAATTATGACGCACAAATACGTAGTAAAACTAATTTATCATATGTGAACATTACACTGTGGAAACACAACAGAAGGACTAGACTTAAGCAGGTGTACTACATGGATAATATATTTGACATATTAATAAACTGCTGCTTAGCTCAATATCACAGATGTAGGATCCTGATAAAGTGTGATAGATTGCTTATTGATGAAATACATATGCTTTGAATCATCAGCTTTAGCTTCCTGTACTGAAGGGGGTCGATCATTACATAGTTTTGTGTAGTGAGACTAAAATGTTTGCATTCTGTGATGAAGGAAACTAATTGGGTTCTGGAGTTTAAGTAGTTGTCTGCAAGAGGATCTTACAGACTTCCTGATAGTAAAAAGAAGAGATAGTTATATAAACTGGTCTGCAGAACCTGGTTGATCATAACATAGCTGATGACATGGAAACTGCATTATCTGTATATTTAGAGTCAACTCTGCTGCAGTTAAATTATTTTTCTTCATATATGTGAAATACACTATTTTATGTTTTAAAAAAGAGAATTGTACAGTTTTTCGAACTATGAAAATTCATGGTGATATAGTAACAACAACAAAACCATACAAAAAGAGCCATCAATAAGTTTGACTGCTACTGAAGTTGTATATATGAAATAGCATGATAGGGATTCTGAGGGAAGACATTGATTGGATTCAGTTACTGGAACAGTCTGGAACGAATCCAGATGACAATCCATCCTAAATGGTACTGTTTGATGCAAAAGACACTGAGCTGGAAGCTTTCCTCAATAATGTTGCTTTTCTTCTAAATGTAATTGAATTTGAAGCATTGTTTTAATAGGTTTTCTCACTGTATATAGTTGACACTGCTGTGTACCAACATGTTTTCATGCATTTGCAAAAGCACTTTTTCTCTTGAAATAAACAAGTTTTATTCTTAGAAGGATTGCACATTGCACAGAATTCTAAGCGAATTGGCACTATTGTGTTTGTTTTCTTTATATTTGCTTCTGTTTTTCCATATCTTTTTGAACTCCTCAGACCTCAGTAATTATAAATTTTGATAGAATCCTGTAACCTTTCGTTGAAAGTCAATGAATTCTGTAATAATACAGCGTGAATAAAATTTATGCTTCTCATGTATCATTTGGAAGAATCTCCAGTGTCAAACGTTCAAGCAGTTCTTGTGCCTTCCTTTTAGTAATAAATAGGAGCTGAGGTGACACACTTTTTGGCTCTTCTTTTCCATTATAAATAGCACAAAGTATAAAAATCCAGTTGTTGAGAATCTCATCTTTCTGGTGGGTTTCTCATAGTTGGAGGCACCCCATAGCTATATTTCAAAGCTTTTCACTGTTATGTGAAAAGCTTTGGCTTGTTTCTGACATGATAGGGAATGTATAAATGCATGGCCTCTCAAATCAGTCATAGCTTCAAACATCACTTTCCTGTGCCTATGAACAATGATGTGAAGAACTAAATAATTGAAGGCCAAATAGTGTGAATATTTCCTACCCTCCTATTCTATTGAGAAAAACTATTACAGACGTGTGTTAATGGCTTTGCATGGAAACATTTAGTGGTATTTGTTACTTTGGCATTTAATTTCACCTTCTTATCGATGATGCACTATGCCCAAATTTTTACCACGCAGAAAATGATGAGAGAAGCTGGAAATCCTAGCACCTGCACCAAACTCAGAATATCTCATTTTCACCTCAGTGGGATTAGGATGGTCTGTAGTTTGTTCACATTGCCATTTGGTGAGGGTAAGGAAAAGTAGGCATGCTTGTGCATAAAATGTATATTAATGCATTATTTTTATTCATTCAAGGAATGTGGGCATTGCTTGATAAGCCAGCATTTATGGTCCATCCTTAATTCCGCTAGAGAGAGTGGTGATGAACTATCTATTGAATTGCTGCAGTCCATGAGGAATAGATACAATAATAGTGCTTTTATGAAGGGAGTGCCAGGACTTTGACTAAGTTGCAGTGAAGGAACCATGAGATAGTTCCAAGTCAGAATAAGTTGTGGCTTAGAAGAGAACTTACAGCAGATGTTTTCTCATGCATCTGCAGCCTTGTCTTTCTAGGTGATGGAAGTCACAGGTTTGGAAGTTACTGCGGAAAGAACCTTGGTGCACCAAGACAGTGTGCCTTGTATTTGATCAATAATGCTGCTACTACTGAGTGTTGATGGTGAAGATAGTGAATGTTGAAGATGGTGGATGGGGTGCCAATCAAATTGGATAGTGTCCTAAGTAGTATTGAACCCCTTGAGTGTTGTTAGAGTGACATTCATCCAGACTGGTGGAAAGTATTCCATCAGAATCTGGACTTGTGCCTTGTCGGTAATTGACAGGCATTAGGGAGATAGGAGGTGAGTTACTCACTGCTGAATTCCTTGCCTCTGGCTGACTCTTGTAACCACAATATTTGTATTGTTGCTCTAATTCATTTTGATTGATAGTTATCCCATAGTGGAGGATTTGGCAATGGTTATGCCATTGAACTTCCAGGGACAATGGTTAGACTTTCTCTACTTGTCAGTCCAAGTTTGGATACTATCTGGGACTTGCTGCATGTGAACATGGGCTGTTTCAGTATTTGAGGAGTCCCGAATGATGCTGAACATTGTGCAATCATCAGTTCAAATTTGCGCTTCTGATCTTATGATGAAGAGATCATTGAAGCTATTAAAGATGATTGAGCATAAGACACTTCCTGATGGACTCCTGCAGTAATATCCTTGAACTGAGAAGATTAATCTCCAATAACTATAATCATTCTCTTTCTGTGAGGTGTAACTCCAACAGCAGACAGGTTGTCCCAATTTTCATACACTCATTGATGCTATACTTAGTCAAGAGCTATCAAGCAACTGTCAAGGTAATATCTAAAGCAATATGTCAATCCAAGTAAAACAGCACTAGGTATTTCAGAGTCCTGTCGACATAAGCCATTATAAAATCTGTGTTGCATAAACAGAAATTGCTGGAGAAACTCAGTGGGTCTGTTAGCATCTGTGGAGAGAAAGCAGAATTAATGTTTGTTGAACAATGTGTCAGGACAGAGCGGACAAGGTTGGGTGGAGGTGGGAGAGATTCAAAGGGCTGGGTCAAGAGTTTACAATTCTCAGATTGCCAAGCTTCCTGGGGTTGGCAAGAGTGTTGTTGGGATTTCTTTTATTCATTCAAAGAATATGGGCTATTGCCCATCCTTAAAGAGTCCACCCCATTGCTGGAGGTCTGGTGTCACATATAGGCCAGACCAGGAAGGATTGCAGATTTCCTTCCGTAAAGAACATTAGTGAACTAGACTGGTTTTTGCAACAATCAACAATGGTTCATCATCATTATTAGACTCTTAATTCCAGATTTCTATTGAATTCAAATTTCACCATCTTGTTTGGTGTGATTCGAACCCCAACCTCCAAATATTGACTGGTTCTCTGGATTAGTGATGCAGCGATGATGCAACTACGCAATTGTCTGCAAGCATGTCAATCATTAGGGGGTGGGAGCTATGGATTGTGGGGTTGGTGGGGGGCTGGGGGGGGAAGGTGAAGTTACTGCTGAGTCAGGCTTCAGTTCAGTAGTTACCTAGATCTTGTCCTAGGTAACTGTTAAGCTTAAGTGGGTCAAACTCTTGGAAATATTTGACTTTGAGGGGCTTTACTAAAGGTTCCAGACACGGGGAAATAGTCCAACAGAAATGTCAGTTTCTCAAGAGTTGGTTGTGTCAGGACATCCACAATGTCCCAAAGTACAAGTCCAGTGCATACTACAAGAATGCCTATTTGGCTATTTCTGATCCAATTTACACCTTCAGGACTACTCTTAATTAAACTTTAAATGTGTTATGTGCTGAGATGATGAGGAGAGCGCAGAACAGCATGAACTAGCTGAATTCATACGTGATATGAATCTTATTCAGCCTTGGTCTTAGCACAGCATGCCTCTTGCTGTTGAGCTGAATAAGTAGTGTCAAATCTTTGACCAGGATATTCTGAAGACCGGCAATCACAGTATGTTTGTCACTCTGCTGATTATTTTTTATGCTAGTACTGAGCTCCAGATTTCCAGCTGAGAATTCTGATCCCAGCTCCTTCAAAATTGTGCAGCATACCTTAAATGAACACAATACAGGAGAGATGGGGGAAGTCAAACCTTGTCCCCTTTAGCAGCAGTCTTTTGCTATCCAGCAACACAGTCTAGAACAAACACATTGATAGCTGCTGGGAATAGGTTCATGTGGGGTTAGAGTGGCAGGTGGTTAAGGGATTATGCCAGCTAGGTAGGAATGTTTAGGGTAAATTAGGTTGGGTAGGTGTGTTGAGGCTGGCAGTGCTAGGGCTATGATAGGAGTGAAGTGTCAGAGCTGATGATGGTGCTATGGGGGCATGGGGTTGGAGGAGGGAGGTGATTTCAGGGCCTGCACGGTGGGGAATGGGCAAGAGGTTTGGTCTGTCAAGTTCTGGTCTTTTAGGTCAGTTGAGGGGTGCAGAGGGGTGCTTGTTCCTGGGATTTGGATGAGGCGTGGCATTGTGTTTGGTTATGAGCAGCGTGATTGATTGTTCGGGTTTCTCGGAATGGATAGGGCAAGTGCAGTTGGAGTGGTGCAGGAATTTGTTAAATGGTTACCCTGGAGTTAGGCTGGAAATAACCTGTTGCTAGAAAACTATTAACATGACAAGAGCGGGACACTCTGAATTTTCAGATATTAAGGGCTGCTTTGAGGAGTTCCAAACAACATCATTTTATTTTTGTCCCTGCTCGGACCTTCGAGCCTGTGCACGGCTTCCAAAAGCACAACTCATTCAGTGGCCTGCCGATTAACACAGACGGAGTTCCCTCGCAGCTTTGGTTCCAGGGGAATTGTCCATTAGAGTCTTCAGTTTCCTGGACAATTGTCTGCGATTCAGCAGCTTCCTGACAGGCACCTTCAGGCTGTGCTGCAAAGGCAAACCTGCTACACCCGCTGGAAATCTGAAACAGAGTTTGCTGGACACACTCAGGAGGTGTGGCAGCATCTACAGAGACAGACGCAGTTCAACTGTCAAGTCCGGCGTGACTTCGTCAGAAACTGTTCTGAAAGAGTTGTGTCTCACACAATAGCAAGTTATGACACATGTTTCTCTCCAAACAGACCTGATCACATGGAGTTGGTGGTGATTGTCACCTGTATCTCCTTTGTGAAAGGCTTTTCTCTGTAGATCTTAGACAGTAAATAATAAAGCTTGTTGAATGTTCCTACCACCAGTTGTGGTGGGCGAAGGATGTTTGGGATTGTGAGAGCAGGATGTTGGGAAAGCATGTGAGAGCTTCCCACAAGGGCCATAGAGTTGTATTAGTTTTGTTTTCTACTTTTAATCAAAGTAGTTACTGGGAGGGGATTTATAATTCTACCTCCGCCGAGATGCTCACTCTTATATTTTGCTTGAATGCTTCAGCTCAGCAGCTTGAATATTTGCCACCTATTGAATATGTAGTTTTAACTGTTGGTAGAAACATAGTCATCGTATTGATCAGATTATGTCTCTGTTAGACTGAAGCTGCTAATACTGACTGAAAGTAGTACCTGAAAAGTGGAAGAATGTCCCAATTAATAGGAATTGACAATATTTTAAGCATGGGGTGTTCCAAAGAAAAGGATTGAGACAATTGCAGCTTTGAAAGCATCTTCCAATCTTTCCATTGAAAGCATCTTCCAATCTTTCCATTTTTTAGCTTTACAATAGTTTTCTTTGTGGTGTCTAACCTCTACCGATCTGTAATAAAAATCATTGCACTGAAGGCAGCTGAAACATTAACTTCTGCTATCAAAGGTTTTCATGATTTCCTCCGGGTCTGGAAGTGAGATATAAAGACCTGATGAACATCGGAGACCTCCTCAGTGGGTAGTAGAAGTTAACTCATGCACAAACCATCCATAGTTTGATCACTAAAACACTGTAGATCTTTACCATTTCCTATGTACCATATAGTTCCAGTCCTGTGCCCCGGAAATCACACGATAAAATTCATAAAATGCCCGTTCTCCAATACTCAGTTGAACCATTTTTTTCCCTTTTTCTGTGGAAATCATTTTTGACTTGGAACTGTCAAGCCAATCTATTAGTATGTTGTTTGCTGTGCCCGCTCACTATACTGCAGCTACACCTGTTAGATGTAAATATATATACTTTGTATGTACAAAGAAAAGCCTGTCAGGTTTCAAGTGTCAGATATTGCCTGCGATCTATAAGGGCTCACATAGTAGCACTCTTGTTTGAGTTGATTTGAGCTGCCTCTCTCCTCAAGGGGAAACTCGTGTCACTTTATGTTAGCCCATACAGCCGCTGGCTGTTCACTCAAACTGCACTAAGCAAGAGCAGACTGAGAAAAGATCGAAACTCATGAGGTTCATACTCGTGGTGCCTGAGACTCGGAGGTAGAGGGAACGAAAGAAATGTTGGCAGCTTGTGTCCAAATGAGCAGAAATTACTGAAATGATAATAAATGTAGATGGTCCGGTCGAAATGAAATGATCCATCTCAGTGCATAAGCAGCTCTTGAGCTGCATTCAATCAGCCTGTCACACTTATTGCCTGGCATTTTTGTGAAGAATATGTCCACTAAAATTTTTTGTCATTCCTATTTCCTTGTTATCAGTCCGCTCCTCAATGGCGACCGGAGATTAACAACAATTCATAGAGCACATCCATTTCTGATAAACCTTATCCATTACTTCACGATCCGCGGGTCCATCCCATTTCACCTCAACCATTTATCATCTTTAACGCTGACAGCTAAACAGAGTGCTTTAAAATTTATCTCGGTGTGTCGACAGGGCGGATCTATTCGTCAACCTGTGGAGGTGCAGCTTAGCCTCTTCCTCTTCTTATCAGGATTCCACAGTAAAAGATTTGGCAGAGATGCCCGATTAATCATTGGCCGCATCAATTTGCTTGATTTACTCTCTTGTGGGAAAAGGGTGTAAACACAGCGTACTGAGGCAGCGCGAAACATAATGTGTCTGTCTATAGGAAAAACATTAGCAGATCATCCTGTCTTGTGATTGATGGAGAAGTGAAAGGCACGGCTGTAGCGGGCTTGAATCTTATAAAGGACAATAAAAAGGTGAAGGTGTTTTTAAAAATAATCATACAAACAGTTTAACGTGTGTCACCTCAATTTGAACCTTGATGTTTCAATTAGTGTTTAGAAATACAAAATACTGTTTAGCGATTTTTTTTTTCTTTGGCCAAAAAGTACTGCTGATTATCTTTGCCTCTTAACAGAAAGATTCGTGCTGGTGATATTTTTCCTCAGTGTTTTAATGAAAAAAAAAGCCTCCAAGCTCTAGGCGCTTTCAGCATAGGGTTAAGCGACAAACAATGTATAGAGTTTCCATGATGGGTCAATACCGAGTCTTGATTTGAACAAAGGTTTCATCAAGATGTAATTTTTTACTTTCTCCTTCGCACTTTGTCTGCGTGTCTCTCACTGCTCCTCTTCCCCCTCACTCGATGTCCTTGTACCTGAAGTTTTTTTTCAGTCAAAACCTAAATTTAAGGAAAGAAATGTGTCCAAGTATAAATCTGTCATCCATCAGGGCAGTGACAGATGGCTTTCTGGATTGTGTTTCATTATAAAACATTGCAGGAGTCACTCAGATTCACACTGACACACACTCTGAAAAATTCAGAAAAAATTGGCAGCCAACCTATTAGGGAGGAGACCAGCTTAGAAATTAGACTAGAGCATGCACAGTTTTTCAATGCTTGAATAAATGCCATTCATAATCAACTGTTTGTACATAATAGGATTACATTATCTTTAGCCTGATGTTTCTTTTCTTTTTGACTAGCCTACCTGGTTATTCTGATTTTACATACTGGCCTGGTATTTATCTGTGTTTCAGTACATGATTTGCTATTGTATATTTGTTAGCTCATTATATCATTTTTAATTTTAAATAGTTTGATTTACTGCCCAGATTTCACCAAGCTATTTTTTTTTCAAGGTTGGCACAGCATTCCAGTCTTCATTGAAATTGAATTATTCTCTGTGATTGAATACCTGGCTTTTAGGAGGACATTGAAGTTAAAGATCTTACCTGAGTACTCAGGCCAATCCAAATGGTCAGTGTTAGTTAGGGATAGGGGATTGACAAGAATTACAGTCTTGTATCAGGAGCAGCTTCACATCTCAATAAAAGCAGTGCAACAGTGAATGATGCCTTCATCTTCCTGCACCAAGACTGCTGTGATGTTGCTAGTTATTTCTCGTAAAAAGAGAAGTTTGGCTGAAGAAAAGATTTAATCATTTAGCCCAAGAATGGACCAACTCCCAGCCAGATCTTTAATGTATGTATTTTTCTGCTGCAATTCTGAGTTTTCCTCAGGTTATGAAGAATGAATGCTGACTGAGTTGTTTTCTCCTTTTAAGCACAATTCGTCTAAAATTGGTCAAACCAGTACAAAGGATTAAACAGTCTTGAGTAAAATTAAATCCAATGCAAATCAAATTTCTGCTGTCTTTTGCAAATATTGAGTTAGAGCTGACTCTGCTCATAAACCCAAGCATGTTCCAGACTGAATTAATCACCATTCAGAGCATCCACAAACTGTGCCAATTTGGGGCCTCAGTTGAGGCTCTTTAAAAAATTCCTGTACTGGACAACACTATCAGGTGTCTTACGAAAGCTTTTGATTCCTTAATAATTTACTTAAAAATGGATCAATGTATGCCAACATAACTAACAACTGTTTTTTCTGTTTGAAGTCATTCTCAATTATTAAGAATTGGGTCAGTCTCAAGTGATGGAGAAGACTCTGATTAAAAATGTTGCATTTCTCATAAACCCAAATTCAGTTGTATTCATGAAACAACTCCAAATTAACATTTTCTTTTAGGAATGTTCTAAACACTGCTCGATTGCATTTGTTGGTGGTGTATTTGACATTCAGCAATATGCAGTTATGTTTCAGCAGAAACTTCAGGGAAAATGGATCATCCCGAAACTAGTGCAGTTTTGTGCACCTCTGTCACTGATTATGCACTCAGTAGAAACTTGACTGCTACATATTGTTACAGGAGAAATATTATGGAGTACAGATCTTGACATAATTGTGTTACTGATCACAGCTGCAGCTATTCATTTTTCATCCTCATTTAAGCAAATATAAAGGTTTATTTAAAAATGTTGACTGACATCTTCTACAACACTGCTATTTTCCTGTTATGTAAATAGAGCATAGCAGTGGAATGTAGGAGTTAGACCTTTTGAGAAATTGACGCCACTTTAATTTCTTTTCAAATAACTGTTGGGAAAAAGAAATGCCATGATTTTAAGGAAAATGCACTTAGATAGTAAAATCATTCGCTTTGTTAGTCATTAAAACTAAAAGTGGGAGAAAGTGAGGACTGCAGATGCTGGAGATCAGAGCTGAAAAATGTGTTGCTGGAAAAGCGCAGCAGGTCAGGCAGCATCCAAGGAGCAGGAGAATCGACATTTCGGGCATAAGCCTGAAGAAGGGCTTATGCCCGAAACGTCAATTCTCCTACTCCTTGGATGCTACCTGACCTGCTGCACTTTTCCATTAAAACTAAAAGTAACAACTATAATTATAGGATTATTCTAATGTTCACAAGACCTTCTTCAGGCACTCTGAAAATCTTTCAAAAGGTAACAGTGAACAATTTACTTCCATCGTATTAAATATTTGTGTTAGCATAATGTATTACAACGTCATTACCTTAAAACCAGAAGAGCTGTCTTTGTCTAGGTGGCTGAAAGGTAGACTTTCATGGATGTGAGAGAATGAAATGGATTGTTTGACTAGATGATGTTATAAACTGATGGGACAATATAAAAGCCATAGCTGAGGTTCAATTTATGTCATCGTTAATAGGAATATCAACGAAGAAAGGAAAATAATATGCTTTAAAACAGAATTTAAAGCAGCATGCTTTTAAAAAAAACTTTTGATTATAAACTGGCAAGAAGCTTTTCATCAATTAGATTTGTTATTTTTATGCTATGATTCAAGAACCAGCATCTTGCTTTCGTGTTGAGTTTGATATTTTTGCCATCCTTCCCTTTACAGTATAACTTTGTGCTTTAATGTCATCTCAAAATAATTATGGCAGAGACTGTGTACATGAATGTATTAAAAACTGGCTTCAGTGGTAATGAATTAATTGTTGCATAATTTACCTGATTCAGGTGATTAATTTTCAGATTTTGTTTTTGACGGTGCCAGGAAGGGTAGGATTATTCATAAATGATGTGACGAAGGGGATAAATGATAGAACACCATTCAACCTCAGGCAACATCACCATAAATTAATTAAGCAAATAATTAGACCCACCCCCTTAAAAAATTCCATTGATAAAGAATGCACATGCTATGGAGTGATGATTCTGCATGACTCAAGAGTACAACAATGCACTCTTAACGTGGTAATTTTAGGATTTATCTGGTATGTCAATTTAATTTGATGGAAAACAACTGGGGGATAACAATTTGGCAAGAGAGAGATATTTGCAAAAAGAATATTTTACATAATAAAAAGGCAGGGCTATTAGGTCTATCAAGACACTTCAACTTATTGATCATGGGGAAGGAGCTTGGATCCCAGCATCATGTGACTAATTGTTTCTGTCATTAGTGATCTTTTGATTGCAATAAAAATGAAGATTTAAAAGAATAGTGGAAATAACGTCACAGCGTGGCAGCTCTGGGTTCCAGACGATTAGAACTGACTGGAGCTGTCAACATTAAATGGTCCCAGATAAGGTGACAAACACCCCTTTAATAGACGATTTCCTGGGATGGTGGAACAATGTCGGGGACATTTGGCACATATATTGTTAAAACTTCTCCCCCAAGGATATTGTGGGCTTGATGGATGAAAGAACAGTTGAGCAACAGATTGCCACAAAGGCTTTCATGAACTTAGAGTGGTGTTTATTTGCCGAGAACTTCAAGCAGACGTGCACCTGTAAGAGGCACATTCATTTACATTCTGTTCTGGATGAAATTCAAATTAGACCAGATTTTTCCATTTGCATCAGATTTCTATATTTGAGAGTGGATTTAGACAAGCAGGCTCTCGGGGGGAACTGGTAAAAGCTGAATCATTAGATAAGAAGTATACTTGAATGAGGTTGACTTTCTTAAAGGGCCGGGCCACCATATCTGACCCATAGAAATTCCAATTAAATGTTGAAATTGAAATTAATTTGGGGTCTCATTCCTCAATGACAAAGCATACTTATGTAATAGTTTTCAAAATGTATTCTTGTTAAATAATTTTTACATAGCTCCATTAAACTGGGACCAAGTGATTAATTCAGTATTTCTCTTGTTTGATTCTGGAGTGATCATTCTGGAAGATTCTACAACAGGTGACAAAACAATAGTCTGGCCCATTAATACAAAGATTTATATTTTTTCTCCTCATTAGTCCCTGCAATGGTAAGCTAAATATAAACTTTAGGAAAACATAAGTTAACTTAACGTATATGTGAGTTGATGAAGGAAGATGTAAAACTGAACAGATTCCCAATGTAATTGAAATGGAGAGATCTAATATTGTGTTCATGATTGAATTATTTTGATGCTTTCCAACTTTCCAGCTCATACTCAAACTTTGCTGTTAGACAGAAAGTGAAAGTATGGTTAATTGCTTATCTTACAAACTGCAGGGCAAGTATAAAATGTTTTTGGAAAAGAACAAAGAATATTTATTAGGCATCTTTTCAAAATAATTGTCTTTTAAAATTTGCAAGGGTTTTCAGATATTTTAAGAGAAAGAGTTGGTACGTGTTAAGGTTAAAAAAATTCAGAACTGCTTCATTTCTGTTTAATTTCCACTTCTAATATTTTCTTAATTGTCTGATATCCTGAGGAGCTGAAGGGAAGGTCACATTTCACCAAGGTACTCCCAAGCAACCTTAAGGTTGTGGTTTTGGAAGGTGTTGTTAAAAACCTGTATCAACACTGCCTCAAGTGGAATTGCCTGGGCCCTGCCTATTCATTAGTGGTCACAGCTGTGCAGCCGTTCAATTACTTGGAAATAATAAGTACATTTAGTAGTGAATTAAATATTAATTAGTCTTCAGTGAGTTCCTTTTTAGCTTTGGGAGCCAGAAATAGGATGTCTGGAGCATGGAGTTCCTGGTGCCAGAATGAGGAGAGATAGGGAAGTGTGCAAATATCTTTATTTGTTCTTACTCTTTCTCTGTTCCTCTCTTTTTATTTTCTTACTCTCACACTCATCCCAAGGTGAAACGAAGGCAGGCTGGAGAGGAGAGCACTGGCATGATCTTGTGATTAAACAAAAGGATTCAGCCAACATGTGTAAAATTAAGTGATCAAGAGTTGATTACAGAGTATATTGATTGTGTACTGATGGATTAAATAGAGTCGTGATCTGGGTGAGATTTGAGGGAGAGAAAATTCACTAGTTAGCAAGGAGCTGCCAGCCCAACCGCAGTTCTTCATACATTTTTGGAATAAATCTGTGGAGAATGCGCAGAATTATAATCGATTATCCATTTCTCAAAGTCACTTAAGGGGCCAAAGCAACGAGCTAAGTGCGTGGGGCGACAATTCCTAGTCCATATGCATCGTCATGTGTGTGTGCTGGAGGGGTGGAAACAGCACTGACCCTGCGTGCTGCAAGCTGATGAATCCATTTTCTTGTAGGAAATAGTTTTGACAATCCAATATCTGTGTTTCGATATGTGCCCCCCAGGGAAAAGACACTGCCCCAGTCGCCCTTTCAAATTATAGGCATATCAGTATATCACTATCCTAACAGGCTGCCCTCCAAGTCAAGGACATAGGCGCTTAACTGTGGTGTGAATAATTTTTTTATTATTATTTTTAAAGAGACCTTCTCTTAGCAAAACATCTTACAGGATTTTGAAATTGCCCTACAGGTTCAAATCAGCTCTTGTAAGACATAAGTCGAAAAAGTCTGCACGATTTATAGTCTGCCTTATGGAACCCTACAGGATTAATCCTACAGAATGATGAAAATCCTATATAGGATTTTGAATAGTGTACTGTAGGATATTATTTGTAAGCATTATCTATGTTTTCTTAAAATACTGTAATGATTTGAATGGATAAAATTGTGATTAGAAATTTCCAGCTTCCAAGCAATAATTTCTGCTTGGAAGCAATAGGGGTATCTAGGACCATGAAAGATGGATTTAAATATACAAATATGTTTTAACAATGCTCATTTATTTCATTGTTTGGGTTCAGCTTTAGAAAAGCATTCTTCCTGACAGCTTAGGGTGAGGTGCTGTTGTGGGGAGTGGGGAGTGCAAAAGAGGAGGGTGCGGTCTTAGTTAATTGTAATTGTGCTCCGTATGGACGAGAAGGAATGCAAGCTCAGTTTGTGGTCTTTCCCCCGATGTTAACTGCTGCTTGTACCTGACCTCAGCTACCACTTGGAGCAAACCACTTCCCCAGGATCATGGAAAGAAGGCCAAGGTCACTCCTCGTTGTTCTTGCTAGTGGTCTCACAGGCAGTTGGACTAGTAGAATCATAAAATCTCTGCAGCACAGAAGCAGCCATTCAGCCCATCGGGTCCACAACAACCCTCCAAAGAGCATCCCACCCAGACTCACCATCCAACCTATCCCTAGCTTGCACACCCCTAGACATTATGGCCAACTCACCTAACCTGCATATCTTTGGGCTGTGGGAAGAAACTGGAGCATGTGGAAGAAACCCATGCAGACACGGGGAGAATGTGCAAACTCCAAACAGACAGTGTCCTGAGACTGGAATCAAACCCGGTTCCCTGGCACTATGAGGCAGCAGTGCTAACCATTGAGCCACCCATTTTTGCTCAGGTTCCCTCGTGGTCTTGCAGCAGTGAGCTGAGGCACTGATCGAGTGAAAGATTTGTTTAGAAAACATTTGGAAGGAAGGGAAATGAGTAGTAAAAAAAACCTTATGATACAGTACAACTGCCTTTCAAATGGTAGCTGTATAACTATGCTTCTGTTTTGTGGCATTGCTCTTGGAGACCAGAGAAGTGGGACACCCATGAAATTGGTAGGTTGGATCTCTAGAAATTGGTCAATGGTCTATTGTGCAAAGGAATCCAAAAGACTTGGAAGGGAAAATATATGAAAGTAACATTGAGTTGCAGCAGTAATGAAGGGCTGCAAGAAGAGTAAGAATTTCTTGAATGGGAGCTGAAGCTGCTGTGAAAAGAGAAAGACGAGGTGATGAAAATTGGAAAATGTAAGAGGTGATGGTTAACTGAAATTATGATTTTTACAATTGTCTTACAAGGTTCTTGAATTTTGTATGAGTTCATTATTATGTTGTAGGAATGTTACATGTAGATGGGACAGTGGGTGAGGAAGTATTGTGGTTGCTGATAGATTTTGGCTGCGAGACTAACGGAAATAGGATAGTTCAGTCAATGACAACAATGTCACATTTAAAGTGGATTGTGTCCTGTGCACAAGAATTTCAACTATATATCAATAACATTTAGTTCTGGCATCACTTATGATTTTAATGCTACATAATGAAATAAAATTATTGCTTCAGGACATCAAGACCATTATAATGTACTTATTAGAACAGTTGCTGGATATATCACAGGAAAGGAAGGTGGAATATTTTACATTGTTATGTGAAAGCATGCTTAATGATGGATCATGTGATAGGAAGAGCAGTTTTAAAGAGACATAATGCATTGCAAGTGATGAGAATTTTATCCTTTAAAGGAATACATTCCCATACTGTGATTATTGCAAAGTACAGATTGTTGTGACATTTAATCTGAAGTTCACTTTAATTTGATAAGTAAATTATCATTATTGATGATATCTCTTCCATTTTCATTAGCTTACACATATTTTCTTATTCTGTGCAAGTGCAGTGCTCTATGAGCTGTAAAGGAGCTGCAAGTTTGTGTTACTGATCCAGATATAGGCTAATATGGTCATTGTTTAATGTGAATATGCTTGTTGTACCCTTCAAAGTGAAATCCCAAATTTGTATCTGACTTCTTTTATAAATGTCCAAAGACACAGTATTTGGTAGCAGTAGCTATAGCTAAATAATGGGCACCCAGTGAAAAGGTACATGTTAGGAGAGAAGGGGTGGGGGAAAGAGGAGTGTTGGAGTAGTGGGTGGGGTTATGGGGCTGGGGTACAAGGTTGGGGAGGCAGTGTGATACTACTTATTTCTAATCGAGCGCCAAAGTTTCTGAGTATGAAAGATTCATGTCAGTGTCACACTTTAGCCAGATGCACATGTGAATCTGTGCTTCCCTTCATAAATTATAGTGCTGCCATGCTATACTTCAGTAAAGACAAAAAATTGCACTCCATCACCGTCTTGCCTGGCTTTTAGCGGTATTGATCATGCTGGTACCTAGTTTACTGAGGCAGTTAAGTGTGGCATCTTATTTTGCGCTGGGATAAATGAAAAGAATATTAGTACGCTGACTTTTCATCCAGTTTTATTGAATCTTTTGAGCAGCTGCCCTTTCGTGTAATGACATCGCTGACAGGGTCCTCATTAAGGCCCAGACAGTAATTGTGATGCATCTACTGTCCGACATTTTCATTGAGTTTTAGATCTATGGAGCGGTAGGATGTATGGATTCGCTCAGTTTCTCAAATTAATACACAACTCGATCCATCAGAGCCCCTTCCATGCTCTTTCATCTTCCCTGTCCCCAGAGGTCCATACGCGGTAATGTGGAGCATCATTCTCCCAGACAACTACACAATGTCTCTTTTCTCCTGCTCCTTATTTATTCAATGTTTCTGAGCAAACACGCCAGATAAAGTTGTCAGGCTTTATTAAAGAGGTCCCTGATGAAGTATTTATGAAAATCTTAATCAGCTACCTCCAGTCTGAGGGGAAAAAAGGCAAGAGAGTGTGCTTTTAAAGAAGAACCAAAAGACAACAAAAACATTAATATAAAATCGCATTGATTTCTGAGATATTTTTTAAAATTCTCTGCATCGGCTGCTTGGAATATCAGTGAAAATATTCATTAAAGCTGCTTCACAATAAATTGCATTCAGCTTTTGTTTATAATATGAGCTGGCTTTGGGTAATCCAGAAACATTGAGATTTAAATATTTAAGGTTGAAAATCATCATCTGATTTGTAAATGTTTAATGCTTTTAAAACTAAATCATCAAAACACAAGCTTCATTGTCTGTCATACAACATTTTAGACGACGCTTTCTGTAAACTTACATTCTTAAAAGGGATCCTAACAATCAAAACATTATTTTTTGGAAATCACATAAACACAAACCATTATTGGTCACATAAGATTCTGCTTATTTTACGTGGCTTTTACTTGGCTTGTAGAATTTTTTTAATTAGTAAATTCTATAAGTGACATCATCAGAAGTAAAGATTGGGAGGAGTTACTTAGCTTGACACTATTATGAGAAAAGTAAACTAACAAGTGCATGGTAAAAGCTGATTTACTCTTGGGTGAATGACGACTTTAGTTTAGCTTCTTTACAGTAACAGTAAGACAGTTTCCATCCTATCATTTCACTGCATTACTTCTACTCTGAGGCACAATTTCTTAACCTGTTCACTCAAGAAAAAAAAGATAGGCAGGTTAGGATTAACTCTAGGGATTGTTTTTAAATCCTGCCAGAATCCATTTTGATAATCAAGTATAATGCCTCCAAGGAAGGACCACATTGCAAAATTTGACCTTCCCAAAACTTTTGATATTCCAGTGCAAAGAGTTGCCCAAAACAATGATTGCAAACTGACACATTCCAAAGTCTGGGCTTAAGTGCTGAAGCAAATACTAAAGCTTTAGGCACCTGCTGCAAAGGCGCAGTGGAGATAGGCCACTAACTGATGTCCCATTGCTGAGGAGCTGGAACCTATGGAAAACCCCAAGTCCAGGAAACCAAGAAGCTAGCTCTGGAACTCAGCAGTGCCGTAGCGGAGACTGCAACTGCTACTGTTACAACACCCCCGGTCTCCTCAGATTGAGGATCACCTATGTAACAGTGAGCATTACTTGATGGGGACTCCTGGTGTTACAGGGAGAAGGGTTCATGGGGGTCAGAAGGAGTGGACCAAGGAGCTCAGAAACAAAGAGAGGAGGGTGGCTCTGCACAGTCATTACTTTGCTCTGTGTTCAGTCCCTTGTCCAACACAGAACAAAGGCGACTAACAACTTTCACAAACTGACAGCCTGTCTGGATTGGTTAACCAAGGTTAAGTCTTTTTCCTCCCAACTGAAACTGAAATAATAGCAGTCCAGGCAGGAATAGGCTCTACATTTAAGGACCTCAATTAGCAGCTGAGCATGGGCATACCCACACAAAATTGAACTTGGACGATGGTAAGAGGTTGATGGGGTTCTGCCTGCCATTATCCAGTCTAATTAAGTTCTCTTTCATTCTCTGCACCCCTGACTCTGGGCCCTGAAGATTCCACCCACAGTAATGGAGTAAACAGAGTGCTTCATTCTTTATGTAATTTCAAAGTTGAGCATTCATGTGATATAGTATAATAAATTTTGTGAATAAGGTATATTTTTGGAAAAGAAATGTAGAACATTGACTCAGTTTGCCAAAACCAATTGACAGACTTGTAGGCTGCTTCAAAAATGAAGTAGAAACCTTGGGAATGTTCCTTCTTGTGGGAATAGGAGGATTACATAAAAACGTCCTAAGAATAAAATGAGAAATTATCTCAATAAATGAAATCTGTATCTCCTGGGACAGTTCTCACCCCCTTTGCACCTCCCATTAAAGTTTAACTCCCGATTCAGCTCAGTACAGTGGCAGTTGTATTCCTTCAATTGCGCCATTCTTCTGATCAGCAATTAAGTTACCAGTCCGTACTCAGTGCAGACATGCAGTGTCTGGAACAACTTTTCAATGCAATCTGTCCATGAAAAAGATGCAGGTCTCTTGCTGGTGCTATCAGGCCGGTGATAGCAGTTAGTTCACTACTTTCCTGTAGTTAAAAACTAGTCCTGTTGTCTTGAAAATTCATTAACAGCCCACTGAAGTTCTTGATAATGGTACTGAAATATTTACTGGTGGGACATGTCATACAAAATGCTCCAAATTTGGGAATGTCACTCATCCAGTTATTTGGAAGTAAGAGAGAATCATTTCAGAGAAATCGATTGGATGTTTGCTTGGCTGTATCTCCTTGCATACTTTCAAAGCCCATACTTTTGTAGGTATGTTTTGAAACAGTTTCAGTTGTTGAAAATTTCCTCTTTAATAAAATGTCAATAGATAAAAATGAAAAACTGCTGAGCATTTCATTAGTCTCTGTAGAGGTAGGTTTGACAGGCTGCTGTTTAAGATATACAATATGGGAACTGCTGAGAGCTAAGGCCTGGCACCAATGTCAGACTTTGTGGCACAAGTGGTCAGCATTTGCAACTGTAATTCAAAAGGTTGGTGGTTCAAGACCATCCAGGGATGAAACTATGACTCTGTTTAGGCAGTAGGTTATAGCTTAGTTAGCTGGATGGCTGGTGAGTGATGCCAACAGCATGGGTTCATTTCCTGTACTGGCTGAGGCCAGAATGAAGGTCATACTTTCTCAACTCACCCCTCCCCTGAGACATAATGAGCCTCTGGTTAGGCCACATTATATTCTCTCTCTAATGCCAGTGCAGCCCTATGGTCCTCAGTGACTATGGCAGCTTTATTTATATCGTGCCAGGGATTTATATGTCCACAGCCCAAACTTAAAAGCTATAAGAAGCTCGCAGTCATAATTTCCATTTTCCTACGGTGCATTTATTTTATTAAATTGAACATGGACCTATGCTTTTAAACTAATATGTAAAAGTTTAAGAAATGAGGCATGGAGAATCAATTCTAGACTTTGACTATTCTATGTGGCACTTTCACTGAATTGATTTGATTCAAAGTGTATATCCATGTCCACACACTTACGTATATTTAAATACATATTCAGACAAATGGGATTTGTTATGTATAAATTAAAAATAATATGAAAATGTAGCCTTCTCAACTCTCTGGACAGAATCATATAGGTGTCTGAGCGACATGGGCTAGGAGGGGATTTGTGGCAGAATGACATGAGAAGTCTGGCGAGGCCTATCTCGATTTTGCAAACAACTTGCTGCATTGTTAACATTGGCTGAATGATGAAGTGGGTTTCTCACTGCACAGTGACGAGTTGCCAGTTAAGGGGGATTAGAGCTTGTTAAATGTCCCATTAACACCACAATTCATTTAATTAATATCTAGCTCCCTACTTTGCCAAACACGCAGAACAAGCTAGAGCATTTGGAGTATGGAAGTCAAGGTGGGTACCTGGTAAATTAAGCTTGCTGCTAGCTGTGAAGAGTCTCCATGTCACACAGCACCTTAGGTAGCAATTTCCTATGGACAACCCACCCTAACTTGCACATCTTTAGATTGTGGGAGGAAACTGGAGCACTCAGAGGAAACCCACACAAACTCCACATAGACAGTCACCTGAGGGTGGAATTGAACCCAGGTTCTTGGTCCTGTTAGGCAGCAGTGCTAACCACTGAGTTGCCCAGTCACACAACCAGGCAATTTACCAGACAGCAGTCCTTGATCAAGGGGGAGTACATCTTGTACGTCTTATGACATGTTGCTATGTCAATCTCCTATGTCACCTGTAACATGTGTCGACCTTTTACGTAGCAAATATATTGCATGTGCAAATATCTCAAAGTCTTAAGGAAATCAATAAGATTTTTACCAAATCCTTGAAAACAACCATCAGTTAGGAGGTTTTGGCACAGTAAATTGATGGCAGTTCTGATGCCAGTGCAGGAGATTGGTCAGCCAAGGCAAGGTGAGTCAAGGTGTTCTTGGTCAAGGGGCTTGTGTGTTTTCAGTCTGGGAGTAAGTCCTGTAGTTTTGTAGCAGACATTTGGTGGGGGATGATGAATGTGCTTGGGAGATGCTCAAATGTTAGTCATAGGTCTCCACATTTCTCATCCGGGATTTTCTGATCATACCTGATGAAGGGCTTATGCCCGAAAAGTTGATTATCCTGCTCCTCGGATGCTGCCTGACCTGCTGTGCTTTTCCAGCACCACACTTTCGATTCTCATCGGGGTTGTCTGCTAATATCACTTAAGGGGTCAGTCTGTTGCATCCATCCAGAGAACTTAAGGTGAAAGGGAAATGAGGGGTGATGCTGCAGACAAGGGGTCTGCTGTCACAGGAAGGAGATTCAGGAACCTATTTTTTGGGATTGGGGACTGCAGGATGAGGGAAGGGGTTATGACAGTTGTGAAGAGGGGCAAAAGTATTTGTAAAGATGGAGATACAGTAAGACATGGATGGGAAGGGATCATTTGGGAAGATGTTTGCCTATGGTGAGGAGCACTCTGGCTTCAACGCAGGGGATAAAATGTGACCGAATATGATCACCTCACATCCCATAGGGTCAGGATGAAATATGAGTGGATACAGGCTCATGTAAATGGATTGGCTGGGGACCTGGAAGATGTGAAGCAATTGGGTTTCACAGGCAAGGCTACCAGAAGGACACCTTCTGGTTCAAGGCTTCAAAGTGGACAGGGTGGACCTGTGTGGGAGGAAGTTGCAGGAGGCACTGCATAGAACCCCTTTAAAGGGTAACAACATTTCACCGAGATCCATGCACTGAACAGAGCTCAGACATGTAGTGCCCATAATCCCTGGTGGCCCTAAAGCATTAGCTCTGTCTTTGCTGTGAATCTCCCTCCCCAAGATATCACTGAACACTTCATTCACATCAACACTTTTAGACACAGAGATGTCTTAGGATGAAGGGTAATGGTGCCAGTGGAACCCAAACACTATGTATGCCCAGCTCATCTTAATTCCACATGCCGCAACTGGCTCTCAGTACAGGCATCAATCCATACTACACCCTGCATGACCATGAAGTTAAACATCATGCTGGCACAGTTATGTTTGGCACTTCATTGAGTCTCAAATAAACATATGTAGTGACAAAACAATGAAATTTATCAAAACATGAGCCTTCACTTTACAGTTCAGTTTCACCTGTGTCTCCAAACTGCCCTCAATACTTTCTCTCTCGCTACTTCTGAGGTTCAGCAGTCGGGCTGGAAGGTGAAGTGTGTGTGTGTGTGTGTCTGTGTGTGTGTGTGTGTGTGTCAGGGTGGAGATTGAGGGCCCAGCCACCTCTGGAGTGTCCTAAGAAGAAATCAGTGAGGGATCTGTGTGTAATTCTTCTTCCTGCAGAGTGCATACTGGCACCTTCCTGCCTCCTTCTGAGGACTAATGGCTGGGGTCCTAGAATGCAGGTATGTGCTGGATCTTGATGCTCTGTGGAAGCCACAACCTTGTCCATGGAGGCAGACAGACAGTTTCATCAAGGGCTATCTCTGGACAATGATGCTCACAGGATCCTCTCTTGCATGGCATGGAGCAGGTGCCTGATCTTTGGCAGTCCTCCGAGACCTAACGGCCTACTGTGCTTCTTTGTCTGCCAGCTGTAGAACTGTCATGGTGATGTGTTCACCAGTGTTTGCCTTCAATCTTTGTAAATGTGATATTCTCACTGTGGGGTCAGTATCTGAGCTAGTGGGGTCTGCAGCACTCAGCCTTGCGGATGCTTCCTCTGATGTCCGCATCAGAGGCTGAAGAAGTGGCTTTTGGTAGAGTTGGCTGTAAATCTGCAGAAGGGGTAGACATCTTGCTGGTACCTGCAAGAAACAAAGAAAGAGAAAGCTTTGCAGCCAGTGGTGTGCATTGAATGAGAATGGCAATGGGGTAAATAATGAGAGTGACAGTGCACTGAAGTGTGGTACTTACTTAGTTGATGGAACAGACATCCCTGCAGGAGCAGTTCTGTTCTTCTCTTGCATGGGGCAGGATTCTGACCTTATAGGGACTGAGTAATCTAACATCCAGTGTCCCTCCACCTGCCCAGGCCACTTTTGCCCTATTGTGAGTTGTCTTCTCTTGTAAAGAAAGAAAAGGAGGTGTTAAGTGAGCAGGTGACATGGCTTTTACTGCTGGTGAAGATGGGGGAGAAGTGGTGAGGTGTTCCTCAACAGGAAGCACACTGGCCATGCTAGGTCAATGGTTTGGGCAGTTGGGGGTGCTGGTAAAGGGCTGGAGGGGTGAGAGTAAGTGAGGAAAGGTGTTGCAGGCAATATAGAGAGTGGCATAGCATGAGTCTTCATGAGAGGTGCATACTGTAGCAGAGATGGCGTGAGTGTGAGGTCAAAAAAGAGTGTGGCACTTACCCTGATGCAGCAATGAATGTTATTAGTTTTCTTGTGGCACTGTGTTAGCCATTCCACTGGATTGTTGAGATTTTACTGACCTCAGTGGCGTTCTCGGACTGGGCTGCCAAGATCGGGTGGCATGGCCTTCTTTGCTATTCCTTCAGGAATATGACACCCACCTTTGCACCATCCCCTCCACCAGGAACTTTGTCTTCATGTTCCCCTTCTCTGGCTTGTTCTGAATCTGTCCGTGACTGAGCAGGGCAATTTCGGAATGTCATTCGGGGCATAGCAGCTTCTAAGGATGGTGAAGTGCCAGGAATGCTGGTCTTTCACTGGATGTCTGGTGAATAGCAAGTTGTTTTGTGATTGAAATGTGACAAGATGGGGCTAGAAGTAAATATGAGGGACCACCATGGAATGGGTTAGGTAGTTAATGAGGTGAGTTTGTAAGGTATGGCAAGAAATCTAGCTTGGGTTTGCAGTGAAGAATCTTGCAAAGAGCTTGACACAACTTGTGTTTAGCAAGAAAAGTAAGATTAAGCTCTTTGTCTCCGTCACAAAAATATAAATATGAGGGATCCTCCAACAGTATACTGAGTATGCCACAGTGGAGTATTAGGTTCAGTTTTGTCCACGGTGCCATAAAGGAAGATATAGATATTTTGGAAAGGGAAGTAAATAACAATTTTATTGATCCCGAGTGTAAAGGAGACAAGAAATGAAGAAAGATTACAGGACTTAAACATTACCATCTGGAATGGAAATGGTTAAGGATGAAAACTTAACAAATTATTTTTGAAAATATTATAAATAAATATTTTTAACTGATTATTACTTTCAAAAGTAAATCAAGAAATAGGAGCAGAGAACATAAACTTGAACTAATTAAAATATTTTTGAACCAAATGTCAAGAATAAGTTTTTATTTTCTCAAATTGATCTTATTGTCAGGCAGGAAAGGAGAGACACTAATTGTGGAGTTTTAGCACATAGAACATAGAACATTACAGAGCAGTACAGGTCCTTTGGCCCTGAGTGTTGCGCCAACCTGTGTTATTTGAGTTTGTATTACAGGAGGGTTAAGGATGGTGCAAAGAGGAATTTTTAATGGGCTAAATTATCTTTCCTCATTGATGAAGTTTCTTGATTATATTTGGAACCCTTTGGATTATCTTCATTGTGGATGTATATTGCCCTCAGAATGTTGTTTTCATTACAGTATTTTATTAAAAATACATTGCAAGTGAAAAAAATGATACAAACTAATGCTGGACTCTTGAAGGAGTCAAGGCGGCACGGTGGCACAGTGGTTAGCACTGCTGCCTCACAGCGCCTGAGACCCGGGTTCAATTCCCGCCTCAGGCGACTGACTGTGTGGAGTTTGCACGTTCTCCCCGTGTCTGCGTGGGTTTCCTCCGGGTGCTCCGGTTTCCTCCCACAGTCCAAAAGATGTGCAGGGTCAGGTGAATTGGCCATGCTAAATTGCCCGTAGTGTTAGGTAAGGGGTAAATGTAGGGGTATGGGTGGGTTTCGCTTCGGCGGGTCGGTGTGGACTTGTTGGGCCGAAGGGCCTGTTTCTACACTGTAATGTAATCTAATCTAATCTAATCTAATCTAATCTAATCTAATCTAAATCTAAAGGCAAAGCAGGGTGTGTGGGAGACGATGTTCTGACAGGGTAGGGTTAGAAAATAGAAGAAAAGGTATCAGAAAAAAATGTTTATTGTGGCTAGTCATAGCAGACAATGGTCTTTTAATAGCCAACCTTTCTTATCACTAGAAATAAAAAAATCAGAAGAAAGAAAGGTTATTTAAATGAAAATGGGTGAAAATTTGACCATAAATAATGAAATTCTCAAGAACTGAGTGAAGGCAGAATGTAATATTAATATAGTCATCAACCTAATTGAAGAATGGCTAGAGAGGGTCCTTGAATAGGGCTGGAACAAATTCCAGTTCTATTAAAATATAGGCAAGGCTGCAATCCATGCTAATTCCTGCAATAACTTTAGCTAGAGAAAGTGACAAGTTAAGAGACAGTGTTTTTGAGGTTTGAGAAGAACCTCAAAAAGGATAATGATGATGCAAACAGCTTGGACCATTATTTAGGGAAGTGGACAACCCAGAGACAGTTGTTGGAAGGGATTTTTGTGCAATGAGTTTCTGTATTCATAATAATATATTTCGGGCTGGCAAACTAAGGTGCTTAAAGTGTCAGTGGACATTACAGGAATCATAGTAGGTGAATGGAGACAATATAAGACGTGAAATAAATCAAGTCAGGGACATGGAAAATTAGATCAGTGAGACAGGAGCAGAATATCTTGGAAAAATGCTTACTTATAAAAATATTCCTGAATTACAAGTCAGTTAGGTAGAGATGTCATCCAACTATCAATCATGCCATTGAACTCACCTTGGTTTATAAATTTTAAAGTTTTATTCAATCACAAGATGTTAGCATCAGAGGCATAGCCAACATTTACTGCTCATTCTTAGTTGTTCTTCACGCTGGTGGTGGGCTGCCTGTTAAACTGCTGAAGGTGAAGGTACTGCACAATTCTGTTGAGAAATGGGTTTCAGGATTTAACTCAATGACACTGTGTATGTATATATATATATTAGCAAAGATATGATATTGAGGAGAACGTGCAGCCACTGCTGTTCCTCTGTGCTTACTTCCATTATCATTCTAAGCAGCAAAAGTAATCATTTTAAAAGTGAGTTGCTGCAGTACACCTTGTAGGTGGTACACACTACTGCTACTGGACATGGTGGTGAAGTGGTGAATGTTGATGGTGGTAGACAAGCCAACTGCGTTGTCTTGGATAGCGTTGGGCTTCTGCAGTTCTGATGGAGCTGCGCTCATCCAGGCAAAAGGAGAATGTTCCGTTATACCCCTCACTTGTGCCTTGCTAGTGGAAAGGCTTCGGAATCACTGCAGAATGCCCAGCCTTTGTAGCTAAAATATTCATATCGCTAATTCAGTTACATTTCTGGTCAATATTGATCCCCAGCTGTTGATGATGGGTAATCTGGTGATGGTATTATCATTGACTGAAAACGGGAGATGGATTGATCATTCATATTGTGGTACTATAGTGCTTCACCACTACCTCCTTAAACGCTATTTGGGGCTTGCAATAAATGCTGGCCTGACCAGTAATCTCCATATACCATGAATAAATAAAATGGTTCTTGCCCAGCACTTGTGTGGCACAGATGTTATTTCCAAAGTTCTATCTGATGTTCTTCAGCTCCAGGTGCATACAGTTACAGACTGTGTTGTTATCTGAGGCATTGCAGATGGTACTGTGTGCTGTGCAACCAGCAGTGAACATCTTCACTTCTGACTTAATATTTTAGGATTTGCATTGACGGAGAAGTTGAAGATCATTGGGCCTTGAATGCTGCCCATAGGCACTCCCGTAGTAAGTCCCAGACCTGAGGCAATTGGTCTTCAATAATCACAACTAATATTTTGTGCTTGGTATGATGACAACCAGTAGAGAGGTTCCCCTCCATTCCCATTGACTTATATATTGCTTTGATTCCTTGGTGCTATACTGTGTCAAATCCTGCCATGCTTTCTAATATCACCTCTGAAATTCAGCTCCTTGGTCCATTTTTGGACCCAGACTGTAATGAGACTTAGAGTCATGTAATCCTGCCAGAACCCAACTGAGCATCAGTGACCAGAGTATTTGAGAGTAAGTGCTGCTTAAAAGCATTGCTGATGCCACTTTCCACCATTCTGTTAATGAATTAGAGTAGACTGTTGAGGTGACAATTTACTAGATAACACTAGTGAGCAGTGTTAAGGAAAACCCCAAAGCCTTTTCTTCATATATAAGGAACAAGAGTCAGAGAAAACGTGTGAGATTCTTAATGAGACCTTGCATCAGTATTCACTGAGGAGAGGAACATGGAGGATGTTGAGGTTAGGGATAGGTCTTTGATTAGTCTAGAGCAAGTCAGCATAAGAAGGGAGGAAGTATTGTGTATTCTAAAAGGTATTAAGGTGGACAGGTTCCCAGGTTCGGATGGGATTTATCACAGGTTACTGAGGGAAGTGAGAGAAGGAATAGCTGGGGCTTTAACAGATATCTTTGCAGCATCCTTGAAAGTGGGGGAGCTCCCAAAGGACTGGAGAATTGCTAATGTTGTCCCCTTGTTTAAGAAGGGTAGCAGGGATAATCCATGTAATTACGGACCTGTGAACCTGACGTCAGTGGTAGGGAAACTACTGGAGAAGATACAAAGGGATAGGATATATACCCGTTTGGAAGAAAATGGGCTTCTCAGTAATAGGCAGCATGGTTTTGTGCAGGGAAAGTCATGTCTTACAAACATAATAGAATTCTTTGAAGAGGTGACAAAGTTGATTGATGAGAGAAGGGATGTAGATGTCATATACATGGACTTTAGTAAGGTGCTTGATAAGGTTGCCCATGGTAGGCTGAAGAAGAAGGTGAAGTCACATGGGGTCCAGGGTGTTCGAGCTAGATGGATAAGGAACTGGCTGGGCAACAGGAGACAAAGAGTAGTAGTGGAAGGGAGTTTATCAAAATGGAGACCTGTGACCAGTGGTGTCCCATAGGGATCTGTGCTGGGATCACTGTTGTTTGTGATATACATAAATGATTTGGAGGAAGGTGTAGGTTGCCTCATTAGCAAGTTTGCAGATGACACTAAGATTGGTGGAGTAGCAGATAGTGAAGGGGACTGTCAGAGAATACAACAAAATATAGATAGATTGGAGAGTTGGACAGACAAATGTGATGTGATACATTTAGGAAGATACAATTCCAGAGCGAACTATACAGTATATGGAAAAGTCCTGGAGAAAATTTGATGTACAGAGAGATCTGGGTATTCAGGTCCATTGTTCCCTGAAGGTGGCAACGCAGGTCAGTAGAGTGGTCAAGAAGGCATATAGCATGCTTTCCTTCATCAGACTGGATATTGAGTGCAAGAGTTGGCAGGTCATGTTCCAGTTGTATAAGGCTTTGGTTCAGCCACATTAGGAATACAGCGTACAGTTCTGGTCGACACATTACCAAAAGGATGTGGATGCTTTGGAAAGGGTGCAGAGGAGGTTCACCAGGATGTTGCCTGGTATGGAGGGTGCTAGCTATGAGGAGAGGTTGAGTAGATTAGGATTATTTTCTTTATGGGGGACTCCATTACTAGGAGTCATGAGTTCAAAGTGAGAGCGGAAAGGTTTAGGGGAGACATACATGGGAAGTTCTTCATGCAGAGGGTGGTGGGTGCCTGGAATGCGTTATCAGTGGAGGTGGTAGGGGTGGGAATGATAGCATCATTTAAGATGTGTCTAGATAGATACATGAATGGGCAGGGAGCAGAGGAATATAGATCCTTAGAAAATAGGTGGCAGATTAGATAGAGGATATGGATTGGCGCAGGCTTGGTGGGCTGAAGGGCCTGTTCTAGTGCTGGAATGTTCTTAGTTCTTTGTTCTTTGTTCAGCACTACGATTGAGGTTTTGTGTTGGGGCCAATTGCCTTTGCTGTATCTAATGCTCTCAGCTGTTCCTTTAAAATCACATGGAGTGAATTAGATTTGTTGAAGACAGATATCTATGATGGTATGGATCTCAAGAAGAGGTTGAGATGCAGCATCCACTCAGAACTTCTGTCTGAAGATGGTTAGAAATACTTTAGCCTTCTCTTTTACATCTATCTGCTGGGATCATTGAGTATCAGGTGAAAGTGGGTACTGCAGATGCTGAAGATGAGAGTCAAGATTAGAGTAGTGCTGGAAAAGCACAGCAGGTCAGGCAGCATCTGAGGAGCAGGAAAATCGACGCATCGGGCAAAAGAGCTTTGCCCGAAACATAGATTTTCCTGCTCCTTGGATGCTGCCTGACATGCTTTGCTCTTCCAACATTACTCTAATCTTAACTCATTGATTATCAGGATGTTCATGGGTGGAACCTCTTTCTGAGATGATGTCCGCCATGATTCATGATTGGATGTGGCAGGGAAGATTGCTGTTTGTGAGATCTCATGGCTATGTCTGTGTTTTGTTTGTTTAATTTGTTGTTTAGCATGCATGTCGTCCTGTGTTGTAAGGAGAAAGTGAGGTCTGCAGACGCTGGAGATCAAAGCTGAAACTTTATTGCTGGAACAGCACAGCAGGTCAGGCAGCATCTAGGGAACAGAAGATTCGACGTTTCGGGCACATGCCCTTCTTCAGGAAGAAGGGCATGTGCCCGAAACGTCGAATCTTCTGTTTCCTAGATGCTGCCTGACCTGCTGTGCTGTTCCAGCAATAAAGTTTCAGTCCTGTGTTGTAACTACAGTACATTGGCACTTCATTTCTGTGGTTGCCTGGTGTGGTCATCAAGATGTAGCCTGCTGTACACCTCATTGAACTTGGATTGTTTCCTAGTTTGGTGCTAATGATAAAGTGAGGCTGTGTTGGCCATGTGTTACTGGTTGTGTTGGAGTATAATTCTCCTACTGCTGATGATGAAGGAAATACTTAGTGCCTTATGGAGGTGCTAGGTAAATGCTGAATCTATTCTGTTTAGCATAATGGTCATATCACACATGATTGTTCATTTTCTCCTGTGAAGCTGGGATTCTATCTTCAACGTACTGTTGGTGATGATTCCTATCTCTTGCCTCAAGGAAACGTATCTATAGAAGTATATTATTAACGACAAGGTCAAGTACATCTTTGTCTCGGTTGTTTTGCCACCCATTGTAACTGCTACAGGACTCAGCCAGCTTGTCAGTAGTAGTACTACTGAGCCACTTTGCACACAGCAATCAACATGGTGATGTACACGTCCATCAGATGATGGAGGACTCCAGGGAATTTCATTACCTATGCTTAACCTGATGCCATAAGACTTCATGAGGTCTGCAATGTAGAGAACGTCCTCCTGATTGTTTCCCTTTTTACCATCACTTCTTGTGGGATTATCCTATCATAGTCACAGGACAATCCAGGGATGGTGGGATGTGGGCCGAAAGGTCTGATCCCTCTTTGGCATCCATCTGTTTCAGGAGATGATGAATCTCTGGACTGAACATGACCTGTGGCAAATCCAGAGAACAATTTGTGAGTGGCAGTCCTTTCCACAGCTGGCACAGGTAGATGGTGTTGGCCTGAGGTTAACTTATGTTTATTTTTCCTTCTGGTGAGCTCTCTTTTCTACTTTCTGCTAACTCCTTCAGATATGACCATGCAAAATAACGGCTGAAGTTGGCCATTTGGCTTCATGAGTCAGCTCGGCCATTCAATAAGATTATGGCTGATTTGTCCTTGTATTGCTAACATGAATAATCTGTTGGTCTTGTGTCAGTCATAAATTTTCCACAGAGCATGGGCTTGAGGATGTAGTTGTCATCCAGTCAACTCACATAATCCAGCCAATTGGAATCACGGCTGACTCATCGGGGTAAATGTGCTGGGGATACCTGCCTGTTTGTGCAGTTTCATACACTGTAATTTGTCTTATCAGGTGATGCCCAACATTCACAGGGATGTAAAGAATCAGCGTAGGAGTATACCATTTGGCCCTCTAAGCCTCCTCCACCGTTTAGCTGAATCATGGCTGATCTTCTAGCTCAATGCCATTTACCCACATAATCTCTATGTGCCTTTGATATCGGTAATACCTACAAACCTATTGATTTAAGTCTTAAATATTTTAATGTCTGAGCTTCCATAACCTTCTAGGCTGGAAAATTCCAAAGATTCACCACTTCTGTGGAAACAAAATCTGCCTCATCCTAATCCTATATGATTTACCCTAGCATTCTGAGTCTGCATTCACTAGTCCTAAACTCCCCTAGCCACGGCAAACATCATTTCTGTTAAGCCCTGAGTTCTTCAATGCAATCCCATTTTGGCAAGATTATATAAATGTTGACAAGTACGTCCTTCCTTAGATGAGGAGACCGAAACACTACACAATACTCCAGGTGCAGTCTCATCAAGCTTGTGTACAATTACAGCAAGATGTCTTTACACCTGTACTCAAATCCTCTTACATTAGCGGCCAGAATACCATTTGTCTTCCTAATTGCTTGCTACACCTGCATATTAGCTTTCAGTGACTCACGAACAAGAAGAGACCAGCCCCTTTGGATATCAACACTTCTCACACTCATTTTTTAAAAAAATTACACATTTCTGTTTTTCTCACCCAAGTGGAAATCTTCAATTATTTTCCACATAATATTCCATGCCCACTCAGCTGGCCTGTCTAAATACCCTTGAAATCTATTTGCAACATGATCACATCTCACAATCCCATCTAGTTTTGTGTAATCAGTAAAGTTGGAAATATAAATCTGGTAACAAACAAAGCTTTGGTTTTTGATAAGTTTACTTTTGGTCCACACTTGACTTTTCAACTTTGACATGACAGCTTTGGCAACCCTGACGCTGATTTCAGCATCAAAGCATAGGTTGTTGGTAGGTGTTGATCCAAGGTAAATGAAGCTGTCAATGATCTCCACAGCTTGGTGGTTATCAGTCCAAACACCTTGCGGAGGCCTTGGAGAACTGATTTACAAGCTATTCCAGGTGAACTTCTGTATAGGATGTTATTGTATTAGCAGCAAACAGCAATTCATGGACTGGGACATTACACATTTTGGTCTTTGAACAGTCTTTCCAAGTTGAACAGCTTGCTATTAACTCTGACAATGGCAAAATCTGTACAATCTCAGCATGAAGAAAACTGTGCCAAAGGGAGATGGTGCTGGGATGCAAGCCTTCTTTACCCTATTCCTAATCTCGAAAGAGCCTGGTAATATTACACTGCAACTGATTGAACTGTTCGTGTTATTGCTAAAAGAACAAACGATGCCCAGGAGTTTGGGTGCACAACCTGACTTCAACAGAAGTTTACAGAGTCCATCTTTGCTGATGAGGTGGAAAGACTTGGCATGGTCTATGACACAATGTAGAGAGGTCTACACTGTTCATGGCACCATGACTGTGACTGCTGAAGTGAGAAAACCATACAATTAGTTGATCTCTGCCAACTTTGAAGTTGTATTAAGACTCAAGGTAAACGTATGGATAGATGCCAGAGTTTACAATCAGCTGAGAACAACACAAGCAGCAATGTTCCTGAAATACTTGACAAGGAGATGCCTTCGTAACTGTAGCATTCACTAAAATTTCCTTGGTTTTTTCAAAAGGAGACTACATTTGCATCACACACGTATCAAGCAAATAGCTTTCCTTCCAGGAGAGGTTCAACAGTACATGGAAATGCTATAGTATTGCTAATTTTCCACTTTTCATACTTTCAGGGGAATGCCATTGTTTTCTGGAACTTGACCACTCTAAAGGTGGTTACTGACCTTGTTGACCTCTATTACAGTAGCCTCATTATCCAGTTTCTCCATGATAGAAAAGTCTGGAATGGTACTGAAAGCTTTTTCAGTGACGATGTTAGATACTATCATTATAACTTTGTCATGCTGTTGCTTGACTGGTTTGTGGGGCAGTTCTCCAATTTTTTATGTAAGTTCCAGATATAGAATTAATTTAGCTATGGTTGTATTGATAGGCTGAGTGAACTTGAAGGGCTGAATGGCCAATACCTGCTCCTCTTCCTGTTTTAGTTTTAATGCTAGTGTGAAGGACTTTGCAGAACTGACTGGGCTTGTATCTAGTATCTAAATTGATGCCAGGTTGTATAAACTGTATTATTCATATTGTTTTTCATATCAGTCTGACAAGATCTGATATTAGATTAGATTAGATTAGATTACTTTACAGTGTGGAAACAGGCCCTTCGGCCCAACAAGTCCACACCGACCCGCCGAAGCGCAAACCACCCATACCCCTACATTTACCCCTTACCTAACACTACGGACAATTTAACATGGCCAATTCACCTGACCTGCACATCTTTGGACTGTGGGAGGAAACCGGAGCACCCGGAGGAAACCCACGCAGACACGGGGAGAACGTGCAAACTCCACACAGTCAGTCGCCTGAGGCGGGAATTGAACCCGGGTCTCTGGCGCTGCGAGGCAGCAGTGCTAACCACTGTGCCACCATGCCGCCCATATGATCTCGGTGTCCATGCACACAGATCCCTGAAAGTTGCCACTCAGGGTTGTTAAGAAGGCATACAGTGCGTTAGCTTTTATTGGTTTCGGAGCCATGAGGTTATGCTGCAGATGTACAAAACTCTGGTGCGGCCATACTTGGAGTATTGTGTACAGTTCTGGTCACTGTATTGTAGGAAGAATGTAAAAGCTTTGGAAAGGGTTCAGAGGAAATTTACTAGGATGTTGCCTGGTATGGAGGGAAGGTCTTATGTGGAAAGACTGAGGGACAAGAGGCTGTTCTCATTGGAGAGAAGAAGGTTGAGAGGTGACTTAATTGAGACATATAAGATAATCAGAGGGTTAGATAGGTGGACAGTGACAGCCTTTTTTCCTCAGATGTGATGGTGAGCACAAGGGGATGTAGCTTTAAATTGAGGGGTGATAGATATAGTACAGATGTCAGAGGTAGTTTATTTACTCAGAGAGTAGTAGGGGCGTGGAACAGCCTGCCAGCAACAGTAGTAGAGGTGCCAACTTTAAGGGCATTTAAATAGTCATTGGATAGACACATGGTCGAGAATGGAATAGTATAGGTTAGATGGGCTTCAGATTGGTTTCATAGGTCAGTGCAGCATCAAGGGCCGAAGAGCCTGTACTGCGCTGTAATGTCCTATGTTATATTAAAGGGCTTGATTGAGCATTTCAGAAGACAGTTAGATGTTGAGCATATTGTTACGGCTCTGGAGTCATATATTTCAGATTGAATAAGGACAGTAAACTTCCTTCCCAAAAGAACATATGAGAATTGGATGGGCTTTTTTTACAACAATGGCACCATTGCAGATACCAACTTTTCATTGCAGATTTATTTTGTTAAATGAATTTAAACTTTATTGATATTTGAAATTGCGTAACCGTGGATCACTAGTGCAAGCTTCTGGAGTAGTCGTCCAGTAATGCCCACTGTGCTATTTGACCCACGTAAGCAAGGTAAATGTTTCTCATGATATTTTGGCTTTGTGATCCAATATCTTTAATTTATCAATATTAATGTTGACTTTCCATATTCGTAATACATTGTGTAAGATCTTTATGATTTTATTTTTCGGCTAAAATGAGCTTTCAGTTTGTAGACCATTGATGACTAAACTGTCTCTTTGCAATCAGATAATATTTTTCTTCAGAAAATATCAGAGTATCAAAACTCTGTACCTATTTTAGTATTCTAAAGATCAGATTTCAAATTTACCAGTAACCTCACAGTACTGAAAAAAAATCCATGTCTGAACATTGTGATTGCCGTTGAATTTTAAAGAAACTCGATTTAAGCCATTACTTTGAGGTGCCAGCTTGTCTTCTCCTTTCTCCATTTGATTTGCTCAGTAACAATTGCACTGACCAATTCCATTAGCCAGAGCAGTGCAATTCATTGTACAGTATTGTCCTCAATGTACCAGAACTATTCTGTTGTGTGCAGGGTGGGGGAGGGAAGGGGGGGAAGAGAGAAAAAGTGAAAGAATAGTTAACTATACTCCTGTCTACTGAGGGAATTGTGTGACTCTGTGGAATCATGATCAATCACTTAACTAAGTATTAATGAGGAATAGTGCCTTGCCTCCAATTTGCCAGATCTCAGAACATCCACAGTCCTTTGGAAAAGAATGTTGTCTCTCCAATCTTAGCAAATTAAAATTTAAATCAGAAATGTGGATAAAGGTTGGACTTTCAGGATTAAGTGATCTTTCATGTTGTTATTTTTTAGCTGTAGATACACTGCAAATAAATGTGATGAATTGATTAAATGTTGAGAAAAAGAATTAACCCTTTTCTACTTGGAAAGGACAAACAGAATGCATCCAAGATGATGTCTATGATTCTCCTCCCCTCTATTTTATTTAATTTTTTCTGTTTACCTGGTGACAGCTGACAAAGGAGAATGTGATTTTCTGAATGTTAGTTTACTTACACTCAATATTTAGCAGACATCACAGCCAGCTGATCAATATCCATTTGTCATAAGCAAGCGTAATTGGTTTGTAGTTGTCTGTACAAAAGAAAATGAACTAAAGTTTCAGCAGCCAGGTACAAAAGCTTTAAATATACCCCTCCTCTCTCAACAATACCATAATTAATTCTCGTCCAAAAAAGGCCTTGGGGCTGATGTTTTATCCTGTGAATTATGGAAGGCAGAGATTTGGTAGGTGATGAGGAGGGAATTAGCTAATTAGCAAGTTAATGTTGGAGACCATTGTAATTTTCATAAATGCATTTTTCATGAGCTTCAGAGATAGTATTATATCTTCAAGATTGTATCAGAATATGATAATAAAAAATACCGGGTTGCTAGTGTTTTCCATGTTGTTGCCATTTCTTTTCTGAAGGAACTGAATTTCTCAGAACCGTGGTTCAAAATCTCTGGTTGCCCAGAAGCAGATGAAGGGTTTTTGTCCAAAATGTCGACTTTCCTGCTCCTCAGATGCTGCCTGACATGCTGTGCTTTTCCAGCACCACTCTAATCTAGACCCCACCATCCTTATTGTTCCAGCTAAAGCTGTGAGTGTGACTGTCTTCAGTCAAAAGTATTGAAAGTGTCATTGGTTAAGGATAAGAATCCAGAATCCTTAATGATCCTTCCCTCTTGGAGTAGTACGGTGGTTCAATGGCTAGCACTGCTGCCTCACAGCGCCAGGGTCCCAGATTCAAATCCACCCTCAGGTGACTGTTTATGTGGAGTTTGCACATACTTCCTGTCTGTGCAGGTGCTCTGTTTTCCTTCTATGTTAGGTGGATTGGCCATGCTAAATTACCCATAGTGTCCAGGTTTTGCCTGCTAGGTGGATTAGTTGTGAGAAATGCAGGGTAACAGGGAAAGGGTACTGGGATGGGTCTGGGTGGGATGCCTTCAGAGGGTTGATGTGGACTGAATGGGCCAAATGGCCTGCTTTCACACAATAGGGATTCTATGACTCTCTAAGGCCAATTGCTGTCCTCCATCTATCACTTTAGTTGAGCAGCTAACTCACTACCTACCAGAATTCAAACTTGGGATTTGATTTAGTTTTATTAATGAAAAATGATGATGAATTGTCTTCAAACCCATGCTCCATATCCCCAGTTATTCCCTTGCAATTCCTTTCACATATAATTCTTCAGCGAAGGCATTGGTGGCTTCTAAATCACATTGAATTTTGTACAGTTATCTTTCTTTGCAGTTAATAAAGTGCTGAAAATGTGTTGCTGGAAAAACGCAGCAGGACAGGCAGCATCCAAGGAGCAGGAGAATCGACTTTTCGGGCATGAGCCCTTCTTCAGGAATGAGGAAAGTGTGCCAAGCAGGCTAAGATAAAAGGTAGGGAGGAGGGACTTGGGGGAGGGGCGTTTGAAATGCGATAGGTGGAAGGAGGTTAAGGTGGGGGCAGAGAGGTGAGGAAGAAGATTGCAGGTTAGGAAGGTGGTGCTGAGTTCGAGGGTTGGAACTGAGACAAGGTGGGGGGGAGGGGAAATGAGGAAACTGGAGAAATCTGAGTTCATCCCTTGTGGTTGGAGGGTTCCTAGGCAGAAGATGAGGTGCTCTTCCTCCAGCTGTCGTGTTGCTATGGTCTGGCGATGGAAGAAGGGCTCATGCCCGAAACGTCGATTCTCCTGCTCCTTGGATGCTGCCTGACCTGCTGTGCTTTTCCAGCAACACATTTCAGCTCTGATCTCCAGCATCTGCAGTCCTCACTTTCTCCGTTAATAAAGTGCCACATGGTATTTGGCAAATTAACTACATTTCTGCCTGGTAGATGAGTAAAGAAACAAATATGTTCATTCAAACAATGATTCAGTCATTTCTGGTGCTTTTTTCTATTTTTTGACCAGTCATTAAAGCTGTTTTGAAAAAAAAAATTGTGCAATACCTGGAAACACTTTGGTCACAGATTTTAACTTGAGATGTGTTTGGGTTGGGTGGGTGCATTGCAGGAAGGAACGCAAGACTTTTCTTAACTATTGGCCTCATGTAAATAGTTCTGTTCTATCTCTTTGTCAAATGTAGTCTAGATGGGATTTTGGCCAGTGGTGGGAAACAGGACAAGAGTTAGGAACCAAAGGACAGAGTTGACTCCAAAGTAAATTAAGCAGGAATGGGAGTCAGGCAGAAAGGCTTAGGACAAGAATCAGGGAAGGTCACCTCAAAGATTCTTTCCTGGGCCAGGAGGAATGTTGCTGTTTCTCTGGATGGTAAGAGACCTACCAGAAATTTAAAGATAAATACTTATCTTATCTGCAGCAATGTCACCGACATGGCGGTTAAGTGGTTCGCACTGTGGCCTCACAGCATCAGAGACTCCAGTTCAATTCCACCCTTGGGTGTCTGTGTGGAGTTTGCACATTCTCCTTGTGTCTGTGTGGGTTTCCTCTGGATGCTCCAGTTTCCTCCCACACTCCAAAGGTGTGCAGATCAGGTGGATTGGCCATGCTAAATTGCCCCATTGTGTCCCGAGCTGTGCAGGCTAGGTGGGTTAGAGATGGGGAATATAAGGTTACAGGGATAGGTGTGTCTGGGTGGGATGTTCTTCAGAGAGTTGGTATGGACATGTTGGGCCAAATGGCCTGTTTCCACACAGTAGGGATTCTTAAAAATAAAACTGACAGATGAGCAAATGCAGCCTTTCAAGGAAAAAGAGTGAACGATTGATGGCATTCGTACATTTTGAAGCAGAAGTTTAAACATTTCCATTGCAGTTGAAAGCTGTGCTGACATCTAAAAATCTAAAGTTAAAATTTGTAAAATTTAACACTACGGTCATTTGTTTCTGATGGATTTATTTCCAGGTATTACTTGCCACAGTTTATGGCTAAAAATAGAGAAGAAAGCCTTTCAAAATTAAGAATTATTCCTGTTGGATCATTTACTAAAAATGTGGACAGTTCAGAATAAAGCCTAGTTTTCAATTAACTCAAGTTCCTATGCAGCTCTAAAAAGGCATCCTCATTCTAATGAAACCTGGAAAAACAACCTCAGTGCGAGTAAGCTGAATTCAATTCAGTTTCAATTTTAATAAAGGTTAATTAAACAGAACAGTTACCCCAACTGATGAAAAATAATCACTGAGCTTTACTCCAATCTGTAACAAAATATTTTAAATTGTTTTTAAGGAACTTGATTTTTCTCTCTCTTTAGTGGCTTGCTGTTCCACTACCCTTCAATCCCCAATCTCACTTTGTTCTCTGTTGGCTAAGATGAGAAGCAAGCATCCTCTTCCTAAATCTTACAATGCTATTCTTGGTACAATGCTTTTTGTTGACTCACTGGCTGATTGTTTCTCCTTCTCTCTTTCCTTAAGGGAAGCATCTGGCTTTTGCTCAATGCCTTTACTTGGAGACAATAGCCAGGATCAGAAACTCTCAAAGTGGAAAGTATCAGAAATGAATCTGTACCCTGGCTTATCATATTGAACATTTCCCCAGCTGCCTTCCTCTCATATATTTCTGATTAAGTTCTTATTAATCACTCAACTGACTGAAATTGTATAACAAAACCATATCTGACTGATCTTGAAGGGAATTTAGCTCAAAATTTATCTATGGAAGTACACAGACTTTTGTTTAATTTTATTTGCGTATCCTAGTGATTAGAAGAAATCCTTTGTCAAAAAACACCAGTGTTCAGCCAAGCTGCAGTGAATATAAGCGCCTGCCATGTGTTCAGTAGGTGTCAGGATGCTTAGCGTGTTAATTGCTGACCTATTAATAAATGAGTCTTTAATACAGTATAGCTAGAGGCAGGGGATGAGGCCAAGGGTGGAGACAGCTGTTTACGTGACATCTGTTTGTGCTGGTGCATGGCTGTAACAGGATTTCCCTGCTGGAAACATGTATGCTTTTTTTGGGAAACAGTCACAGTAATTTGTATTGTTTGTGGAAGGTCTGGGGACAAAAATAGAAGCAGAAGTAATTTCTGGCTGGAATCTGTTTACAGCTCCCTCCAATCTTTATTTAAAATTCGAGCAAGTCATTTCTGATTGTAAATATTGTCAGTTGCTTTTAAATGAGCAAATTTATTGCTACTGTCTGCTAATTCTTCCCTGTACCTTATCAGGGATGTGCGAAAAAAGTAGTAGAATCATATTCACACTTTATTTTCTTGTCCCCTCTTCCAATACAATGATGAAAGGACTGATTACTGCAACAGTCCTGTCCTGCTGCCCCTTTAGTTGTGTAATTGTGTCTAATTGAGATAGCTTACAGCTGTTAATGTCTTTCTGTAATGCCAGATACTTGGTGACTCATAATGCAAAGAAAGCTGAATGCAGTGTTTAACTATCAGCACCAAACTTCTGAGAGCTCACTGGCTTAGCAGCACAGATGCAGATGAAACTTAGATACAACCCTCTTTGTAGTCAGGCACTTCATTTTCTTTTGCCAAAATGTCAGCTCATCTATTAGACACCCTCCTTCAGCTGATAAGACACAGATGCTTCTAGTTTTCTCTATGTCATGCAATACTGTGCTGTGCTGATTGGACTCAAGCCTCTTGATACCAATGCCACTGTTTTCCTCCTTTTTTGATTTTGACTTTCTATGCTTTCTTCACCACAAAAATACAGAAGACTGTCAACTATACATGTCAGCACTATAGGATATCCATGTTGTGTCAGGGAAGTTCCAGTTAAAATCCATGGTTTAAATCAGTTGTTCCATTGAACTATTATGAGTTGCCATGAAATAGCATCAATTGGAATTGAAATATGGTCTTGTCATTGGGCATAAGGACACTTTGATGATTTTTCTTTGCAAATTGATCATCCCTTCTCTCAATTCAAGTGCTTGGCTGACCCCAAGTGCTTCCAATATATTTTGGAATTATTACATTGTCTTACACTGATGACCATGAACAGCCTATGCTTTGGAAATTTCAGTTTAATTTATTCTTTGAAATGTCCTTAGTGCGGTTTGTAATAACCAGTTTTCTTAAAATCATAAATATACATTTAGTAACAATAACTAAGATGTAATAGTGTCATTTTAATTGACCAGCATAAGATAATCATTTATCAACTATTGATGACAAAATGAAATGTAGACAGGTACCTATTAGAGGAAATTGAATCACAAAAGCTAGTGTCCAAGTTCAGCAGCTAATTGGGAAGGTGAATGGAATGTTGTCCTTTATTTCAAAAGGGAAAAAAGGTAGGTTTTGCTAAAACTATACAAGGTACTTGTCAGGCCACAGCTGGAATACTAAAAGACCGTATGAAACTGAAACAGGAATAGGCTGTTCAGCCCCTTGAGTCTGCTCCTTCCTTCAATAGTATCACGACTGATCTGACATTCCTCACATCCACATTCCTGCATTTTCTCTGTAACCCTTGATTTCCCTATGAGTTGCAGGCTTTTCTTGAGGTGTGCCTATGGATAAGAACATGAATAGGAAAGATTTGGAGGGATATGGGCCAAACGCAGGCAAGTAGGACGAGTTTAGTTTGGGGACAGGGAACATGGTTGGCACGGACTGGTCAGACCAAACTGTCTGTTTCCATGCTGTATGACTCTATGACTCCATGAATCTGCTCCCACAGTTCTCTGTTTCAAGTTACAAAAATTGTGAACAGTTTTGTGTAGCTTATCTAAAAAAAGACATGCTGGCATTGGAGGCAAACAGGGAATGTTCACCAGACTGATACTAGTTGTGGAGGAAGTAGATAGGCACAGGCTGGAAGAACACAGGAAGCCAGGCAGCATCAGGAGGTAGAGAAGTTGTCGTTTTGGATATAACCCTTCTTCAGGACTTATGGAGGGGCTGTCTTATGAAGAGAAGTTGAACCGATTGCATATGTAGCCATTAAAATATAGAAGAGTGTGAGGAGCCTTTATTGAAACACACAAGATTTTTAGACAACTTGACAGGGTAAGTTTGGAAAGGTTGCTTTCCTTTGGGAGACAGTCTAGGATCAGGGGGCATAACGTCAGAATATGAAGTCACAAATTTAAGACAGAGATGAGGAGGAATTTCTTCTCTCAAAGGGTTCTGAATCTGTGGAACTCTTCACCACAGAGAGCTGTGGGTTGGTCATTAAATACATTCAAGTCTGAGATAGATATTTTTAATCAGTAAAGGAATCTGTTAATGGGGAAAAGGTAGGAATGTGGCAATGAGGATTAAATCAGGCACAAGGATGGAAGAAGTGTTGGGTATTCTAAAAGGCATTGGAGTGGACAAGTCCCCAGGTCTAGATGGGATCTATTCCAGGTTACTGAGGGAAGCGAGAGAGGAAAAAGCTGGGCCTTATCAGATATCTTTGCAGCATCCTTGAACATGAGTGAGGTCCCAGAGGACTGGAGAATTGCTCATGTTGTCCCCTTGTTTAAGAAGGGTAGTAGGAATAATCTAGGTAATTATAGAGCGGTGAGCCTGACATCAGTGGTACGGAAGCTGCTGGAGAAGATACTAAGGGATAAGATCTATTCTCATTTGGAAGAAAATGGGCTTATCAGTGACAGAAAACATGGTTTTGTGCAGACAAAGTCATTGTCTTACTAACTTAATAGAATTCTTTGACGAAGTGACAAAGTTGATTGATGAGGGAAGGCCTGCAGATGTCATATACATGGACTTCAGTTCCCCATGGTAGGCTGATGGAGAAAGTAAAGTCACATGGGCTTGAGGGCATACTAGCAAGATAGATAAAGAACTGGTTGGGAAACAGGAGACAGCAAATAGTAGTGGAAGGGAGTTTCTCAAAATGGAAGATTGTGACCAGTGGTGTTCCACAGGGATCCGTGCTGGGACCACTGTTTATGATATACATAAACGATCTGGAGGAAGGTATAGGTGGCCTGATTAGCAAGTTTACAGATGACACTAAGATTGGTGGAGTAGCAGATAGTGAAGGGGAAAATACAGCAGAATATAGGTAGATTGGACAGTTGGGTGGAGAAATGGCAGATGAAGTTCAATCCGTGCAAATGCGAGGTGATGCATTTTGGAAGATCAAATTCAAGAGCGAACTGTACAGTATATGGAAAAGTCTTGGGGAAAATTAATCTACAGAGAGATCTGGGTGTTCAGGTCCATTGTTCTCTGAAGGTGGCAACGCAAGTCAGTAGAGTGGTCAAGAAGACATAAGACATGCTTTCCTTCATCAGACGGGGTATTGATAACAAGAGTTGGCAGGTCATGTTACAGTTGTATAACACTTTGGTTCAGCCACATTTGGAATACTGCGTACAGTTCTGGTCGCCACGTTACCAAAAGGATGTGGATGCTTTGGAGAGAGTGCAGAGGAGGTTCACCAGCATGTTGCCTGGTTTGGAGGGTGCTAGCTATGAGGAGAGGTTGAGTAGATTTGGATTATTTTCATTTGAAAGACGGAGGTTGAGAGGGGACCTGATTGAGGCTTAAAAGTCATGAGAGGTGTAGACTGGGTGAATAACAAGAAGCTTTTTCCTAGCATGGGGGACTCAATTACTAGGGGTCACAAGTTCAAAATGAGAGGGGAAAGGTTTAAGGGAGATATGTGTGCAAAATTCTTTACGCAGAGGGTAATGAGTGCCTGAGAACGCGTAGCCAGTGGAGGTGGTAGGGGCGGGAATGATAGCATCACTTAACATGTAATAGACAGATACATGAATGGGCAGGGAGCAAAGGGCTGCAGATCCTTAGAAAACAGGCGGCAGGTTTAGATAGAGGATGTGGATCGGTGCAGGCTTGGAGGCTGAAGGGCCTGTTCTAGTGCTGTAATGTTCCTTGATTTTTCCTTGTTCTTTGTTCTTTGATTATCATTTCAGCCATGATTCCATTGTATGGCAAAGCAGACTGTATGAGCTGAGTGGCCTACTTCTGCTCCTATGTCTTATCAATGTATACTTTTCAGAAATGTTGTAATGTTCTAAATGTTATGAAGGAAATATCTGTTTATGTTTTGTCTTGGTTGTAGGTTTGCTCACTGAGCTGGAAGGTTCGTTTTCAGACGTTTCGTCACCATACAAAGTAACACCATCAATGAGCCTCCGGATGAAGCTTTATTCAAAGGCTCACTGATGATGTTATCTAGTATGGTGACAGAATGTCTGAAACGAACCTTCCAGCTCAGTGAGCAAGCCTACAACCAGAACCTCAACCTGAGCTACAAATCTTCTCAAAACTCGTTATGTTTTGTCTCTCCTTGTTGCTTTTTTTACTTTTGAAATTACTAATTAGCAAATGCCCTTACAGTGCATATTATTTGCAAAAATAGGTAATGTGAGCTCCAATCTCCCTTCTTCATTCACAGTCTGCCGCCAGAATTTCATGCTGATTCATTACCAAGACCCAGTGTCATCTCTTTGCAGTTGAAACTTTATTGCTGGAACAGCACAGCAGGTCAGGCAGCATCCAGGGAACAGGAGATTCGACGTTTCGGGCACAGGCCCTTCTTCAGGAATGTGCTCATTCCTGAAGAAGGGCCTGTGCCCGAAACGTCGAATCTCCTGTTCCCTGGATGCTGCCTGACCTGCTGTGCTGTTCCAGCAATAAAGTTTCAACTTTGATCTCCAGCATCTGCAGACCTCACTTTCTCCTCATCTCTTTGCAGCAAAGCAGACCGAGGACAACATTATCACCCAGTACCATAACCTTGCCCACTCTTAGCTTGGACTAAATTTGTAACCATAGCAAGCTTTGAGTAATATTTCACCAGAAAACCAGAACTTGCTCTTAAAGAAAATCTCTGGTGGTGCTGGAATAAAATTGTCATGACAGAAGCAAAAGAAGCAGGAGAAAACTTAAAAGGGCAAAATGTCATTGGATATCTACTTTATATTTTCTGCCAGCTTTGGTTTAGGAACAACAGTAGAGTCATTGAGATGCACAGCATGGAAACCAACCCTTTGGGTCAACTCATCTATGTTGATCAAATATTCTAAATTAATTTAGTCCCACCCATTTTCCAGCATTTGGCCCATTACCCTCTACACTCTTCTTTTTCAAATACTATCCAGATGCCTGTTAAATGTAATTGCACCAGCCTTTAACACTTCCTCTGGCAACTCATTCTATACACGCAGCACCCTCTGCATGAAAAAGTTGTCCCTTATGTCCCTTTTAAGTCTTTCCCTTTTCACCTTAAACTTCTGCTCTCTAGTTTTGGAATCTCCTATCCTGGGGAAAGGACCTTGTCTATTTACCCTATTCATGTCCTTCAAAATTTTATAAATGTCTATAAGGTCACCCCTCAGCCTCCAACCCTCCAGGGAAAACAGCACCAGCCTGTTCAGTCTCTTCCTTGGCTCAAACCCTCCAACTCTGGCAACATCCTTGTAAATCTTTTCTGAACTCTTTCAAGTTTCACATCTGTACTGTAGTAGGATTGAGAAGAAATAATACTCACAATGGTACCTTCACCAATAAAGTGTTAGAGAGTACATCAGGAATAACTGCCAACTCACTTTTTAATACTATTGCATCTTCTGGTGATCAACTGCTGTGTTTGCATAGTTTGCTGCCACCATCCTCATTTCTATTGCTATGCCTAAGGGCACGTAACTATCAGCGGTGAATGATAGACCACCAGATAGTCTAAACAAGAAGAGATACTTGTCTTAAATAACAAGGTGTAGTTTATTGCATGATAGCAGTAAATAAATTTAACATAATAATAATTATCAAGATCCAGCTATGTCACTTCCCTGTCCTTGGGGACCTCATGAAAGACTAAACTGTTTCTTTATCGAGAGAATAAGTGACACCATCAGATTGGGTGAAGTGAATGCAACTTCAACATAAATTCTTTCAGACCTTCACCCTATACAACATCCAAAGCCTTGTCTGATAAGGGTGTTATAACAGAGGAAAGTACAATTCAAACTGTTTGCTTCCAGTTCTAGTCGGCCATTCAGCCCATTGAGTCTGCTCTGCCATTCAATGAGATCATGGCTGAAATGATAATCCTCAACTTCAGATTCCTACCTTTTCCCCTTAAAAAGATTTCTTTACTGATTAAAAATGTCCATGTCAGTTTTGAACATACATAATAGAGTGGCACGGTGTCTCAGTGGTTAGCACTGCTGCCTCACAGCACCAGGGACCTGGGTTCGATTCCAGCCTTGGATGACTCTCTGTGTGGAGTTTGCACATTCTCCCTGTGTCTGCATGGGTTTCCTCCGGTTTCCTCCCACAGTCCAAAGATGTGCATGTTAGGTGAATTGGCCATGCTAAATTGCCCATAGTGTTAGGTGCATTAGTCAGGGGGGAACGGGTCTGGGTGAGTTGCTTTTCGGAGGGTCGGTGTGGATTTGTTCGGCTGAAGGGCCTGTTTCCACTCTGTAGGGAATCTAATCTAATAATGACTCAGTTTGCTTCCAATTTGTCTCTGTTGCGTCGTTTAAACAGTAAAACGTAACAAGGAACAATAGAGGAATGCTGGTGATATATTGATATTCCCTTTTGTACTGTTAGAATAATAGGATATTTGGATAATGGTGGTTATGGGCAAGAATAAGCTTGACAAGTAAACTGGTGTGTAGAAATTACCTGATTCAGTTTAATTTCTGCAAAAAAAATGCACTTAATTTTAATTAAAATTACTTTAAGTAAACCATCTATTAAAATGACAATCATTAAATTTCAGGTACTTGATTTTACTGTGGTATTTTGGACTAATGTTTGTGCTATTTTTCTAACTAGGTAAGAAGAAAGCGACCCTGTATGATACGCAAGCCCCAATTTGTCCCATCTGTCAGGTTCTGCTCCGACCAAATGAGCTTCAAGATCATATGGAACAGGAACTGGAAAAGCTCACTCAAAACACATGGTATGGCACCTTTAACTTTTTTTTAACTAGTGTCAATAGCACAACATTAAGGAAACCACACATACACACAGGGAGTTAAAAAAAACTTATTGCAAACTATCATGGAAGCAGGCAAGCTGATAAGATTTACACACAGATTATCTGTGTTGTCAGTAGTGATGGAGTGCACAAGCACCCAGTCACTCAGGCTGGGTTCGGATTAAAATGAACATCTATTACTGATGAGTTAAAGACCCAGCTTCAATATTCTCCTTTTAGCACCATTTATTGCCTGCATTATTTTTTGAGGTCACTTTTTTTTTGTTTTTCTCACTGTTTTCTTTATGTTAAACAAGAAGGTGTAATTAACACGATGGATTGGGAGAGTTCCACTGTTATTATTTTGCACGTTATTATGTGCAGAACACAATCTAGTTATTTGCATGAAATGGCTGTCTGGTGACAAATTTGTTAATGGCTAATATTGTGGTGGAGAGAACAGAATGACAAAAAGTGATATATTTACTGCTTAGCTAGAGAACTGGCAGCCAATTCTGAGTATGAGCCAATACTTTAGTTGCGCAGATTTGTTTTCAGAGGTTAGTTGTGTTTACCTTCCATTGACAGATTTGGGAAATAGTTTTAAAATTGATCAACAAATTTTGTTTGCTGGAGCCATAAATTCCAGACATCCAACTGGCCAGCTTAAATTCACATAGGCAATGAAACTGTCCAACCAAACATTCCTCTATTGCCAGGCCAATCTGGTACAAGGTATAAATTTTATTTATTACATAACTGCTAAAAAGACGAATGTATTGAATCAGGCAGCTCAATATCTTTTATTGTTCTATATAGAAATTAACACTGCAGTTATCCCACAGCTATCTAGTACAGGCTCTAACCAGTGTCGTGTTTAGCCAAAACTCCAGTTGTTATGCCCTGGAGAAAGCTTTATGTATGCTTGCACAAAGTCCGTCACCCAGCGGTTAAAGTTTAAATGTTTGGAGACCATGCTTGAATTGACGAAGCATTTAAATTAATGTCGAGTAGGTTTAAACAGTGCTCAGAAGGTCCAAAGGAACCCCCTGGGCATTTTTAAACCTGGTTTGACATCTTGCTGTATATACACTCCCTTAGGTATCAAACTGAAACAGTTTGAGATTATCTCTGCCAGAAAGTCTCACAGCACCTCTCTCAGGCCTTGACCCAGATCTACAGTGTAATTTTAGTGTGGAAGGTATTTCCAAAATTAAAAATGATTGTGCTATTCGAAACAAAATGTTATAGAGTCATAGAGATGTACAGGACGGAAACAGACCCTTCGGTTCAACTCATCCAACTTGATATCCCAATTCAATCTGCCACCTGCCAGCACCGGCCCATATCCCTCCAAACCCTTCCTATTCATAAACCCATCCAAATGTGTTTTAAATGTTGCAATTGTACTAGCCTCCACCACTTCCTCTAGCTGCCCATTCCACACATGCATCACTGCATGAAAAAGTTGCCCCTTACCTCTATTTTATATCTTTCCCCTCTCACCTTAAACCTGTGCCCTCTAGTTCTGGACTTCCCCACCCCAGGGAACAGACCTTGGGTATTTACCCTATCCATGCCCCTCATGATTTTATAAACCTCTAAAGGTCACCCCTCAGCCTCCGATGCTCCAGGAAAAACAGCCCTAGCCCATTCAACCTCTCCCTACAGCTCAAATCCTCCAACCCTGACAACATCCTTGTAAATCTTTTCTGTACCCTTTCAAGTTTCATAACATCTGCCACTTCTCAGCCCATTGGCCCATCTGACCAAGATACCGTTGTAATCCGAGGTAACCTTCTTCGCTGTCCACTATACCTTCAATTTTGGTGTCATCTACAAACTTACTAATTGCACCTCTTATGCTCACATCCAAATCATTTATGTAAATGACAAAAAGTAGAGGACCCAGCACCGATCCTTGTGGCATTCCAATGGTCACAGGCCTCTAGTCTGAAAAACAACCCTCCACAACAATCTCTGTCTTTGACCTTTGAGTTAGTTCTGTATCCAAATGGCTAGTCCTCCCTGTATTATATGAGATCTAACCTTGCTAACCAGTCTCCCATGGGGAACGTTGTTGAAAGCCTTACTGAAGTCCATGTAGTCACGTCTACTGCTCTGCCCTCATCAATCCTGTTTGTTACTTCTTCAAAAAACTCATAATCAAGTTTGTGAGAAATGATTTCCCATGCACAAAGCCATGCTGACTATCCCTAATTAATCCTTGCCTTTCCAAATACATGTGCATCCTGTCCCTCCAACAACTTGCCCACCACCGACATCAGGCTCACTGATGCAACATCAGGCTCTATAGTTCCCTGGCTTGTCATTACCACCCTTCTTAAACAGTGGCACCACGTTTGCCAACCCCCAGTTTTCGAGCACTTCAATTGTGACTATCGATGATACAAATATCTCAGCAAGAGGCCCAGCAATCACTTTCCTAACTTCCCACAGAGTTCTTGGATACACATGATCAGATCCTGGGAATTTGACCACTTTTATGCGTTTTTATGCATTTCAAGACTTCCAGTACTTCTTCTTTGGAATACAGACATTTTCAAGATGTCACCATCTATTTCCCTCCATTCTGTATCTTCCATGGCCTCTTCCACACTGAACACCAATGCAAAATACTCGTTTAGTATCACCCCCATCCCCTGTCGCTCCACACAAAGGCTGCCTGCTGATCTTTGAGGGACTTTATTCTCTCCCTAGTTACCCTTTTGTCCTTAATGTATTTGTAAAAACCCTTTTGCTTCTCCTCAACTCTATTTGCCAAAGCTATCTCATGTCCCCTTTTTGTCTTCCTGATTTCTCTCTTAAGTATGTTCCTATTGCCTTTACACTCAGGATTCACTCGATCTATCCTGTCTATATTTGACATTTGCTCCTTTCATCAAACCCTCAATTTCTTCATTCATCCAGCATTCCCTATACCTACCAGCCTTTCCTTTCACCCTAACAGGAATATACTGTCTCTGGACTCTCGTTATGTCATTTTTAAAGGCTTCCCATTTTCCAGCCTTTACTTGCGAACATCTGCCCCAAATCAGCTTTTGAAAGTTCTTGCCTAATACCATCAAAATTAGCCTTCCTCCAATTTAGAACTTCAATTTTTAGGTCTGGTCTGTCCTTTTGCATCACTATTTTAAAACTGATAGAATTATGGTCGCTGGCCCCAAAGTGCTCCCCTACTGACACCTCAGTCACCTGCCCTGCCTTTATTTCCCAACAGTAGGTCACGTTTTGCACCTTCTCTTGTTGGTACATCCACATATTGAATCAGAATATTTACTTGCACGTGCTTAACAAATTCCTCTCCATCTAAACTATGGCAGTCCAGTCTATGTTTGCAAAGTTAAAATTCCCTACCATAACCACCTATTAGTCTTATAGGTAACTGAAATCTCCTTACAAGTTTGCTTCTCAATTTCCCGCTGACTATTAGGGGGTCTAGAACACAATCCCAACAAGGTGATCATCCCTTTCTTATTTCTCAGTTCCACCCTAATAACTTCCCGGATGTATTTCCAGGAATATCCTCCCTCAGCAAAGCTGTATTGCTATCCCTTATTAAAAATGCCACTCCCCCTCCTGTCTGGCCTCCCTTTCTATCCTTCCTGTAGCATTTGTATACTGGAACATTTAAGCTGCCAGTCCTGTCCATCCCTCAGCTATGTTTCTGTAATTGCTATGATATCCCAGTCCCACATTCCTAACCATGCCCTGAGTTCATCTGCCTTCCCTGTTAGGCCTCTTGCATTGAAATAAATGCAGTTTAATTTATCAGTCCTACCTTGTTCTCTGCTTTGTCCCTGCCTGCCCTGACTGTTTGACTCGCTTCTTTTTTCATCTTGTACCAGTCTCAGATTGATCTCTAACCTCAATATTGCGTGCAATTCTGGTCTCCTTCCTATCGTAAGGATGTTGTGAAACTTGAAAGGGTTCAGAAAAGATTTACAAGGATGTTGCCAGGATTGGAGGATCTGAGCTACAGGGAGAGGCTGAACAGGCTGGGGCTGTTTTCCCTGGAGCGTCGGAGGCTGAGGGGTGACCTTATAGAGGTTTACAAAATTACGAGGGGCATGGATAGGATAAATAGGCAAAGTCTTTTCCCTGGGATCGGGGAGTCCAGAACTAGAGGGCATAGGTTTAGGGTGAGAGGGGAAAGATATAAAAGAGACCTAAGGGGCAACTTTTTCACGCAGAGGGTGGTATGTATATGGAATGGGCTGCCAGAGGATGTGGTGGAGGCTGGTATAGTTGCAACATTTAAGAGGCATTTGGATGGGTATATGAATAGGAAGGGCTTGGAGGGATATGGTTGAAACTTTATTGCTGGAACAGCACAGCAGGTCAGGCAGCATCCAGGGAAGGCCAGGTGCTGGCAGGTGGGACTAGACTGGGTTGGGATATCTGGTCGGCATGGACAGGTTGGACTGAAGAGTTTGTTTCCATGCTGTACATCTTTATGACTGTATGATTCACTACCTACCAGGAAAGACTTTTTAAAAATAAATGTTTTACTAAAACTGTAGTTTAGCTTCTGTAGGAAAATATGCACTTAATTTTAATTAACATTATTTTAGGTAAACCATTTACTAAAATGCAACAATATATTAAAGACGGCTATTTTTATTCATTCTTAAGATGTGGGTGTCATTGCCAAGTGCAGGGTTTTCTATTACGTCTCTTATAAGTGGAGGACAGGCTTTGGAAAATCAGTAGGTGAATTATTAATGCAGAATTCCTAGATTCTGACCTGCTCCTGGAGCTACAGTATTATATGGCTAGTCCAGTTCAGTTACTGGTAATGTCCAGCACATTAATAGTGGAGGTGAGGATCAGGTTGTGGGAAGATGACATGAGTCACTGATGGTAATGCTACTGAGATGTTTGTCATCTTGAACTTCTGTCATGCAAATGTCACCTGCCACTTATCAGCCTAAGCCTAAATGTTGTCCAAGTCTTGCTGTTTTTGGACAAGCATGACTTCAGAAAAACAGAAAAATAGGAGAAGGAGTAGGCCATTCAACCCTTCCAGCCTGCTTTGCAATTCATCATGTTCATGGCTGATCATTTAACTTGGGAGCTTGTTCCAAATTTTACCCCATATCTTTTGACCTCTTTAGCTTCAAGTCCTATATCCAACTCTTTCTTTAAATCATGCAACGTTTTGGCCTTGACTGCTTTTTGAGGTAACAAATTCCACAGTTTCACCATTTTCTGAGTGAAGAAATTTCTCGATATCTCAGTCCTAATTGACTTACTCCAATCGTTAAACCGACACCCCTGATTCTGGACTGCCCCGTCACTGGGAACATCATTCCTTCATCTACCCTATCTAGTCCTATTGGAATTTTATAGATTTCTATGAGATCTCACCTCATTTTTCTGAACTCCAGCGAATACAATCCTGAACGATTCCCTGGATGGGTATATGATTAGGAAGGGTTTAGAGGAATATTGGCCAAGTGCTGGCAAATAGGACTAGATTAGTTTGGGATATCTGGTTGGCATGGACGAGTTGGACCTAAGGGGTCTGTTTCCATGCCAAACATCTCCATGGCTCTGTGACTGTCTTTATATGCCAGTCCTGTTATCCCAGGAACCAGTCTGGTAAACCTTCACTGAAATCCCTCTGGAACAAAAACATTCTTCCTCAGATAAGGAGTTTAAAACTGCACCTAATATTCCAGATGTGGTCTCACCAAGGCCCTGTACAATTGCAATAAGACGTCCCTAATCCTGTACACGAATCCTCTCATTAGGGCCGACATACCATTTGCCTCCTTGACTGCCTGCTGCACCTGCATGCTTACTTTCAGTAACGAGGACACCCAGATCTCAGTGCAAATTTCCTTCTCTTAATTTATAGTCACTCAGATTCTAATCTGTCTTCCTTGTTCTTGCTCCCCAAATGGATAACTTCACCTTTATCCATATTAGCCTGCAGCTGCCTTGCATTTGCACACTCACTCAGCTTATCCAAATCATACTGAAATATCTTTGCCCTCCTCACAGCTCCCCCTCCCACGCAGCTTCGTTTGATTTGCAAATTTTGAGATAATACATTTAGTTCCCTCATCTAAATCATTAATATGTGTTTTGAAAAGCTGGGATGCTAGCAGTCATCTCTTAATCACTGTTTACCATTTTGAAAGGGACCTACTTATTCCGACCCTTTGTATCCTGTGTGCCATTCAGTATTCCATCCACCTTGGTACAGTACACCCAGTTCCATTTGCTTTAATATTACATGCTAATCTCTTGTATGGGATTTTATTGAAAATCATCTGAAAGTCCGTATAAATCGTATCAACTGGTTCCTCTCACCATTGTATGAATTATATCCTCAAAGAATTCCAGTAGAATTGTCAAGAGTGATTTCCCTTTCATAAATACATGCTGACTCTGTCTGACATTGCCACTGTTTTCTAAGGGCTATCTTAAAATGGACTCAAGCATTTTCCCCACTACTGATGTCAGGCTGACTGGTCTATAATTCCTAGGTTTCCCTTTATATATATATTTTTGTAAGTACCTGAGGAGTTGTATATGGTGCTGAACATCGTACAATCATTTCTGTCTCCCCCCTCTCGCTCACTCCCCGGCAGCATGGTGGCACAGGGGGTGGCACGGTGGCACGGGGGCGGAACTGCTGCCTCACAGCGCCAGAGACCCAGGTTCAATTCCTGCCTCAGGCAACTGTCTGTGTGGAGTTTGCACATTCTCCCTGTGTCTGCGTGGGTTGTGGATTTCCTCCAGGTGCTCCGGTTTCCTCCCAAAGATGTGCAGGTTAGGTGAATTGACCATGCTAAATTGCCCATTGTGTTAGGTGAAGGGGTAAATGTAGGGGAATGGGTCTGGGTGGGTTGCTCTTCGGAGGATCGGTGTGGACTTGTTGGGCCAAAGGGCCTGTTTCCACACTGTAAATAATCTAATCTAATCTAATCTAATCAAAACATTCCTGCTCCTGATCTTTTGATGGAGAGAAGATCATTGGTGAAACACCTGAACATGTTTGGGCCCAGGGTACCACTTTGAAGACCACATGCAGTGATGTCCCCATGACTGAAATGATTTACATCAAATGATCACAACTGCCTTCCTTTGTGCTAGCTGTGACTGCAACTAATGAAGTTAGGTTCTTCATTACCATTGTCTTCAGTTTAGCCAGAGGTTTGTGACACTGATCCTTTTTAAATGCAGACTTGCTGATGACTGAGAATAACTGAATGAGCAGTAATTGGCTGGGTTGAGTTTGTCTAGAGTTTTGTGGATGGGACATGGCTGGACGATTTTCTACACTGCTGGTTCGTTGCACGTGTAATAGGTGTAGCACAACAAATTGCTGTGGGCGCAACTCATTCTTGAGCATATGTTCAGTGTACTATTGCTGGAATGTTGTCAGGACCGATAGTCTTTACAATATCTAATGCCTTCAGCTGTGCCTTTATTTTATGGGGAGTAAATCACGTTTGCTGAAGTTTGGCATCTGTGATGATGGGGACCTAAGGAAATAGATCATCCACTTGACACTTTTGGCTGGAGATAGTTGTGAATGCTTGAGCTTTGTCTTTCACACTGATGTATTGAGATTCCACATCATTAAGGAAGGGGATATTTGTGAAACCTTATCCTCTTGTTAGTTGTTTAATGGTCTACCACCATTCATGACTGGATGTGGCGGGATACCACAAGTTATATCTGATCTGTTGGTTGAGGGACCACTTAGCTCTGTCTATCCTATGCTCTTTGTGCTGCTTGACATGCAAAACTGTTGCTTTACCAGATTGTCACCTAATTTTTAGATATGCTTAGTGCTGCTCCTTGCATACCTCACTGCACTCCTCATTGTACCAGGGTTGATCTCCCTGTTTCCTGACAATGGTGGAATGGTGGATATGGTGGACCATATGGTTATACAATGGAGTTTAATACAATTCTGCTGGTCCTGATGACTCATTGTTGTTCATTTCAAGTTCCTCGATGTTTGAAAATCTACCTCATTTAACTATAAAATATAATGGAAGGTATCCTTAATGTGAAGATTAGAGTTTTTCTCCAGTGGTTTATCCTGTCAATAGGACAGGACATACCAAGGGATGGTGATAATAGTGTCTAGGAGATAGCTTCCATGGCATGGTTTTGTGAGTGTGACTGTGTCAGGCTATTGCATGAAAAGTCTGTCACAAGCCCCAAGCTGTTAGTGAGGAGGATGTTTAGGATCAACAAGCCTGAATTTGCCATTGCCATTGCCATTTCCTGTAACTAGGTCAGTGCCAGATACTCTGTCCAGTTTCATTCCTTTCTTCAGATTTCATCGACAGGTTTTTTTCAACAATTGACAAAGATTTCATGGTTCCTTTTAGTCAGCCTTTTAATTCCAGATTTTTATTGATTGCATTCAAATTCCAATGGTGGATATTAAGGTACATTTGTAGAACTTAGTCTGGACCTTGTCCAATGACAGTTTTACTGCACTGCCAGTTCCACAACTAATTGACAACTATGTCAACTTATGTTAAGTAAACAAACGCGGTAGTGCATTTTGGGGGTTGTGTTTGAAACTTTTAACCAGAGATTATTGAAAATTTTATATGCTAAATTCATGTCATGAGTTAGTCCTAATTTCCTATTTATTAAATGATGGAAAAAAGTAATTAAATTTTTTAGTACACCTGTCAAATGCTCAGGAGATCCCAAAGCTCTTTATAATGTTGTGTAAACTAATCTGGCAGCCAACTTATGCTCAACCATGTTCTGTCAATGCCTCGTCCATGCTGCTGTTTCAATAAAGATTGTGAAAAACAGTGGTTCTAATTCTAATTCCTGCATGATTACAATAGTCATCAATCTGCAGACATAACCACTATCATTGGCAATAACTTCCTGCCTGTAAAGTTTTAACCAATTCCAACTCAAGATTGCCTGCCACTTGTATTGCACTCAGTGGTGTCACACTTTTCAAAAACTAGAAAATCCATGTAAATGATATCAAGCCTGAGCTGCCGACAATCAATGTCATAGTAATTACCTCAGGATATTCAATCAGTTTGGTAAGACGTGACCTCTTTGTTTATCAAAGCTATGTCGACTCTCTGGTAGTCACTCCCTCTCCAGACACGTTGTGTAATTCCAATAATCCCTTGTACAAACCTGTACTTATGAAAAAAACTGGCAGATCAGATCAAAACTTTTAAGTTTATGCCATAACCAGTCCTGAATGATGATAGATAATTAAGCAACTGGAAAAGGAGTATCTGTGAACACCATTATCCTCAATGATGATGATTCCAACACAAAATACAAGGATGAAGCATTAGCAGCCATTTTCAGTCAGAAGTATCAAGTGAATGATTCATCTCACCTTATCCTGAGACCACCACCATCACAGAAGTCAGTCTACAAAGGATATATTTCACTCCATGAGATATCAAGAAATGGGTGAGTACAGTGGATAGACCCAGGTTTTAGCCCCTAATAGCTTCTTGGCTGCAGGGCTGAAGACTTCTGCTCAAGAACTTCAGCCAAGCTCTTCCAGTATAGCCACAATGTTGGCATCAGACTGACAAAGTAGGAAATTGCCATGGCATATCCATTAAACAATGCAGGAAATGTTAAATACAAGTAACTTAGTGCCCCATAAGTCTATTGTCAAACATCAGTGAAGTGATATGATGTGTGATCAGCAGTGCCGTCAAGTGACATACTCACTAATAATGTGTTCAATGATGCTCAGGTTGGGTTCTGCCAGAATCACTCAACTTTAGATGTTATTGAATAGCCCAAGCCAAAATTTAAACAAAAATGTTGAACTTATAAGTTTCGCCATAAATGATGTCCTTGACATCAGGAGAGATGACTTAACGTGGCTTCAAAGAATCCTTACAAATTGAAGTCAGTGGAAACCAAGGGGCCAACTCTGCACTGGTTGGAATCATACCTGGTACAAAGGAAGATAACTGTAGTTGTTGGAGGCAAACCATCTTAACCACTTCAATGCAAGGGCTGCTCAGTTTAATGTTCTAGGCCTAACCATCTTGAGTCACTTCATTTGTCACCAATCATAAGATCAGAAATGTAAATGTTTTCTGATGATTGCAGAGTGTTCAGTGCCATTCACTACTACTTAGGTCACGAAACAGAAAATGGTTTCATGCAGCAAGGCCTGGACAATGTTAGACGTGGGCTGAGAACTGGCAAGTAACATTTGTACCACACAAATACCAAACCGTGATGACCACCTGCAATAAGCATCTGACCTTCTAATAAAAATATAAACTCATCCTCTTGGTATGGTTTAACTGTCATCAAACTCCTCACCATCCACATCTGAGGTGTCACCATTGATTATAATCTTAACTGAAATTCCATGTAAATATTCAGGGTACAGAACCAGGTCAGAGATTAAATATTAGGGAACAAACAGCTTATTATACTCCTCACCCATTTATTTAAGCATCTTCAGTTGAATGCCATTAATGTCTACATCTCCAATATGTTTTGTGATCACTTATTTAATGATACTAGCTGATGTTATTACTGGACAAATAGAACCTAGACTGAAATCTGGCTTGATAGTTCATAGTTTGTTTTTAATAATGCATTCTGTCATTGAAACATAAGGCACACAATGTTGCAGATCTGTTTTTTTCCAATAAAATGGAACTTGTGTTAAAGAAATGAAGATGAAATGGAATAAATCAAACTATTTAATATTAACACATTTAAAGATCTTGAAATCATGTTAATCTCAACAACAGCTCTTTTCAATACTCAAAAACCAGAGAGAGTTACCCTTCTCTATCACACATTTAGTTTTACTTAATAAGTACTTTAATCCCGACTTGTAAGAATCTGATATTCTCTTCTTTGAGCTTTCATATATCTTAGCATATGCTTTTACAGCTTCAAGCAATTCCTTCAGTATTGTAACCAAACACTTTTGGTTTGGAACTTTAAAACTAATCTCCTCACACTGAGACAACCTATTTCCTGACATTTCTAAACCATCTCCTTTCATCTGAAGTAACAGTTTAACACATTCAGCTTTAATTAAGACAACATTTTACAAAATTGACAAACTGAAAACCAAAAGTTATTTCCATGTTCTGGCTGCTTCTCCAAAAAAAAACCGTGACCTAAATTGAAACCCAAATTGCATCACTGCTGACTTTGTTCATTCATAAAAGTAACTGTTCCAGTGAAAACAAAACCAGGAACATTCTCTCTTGTATTGTATTGTTTTTAAAAGAATATACTGTGGCTACAGAAATAGTTATATGTTAAACATGGAAACCCTTTCAGACATATGGACCAAACCCAAATGCCATGAGGCTGAATTCCAAACCCTGAAATAAATGATATTAAAATATAGACAATTCAAATCATATTCATATGTACTTTGACCTATGCAACTTTAGAGTTAATTATATGAAGCATCACCTAATGGAATGAAGACTGATAGGGAATGTCCATTTGAAATGATTCCTGTATTATACAAATTTACCTGAATTTACTAAGCACAGTAGACTTTCTTTTTGACAGTTAGGGAGAATGAATGTAGATCAGACTAATGACAGTAAAGTCTCCTTTCTTTGCCAGTTGTAAATGAAAAGGGGTTGGGATGTCTTAACCTGTAGCACACAATTGGTTCATAACTCAGCACTAATTTGCACTTAATCATCATCTTACTCAGAAAGGCCATGAGAATGGCTACTTAGGGGAATGGAAATATTCACACCAGTGCAATGGTCAAAGTGCTGAGAAAGCACATTGGTAGTGCGGAATAAGGAGAACTTTTTTCAGCATCTAACCTGACATTGGAGGATTTGATGCTGATTGATACCACAATTCCACAGTACATTAGGTTACATTATATTACAGAACATGTACATTACATTATATTTCAACTCGAGCACAGTACATTATCTTACAGTACATGTTCATTACTTTTTATTACTGTACTTATCCAATATGTTACTATACATTACACAGTGAAGTGAAAAGCCTCATGAATGTATGTCCCAAATACGTGCAGCTCAGCAGGCAGACACCTGCCATAAGTTGGACAGGAATACAACAAAAAGCTACAAATGGCATTCTGCCAGGACTGTATCCTAGTGGATTTTTGTATTTACTGTTTGTCCAAATTTCAAGCAGGTAACAGATTATAGATGTTATATCCTCTTTCATATTCAGTCTATTTGATATTCTGTTCCCAAAATCAGTGAATGGAAATATTCCATACACTCAAAGAAATTAGAACTTAGAAGGAGACCATTTAGCCCATTGTGCTTATGCTGGTGCTCACCATTCAGTTAAAGTTGTGGAGCTGTTTACACTAACTCTAAAATATGGAAGAAATTTTAAGCCATGAAAAGTGATAGGTTTGGGTTGGATGAGAAGGTAAAGGGTTAAAATAAAACTTCAACTTTGAACTCAATCTGCTTCCACCCCTCCAGCTTCCAAGGTTGGGGATATGGGGAGGCAATGAATGACCAACCTGCTGCCAGGAGTTTACATGTTTAAATATTTTAATTACATTTCAAATTTTATCTTTTACTGTTTAACCAGACTGAAAAACCCAGTAGCTGAATGGACTGATGTGCATAAAACAAAAATGCCTTTACAGAACTGCTTGTGAGTTAAGAATATGTAGTTCCCGCCTACCCTCAATATGCAGCATTTGAGCCCCTGTGCCCCATAATCATTGATTCTTCATGCTTCTCATTCACTGATACACTTGCAAACGCCACCTTCAAGCACCATTCCTTTGGAGCACGGAACAGAGAACTGTTCCTGGGTCCAGAGCCCATTCCTGGTGGCAAACAGTCATATGTTGGAAATTTGACTGAGACATCCATTTGATTGACATACAAAGAGGTTTCCAGTCCTGTAAAGGTGAAGAAGTGGGATTTCAAAACTGGATACCAATCAGAGGTCCTTAGCCTTCAAGCAGCCAAATACAGTAAGGGTAAGAAACTGAGAGGGTCCAACAATGTGAAAGTGCCCTTTCACCAACTTCTTCAAAAATTAAAATGAAAAAATAGAAAAGGTATCGGGATTAGGGATAGGTTAGGGGATGGATGGGGAAATCACTTAATAAAGCAGTTTTTGGCAGCGTCCACACCGAGGAGGACAGGGATGGCTTTAGGCCTGTGTGGATGACTGACATCCTGGCCTGTTGGAGGTTGCCTGTCTTCAGACTGTTAGCCTGTCTCCCTGCCATGCTCATCAACTGGAGGTTGACCTGACAAAAATGACTTCTCATCAAACTCTGAATCTGTCTCTCACAGATTAGCCAATTTAAGAATGGGACTGGGAAACTACCCATCTGCCAGTACCCACATCTACCCATGAGCTCAGTAATGTTTGAAAATCTGACCCCCTCTTCTCTGCCTCAATTTCTCTCTCTCTCTGGGCCACACTGATCACTCCACTCTCTGACTTGCCACACCAGGATCTTTAGTCTGAGTAACAAATCCATCTACTTGTGCATTATGGCTTATCTTGCAGTATCTCCTACTTGACAGGGAGCCAAACCTGCAATCAGACTGACTTCCACATAGGGATCCTGTTTAACAAACATACACACAGCGAAATTAAAACCCTACAGCATACAGGGAAAGGAGCTTTTCCACACCAGACTTCCTCAGAGCCATTTGGATATCCAAAGCATCTAAACAAAGAATCCTCTCTGAGTAGAGATGAATATAAGACAAATGCCATCTTTCTAATGTTCGTTTTATGTCCCCAGATACCCTTAAACAGCAATATTGTCATTGAAGATAATCCTAAAATATGGATACGATGACAAATATGCTATTGGACATAATGAATGGAGATTTCATTTATTGAAATGAGAATTGGAGGCATGTGTGAAGTAATAATAACTTCATTAGCCAGGATGTGAGTTTCTCAGCTCTTTTGTGTATCCAGGCCTTTGCGTATCTGGGGAGGGTTTGGCAGGGGTATATGCTGCACGTAATGGGTAGCCAACATGGTTTATTAAGGGCCATTTTAGGACATTTAAGAACTTCAGAGAGCTTTTGTCAGCCTCCTTGTTCCTGTCGGTGGTGGTAGGCCAATTTAGGTGCTCACAGTATGCTACCCAGCAGCAGACTGGGATGTGCTAATGCTTCAGTTAAGCCTAAAGACAGTCCTTGCCTGATTGGATGTTGCATCAGCTGCAGGCCAACCTGTAGCAGGTTACTATCCTCTCACTCAACCTCAAATCCTTCCACAGTTCAACTTCCTAATGGATTGTGGCCTGGCCTCAAAATCCATTATTTGTTATACTCCAGAAGGCTCAAGAAGGAGCACCTCTGTTTTGGAGCATTCTTTGCCTTATGTAACTGCCATCATGTCCTACTTCTCCTTTCAAGTTGGATGGCTGCTAATTGGCCCTGCAGCATTGAGAGCCTGTCCGCTTCCCTTTAGCAGTGAACCTGCCCTCTGGCTGTTACTTGGCCATGTCAGGGAAACATTCCAAGCAGTGACCGTTTCCCACACAGAGTGGGTTTCTGGTCCACCATTTAACTTGAACGTAGAGTTAAAAAACCTCCGGGGAAATACCGCTCATTGTCTCTGATCGAAAAAATCCGAGTGCTGACAAGGAGAAACAGCTCTCACTGGTGCCAATTGCCAATAGGTCACTATTTTAGGTCTGGCTAAAGCCAAGGACACCTCTAAGGGAAGCTCAGATAGGCATACAGAGATTTTCCTCAATATTATGGCATGTCTGCAGCCAGACTGACAAAGTGCCAAATCTAATTTTGTACTTACTGCTGAAAAGTCGCTGAAGTTGGTAGAAGGTATTTATCATGGTGGCATCTTAAAGATAAAAGCATGGCTTCAAAAGCACAAGCATGAATAATCTAATATTTTTATGCACAAGAAAACACAGTTCAAGCTACTTTCAAGCAGACAGTGTAACTGTCAAATGCACAGCTTGGCCTCTACTTCAATCACCTTGGTGTAATACAATCAGTTATCCATAGCAGTATAACTTGATACAAACACATATGCATTTGTTCCTTCATTTTTTATCATCCCTGTATGTGGTACTCTAGTAATTAAATGAAAGGCAAAGAATCTGTTCTGAATAACAAATTCAAAGGACAGTTACAGGTCAATATTTGTTACATTGAAAATCATAGTTATGGTTAACCAAAACACCTTTCCGTTTTCCGATGATGTCTTAAGTAAAGCTGCTATTATACCATGTTAGAGAAGATGAAGCACAATGAACAACAAAACAACTTATTTACTCCAAAAGTTATCCTCACCACTAATGCAACCATCCTGTTTTGCTTTGACGTTCAGATTATCAACAGATATATGAAGTAAAAAATCCAGATCACAGTAGTTCATATAATCTGTTCTACACCATGCTTTCATTGACTCTGTCAATCAGTTTTCATGCTCTGTCCCTAACTCACCTATAAATCTCTCAGGTTTCTAGACCCTTCTTATCCTACAGCCTCTCCAGTTTACGTAATTGCACACAACCTCTCATATCACCTTTGGCAGCCTCCTCCCTGTTCTAACTTAACAAGGAGTTGGGTATGTTCCAGAAAGTTGTAAAAGTTTTCTTCAATGAATGAAAATCCCAATTTTCTCCCTTGTTTCCATTGCTACCTCTTACATGTACTTGCAGTATAATGCAGATCTGAGCATTATACTGATGAATAGCTGAAAAACAAACTCTTTACCAGCAATGTTTAAAATGAAGGATATGAAACAATCAGTGTAGATGCAGATGACAGTGTAGATAAATTCACTAATTATGTGCCTTTGAACGGAGCAGTAAGCTTTTTTGCAGTTGAAGGAACTGCACAACTGTGTAGTAACTTGATTTTTGACTCATTCTCTCTTTGGCTGCTCACTAGAAATACAGGATAAGAGTATTTAGATATGAACCCCAGTGTCTGGTATTATCCTTAGTGTTCAGTTTTGTGCATTGTATTACATTCCTGTTACGTCTGAAATCCAAATGTCATGGATTACTGTTATAGCTTTCAACTGCCATCAATATTTGTACAAGATGGATTATGTCAATAGATATCCAAAAGCTCCTTTAATCTACTAAACCATTTATAACATTTAAACTGTAATATTCTTTTGAAAAGTTTGGGAAATCAGTTTGTATCTTAAAATCAGTTTATATCTTAAAATGAAATCGGTTCACATTATTTTGATCAATAGAATATGGATTCAACATTATAAGAACCAAAAAGGGTTAAAGAGGGCAGGGAGGAGGGAAAATGTTCAGGGAGCCATTGTGCTAAAGATTAGCCAGTATTGCCTGAATAACTGAATGGATTGAATGTTATCTATCATGGTACAAAGGGAGCCATTATTTAATAATTAATACTGAAGCGTTATTCTTCTGCTACTTGTATATAAGGATGAGTGTATCAGGAGACGAGACTTGTCTTTTATTCGATAACAACTATTATTTAGGCAAAAGCATCATTCCTTTTCATTTGTCATCAGCAGACAACGGTGTCAGCAGAGTTTATGATTTAGCTTTTTTATAATTTAGCTTTTTTATTCCTCCCAATGATCCACTGTAGAGTTAACTCTTTATAATCCATGGCTTTTGATGTGATCTAAATTAAGTAAAAATAAGAAATGATTGTGCACTGGGAGGAAGATTTGCAGTTAGCAGATGAAGTGTCCAGTGGTTTTATTCCTGAACTCACTCCACTCTTTTTTCCCCCTTTCCCACTTCCTCCTCCACCATATCTTTGCTGAAATGTCTGACTTTCATACACTTCTTTGATAGCATGACTGAGATTGGAGAAAATTTCAATGTAAAGCACATACATTGGGAGAGAAAAAAATTCCCACACATTGCATTTTACATACCATAATATCATGTCCATTTAAAGCAGCATACTTTTCATGCAGAAATGTCACCAAAAGACACAGTTCTGAACCCTTATGGCCACAGAAGTAAGAAGAGCTGAGGTTAAATGCTGGGTTGAGCAGGGCTGTGTAAATTGTCCTAAGTTAAATACTGCATAGTTAAGAAGTTTATTTTTCTGTGTTTCATGAGAAAGGGTGAATTGTTTTATCATATTGAAATTCTATATTGGAGATTCATATGGTAGGCAAAAGCATAACTGAGAAATTATACACTGTTTTACAATACATATTGGTGTGCAGAAAGTGATGATGAATAGAATTATTCCGTTGTGGGGTTATCAAATGATGTTATCATTCATAGGTTTGTGGCTATCATTTGACCCTCTTTTTGAGATAACATGTAGCTTTTTAAAAAAAAATTGGTTCTGCAAAACTCAAAATAGTCTTTTGTCTCACTTTGTTTGCTGATTGAGAATTTTTAACAGCTGCTGTTACAACAGTGTTTTACATTTAGTGGATGGGTGATGCAATTCATACAAGGATTATAATGTTAAAATTTTACCACGTGATATAGTGATAATCAGTCCTTGTTTCTCAAAATGGTTCATTTAATAAATTAATACTTTTAAGAACATTTCACAATTCAGAATGACTGACAAATCTTTCCTTAGTGGGTGTTAATGAGAATATTACTGCTCAGCAACAGAGAATTCAATGCAATGAAATCAAACATGATAACTTAGTGCAGTGATCGGTAACTCAGCAAACTGATTCCCCAATGTATTAAAACTTAAGAACAAATCATCCATGGAATAGAGTCTCACACTGCTGTAGGGTTGCCATTTCTTTTGTTTCACTCATTGGAAAGATCTCTATTACTCATTCAACCCATGGTGCTAGATGGTACATGATCAAGCAAACTTGCATCAGAGATTTTGGAATGCTTTCTTGCCATTGCTTTAACTTGAATGTTTTGCAGCTTAATATTAAGCAGAAATGTAGTCATTCCTCAATAAAATCTAGCCTTCATTCTGCCTGCATTTAGGAGACAGGTCTGGCAAAAGAAGGAAAAATAATAGAACGCTGGTTTTAAAAGCAAAATAAGATCAAACTTTTATCACCTGATTCTGTATTGTTTATTTCTATCTCCTCAACAAAACAAAAATGTTTTTGTGCCAGAGTGTTTATTCAAATAATTTGGGAGACATACCTTTCAGCAAGCAAAACATCTGATGGTGCAACAGGGAAAGCGAGATACTGAGGATCCTGGAAATTGCATGCTGGTTAAATTGAATTAGTTTTATTGTCACGTGCACTCAAATGAGGGCAGTGAAAAGTTGGTAATGTCACCACTTATGGCACCATCTTAGGTACAAGATATCTAGGAACTGATACTTAAGTATTTGGTCCAAAATTGAAAGAATAATAAATAAAAGTCTAGCAGAAGAATAAAAAGAAAAATAAAGGAATCGATTTACAGTCCTTTCACCCCCTTCCCGAGTCCGTGCCAACCCCTAGCCGCCAGACCGCACTGGGTCAAGTTTCCAGACCACACTGGGCTTCAAACTCAAGGCCTCACCTCCAGTCTGCAAGAGCACTGCCTTACTGTGATTGCCTCCAGTCTGGGACTCGGCTTCAGGACTCACTTCTCCCAATGATGGTCTCCGGTTCAGAACTCACCTCCCAGCATTTCCCTCTGGCCTGGAACTTGTATCCAGTGATGGCCTCCAGCTGGGATTCGCCTCCAGCATTTGCCACCCCCATGATGGCCTCCAATCTGGGACTCACCTCCCAGCTCTGCCCTCTGGTCTGGGACTTGCCTCCCGTGATGGCTTCCAGCTGGGACTCGCCTCCATGATTTGTGCCCCCCACCCTCCACACAATGGCCTTCAGTCTGGGACTCACCTCCCAGCTGTGGCCTCCAGACCTGGACTCGACTCTGTGACTCACCTCCCTGCAGCACCCTCTCGTCTGTGACTCAACTCCCCATGCCTGTCTCCACCCTTGGACCTGTCGCCCACGGTGACCTCCAGTCCATATCACCTCTGGGACTCAACTCCCTGTGTCAGTCTGTCAGCTGGGAGGCACCTCTCCCACCCCCCGCCCCCAAAGACGATCTCCAATCTGGGAGTTGCCTCCTCCATTCTCCTCCAAATAAGTTTAAAAAGTTATAAGTTCTTTTTAAAACTCTCACAAAGAGAAAAATGAGAGAGAAAGAAAAACTATGGGTGGAGCAGTGGAGCTCTGGCTGGACCGATCTACTTTGCTGCCATCTTGCAATTGCCCAGTGCCAACAGGGTGTCAGATAGCTTTCTGTATATGGGCAGTCAATGTGGGTGTAGCTGCCTCCTTTTATAAGCCCCTGAACCCATTAGAAGTACCTACAATGTCTAGCCCACCCAAGCCAACATTTATCCTTAATCCCTGGCCTGCCCAACCAATCCTTTTAAGGCTTGCCACATGGTCCTGCCGATATTCTGTCTTTTTCACCCACTATCAACACATCACCATCACCATCATCAACAGCCCACCCTAGTACCTGACCACTGGTCTCTGTGTCCTGCTGCAGTGATAATATCTTTCAGGGATTGGCTGTAGTCCAGATTATCAACTGCTCCCAGTGGTGCCACTGGGACTGGCATCTTCCATAGGCAAGACTACCTCCCCAGCTGGGTGTGAAAGTCCCAGTTCAAGTCTACAAACTGTTAAAATGCTGTCGCGCAAACTGCTGGATTAGGGGGCTGATTTATATTTGGCATTTATGTTGGGGGACATAGGATTTTATCACAGTGTCAAATTCCATCCATATCATTAGAGAACTTCACAGTGAGATCCAAAACATTTCTCTGTATTTTTTTCCCAAAGTTTCCAAAGAATTCTGGCTCTTCATTAATTTTTAAATAGGGACAACTGTTATCTCTCATCAGGTACAGTTCTCACCTCCTTCAAATGTGGCATCATCAAACTTCTCTTCAAAAGAATCCTTCGCCTCTTTTTCCTTACAAACCACTGCCTCATCTGTAGTCCCCCTGTCCTTTCCAAAGCACTTGAATGTGTTGTCACTTCCTAAATCGTTACTAAATCTTCTCAGAACTTAAAGTGTAAATCCCTCCAATCAGTTTTCTGCTCCTGCCATAACAAAATCACAAATGACATCCTTGTTGACTGTCATAAAAGTAAACAATCCTTCCTCATTTTTCTCGATTTGTCTGTGACCTTTTACATAGATAATCACTAACTTCTCACTGATTCACCTGGGTTTGACTACACTTGTGTGTTTCTAATCTTACTCTTCCTACTTCTATAACATTACTTCTGTTAGAAATTTCTTGCAGTTGAACTCTGGAAAAATGGATGCTATTTTCTTTGGTTCCCATCACAAACTTCATTCTGTTGTTCCCAGTCCATGGTCTAAGTCTGAACCAGCCTGCTTTCAAATTTGGTGTAATATCAAGCCTCAGGATGAGTGTACTAACACATATCTGCATCATTACAAAGATCATTGATTTCTACCTCTGTAGCACCACCCAAAGCCTATGTCTGTGGACAGGATATAGCAGCAGTCCCTGTAATTCAGACATGTCTATATAGCCTCACGGATAGCATTGCCTGATTTCAGTCTTATTTTCAAATAAAGAACCCACATTATTGTTTTGCAACCTTTGTTTTATGATTGGCACATTTGCAACAACAGAAGAATGCCACAGCCTATATCCTAACATTCCAGCAAACCCATTCATCCATCTTCCTGCTCAATTCATTTCATTGGCTCCAGGTCAAGCAGTGCCTTGATCTTAAAATTTTTGTCCTGTTTCAAATCCCTCAGCGGCTTCAGCCTCTCCCTATCTCTGTAATTTTCTCCAGTCTTATGATCTTCCCAAGGTCTCTGTGCTCATTTCTGATTTTAATCATCCCACCATCGATTGTCATGCTTTCAGGAATCTGAGATCAAATTTCTGGAATTTCCACTTTAAATTTCTCCCTCTCCTTTACATCCTTGAAGTGCCACTTAAAACTTAGCTCTTTGAGCTTGTTTTTGGTCATCTGACCTAATATCTTTTAATGTGTCAAATTTTACTTGATTTTCAAAGTGCTGTTTCATTGATTTAAATGGTAGTAATTTTACATTCCTCTTGAAAGAAAGTTAAAGCATATTAAAGTTCTTAACTCGAAATACTTTGACATATTTTTGAGGGTTGTGATAAGCTGTATTTAAGTATAAATCTTTCTGATAGTTATTATGCGCCACAACTTCGCACTGACATAAAATCATAGAAACAGTGCTGCTTTACTGTCAGGTAGGTTTTCATCATGCAGCTCACGCTTAAATATGAGGGTGCGATTGTCTGCAGAGCATAGAAACTGCCCGACTTCCATCGTCATTTTCTATTGGGTACTGATCTGTAATGCAGGGCAGCAGGATGGAAATACACCCCAATGTGACTCATTGCAACCACTTCACAATATGTCTCATCAGCGAGGATGCAGCTACTCATTCCTATGACCCAAATCTTTTGTTATGTGAATGCAGCAGAAGACTAAGAATATCTGCAACAAAATGGGACTTATAGGATAAGGGAAATAGTTAACATTAAAGATGTAACTCAAACCAAATGCCATAGGTAGAAATGGCATCATATCGAAAGAGGTAACAGGTCATCAGACAAGGAGTTCTCTCTCTTTCAATATTTGTGCAGTCAGCATGGAAGCTGACTTCTCATAGACATGTCTTACCTCAGAAAAGTGGTCTGGTTCACTTCTATGACCCTGATTTCTGATGGAAATCAGTTCTTACTTGTATTATTATTAGCACTATATTCTGCTTGAAAAAAAATGTAATGTAATTCCTGCTCTGGCAATTATTGAGTAAATATGGCAGAGCTCAGACATGCTTCTGTAGGTGCTGACAGGGTAATGGACAGTGAAGCAATACATATATTCATTTCTCATGAGTGACAACACCAGTATTAAGAGCTGTGACAATTTTGAAGTTGGAACAGCTCTGAATCATGTGCTTTTGGCTGTTTTCTCTGCCAAACCGAGAGAAATTGAGGCCATCAAATGGAAATGAGAGAAGATAGCTACTTTTAAGTGAAAACAACATCTGCCTTAGACTGATTTCTAGTCACATTGTGGGAGCTGCACACCATCCAACTAATCAGCAGGCTTCTACATCAGTAACTTTATTTGAGGAGTGTTCCTGACTCGGATTTGCAGGATTTTGGTTAGCTTTGAGTCCATCAATGTGAGAGATCTACATTCACGGTGTCTTCAGCATCCCTCATTTTATTGTTCCACCATTGGCAGCTGTAGCTGCAGCTCTCAAGTTCCCTCCTGAATTTCTCCACCTTGCTTCCTCTTTCGCCTTCTCAAATATTATTTCAAAAGTCTTTGATTAAACTTTTTTCCATCTGTCCTAATGGCCCAGTTTATCGATCAGCAGTGAAGAGACAATAGTTGACTACAAAAGCTGCCCCACTCTGTGGTGTGAATTCCACCTTTACCCTGAATATGTCTCCAGCCCCCCTACTTGCATAGCCTCTCCCTTCCCCACAGCCAGTGTGCAATTTTACATGGGCAAGGTCCACACATCATCACCCTATTTGAGGCCCTAATTGGCCACTGAAGGGCTGCTTCTTGTCCAACTTTGAGATTGGTAGGAGGAGTTTGGGGGAGGCGCAGCATTGGCAAGTCATTCAAACTTGAATGGTAAGGATGGGCATGTTCCTTCAGGACACTGTTTTCACATTAAGCATTCTAATCTTCCCAAAAGCCTTCACTCGTGGATCCTTGCCCTTAAGCTTTCCATTGAATATTTCATCCTCTTGGGCCTCACTTCCTCTTTCTGCCTTGCGAATCCCCCAGCATCCTGGACATCAGGATGTAGATTCTGCAGACTGCTTTGTGAGAAGTATGTCATTGTATTTTTGTGTCTTCAAAAACTGTGGACTTCAAGGAGAAAGAGCTTTTTAAAAATAGAGATTTACCAGGATGGCTGCATTATTTTACAACAATGAATTTGAAACCTATTGTGAACTCTGTTTTTGTGCCTATGGGTGCTTACAAGGTGCAAATGATCATTAAAGCTCCAATTTGGCAAAGAATGAAGTACAGACAAAAATGCTAAATAAAAACCTTCTACATGTCATTAATGTCTTACATGTGCATAGTCATTGGTCAATTCTGTTTTCCTTGGAAATGGTGTAGAAGCAGGAAGAAAATGATGTCATCTCCCTGATGTCTTTTGGGCACAATCACCATATCTGGGCACTGCTCAACTATTTCTTTCAAAAAGAAGAGAAAGAATATAACAGACAAAGCAGTGCCTCTAAAATACCAACAAGAAGACAAATCACAAGAGAGAAGCCAATAAAAATAAAAGCTCCTGGGAAAACACTACAGTAAAATACAAATTTTTATACAGGCATTTTAAAAAGCAAAGAACTACTGAAAAAGATGGAAAGCAAACATTTAAGCATGGGTTGACAGCCCATTAACATTTTGTCAAATTGTAGTTATTTAAGGAAAGAATTAATCTTTACTTAGTGGATGAACAAGTTAACAGATGAAGAAAAACAATCCAACTCGTTATTACTTTGGTAAGTAAAGAACATCAAATCTTATAGGATTTGTGATGATGACTGCAAATATCTTGATAATTTTTTCAGAATGTAAGAAGATGAACTTAAAGTTCAAGTAAGTGCCAGGAAATAACGGCTTAAGTTCATATCATATTTACAGAGGCTAGGGGAAATGAGCAACCTGTTCATAGGCAGGTGTTGATGCAAAGGTCCAACATGTAATTTCACCAAAAGACTGATGTACGTGGTTATTACCTTGCTGCTCATTAAATCCTTCAGAAAAGCACTTCTGCTCAAAGAATATAACAGCAATGCATTGTCAGAAGAAGGATGCAAGTTCCAGGACAGGAGGAGAATCAACTGAGGGACAAGCTTAAGGATGTTCCACCTATTGCATTCAAGCATGTTAACAAAGTTTAAAAGGTTCTACAGTGTCACAGCTCACAGATTCCAGTCAGATGGTACAGGTGATCAATTTGATACATGATATAGACATCGTCAGAGAAGCTGAAACATTTACTACCATCCAAGTGATAAATCCAAGGATGAATCGACAATATGCATTTCATGAACAAAATTAACACAACTGGAGGTGCAAACATCAACCTTTTACAGATGATACTGGAAATGCACTCAGAAAACAGCCACAGCGTATTTCAGTCCACCTGTAATAATCCAACTGCTTACAATGGGTCTGATATCACTTGTATTTCTGTCTTCGGTGTCATTATGATTCCTTGGGATAGAAACAAACGCGTTAGATTCCTAATACAGCAGAACCTTGTATGAGTATATGACATTTTGCATGGAGCTACATCTTATTATGATCTATAAGGTAACAAACCTGTCAGTTATAATTTAAAAGATTCCAACCTGCAACATTGATCTCATACATTTTGGTCATAGCCAAGCAGCGCTGATTCAGAGAGCTACATCAAGTGATGACTAGCTGCAACAGCTTAAAAAGATCATTGTCAGCAGGTGACCAAAGGCTCCCAAACTATCATGTTCATTCTGGCCATTCAGATATGAACTAGAACTCCCAAAGAATGATAGTTTTATAGGCAAATTGATGATAATTCTGTAAGTTATACATCAAGACAAAGTAGATGATATACATAGGTCACAGAGACGCAGGAAAAAATAACCCAAGAGATTGGAGTCTGAATCCATTTATTGGCTTAGTATCAATAAGGACTACGATCAAATAATGTGGTTGTATGAAATATGTCAATTCCATCAACTGAGCACAGTGGCTCAGTGGTTAGCACTGCTGCCGCACAGCACCAGGGTCCCAGGTTCAACCCCAGTCTTGGGTGACTGTGTGGGTTTCCTCCTACAGTCCAAAGATGTGCAGGTCGGGTGAATTGGCCATGCTGAATTGCCCATAGTGTCAGGTACATTAGACAAAGGGAAATGGGTCTGGGTAGGTTGCTCTTTGGAGGGGCGGTGTGGACTTGTTGGGCTGTAGGGCCTGTTTCTACACTGTAGGGAATCTAAGTCTTCAGCAATGAGAGAACCTCTCAATTCATATCAGGTTCCTCGTGGTGCAAGTTTTAGCTGATATTTTCCACGTTTCCATGTTCCTGTCCAGTTACTGATACTTCACTAAGTTACTTGAAAAGTTTCAGAAAAGGTTTAAAAGGATGCTGCCAGTGTTGGAGGGTTTGAACTATAGGGAGAGGCTGAATAGGCTGGGGCTGTTTTCCCTGGAGCATCGGCGGCTGAGGGGTGACCTTATAAAGGTTTATAAAATCAGGAGGGGCATAGATAGGGTAAATAGACAAGGTTTTTTCCCTGGGTTGGGGGAGTCCAAAACTAACAGGAGGAAGTTTAGGGCGAGAGGAGAACGATTTAAAAGGGACCTAAGGGGCAACTATTTTCATGCAGAGGGCAGTGCGTGTATGGAATGAGCTGCCAGAGGAAGTGGTGGAGGCAGGGACAATTACAACATTTAAAAGGTATCTGGATGCAAACATTAATAGGAAGGATTGAGAGGGATATGGGCCAAGTGCTGGCAAATGGGACTAGATTAGGTTAGGATATCTTGTCGGCATGGGCGAGTTGTTTCCGTGCTGTGCATCTCCGTCTCTGTGACTCTATTTCCTCTTGTGTGAAAAATCAAAGGTTCCACTATGGCAATACTTGTTGACACATTGACCACCGTATTCAATATGTTTGCTGTTTCTCAACAAATGGTGCCTGATGATGGCCTGCTGTACATTCGTGCACACTGCCAAAATGTTCAGGAAATTGGCATATTATCGCTTCTTCGCAGTACCCTCGCCCAATAAAATCCATGATAATTAAAAGTAAAATAACTTGCTGAGAGATTCAGAATGTTATGTTAAATCTACATGCTACTTCTCAAGGCTATAGTTTACTCTCACCATGTGTAATTGCCATGTGTAAAAGACTGTTTCCACATTCCCACCACCCAACCACATGTGAATGAGACATTGTTGGAATTGTTGGTATGACATTTACATCACATGGTGTCATTCAGCAATATGTCCACCCTCTTGAATGTCGAACATGATAGGCTGCTGGCTTTCTATTTGTGCTGAAAAGCAAGGTAAGACAGAAGTAGTGTCAGCCTTTAAGTTATGAATAAAGCTTCAAAGTGCAAAACTGCTAGGTAAGGCAAGAGATGTTGTGACTGTCCAATTCGCTGCAAAGTGAGTGAGCTCTAAGAAAGCAAGTTAAGAGCCCAGAAATGCATCATGTTCCAATGCATGAGATGCTTGTGAGTCCCTGTGAGCAATACATCCTGGCAGCAGTATTGTAATCTATTGAAGTGATAAACCATTATAAATGAGTCAAGGATATTCCGTGAAGACGTGGTGAGACTGGTGTTTTTCTGATGCTTCTATTGATGGAAGGTGCTGGTGGTTGCTACCCATGGAGCTTGCTGGCCAAGATGGATAACCAGAGAAAATGTCTGTGAATTGCTTTTGCCAAGCAACCACTGATTTTCTTGTTGGGAATTAGATTAGATTAGATTACTTACAGTGTGGAAACAGACCCTTCGGCCCAACAAGTCCACACCGACCCTCCGAAGAGCAACCCACCCAGACCCATTCCCCCACATTTACCCCCTCACCTAACACTACAGGCAATTTAGCATGGCCAATTCACCTGCCATGCCATTCTCTCTGCTGTCTGGGAAATTAGCAACTTGCATGGGCGGCACGGTGGCTCAGTGATTAGCATTGCTGCCTCATAGTGCCAGGGACCCGGATTCAATTGCTGCCTCGGGCAACTGTCTGTGTAGAGTTTGCACATTCTCCCCATTTCTGTATAGGATTCTTCCTGGTGCTCTGGTTTCCTCCCATAGCCCAAAGATGTGCAGGTTAGGTGAATTGGCCACGATAAATTGCCCGTAGTGTTCGGTGCATTAATCAGGAGAGAATGTAGAGGAATGGGTCTGGGTGGGTTGTTGTTTGGACTTGTTGGGCTGAAGGGCCTGTTTCCACACTGTAGGGAATCTAATCTGCATATTGAGGTGAGCTTATGTAACAATGAAATATTAATGTATGTAAATAGATTCCTCGCCACTCACAAGCAACATTCTGAAACTTTATGCAGAAAATCAGATCTCTTTTCTCACCATCGAGGATTTCATTTTTCCATTCTATCCAGGGCCTGGAGAAATTCCACCCAATGTCCATCATTAGATTCTGAATGTAATATGTTTGTTGGAAATCCTGAGTGTGCAAAGAATTACCTTGACAGTGAATTTAGAATTCTCAGTTGGGCAGTGTGTTGCACTTGCAAGTATTGGAAGTTACCTTTTTTAATACATAGGGCCTTGTTCTTAGAAGGCAGAAGGACATGCACACACACTGTGCCTGTTTCAACCTGACCAAACAGGTGACAGAACTGGTTCATTTCTTGGAATTGTACTCTGACTATTCAGAGTCAAGCCACCTAGTTTAAATTTCAAGCAACATCTGTTTGTTAGCTGCCAATCATCTTTAATTGTTGCATTTTCTATGGCAATGTCTTGACCAATCACTCTCTACTTGTCAACCAATCAGCACTTTTCTGCCATCTAGCATCTAATAGTAGTGTTGTCCCAGTCGAACTCCTGTTGCTTGTCATCTGAGTGTTACTATTATAGGACAAGCCAAACAGAGAACAGCCAGGGAATTCCTAGAGGCATGGCATTCATCCACAGATTCAATCAATAAGCACATCGACCTGGACCCAATATATTGGCCACTGCAGCGGACAGCTGGAACTGACAACCGGAAGCGGCAGATACAAATCACTATAAATGCCAGAGGAAAGATCACAGAAGCGCTTCCGAGGAGGCTCCCAAGCATTGAGGATGTCACCTAGACAGGGGGCGAAATGTCTGCAACACAAATTCCCAGCTCGGTGAACAGAACCACAACGAGCACCTGAGCTACAAATCTTCTCACAAACATAGTCCAGATTCTTGGCTTCATTTGAATATGGACAGTTTTAGCACCTAATGAGTCGCAAATGCTGACTATTGTGTCACGATCAGCAAGCATTCCCACCTTCAACTTGAGGGTGGAGGAGAGGTCATTCAGTAGCTGAAGAACGGTTTAGCTTTGGAGACTATCCATGAGGAACTCCTGCAGTGATATCTTGCGGCTAAGATGATTGACCTCCAACAATCATAACCATCTTCCTTTGTACTAGGGATGACTCAAAACAGTGTCAAATTTCCCCATTGATTCCATTTACCCCAATTTTGCTAGGGATCCTTGAAGGTGCACTTGGTCAAATGCTGTTTTGATGTCAAGAACAATCACCCTGACGGCCCTTCTTGAGTTCAGTTCTTTTGTTTGGTTTTAGACCAAAGCTGAAATGAAGTCGGGAGCTGTCTGGCCTTGCAGGAACCTAAATTGTAGATTCCCGCAGGTTAGTGTTGAATAAATGTTAGGATTAGAGTGGTGCTGGAAAAGCACAGCAGGTCAGGCAGCATCCAAGGAGCAGGAAAATCGACGTTTCGGGCCTGAAACATTGATTTTCCTGCTCCTTGGGAAGGGCTTTTGCCTGAAACGCTGATTTTCCTGCTCCTGGAATACTGCCTGACCTGCTGTAATTTTCCAGCACCACTCCAATCTTGACTCGAATCTTGAATAAGTGTTACTTGATTGCACTGTCAATGACAACTTCCATCGTTTTGCTGATGATTGAGAATAGACTGATGGGATGGAAATTGGCCTGGCTTGATTTCTACTGCCACAAGTGGACAAGATATGCCTGGGCAATTTTCCACATTACTGGCAAACTTTAACTAATTGTTTTTCAGTACACAGATCTCCAATGTCTGTGTGTGGCAGTGATTTCTGAAACTGGAAGTCAGTAGGTCGGCATGCTGATCAGCACATGTAGGAACTCGGAGCGGCTGTGTGATCAGGCAGAGTGCAGGGAAGTGAGATTGCCATTTAGATACAATTGTTGTGTCTGTTTGAGAACACCATAATTAGGTTGATGCTGGTTGTGGAACACTAGTTCTCAGTCTTATTGCTAGAATACTGTCAGAGACAAAATACAATTTTGTTTATTCACATCACTTGACACACAATGGATATTCATCTCAGGTAGCAAATGTATTTAATAAAAACCAAAAGAACTGCAGATGCTGTAAATCAGAAACAAAAACAGAATAGCTCAGCAGGTCTGGCAGTATCTGTGAAGAGAAATGAGAGTTAATGTTTCGGGTCCAGTGATCCTTCCTCAGAAAGCATTCATTTTGTGATAACATAGTTTTGGTAATGAGTCCATTTTCTGGCCTCACAAGTAGAATTCTGTGCTCTCCTCTGTGGCATTTTTGGTAGTGGGATGCTAAATCGATCTTCACCCCAATGAAGTCCAGGATGGGATGGCCTCTGGATAGCCTTGCTACCTCGCTGCCAGTTGAGACCCATAAACAGCCAATTAATTCCCCTTTCAAGAACCTTCTCCGGCTGCCACTGGCATTAATGCGGAGGCAATTGGGGGGCTATGCCAATTGGGTAGCATAATAAGTAAACCCTGCATGAGGGCTCCTGCATACTTTGTTCAAAGTCACTCATTGTCTGATCAAGGGTGACATCAGGAAGTGAAGGACCACTGGTAACCACTCTCTGTCCTTGCTGCTGACACCCTTCCCCTATGATCTCTGCCTTTGACCCCCTTCTTGCTGTCCATCACCAGTGCTTGAGTTTTTCCTTGATCCTAGGCCTTGAGTGGGTGTCATACCTTCAGCAGTCACCACCTCTTCAGTGACACTGCTGGATACAGGAAGGCTGATAGCGTCTGATTCCTGAGCAGGACTTGCATCTTCCTTAAACCCAGAGAAAAATCCCTAGAGGACTGTTACGTGCATGGGTGGAAGCCTTTCCAATAAGAGGTACTGCAAGGGTTTCACAGTCTCTCCAACTAGTAGCCAAGCTCGTTACTTCTACAGGATTCTGCCTTATAAGAAAAATATAATACAATAGTTTGTAAATTTTACTCTTCTAGTGGCAATAATTACTTTAGTCATTTTGCAATCATGATGAATGATGGGAGAGGCAAGAATACTAATCACTTTATTTGTTTGAACTTCAAAATTTTAAAGAAACAAATCTGGGATTTCAGAATCCACATTTTTATCCCTGGCCCGTGGTTATACATAAAGCACGTTTTTCAACATTATATTCATATGATTTTCATTCATAAATCATCCTTTGTAATTCCATATAAACTCACCTCAGCAGCATGCTGCGAATGTAAATTTTTAAAGAGTTTCATTGAAGATGACATTTTAAATTTGACCAATTTCAATAAAATCTTACTTTAATGATAGTGTGTCATATTGGCAAAATAAGACCAGAATGAATGTGAAATGGGAAAAAAAATGAAGCAGTCTACTTGAGATGTAGCACATTTTTCCCTGTGATGAAGTTTAATGAGAAAGTATGTGTGAATAAGTTGGTTAGTGTGACTCATAATATGGTTTACTTCTGCTATTTCCCTCCTAAAATTCGGGCACGATGCTAAAATGTTTGCAAAGCTGTCCATGAAAAGAACGTAACTTATTTTTTGAATAGTTTTAAGCTTCTGTTTAGGGGGCAGTCAAGACAAATTTGAGCAGTTTTGATCATAGAAAGATAAATACAGGGACCTAACTTGTCTACTCGTGCCTCGGCTTTCCTAGTGAAATGAAAGGTTGCAAAAGAAAAACTAACGTACTGGGATAAGTAAATATTGAACAGCCTATCTGTCTTCAATATGCGCATCACTATTGCCAGCTATTTCACAATGCAACAGGAATTGGAACACAAGAGACAAGAAATGCCACACTGCTTGCAGAACAAATAATTCCAGTGGAGAAGTACATATGTCACAACTTGACTTGTTGATTATATTAAGCAATCAAACCGACACAACTTTTTGATGAAAAGGAGGTGGGTTGCTGTTATGACTAGCTGCAGCACATTTTGCAAATATGCCTAACACTTTTGTAACTTACTTACAGTGTGGAAACAGACCCTTCGGCCCAACAAGTCCACACCGACCCGCCGAAGCGCAACCCACCCAGACCCATTCCCCTACATTTAGCCCTTCGCCTAACACTACGGGCAATTTAGCATGGCCAATTCACCTAACCTGCACGTTTTTGGACTGTGGAAGGAAACCGGAGCACCCGGAGGAAACCCACCCAGACACGGGGAGAATGTGCAAACTCCACACAGTCAGTCGCCTGAGGCGCGAATTGAACCCGGGTCTCTGGCACTGTGAGGCAGCAGTGCTAACCACTGTGCCACCGTGCCGCCCACGGTTATCTGATGTAACAATGCATGTGTGCAAATTAAGACTTCCATAGAAATAACATTTAAGATCCTAAGTGTTTCACATGTGTTAAGGGAGGGGTCTTGTTTGAGTTTGTTAGCCTAGTTCTGTTTAAAACTTCCAATGTAAATACCATCAGTACAAAACTGAGACGATTTCAGCCAAGAATGGCAACTGATCGTTTCTCATTAGTACATGTGCTAAAACAAGGATCTGAAGTGCTGTAAGATCTGTTGTTTTCAACCCCAGTCCATGTAACAGTTTTGGATGCTCCAACTACTGACTTCAACATTTTTCTTACAATCTTGTGGTATTTCACTGGTACACAACTTTAATTATAGAGTCAGTCATAGAGATGTACAACACAGAAACAGTCCTTTCATTCCAACTTGTCCATGCCGACCAGATATTCTAAATTAATCTAGTCCCATTTGCCAGCATTTGGCCCGTATCTCTCTAAATCCTTCCTATTCATATAGCCAACCAGGTGTCTTCTCTATGTTGTAATTGTACCAGTCTCCATCATCTCCTCTGGCAGCTCCTTCCATACACATACCACTCTAAATCTTTCCCCTCTCACATTAAACCTATGACCTCTAGTTTTGGACTCCACTACCCTGGATGAAAGACCTTAGCTATTCACCCTATCCATATCCCTCATGATTTTATAAACTTCTATAAGGTGACCCCTCAGCCTCCAATGCTCCAGAGAAAATAGCCCCAGCCTATTTAGTCTCTCCCTATACCTCAAATCCTCCAACTCTGGCAACAACCTTCTAAATCTTTTCTGAACCTTTTTGAGTTTCACAACATCTTTCCTATACCAGGAAGACCCAGAATTGAATGCAGTATTCCAAAAGTGGCCTAACCAAAGTCCTGCACAGCCACAACATGACCTCCCAACTCCTATACTCAATGCACTGACCAACAAAAGCAAGTGTACCAAATTGAGTGAACTATTTTCAAAAAGATTTCTTTAAAATATTTTTCTCTTGAAAATGTCTAGTCAATTAAATATGTGATACATGCTATAATTTATAGGAGCTTCATGAGGCCATTGCTCAGCTGTGAATTGCACTTGCGAGCATATCTTATTCAGTCCTATAGATCCTGAGGTGGTTTCAACAATGTTTCTAATTAAGAAGAAAACTTCAACCACTGGTCCCCCACTTTTGTAAATTAATATTTCTTTAAATTTGAAAATAGATTGTACACACAAGTGTGGAGATTATGGGACAATTTGCTGATTGGTATTGAAAATGGTGAAGGGGTGGGACGGAGTTGATAAAGCATTCGGCAGTGCTAAGGAGTCTAGAGCTGAGGGAAAGAAGATAGAAGATTAAAGAATGAAAACAGGAGAAACATTTTATATAAAGGAATATGAGACTGTTGTTAGACTGCTGAGGTTGGTAATTAAATTAAAGATCATTTCAACTTTGAAAGATAGGTTAGATGGACAGAAAAGCGAAAGGCTAAAGGAATATGCGTACAGGACTGGAACAAAGGGTTGCAGCCTGGTTAGGTGAAACAGTCGGTTTCTGTGTTTTAATTTCTGAGTATTGAGGTTCATGAACTCTATATCGTCATGTGAAGGTACTGGGGAAGAACAATGTCATTCGTATCAAAATAATCTGTCTAATGCTCCAGGATCAGTGTTTCCAGCTGAAGCAGAGGCACATATACTTTAGGTGGATGGTAGATGAAAGGCAGAAAAAAATTTTTTGTTTCTTCGCTAGTGAAGTCCCATCTTGCACTGAGAATTGAAAAATATAATTGTACTTAATGATAGATGGAAGCACAAATCAGGCAATCAGGCAGAGGCAAGGCTCAAGAAACCATGACGGTGCCTTCAAGTGAACAGTTTTGTTATTAATTAGATGCATATCCTATAATCCTGGGAATACAATGCCATACTTGCAATGAACCAGCTGTGTTACTGTCATCTAGAGGTACATTCTCCAACTGAAGAAATGCAAGAAGAAGAGGAACAACTGAATGTTAGATAGACATGGACAGAGATTTAGTTTGTGATGCTTTGGTCATCCTTTTCTTTGTTGGACTAAATGTTAGGTTGGGCTTTTTCATTTCGGAATGTCTATCTATTAAGCCTACATATTATACCTTTGATCATTGCATTATAAAGACATCATCGACCACAACTTTCATATCTGTCATAAATTTATTTTAACTCAAAATAAAAGGATGTATTTTATGGTATCGCATATATTTTGCTACACTGGAAGATTTGTGGATCTCTTGCATGATCCTTGCGATTTTGGTGATCGCTTAGAAAGCATTGGGTAAGTCGATCCTATAAAAAAGATACTTCATTAGGTACATCAATTAGTTTTATTAAAATCTAAACCAATAGATTGGAAAATTTAAACTACGCAACACAAAAGCAATTCACCCTGTTAGCATCACAGATTATCCTCGATAGAATAAAGCACAGAAAAGATTAATAAATTAACTGATGCAATAGTTGCAGTAGGATGAGAACAGATTGTTCAGTTTGTTGTGTCTCTGTTCCTGCACTTGTCAGCTTTGCAGCTAGCTCATTTCAATTTGCCCCAAGGCCCTGCTGACACTGTGTGTATGCACAGAAAGTTAAATTCTCCTCTGATCAATAACGAAGAAGTGTTCCTTCTGCCCAGTCGATATTTTTTTTATCTGTCTTCTGCCCCATTCTGCTGATGGCAGCTTTTGTGAGGAAAGTCACTCAAGGGCACCAGGCAAGGCTCAGCTACTTTTTTTCTCCCCCTGCTAAAAGTTAACAGATTTGGCCTTTTGCTAATAACAGCTTTATGATTTATCTCTATTTTAATTGGAAAATTTGTGAATTAATTGATTTTTCTTACTTTCCAATTAACATTGTAATTGGCTGCGTAATAAATTCTACGGCACCCTACAAATGAGGGTTGACATAAAGATTGAGGGGGACATGGGAAGGCTGCATGACACACCCTATGATCTAAAAACACTAATAAAGCATGTTATTTTAACATATCCCTGGGTGAGCTTGGAGGCATAAATTCACAGCTGTGAGGTTACAGGAACTGACACTATTAAGTGCTTTGACAGAAAGTTCTGACAGGTCTCCTCATGGGCTGACCTGATTGATCTATAGCTCTGTCCATTGACAGCCTCAGGAAAGCCAAGCCAAGAGGGAGAAGAGATCAGCTTCCTGGTGCAGGAACTGACTTGCAAAGACTTGGGGCAGCTGTAAACAAGTGACAGGGCATAACAGGACTGCACTGTGGGTGTCAGGTACAAGGCTGTAATGTCCTTATCTAACATATTTTGGCAACTTATTAGGAAATTGTCAGAGCCAGGTTAGCTATTTTACAAGAAGTGAATTCCTAAGTTTAAGAAAAATGTTTTCCTTGCCTGGTTTAGACTTTTTAAAAGACTTTTTTTCATTCATAGTATTAACAGATTAGCCCTATTCTCTATAAAGTAGAATTTAAAAAAACAGATTTTCAAAAAGGCTGATTTCTTTGAATTAAGAGTTAAATGTACATGGAATATTAAATCATGAAATACTGTGAATCAACAAACTGATGCACAATTTTGCACAGTTATGTTCAGACTCTGAGCATATTGAAAAATCATAATCCTTTCACATGTCTTGTTTACATTTGCAAAAGGTATCACTTGTATTTTCTGGATTGTTTTAGAGTGAATATTTCCAGTTGTAGAACAAATACAAGTAAATTCCAAGTATTTTTAATGTAATTTCCTATTTCTGTTTTAATAATTACATTACTTCATATTTCCTAAAGTTAACTATTTTTTAACCCAATTCTTTGCAGATTATGTAAGATCTCAAATGATATTGGTAGGAATGTTTTTGGCAGTGTTGGAAATATCTCTGATGACATTATCTTAAGGCTTGTGGTGAATTACATTGGCTGCACAGTTAGTAAAGGAGAAACATCAAATTATGCATTTAGATTATTCTATTTGTATTTCTTTGAATATTTCTAAATTGAAGAAATCACTGCATACAACTTCACAGCAAAACGGTAAAATAACAAAAGAGGTTGAGAAATAGGGTATGATTTATGTAACAAGTTACTATTTTTATAGTAATCAGAAATAACATTTGAATACATAAATAGGAACATAAAATATATTAATAGTTATTTTCTGGGACTGGTGCTGTAAATCATATCATCTTTATAGCTTCTGACTTGTATTCCAGCCTAAACATGTGTTAGCTTCAATTTAGTTATTACTCATTGAATTATGTTCCCTACACATTTTTATGAAGAATCTAAACAAACTATGGAAATCTAATTGCAATTTGACATCATTTTTTAAAAATCCTGTGCTTCAATTATCTTCCAACGTGAGGTGTAGTGCCTCCCGATGCATATGCGCATGCACTAAGAAAGGTTAGAGTTTCTAATACATTCCTACCTCCCATATTATTCCATTGACAAACAAGTAATGACTGAGAGGGCAAGAAAAATGGAACTTGGTGGCTGGACAATTTTTACTCCAGATTGATTTTTGTTCTATAACTTTCCAGAGAAAACTGTTGATATTTAAGAAATGTGGTACCAGTGCCTGATAATTAATTTTATTTGATCAACACTGCTATCTACAATCTATTGTGAGTTAGTCACGTTACCATGTTTTAGGTTTAATAGAAATTATGCAAGTCTAGAATGATCTGTAAAATAATCATTGATTATTGATTGAGATGTCATTTAGGTTTTAAGGCCAGATTGAAGATATTCATCAGTTCCATCTGCCATCACCCAGGCTTCTACAAATGTGTTTTAATTAACACAATGTGTCCTGTTTTCTTTAGGCTGAATTTCAGATTACTTGAGTCTCTTTTTAAAGAGGCAACAATGGTAATTCTGATTTATTTTAGGTATTTGCTTATGTAGGGAAATGCCTCGTGATATGTTAAATGTGGATGTATGAGATGGGAGCAGGAGGTAGACTATTTGACCCTCTGAACTGGGTCTGCCTTTTGATCATATCATGGTTAATCTGGCAGTGGCATCAACCCACTTTCCTGGCTACCCTATATAAATATGAATATTGTATGTGAAATTTAAATATGAAAGTTGAAACATAGTATTTCTTTCAGCATATTTTGCCCATCCCTAATTGCCCTCGAACTGAATGGCTTGCTAGGCCATTTCAGAAGGCAGTTCAGTGTCAACCACATTTCTGTGGGTGTGGGCCCACTTTGTAAGGAAGGCAGATTATCATCCCTAAAGGAGTTCCTCTCTTTCAGATGAGTTATAACCACAATTGATTATGGTTTCCTGCTCAGTGTTGCTGAGACTAAATTTCAATCCCACTTTTATTAACTGAATTGAAATTCCACCAGCTGCTGTGGTGGAATTGAACCTCAGATACAGAGCATTAGGCTTGGCCTCTGGATGACATTACCAGTGTCAAGATTAGAGTGGTGCTGGAATTCCTGATGAAGGGCTTTTGCCCAAAACATCGATTTTCCTGCTCCTTGGATGCTGCCTGAACTGCTGTGCTTTTCCAGCACCACTCTAATCTTGACTCTGATCTCCAGCATCTGCAGTACTCACTTTCTCCTTGATGACATTACCATGCTGGTGACACTGAAGATGCTGTGATTATGGTTAAAATCTTGAGCAAAATATACTGTGGGTGCTGCAAATCTGAAATAAAAGAAAATCCTGGAAATACTCAGTATCTGTGGAGAGACAAAAGAAGTTTCACAAACCTGGAATCATACAGTAAAGGCCCTTTGCCCCATCGAGTCTGCACTGACAAATCAGTGGCTTTTGTCAAATCATTTGATGGAAGGTCGTTGACCTGAAATATTAACTTCATTTCTCTCTCCATAGATGCTGCCTGATCTGCTGAGTTTTTACAGTTTTTCTGTTTTCTTTATTATTGCTTTTATTTACTCACACAGAGTTGAGCACTTGAAGGCACCAGAAGCAAGTGTTAAACCTTATTTACATATAATATGGATTAATGCCTGCTTCAGTTGTTGGCCAAGGGCCGAGGTGCGATTTGTGGCAGAAGCGTGCACATATATGTGGGGATTGGAGACAACATTGATTCCAAACAGAATCTAAATGGATCAAATGATAAGTGTAACTGATCCCAAGTTTGCAACCTTCAGTTACTAAAATAAATGTAGATACTTACTGGACAGACCTGTAATTAGTTGTCAAGATATGCATCTCATTAATGAAGAAAACACTGGCACAAGCATTCTTTCGGCTTGTGCCTATGATTCACAACTTTGTGATTTATTGGTTGTGTATTCCAGATAGGGGTTTAACTAGCTCAGTTGGCTGGATAGTAAGAATGATGGCAATAGCACAGGTTCAATTCTCACACCAGTTGAAGTTACTGTGAAGGTCCCACCTTCTCAACTATGCCTCCGGTGATGGGCATGGTGGCCCTCAGGTTAAACTCACCACCAGTTGTCTCTCTCTTTCTTATTAATGAGAGAATAGCCCTATGGTGCACTGAGATTATGGTGATTTTACAATCCAGAGATGAGAGACGCTTGAATTCCAACATTGCATCAGCTCTCCCATTTGAGTGACAATTGATGGAAGTCCAAATTAAAATTTCCAACTTGGTCTGCTTAAGCTATAGTACAGTGTAATAATAATCACTTTAAATGAGATGAAATAATATCAATCCAAGAAATTCAAAGGATACGGTGTTCCATTAGGAAGCATAATATGACCAGCACAAAGGACAGAAATTCTAATGAATTTTTGTTCAAGCATGCAAAGATATAGACCTATTTCCCTGAGTAATAGGTAGGAGCCCAACATTTTAAGCAGCACAGGTAAAGGTGGTCTGAGTAAGTCCTAGCTTTGGGCTCAAAGCTAGCAATGTAGATAACTCGCACAGCCTGTATTTGCTCTTATCTTCCGATAAAGGATTAACAAAACTGTATTATACAAACTCGATCAGAGCATAATACACAAACATATATTAAAAATCCTTTTGTACAAGACAGCATTATTAGATTAAAGCATTTGTGTCCTGCGCAGCAGCAAATAATGGCAAATAAGCTTCCATATGATTTTTCTTATCTTGTGATGAAGAGGATGAAATCTACAAAGCTAATAGCAGTTGTGTGTGTGAGCATCAGAGGAAAAGTATTATTGCAGCACTTAGCTGGTAAATTTGATGTAAGCTAACACTTCTGATAGGTTTTAGATGAGTGTTTCATTATTGAACATTTAGCTCTGAGCATTCCCATCTCTGTAACACTGATATATTATAACCTTTGTTTACGTTCAGCTTTGTTTATGGGTCCCTCACCAACAAGAACTCTATCAAACAGCCAATCCCTCTTACACTACCTTATATATCATGACACAAAGTATAAAACACATTGATTATGAGTCCTCACTGCAAAAAAAAGTATAAAATTTCTTCTCTCTGAACCATTTTTGGACAGACCAAGACGTCTTTTATTACACCTATTATTAATACTGATGATGAAAGAGCAACATTATAGTTGTGAATAATAAAAAAAAATTGAGGAGGAAAGGACAGCAACAGAGAAGCGAGGTTACTCTGGCCTTTAAGTATCTCAAGTAGATACATGTCTCAGTTCAAATAGTGAATCGAAGAATTAATTCAAACATGTAAAGCTTTTATATGGTTGTGCTCACAGAACAACATTTCAGTTGCATTGTTCTGAACATATTTTTGCAAGAATTCTTTGATATAACTCATTTCCTGTGGCTTTTTATAAGTTAATTCCTTAATAAATATTTTGAATGATACCCTGTTATAATTTTGAACCCCAAACCATCTCCTAAGACTAACACTTTCAAGAACTTAGTTGGTTTTGTAAAGTGTTTATAATCTTTACAAGTGCATGCCACAGGACTTCTGTTACATTAGTGAGCACTTTGCAGGCCACTTTGATATGGATAACTTGAATTGCAGGTACGATCAGAAGTTCTGAATGGTTTTTGACTCTCTGGTACAAATTGCATGGATAGAGCAAAAAACACAGGAAGGGTGGGAAATCAGTCAAATGCCATGATCAATGTTAGAACTACTAACACAGACTGTGGTATATTTGAGGATTTGCAGTTGGAGTTTATAGATCTAGGCACTTGGTTGAAAAAACCTCTTCCAGATTGTGTCAGTGCCACACACTGGATCCAATAAGTGGACCAAGGTAAATGTGCAGACGGAGGTAGAAAATGTTCATATTCCTAAACACAGCAAAGATTTCTAGAACAAGAGAAGACCAGTGGCTGGATGGAGATGGGGTTGGAATTTAAAGTTTGGAGAAAGCTATTGAAATAGGAACAGAAATATAAATTAAAATATACAAAGAGAAAATACAATCAATATGAAAAAATAAAATAAATACACTGAGATAGTGAGGGGCATAAAGACTGATGCAGAAGGATCGTTACATGTAAATCTAAGTACGAAAATGAAGGTAAAAAGATTAAAGTTACAAAAAAAAGCCATAAATCTGTGAGTTCAAAAGATCATTGGATTCAAAATTAGAGTTAGAAGCGAAACAATTATAGTATAATGATAACTTAGTCAAAGTGGGGAACTTTGTTTTACCAATATATGCGGGATTACTCATTAGATGAGGATGTGGAAAAATATGGCTTGATGATGTCCTGGAAAGTGAGCTGAGCCAAATAATCGATGTGGACAATTGATGTGAGAACAATTACTATATAATGAGCCTAACATATTTGTTACAGATAAATGAAGGAGATAATCTGATTCTGAAAGTATGGAAAGATCAAGATGTTTAAATCAATGGGCTATGATTGCTTGCTTACTAAACTGTTGCTAGAAGTCAGAAAAACAACAGTAAAAGCACCAGCCACAATTTTTCAATTTTCCTCAAATAGATAATTGGTGCCAAGGGTCAGGAGGGTGCTGTTGGAAAACTTTGTTTGAAGGAAGGAAACAAGGATAATATGGGTAAAAATGGATTAGTCATTTTCCAATCCGAGATAATTGTTTTGAGATAATTGGGAATACAGTAGGTGCACAGCGTTCTTTTTTGGACGCTTTCAATAATGATTGTGACAGCTTTATTGAAAATTTCAGGCACGCAAAATAAGAACAACATAGAACAATACAGATATAAAGTGCCTGATAGCCAGAAAACAAGGAATTTGTTCTTGCATAGGCAAGAGAAAATATATGTACATACAACATTGGCTGTTGACATTAAAGCATCAGAAAACATAATGAGAAGGCAGTAAACATACCTTCAGGAAGACATATACATTTTGGAGGATTAGAAAGACAGATGGCGGATGAGTAGAGATCAAGGCAGAGAAATGGGTTTGAGTTACTCTGGACAATGCCAACACAGAGACATTGGGCCAACTGGTGTCCTTCTGGGGTTCTGATGGTCAACTAGAAGGTAGTGGTCCTGTGATATCACTGAGTGAATATTGTGAAATATGTATACCTTCTAGTTTTATATGATCTTTTAGTCACAGAGATCCCCTGGCAGCTTACTCTGAATGTGTAAAATTGACTGGAAAGTTAATTATATTGATCATCAGAAATGGGACACTGCAGTATTGTTATACAACAAAAGTGAGCCTGAAGCTTGTTGAATACACCAGGGACTTGAATACTGCTCGATTTCAAGTGTTTCTGGGCTGTGGCCTCACTTCACCCTTTGAGAAAAGGACAATAACGAAAATAATTTAAAGACAGACATTGAAAGTGCTGCTCTTCACCCTTCTCCTGTGTTATAAGTAGAATCACATTGGATAATGCCTGAATGCAAAACCTTCAGTCTAAAATCCAATTATTCAATTGGTTACGCTTTGAACATTTGTGGTTTTCAATTAATTATTTCTTCTTCACAAGACAGTACTAAAAGCAAGTCAATAATTTCCCCAAGAAAACAAATATGTAAAACTCAAAACCGGATTTTTCTTCCTTTTTCAAAGGAACTATTAACTTTGTTGAATGCTAATTTGTGAGCATTGATTATCACCCCAAAGCTGGAAGAAGCCAGTTATCATTTTTAATTGCTTTAATTTGATCTATTTTACACAAAGTATTAATGACCCTATTTGACAAAATGCATAACAAGCTTCTAGAGATATTTGTGATAAGTTGCATTTTGACAACTAACATAATCTGTCCCTTTGTTTTCTGTGAATGAATTATCGGAAGAATTGACACCACCTCCCAGACAGCATAGTGCTCTCTTTTTATTCTCTTATTCAACCAAACAGTCTGCTAGGTTTCACAACAACTCTATAGAAAAAAGAGATAATCTGCCTTTTTTGGTTTTTCCACTTTTTACTTTTCCTTTCCTTTCTCTTTTTTTTTGTGAACCTGTTAGTCTCTTTTTGACTTCTTCAAATTGTCACTGGCAGGTTGTAGCTCCTATGCTGCCTGAGAAATATGTGAATTTGAGATTTTATTTCTTTTAAATCCAGTAAACTGGATTATAAGGAAGACAAAAAAAAAAACTCATTTGGGCTGCATTATGTACATGATGAAAAGCGAGATGCATGACTGGACAGTGGGAAGGCAAGGAATTTCAAATCCACTTTACATCTGTGCAACCCTCTCCTTCTTTCTTTCTGTCTCTCTGTCTCAATAATACTTTCCATTTCCATAATGCATTTATTACATTAGTCTTGCCTTATATCAGAAGCTTTTTTCTGTTTCCCTGGTTTGCATGCTGCTTTAAAACAAAATATCCTGGAGGAGCTTAGCACCCATGTCTTCAAGAAGCACCTTCAATGCTTATTTCAAGGCATCCGGCCATCTGCCAAATGAAGGTGGATTTAATCTTGTAAAATTAAATTTCGCTCTGCTGACATACTCGTAGGCATCTGCGGCTGAGCGCTGCGGACAAACTGAACATGACAGGAGCATTGTTTTTTGTCACATCTACTGTGTTGATCTTTTCAAAGTCTCATAAAAATTTATTGATGTCCCTGTTTGCAGCCTAGGATATTAGTGTCTGCAGCACAGATATGATTTGATCTGTCTTCCCTTATTGGCGACCAGCGCTTAGTAATGTTTTTTAATACTTGCTGTCTTATAATCAGTCATTCCCAAAGTTGCAAGGCGGATGCAGTTAAGATCTGGCCTTTATAGTAAGCTGGTTCCCCCCTGAGGCTGATGGCATTGGTGCTCTAAGTATGTAATTTTTGTACAATACATTCTCAAGTAGATAGATGTACTTTATAGCATTTACATCATTCAACAGTTAAGTGTGTGATGAGGGAAGGGGAAGAAAACAGTTACAAATTTGATGTGACAAAAGGAAATCATTATTTCTCGGTGCTGTTTTCGTTTGCAAAAGAATAATGTACATCTGCCACTGCATAATTACTTTAATAAAAAATTTATTTCCAACTCATTTTCTAAAGCTGTATAATTGTTTCAAATTGAACTTGTCTAAAAGGGGAAATTTCATAAGGGACTAGATTGAAACTTCAATAATTTAAATGTATAATTGAAGAGTTTTACTTCAGGGTAATTAATAAGAAAATTCTTCCTGGCTAGAATACAGATTAATATGTTCTAAAGGTTAGTAATCTGTTTTATAGAAAACTAATAAAAAAGAATGTTCCCAGAACGGCACCAAATATGTTTTGTCACAATCTATCACACACATCTGTCCATTTGTCATTATTACTCTGATAGTAGTTTGTTTGCATTTCTTTGGTGTAATGTTGATTACGTGGTTCTATATAGTATGAATGTTTTTAGTGGGGTGCAAATATGAAACCTGCTCCAAAGGCTGGTAAAAAGGACAGAGTTCTTATTTGAGAAGATATAATTCAGTAAGTCCTGATACTGCTTTCCTCCCTGTATAGCCTCCTGCAAAATCACATCCATACTTTTCCACAGAGATAAACAAACTAGTGGAATATCTATAAAGTTGTAAAGTTGATTTTCACCTGCTTGTATTACAACTGTAGTCTTACATTATTTTGTGATCACCTTGTAAGAGTCACAGTGATGGAGTACCACCATGCACATATGCATAACAAACCATAGGATTGCATCAATAATTCCAAAAACTATAAATTCTTAATCTCATTTATTCCACAAAGGGGCACTGAAGAGAGACCATGCACTCTTACCAAAGCGAAAGAGGGATAGATTGAAATAGAAATGACCTGCTGAGTGTTCCCTTGCAAATACTATGGCGGCGTATCACAGAGATCTCCTTCATTTTCTATCTGGGGGTATATGTGTGGCATGGGAATATTGAGAGATGGAAAAGTGGAAAAGCATAAATTTTCTGCAGGAAAATTAGCACCATGTCTAAATCAACAATATACTGCACCATGGGGCACAAAATCATGTGATATCAACCTCAATCCACATCCTTTTTTACATCCACACACCCAGCTATGCTGTGGTATAGCAGTTCTAAATGACAGACAGTCCTTGCCATACAGTGGAAAATGGAAGTCATTCTCTTACACCCTGGGAGGTCTGGGACCTAGTCACATGATTACCTGCTCAAAACCCTGGGTTTGTAGTGCTTTGAAACCAAGAAAAAGAGAGGAAAATAATCATCTCATCACCATATCTTTTTTTAAAAAATGGAAGAATTGTATTTTACAAGTGCGTTGATATTGAGAGAAAGGAAAATATATGGAAGTTGCAGGTTATATCTTTGTAATGCACAGAATATAGTCATCAAAAATGGACAGTAGTTTAGAACAGAACAAATTCTGTGATTATTATTACTGTAATGGTATATGTGACTACCTGATAAATGAGTATCATTATTCTCTTAAATGAGTGGAAATTGAAAATCCCAAACAACTTTTGTTTCACAGCCTATTAGCTGAATTCTTTTAACTGTTTACGCCTATTAATTGAATTCATTTTTTTTTGCCAGATTACGTATTTTGAACAGGCTTTTAGCCCAAATGACAATCTCTTTGAGCAAAGCAGTCATCACTTCTGTTATTTGTACAATGTCTCTATTGGCAGTAGATTAGCTATAATAATAAAGGATGATTGTAGAGTGTGGCCACAGGTCTATCTAACAGGCTGCACCATGGATTGAGAGGAAACTGTTTTACACTTTTAATTCCTGACAGGACAATCCTTCAAACTTGGCCATGCTATTTGGTGCAATCACTGGGTATAGGTCAAGGTCTCCAACAGAGACAAGGAAGGAAATTCAGTTGACCTCATGCACCTCCCAGCAGATGGCTTTGGTGAAGATGTTGGAGGCATGATAGTCATCAGCTCAGCCTTGCATTCCAGAAGGTGAGGCAGAAGTGAAATATTTTAACATTGGGAATACTTGTGTCAAACTAAATGTTTTAGAAAGGAGCAACTTGATTCATAACTTTCTGGAAATTAGGGTACATTTAAAAAATATATTTAACAACCATTTCTGATATCTTCATGATCTCTCTGAGAAGCTGCTGTTTCCCCACCATACATTTGCTAGGAAAATAGGACTTGAGTGGCAGATAAGCAATAATGACAGGCGATGTGCATTTAAGGATAAAGTGGGAATAATGTGCAGTGTATATGGGGGCTTGGGGATGGATGGGGAAACGGTGAGTGAAAGATTGTAAAGAAATGCAATGGTGGTTTCAGATCGACAATACTGACGTTTTCATTCATTCTTGCATGTGGCAATGCTGGTAAGGCCAATACTTATTGCTCACCTCTAAGTATCCTTGAGTTGGTGCCAGTTCAATCATTGCAAGAATAGCAGCTTGGTCCATTTGGTGGCTGTTCATTTCATAGGCAAGTATGTATATAGTCATTATGTAGCTGTGTATCAGGAATCACATATAAGTGAGACTAGGTAAGGATGGTAGTTTTATTTCCCAGATAGGAAATTAGTGAACTAGATGGATTTTTATAACAACTTAGAGGTTTGATGATCACTATTACTAATACCAGTTTTTTAATATTCTGGATTTATTTAATTAACTGAATTTAAAACCTGCCTCTGCAGCAGTATTTGAATTCATGTTGGTAGGTTATCAGTGCAGGCACATGGATTATTGATGCAGTAACATATTCATTCTGCAGTAAAAAAAATCTTCATCCAACTTTATTCATTTAGTTTTTGACTGATTATTCAAACAATTTAGAAAAGTTAACCGGCCCTATCAGTGATCACGTAAGGATCAAAACCAAGAGATTGTAAGAAGCAGAGTTGTTAGCTGATTGAAGAGCAGCACATCCAAACATTCAGGAATTACATGAACTTTTTTTGTTTGATTGTGAAAAGAATTGCAATCTGCCACTGATCGGTAACTGCCTGCCACGAGGTTTTCAGAGTAACTGTCCTCCTCATGTGGAGAATCAACTGACTTCTTCCCTGCATCTCCTCCGGCTTAGGAATTCTCTTTGTGGGAATCACAGGCACAAACCATTTATGTTAAGCAGATTATATATTTTTCCTTGAATCGCTTTTAGTTAGATCCCAGAGGTGGCAATAGAAAGGATACTATCTCTTTTAATGCGCTATCAAATGACTCAAAGTAATATTGCCCAGACCTCTAAATCAATGTGATAACTGACCTTTATAATGCAACTCTCAACTTTGTCTCCTAAATCTATTTAAAACAACTTGGAGTTTTGGTATGTGGGTAAAAATGTTGTGCAGCTTGATCCGTGGGTAATCTTGAAATCTATTTTTTTTTATTTTTCTTGTGCTAAGCAGAAATAATGTCACTTTGACATGTGTGCACTTGGACAGCTGATGTGCTTTCGATGAGATGCAATTTATTGTGTGATATGTTATACAGAAACTGCCAAAATGCACATTTGATTATTTCACAGTACATGTAAATAATTATAATATCCTTTGCAACAGTTTGTGCAGGGAAATTTTGGAGAAAAAAGGTTATAAATAATAAAAAAACATTAGCATGTTGTAGTTGTGCTCAAGCAGAAAATTATCTGGAACTGTGGGCAAGACATGAACTGCAATAAAGTAAAATAATTATTTCCTGTTTCTTCAACAGTAAGCATTCCATGTTGAAGGACAGCACAATCCAAGGGACTGTGAAGGTAAGTGAGCCTGAGTTAATGTTAAAAATAACAGGAGTCATGAAGGAGATGAGGAAAATAGATTGGAAATAAACCAGAAGGCGAAGAAAAGATAGGCAAGATAAAAAAAAACATGCATGAGAGAAATAAGCATGGTACAAAGGAAATAAGATCAAGGAACTAAAAAAATGATGTAGCATTTCAAATGAGTAACTGAAAGAAAGACAGAGCTATAAGGTACAAAACCTGAATGAAATTGAGAGAATTCAAAAGAGATACTAGGGGACAGATCCTTTTAACTGGCATGAGAACAGTCTAGTCCCTGGAGCACCTCATTTTAAGTTAAGTTAGAATTAAGTCCTTGTTAAACAAGCACTCTTCAAGGACTTTCTGCTGCCTTAGAGTGGGATTAAGGAGCAGAAAATATTGTGGGCTCCCGTCAATCCTCTGTAAGAATAAGCTGTTAAAAGGCAGCACCATCAGATACTAACTTTCGGCAGCTACTGTAGCCTTTATTGCAGAGATCTTTCTCCTGAATTTGTTGATGCTGTGAGAATATTAATGTCAAGGACTTTTAAAGGGAAAATTTACAAGACCATTTTCTTTTCTTCAAGCATTCCCTCCTTTCCTCTTGCATCAAGGCTTTCTTCCTTATAACTCAGTGACTGTGTTAAGCCGATGTAATTGGAATAGAATTAGATATTAATAAAGGGTATCAATAAACTATTTTAAACATATTTTACTTCGTTTATTAAAATAGCAATGAACTAAAAAGCTTCTGCAGGTCTTGAACCATTGGGTGCACAAAATTTAATCAGACAGTGTGGCCATTTGGCCTTTCGTATTGATGCGAGCGTTCTGCAAGAGCAGTTAAGCTGGTTCCTGTCTTCATCCTTTCTCTGCAGCCTTACTTTTTTTTCTCTTCAGATAAATATCCAATTCCCTTTTGAAAGCCATGGGTGAATCTTCCTCTATCACACTACCAGACAGCATGGTCCAGTTCCTGACAACTTACTGAATGAAAAGATTTTTTGATTAGTTCTTCTCCCATTCAAATTTCCACCTATGTGAAATGTTTCTATATAACTACGCTGTCCCACTAGGAGTTGAATATCTTTATCAAGTCTCCCCAAAATCTTTTGTTCTGAAAGTAGAACAGCTCCAGCTTCCCAATCTATCCACATACCTGAAGTTGAAAAGTGTGGTGCTGGAAAAACACAGCAGGTCAGGCAGCATCCGAGGAGCAGGAGAGTCGATGTTTCGGGCATAAGCCCTTCATCAGGAATGTCCTCAGATGCTGCCTGACCTGCTGTGTTTTTCCAGTGCCACACTTTTCAACTCTGATCTCCAGCATCTGCAGTCCTCACTTTCTCTCCTAACTGAAGTCCCTCATCTTTGAAATTATGCTCATAAATATTTTTGGCACTCTCCCAAAAGCATTAGCATTCTTTCCAAAATGTGGTGCCTACATAATACAAAATGCTGCTGTTGAAGATGAACCTGTATTCTATAAGCATTTCTTGTGACATTGTTTCTTTTGGCCCTATTTACACACCCATGATCCTGAGTGTGTTATTAACCATTAATAAACTTCCAATGATTTATCCCACGTATACTCGCACCCTTTCATTCCTGCACCTATTTTAGAATGCTTTTCTTTATTTTGTATTGCTTCTCCTCACTCAGTATCCAAATTGTAGAATTATGACATGGTTACAGCATACAGGTGACCATTCAGCTCATCATGTCCATACCAGCTCTCTGCAATAGCAGCTCAGCAACTCCTACTTCCAGCTTTTTCCATCGTCCTACAATATTTTCTTCCAGATAATTGTTCAATTTCTATTTGAAAGCCACAATTGAATCTGTCTCCTCTACACTTGCGGGCAATACTTTCAAGATCTAATCACTCACTGTGTAAAATTGTTCAAGCTAATAGTGCCTTTAAATCTTTGGTCAATCACCTTAATTTTATGTCCTCTGGTCCTTGACCTTATGCTGGATCTCCACTAACCTAAACACCCTTTAGCATTTTATTGATTTCAAAGTTCTGATACATCTTTGGCAGGTGCTTCTTTCCTCTCAAAGGATGGACATCATATATCAGAATTCCCATCAGTAGTGCCACATTTGCACCCAAGGCAATGTACATTTACGTGAAGCAACACATAGTTGCTTGACAAGAACTTACCCTGTAGAAGTTGTCCACTGAAAATAACGAAGATCAATTGAACAAGCAAATTTAAAAGCCGGGGACTTTAACAGGTTCCTAAAGATTTGCACAAAAGCAGAAAATGTGATTAATACTCAGTGGATCTGTAGTGAGAAAACCATTCACTCCAATATTCACTCCGTGTCTTGTGTTGCGACTTTTAGCAGCTGTATGGTGTACCTTTTAAGAGACATGGTTATGATGTCATCAGTGTATTATGGCCTGCCATCTAATGATATATTGCTTAGAAAAGAGGGAAATGTTGGTGTCGTAGTACTGTCACTGGACTAGTAATTCAAATGTTCAGATGAGCGTTCAAATCATACCAAAATAGTTGGCGATATTTAAAAGGGCTGTTATGATGGTGTCCTACTTCAGGCCCAGAAAGTCTGGGTCCAAGTTAACAGCTGCCCTGGAGGTGTGTTATAACATCTCTTAATAGGTTGATTAACAAAAAAAGCCATAAAAATTGTAGTTTCCATCTTGCTGAGTTCTGTACTCTTGCAGCATGACATGCTGAAGCCTGTTGCAATACATTTGAATTGATCTGCGCAAGCTCTGACACACAAGTGCCTGTGATTGTTGTGTACATATATGGTTACTAGACACTGCAACAAAGGATCATTGAATTCTTCAGTACGACATGATCCATTTCTTGTCCATATGCTAAAGGAGCCAACATATATATCACAGGGTGAAAGTGGCAGATCCTTAGTATATCAGCTACCACCTTGGCATGGTGGCACAGTGGTTAGCACTGCTGCCTCACAGCGCCAGAGATCCGGGTTCAATTCCCGCCTCGGGCAACTGTCTGTGTGGAGTTTGCACATTCTCCCCGTGTCTGTGTGGGTTTCCTCCGGATGCTCCGGTTTCCTCCCACAGTCTAAAGATGTGCAGGTTAGGTGAATTGGCCATGCTAAATTGCCTGTAGTATTAGGTGAAGGGTTAAATGTAGGGGAATGGGTCTGGGTGGGTTCCTCTTCGGAGGGTCGGTGTGGGCTTGTTGGGCTGAAGGGCCTGTTTCCACACTGTAAGCAATCTAATCTTAAAAAAAAACTGTTGTAATCACCAATACTGCTTGTGAAAGAAGCTTCACTGAAGGTTAAGCAATCTTGTATCTTAAAGCATTTGGATGACCAACCACAATAAGACCACATGAGTCTAATCTTCTACTTGAATGGTCAGGAGGCATACTTACCTTCTTTCTTCTTAAACTTCAAGACCTATCAATCCAGAAGCCCACCATTTCCTTTAAAAAAGTATAAAGTGAAATTTAAACACTTCCAAGAAGTTAAGATTCAGTTGTCAAAAGGCTTCTTACAGAGCTAAAATTAAAACCTGTAGCTGAAAAGCTTCCTGCAGTAATAAAACTGACATTGAAAGGATACTGTCAGGTTAAATATACAACTTTGCTGTTCAAAACAAAAAAAACCTTTTAAACATGAATAGGTGATTTTCTAACCAAGAGCAGCTTACCTGTGTGCAGTAGTAAGTTGTTTCTCCCATTTTGTCTTCAATTTGGTGCGAGAGCTGGAATGATGTCATTGCACCCTAACTGTTTCTAGTGGCTGAAACTTGCAATTGCAGGCCTTTTACAGAGACAGACTCAGACTCAGCAAAATGTCTTAAAGAGGTCACAATCATGAAAAATAAAGTAGAAACAAAATAAGGAACAATAAAAGGGTGGAATCAAGTGAAAGAAAGGGAAAAAAATCCCTCACTATACTTCAACATAACAAAATGTCACAGAGGCCTGCAACAAGAAATTGAAGGCAAATACTTGATTATGGATTGGGCAGCAAGTGATATTTTCACTGAGATACAGCTATTTAAGCAACATATGCAGATTTACTTCATAGGTCTAGCCATAATTGATTCTGATTAGTGATCTCTTCAAATATTATTTGCCATTAGTCAGGAGTAGCTTTGCCAAATAAATGTATCCAGTTTTTCTGAGGGCAATTTTTAAAACATCGAATGAAGATCTGAAGAATACTTGATGAACGGCTAAATGTACAAACCAACTTCCAAATTCATAGACTCCGATACATGTCTTACAGATAGAAACTTAGTCATCAGATACTACAGAAAAGGACATGAATATGATTTATCTGAAAAAGAACTTGCAGAAATGTTAATAAATATCACTAATCACCACTACTTTGATCAATGCTTTCCATAAAGATCTTCTGGACAAGAAAAAGGGCCATACAGTTGATCCCTTTTTGGAAGGTTATAGTCAACTGAAACCATAGTGGTGGATCAACATCGATTACACGCTGTGGAGTAATGAAATGCTATTTCTATCATCAGCAAGTCCTTTCATAGAACTAGGTTGGCACACAGAAGTTGCATAGCAGTTTCTTGTATTACAATGCATGTGGAACCAAAGGACATTGGGCAAGTATAAGTAGAAAATCTGGTTTCAAATCCAAGTTACTTACTGGGACAAGTCCCAGGTCATCAACAAGTTAGAAGAACATTGCAATGCTGGCAGCATAGAAACCCATCCAAACATACAAAAATACATCAACAAATTGAACAGCCAACAAATTGAAAGGCAATCTTTAGAAGATGACCAAGACATTCATATTGACAACCTCACAGACTGTCAGCAGTATAAAATGAGAACATAAGCCTTAATGTTGTTTTAATGATAGCAGTGAATTGCCAGCCCTGTTGTACCTCTGGAAGTATGTCGTCATTTTGGTAATCCAGTTTCAATTGACCCTCTGAGTTGCAGAATACGGTAGTCAAATGCAGGAAAGACCTCTTGGCAAATAGGAGAGAGGTTAGGATGTATTGGTGGCACCTTGCATAACATTGAGTACAGGAAATTTTTCCCCTTCTCATGCCACCAAAAGCTGCATTGTTCATGTTGTCTACCTTACCTGGTGCATTACCCTATAGATGCCCCTGTAACTTTGAGGCTGCATGCATCTGCACTGGTGTCTACATGGGCGAGAGAACATGTGTTGTTAAGTTCTGATCTGGTTAGATGCAGTGGGCACTATCCAACATTATCTAACACATCTAGAGAAAGAGAGAAGAAAGACAAATTACAATAATGGCCCGATGAACAACTAACACACACAGCTTTCAATAGGAATGACGCAGTGTAGACCTTCAGAGTATGTTTGCTAGCTTTTAGTGAAAAAGAAAGGGAAGGTACTTGAAAAAGACAAATATTTTCTAACTAATTCGTACATCTTTCAGAGAACCAGCACAGACATGATGCAAGGAACTTTCTGCTTTTGTACTGTAGCATTTGATTTTTTCTAAAAGACGAGCAATTGAAGTTAATATTGAATGTTGAACCTTATACTTTCTCATTGATACTCTTATGGCTTTGCTTCTTTCCCATAGGGAATCAGCTCTGGTAGGAGGTTTATCGATGATCTCTTCTTGTAGTTAGGATAAGGAATAAAAAAAACAGAAAGAGTATAAGAATTGAGGAGTTATAGTTGCCAGGGAGAGATGTAATGGTTAAATGATAGCATACAGAATATAGTTGATGCCAATTTATATATTATAAATTAAAGCTCATTGCGAGCACAGCACAGTTCTACATGTTATGTTGAAATTAGGAATACTGTACAGTGAACTTGAAAGGATTGACATTTGTCAGATTAAATTTCAATGCTTGGATTAAATATGTATTTACCTGGAATATTTTGTGTTTAAGTAGTTTCAGTTTGGTAGTTTTAATTTTGGATATGTGTCCACAAAGTCCATTGCAAAGATTTGTTTTTGCCTTGGACAAGACCAGTAGTCTAAGATTTGTGACATACCTCAGCAGTTTCTAAACATCTGAATTTGTTCTGTTCAGATTTCAGCTTAGCTGGCTACCTTGACTTAACTAGGGATGGGCTGAGATTCGATTTGGTGTGGAATTCTTTAGTGGGATATTTTTCTTGTTTCCCATACAAATACTGATGTGTGCTTGGGATTTGATTAAAAGATTGAAATGTGCCCCTTGTTAGTGAATGGTTTTCCACAGTAATCAGATTCTTAAATCATCAGGAACAATGGATAGAGGAGAGTGTGGGCGGTGACAAGAAAGTTCGGAAGATAAAGATCAGGAGCTTGATACTGAGGGAGCATTTCCAAATCTTCCTCTTTAATATTTAAATAGCAGCTTCAGAATTTCTCTAATGAATGGTGACTACCTTATTTCTATGTATTTACAGCACATTATTAACCCAACCTTCCTCACTTCTATAACATTTACACTTTTTTCTTTTTTCAAGAAACTGGAATGTGCAAATTAGAGACTTGTAAATCAGGGAATGTACCTGGTGGCTGCAGCGCACTGCTTGATTGTCCAAGCTTGCATCGAACTGTCTATTCACCACAACATCTCTGCCTGCTCCATTCTCCTGCTCTTTCCTTTATCCTAGCAATGCAGCATAGGCAAAGCCACCAGCCTCAGCAGTGTCATGCCTGCTTTTGGTCCAATTCTGACACTACTTTAGCCCTTCAGGACTTCGCTTTGGAGCTCAGGGACACCCAGGACATGCGTGTTTCTGCCAGGTGGCTTTCTGTACAGGGATGAACACTCATCTCCTGCATCGACTTGGAAGCATCTTTTAGCTCTCTGCTTGATTTCTTATTGGTCACTTACATTATTGCTTACTTGGATGCTGCCAGCCTCTGTGGCTTGCATGGCTTTTAGTGCAGAGGGAAAGGCAGGCAGCTTGTCAAAGTGCAGTGCACTGAACAGTAAAAGGGGGTCTTGTCGCTGTTTGGCACCGTGCTACAACAATGTTGCATTTCCGGCAGAAGATAGAAGAAATGCACTGCATTGTCTTAAACCAAACGGTCCTGTCTGAAAGGCATAATGGAGTCATGTGGGATTACAGTAAATCAGGAAATGTCGCCAGTCAGTCAAATGCTTCATCCAAATCTAGTCTAAGAGGTTGGCAAAGGTCTGTCAGGTATTTGGTCCTAACAGAGTCTGAATGTCCATGTTCTTGGAGTCTGGAAACTAGGCCATGACGAGTCCTGAAGATAAAATGCAACCAGCCTGAGGATTAGAGATGTATTAGTTAGGATGCTGCGGAGGCATCGTTCTGGTATGTGGACCAATTTTTGCAGCATTGAGACAAAAGAAGGGATTTAGTATGATGAAAGTAAATGCAAGAGAATTTACTGGCGATGCAGGACAGGAACTATGGTGAGGTAGCTTCATAGAGTGAATGGGAAGTGCAGAGGACAGGAAGGATTAGTAGCCTGGAATATGTGGTGGGTTAGAGCTGTTTAGTGGATGTGATGCATGCAACAGTGAGAGTTGTAGTCCAATGAATTTTGGTGAGATGCATCTGTACTGGAACAGAGTGAATGGGAGTCCTGTGACTGTGAGGTGGCCAAGGTAAAATGGTGGTCCTCTCCTTTGCACAGTACAGAAACTTATTGACTTTTCTCCTGTGATACTTATGAGTTCGGGCACTGATGCATGGCGCTATCTTAGTCCAGGTGCCTGTGTCTTATGGCATGACCTCCTACAACAGTCAGCAAGATAAAGGAATTCCCTCCTTTTCACCACCCCATCCACCAGAACCTAGTGGCCCCTGTCCACAAAGTGGGAAAATAACCTGCTTTCTGGGCATTTCTTGAGTGACAATGGTAGAGCATCACAGTCAGAGGTGCAGTTCCTGGCTCTGTGTTTGAAATGAGTGAAATGTAGCTGAGCTTTAAGTATGGTGCCTGTGGCATGTATGCAGAGGTCCTGGTAGTGGTGAGCATCTCTTTCTTTCTTGCTTTGCAACTAAATGAGAAGGGAGCCAAAGAGCTTGGTTATATAATTAGTAAGGTGAAGAATAGAAGATTATGTGAGAAAAATTGCTGCAGGCCATGATAGACTGGACCCTGTGAATCTCACTCAACAAAATCTGAAAATGGGAAAATTCGAGAATTGAGATTCTTCACAGTAAGTGGCAAAAGAATTTTGTAGTCTATTAGTAGCTTTTTCTAAAAAAAAGTTATGACTATGCTTCAGTTTGGATAATCACCTCCTTTTATGTACTGACTAGATATGGTGTGGTTTTGTCGTACCTAATTTTTCCTCTGTTTTCCTTATGTCCTCTCCAAGGTAATCAATTCTTTGTGATTCTGACAAAAATATACCTTCCCTTCATGTCTCTCTTTTAAAATCTGTGGCCTTTTGACATAATTGACTACAGCATTTTTCTCCAATGGTCGTCCACCATCAGCTCGCTGAGTGGGCTCACACTAACTTGATTTGTTCAGTAGAAGCCAGAAAATCACTAGCAGTTACTCCTCTTCCTGTGTCTGCAGGAACCTCTTGGTTTACTCTTGACATCTCCCTATTGCTCATTTACATGGTGCCTGTCAACTAAATGAGCCAAAACCACAGCTTCAAGATGACACCCAGCTCTACCTGTTTGATTCATCCACTACCTTTAAAGTGTTGGAGTTCTTGTCCACAATCCAGTATTAGATGTGCAAAATTTCCCACAACCAAGTATTTGGAAGACTGAAGCCACTGTTTTCAGTTCCAGTCTCAAACACTATTCTCTAGCCAAAACTCTATCACCTTATCTGACAATGTTCTGAGGCTGGACCAGACTTATTACCAACAAACAAGATTGAGATTCAGGCCTGCAAATGTGTTTGATCTCATATTGGTAAGACTGGATAGATGGCTGAAATTGATATTAGTACTGGGTTTTCTGTCAGGAATTTAGGGTGCTTTTAGTAGAGATCTCTAAGGAAAAATGTTGGGAAGACCAGAATTCCTGTTTTATAATCTGCGTCTTTTCATATCATTGGCTACCTTTCCCATCAATTGGAGTGCAACTCATGTTGAGTACAATATTTCCGATCAATGTTTTAACAAAGTATCTCTATTCCGAGATTCTGAATTACTCATTTCCTTCCATGTCCTTGTTGCTGAATTAGTGACAGGAAGAGTTGGATTTAAAGAAAGAAGGAATTAAAGCCCTGCAGTCATACTACAAATAGCATGTAAAAGTTACATTTAATAAAATTAATTTACTAGCATCATTGCAATCTGTTTTGAGAAAATCCTCACTTGTCATGGAGAGCAAAATTAAAGCCAAATGATATAATATTCCAGGTCTTCTCAGTCAGCTTCTTCCACACTTGATTCAAACCAGGTCCTTGTGGCTACAATACATTAACTCTTCGTGCACCTATCCCCTCCCAACAAAACAAAAGCCTGCTCTCACTTACTCATCATTTCACACTGCAGCAATTTCTCATTCCACAAATTAGAACAATCAGACATTCCACAGTGGTGCAGTGCTGAGTACAGTGCTGTGGCGATGTAATCGGATCCTTAACCTGGCATCTATTCACCAATCATGTGAATCAATGACAAATTGAAATACAGTTTCTAGTGCCAGACAATTTGGCACATAAGTTTTAAATAGTAATTGGTTTGAAAGCAGAAGTATTTATCCAAACAAAGAAAATAAAAATAAAATAAATGGGGAAATTACCCTTCATGCAGCTGATTTTTTTAAAAACAAATTCATTCTAAAGCTGGTCAAGCCTATACAGGAAAAGAGTTGGAGAGAAAGACTCCCAGATTTCTTCTTTCAGCCGTCTGTAAATGAGGGGATAGCACTTAATAGTCTCAAATAGCTGCCTTAAAGGGAATTCAGTTAACAAAATGTCAGAGGGAAATGCACTTCCATTCACTTTATGACACATGATCCTGCACACGTAGGGAAACAATATTTACAATGTGCAAGCAATTTCAATTCATTTTGGAGATGTACGATGAAGATTAATTTGCAGCATAGAAAATAGCAAGGGAAAAATGTCTAATGCTTCCCTCTAAAAAGGAGCTGTCTTGAAGTCAGAGGTGTTGGAGCCACCAGGCTTACAAAGATTAATTGCCTTGCTGCCATTAAACCTAAAATTAGCTGGTGGGGGAACATCATGTAAAAGGTTGAAAAGCCATGAATTATTATTTTTAAGCTCTTACCTTTTGAAGATACTTTTCCCTCTTGCAAATGTCACTTGTGCTGAGCAAGCCGGTTGTGTAAAAGTTATGTTTTTTAATCATGCTGGGCAAATTATTTTTTTGATTAATTTTTCTTCGCTTTTATCGTTTTTCAATCTCTCAGCACAACTGCTGACCTGCACACCATCCTTTCTTCAAACACAGAATGAAATAAAGGAGGGAGAGGACAGGTGAATGAGTCGCAGGGGCCCTTTGATTTTGTGCTTGCTGTAGAGACCAGTGTAGCAGAAACATATCAAAGCATTGTGTATTCTGGTAACATACTGAAAAACACTGCAAAAGGAATTGCCCTTTGCTTTAGCACGGTGCTGTATCATTACGAATATTTCCATCAAAATGCTTTTAACATCCTCTTTCCATTCACATGCTGTAATGATGATAATAGAGGGTTCTCTTGATAACTTCTGATTTTTGAATAAAATTGCATTTTTAAAATTTATTTTTCAAACATCGGCCCAAATTACTGATTGATGTTACAGTCCAGCCAGCCTCCAGTGCAGCTTATCTGACTGACATTTTCATCACATTTGGACATTGGTGGCAAGAAGCATTGTGAGCCTGTTTAACTGTGGAGAATATGATTACTAAGCACAACTGACCATCCTCAAAATCTCACAAGTGCAGTTTTCAGCAGGGGTGAAATAGATATCAATCAGGAAGGGGACCTTGGCTAGTTGTGGCATTTATGACCATTGAACAACTTTCACATATGGTGTGAATTTTCCATGCAAAGTCTAAAATTGGAAATCAGTATTCCAGCTGATAGGGTGGGAGGGGCTTTTTCAATTTTCTGCTCATCAGACACCCTCAACTTGTAACCTCTTTGTTGAGCAAAGTGACTAGTTTCTCCAAAGTTAGTGACAGATTTTGCATTTTGAATATTTCTATGATAATTTACTTTGAGTCTCTTCAGCAGGAGTAGCAGCCAAAAGGTCCTGATGTAAACAATCAAATGCATATCCAGCTCATTCAAGCGCAATATGTTAGGAAAACCACAGACAGTTCACTCACAAGTATGCATGGGGCGAATTTGCACCAGTTAGGCACCTTAAGAGGAAAAATGATTCTAATTTTCACACAAAAGTAATTGAAAATTCCCCTTTTTTTGCCATAATGTTCTACTATGCAATAGTTCTAAAAGCAGTGGGTACTGTAAATCTGTAGCTGATTCTGTGACAGACCTGTATTTTTTTTACTGTAGCTAAATATCATGGATCTAAACTCAGGACTATTTTTGAATTGTCAGCTGTTTTGGTGCTGTGTCAGGTGTTCCTAGTTTTGAGCTGAAGCACATATATCGTGTAATCTTGGCTATAGTTTTGATAGAGAGCTTTCACCAGCTCCATGGATGCTGGGATTGTTGCACTTCCAATTTTTCTGCTTCCAGAAGATAAAAGATATATGTCATGATTTACAGACACAGTACTTGATATGGAAGACATGGAAATTAGAAGATTGTAATCTGCTAACTACAGAAGAGTTGGTTACCCTAAAATTATTATTACATTGAATTTAAAAAGAGGATGCCTTCAACTCTATTTCTATGTATCTACACAGTACTGTTCATCAATCCGACCTTTTGTTGCTTCCCTCAACCAATTCCTGGCATTACTGATGCTAAATCCCTCAATATAACATTCTTGGAGGGAAGGGGGGTGGGGGTGGGGCGGAATTATCATTGGTCAGAAACTGAACTGTACCAACCAAAATAATACTCTGGCTTCAAGAGCAAGTCAAAGGCTTGGAATTCGATGGTAAATAACTTCCCTTTTGTCTTTACATTGCCTGCTCATCAGCTATAAGGCACAAGTCAGAAGCATGATAGCATAATCTTTACTTGGCTTTGTGTATCCAACAACCAAAAACTGTGACACCATCCAGGCCAAAATCGCCGAGTTGTTTGGCATCCCATTCTCCTATTCACCACCTTCAACAGTCACTCCCTCTACCACTGACACACAGTGGCAGCAGGGTGTAGCATCAACCAAATGTACTGCAGCAACTCATCATAGCTCCTTCAGCAGCATCTTCCAAACCTGCGGCCCCTACCATCTAGAAGGACCAGGGCAGCAGATGCATGAGAACATCACCATCTACAAACTCCTTTCCAAGCCATACATCATCCTGACTTGGAACTATAATTGCCATTCCTTCACTGTTACTGGAGCAAACTCCTGGAACTCTCTTCCTAATAGCATTGGGCTGTACCTACATTATAAGAATTTTAGGGGTTCAAGAAGGCAGCTCATCACCATCTTCTCAAGGGCAATTAAGATTAGATTCCCTACAGTGTGGAAACAGGTCCTTCGGCCCAACAAGTCCACACCGACTGTCCAAAGAGTAACCCACCCAGACCCATTTCCCTCTGACTAATGCACCGAACACTATGGGTAATTTAGCATGGCCAATTCACCTGACCTGCACATCTTTGGACTGTGGAAAGAAACCGGTGCACCCAGAGGAAACCCATGCAGACAAGGGGAGAAGGTGCAAACTCGACACAGACAGCCGCCCGAGCATAGAATTGAACCTGGGTCCCTGGTGCTGTGAGGCAGCAGTGCTAACCACTGAGCCACCATGCTGCCATTTATTACCCACTGTAAAGATGGGTAATAAATGCTGGCCTAGTTCATGACACTCTTGTCCCAAGAAAGAATGAAAAAATCAAGCAGTCAGAGGCAAAATTGAAGGCCTACTAATTCATGTCACAGGGAGAAAGTGAGAACTGCTGATGCTGTAGACCAGTGTCGAGAATGTGATGCTGGAAAAGCACAGCAGGTCAGACAGCATCCAAGGAGAAACAGAACCAAAGGAATGAAGGGCTTATGCCTGAAACATCGATTCTCCTGCGCCTCGGATGCCACTGTGCTTTTCCAGTACCACACTATTCGACTCTAATTCATGTCAAAGTATGGTTAAGGATATCAGAACGTGTCCTCTTAATTTTTATCAGTAACAGTATGAACCACTTTAAATTTCAGCTCATGATATCAAGAATGTATAATGCTGGTGAGCTAGTGAAAAGCTGAGATAACATTTTGATAGCATTTTGATTTTTCCTTCAATAATTTAAATTTAGACAGTTACAATTAAATGTGCATTTAAAACATCTCCGTGTTGTATTTCTGGTGGCTATATCTATTTGATATGCAATTGCATTCTGTGAAAATATAACTGAGGTGCCATCGTTCCTGATGGCAGAACAGACAGGTTACCACTTTTTCTCTTGCTTTTCCTGATTCTTGCTTGACTCAAATTAAAGTATAAAGTGCCGGCAACATGCATGGGATACACATGTGATCACAAGACAAGGAAAACTTTTCCCTGCGGACACTGCCATCAGCTGACAATGCAGCAAGTACTGGGAGCTATAAAAAAGCCACTGGGACAAACAAGGAGGCTTGTCACCACAGCCACAACTTCTCTGCCCGAGTCCCAGTGTTTTGAAGATTCTAAGCCATAGGTAAGTAGAGTGGGGAACGGATTTCACAAGGTAGTGTTGACAGGGTGAGTGGGACAGGGATGTCAGAAGCACAGACAAGGTGTGACTCTCATTAGGTCTGCTCCTTCCCAATATCCAGTCCCTCAATTAGAAACTCTTTGCCTTTGATTGAGAGACATCCTCCACCCCTGAGGTGACAACCACCTCGCACAGTTTGATCTATCATGCAGGCTGCATGGTGTCCTTAATGCGCTATTTATGGGCCTCATTTGGCAGTGGAGATGGTTGGTCAACCATAAAGCTTTGCACCTAATATCTCTTTCTGTTGGAGGCAGGAAGGAAGTGAGGTCCTAGTACAGCACCACCCCACTTCATTAAATGTTCTTCCTGTCTTTCAGCTGGTGAGAGCAGCACAGCCCACCATCTTTTTCATTAATTTAAAGTGGTTGGGAGATTTCCCTTAAGATCCAACTTTTATTACCAGAGCATGTATTTGAGTAAAATGAAAGTATTTTCTCTCCCTCTCGTAAGACACTTAACACGATGGGCAGAATCAGGGTAGGCCCTAAATGATGTGGACTAGGGGGAGAAATCTGGGAAACTACAGAGAAATCCATCAAGGCCTTCCTCCACACTAGCAGCAATCAGCTGCATTCTCCAACAGAGTTTTGGGTGTCGAGATGCGTTTCTCACTAGGCAGCAGCAAATTGCCTACATTTTTTGTTTGTTTGTTGTCCTTTGCTTGTTGTAAGCCTTGTTAACTGCACACCTTGCCTCATTGAATTGCAGCCTCCTATCCTACCACTGACGTGAGGAAAACTGGATGTCGAGAATTCTGAAAGTCAGAGCGGATAACGGGTGACTCCAGCTCGCTGTTGATCCTCTGAATGCCATCTTGGACATCTGGCCCCAGTGTCTCAGGACATGCTCCCAGGCAATAGCTGCACATACCTTACATCCACAGAGGCTGACACCTGACAAATGCCAGTCTCCACGCATCATCATGCTATATATCCAATGCACAGTCCAACGCTATTGCTCTTTATTGCTGCACTATGAAGCACTCTTGCAACTATCATTGAAATGTTGTTGAAGGAGACTTTGTGTGTAGGGACAAGCACCCTGCTCATAGATTGGACCAGGGAGCATCTTAGGGCTGAATGCTTGCTCTCTTAGGGTTCACTCAGTGCCTATGTGGATGCTCAGAGCATACTTGCCTTACTTTGTCTTTTTGCACTTTGCCTGAAGTAGCAGGGTTCTCATGGTGTTGCTGGAGTGTCAGTATCTGAGGAGGCAGACGATGCAGGAAGCACCTTTGATGGTTCTTCCACTGAAGCATCCATGTACTCTTCCTCAAAGGTGGTGAAGGGGATGTCCAGTGGGGCAACATTTTTGTTTTTGGCTAGACATGGTGCTGTTATCTGAACGACCCAAAACATAGAAGGCACCGTGACCAAGGGTTAAAAGCTGTGGCAGGTAAAATGTACATTGACACAAGTAAATTGGGAGTTGCAGTACAATGAACAACTCTTACTTCATTGCTGGGACATGGATGTCTCTGCATCTCCACAGGACTTGTCCTGGTTCTTGCCAGCAAGATTCAAGATCCTTTCCTTGTAGGGGGTGAGGAACTGAATATTGGGCCCCGAGCACCGTTACTGGCCCTTCCGGCCCTATTGTGGGATGTTTTCTCCGATAATGAGAGAAAGGGAGGGATTAAGTGAGATGTAGGTATCTGGCACAACTGTTAGCATTGGTGCAAATGGTGGAGTGGTGATGAGGTGTCCCAGGCGAATGAGTAAGCAGTGCATAGGGCCCACAGGGTTACTTGTTGGAGTTGGTGAGAGCAATGAGGGAAGATACTGCATGCAGTAGAGTAGAGTAGCTTTTTATTTGTCATTTCCACCATATACAACTGATACAGTAAAAATGAGACAGTGTTCTTTCAGGACTGAGGGTGCTACATGTACAGCACAAACTGCACAATCGTACACAGCATAAAGTGCATAAGAAGTACAAAACATGTAAGTTACAGTATAAAAGAAGAATGATAAATAATAGACACTTTTTTAGCACCAATTTGAAGTCATGCAAAGGATTTCAGATGGGAAAGAGTCCGATCATACTTTGGGGAAGAAACTGTTGCACAGTCTGGCCATGAGAGACCGAATGCTCCGGCATCTTCTGCCAGATGGCAGGATGGAGAAGAGTTTGAATGAGGGGTGTGTAGGGTCTTCCACAATGCTCTTAGCCTTTTGGATACAGTGTGTTGTGTAAATGTCTGTAAAGGAGGGAAGAGAGACCCCGATGATCTTCTCAGCCGTCCTCACTATCCGTTGTGGGGTCTTACAATCTGAGATGGTGCAATTGCCAAACCAGGCAGTGATGCAGCAGCTCAGGGTACTCTCAATGAACCCTCTGTACAATGTGTTGAGGGTGGGAGGTGGGCTTTCCTCAACCGATGCAGAAAGTAAAGATGCTGCTGGGCTTTCTTGGCTATGCAGCTGATGTTGAGGATCCAGGTGAGATTCTCCACTAGGTATACGCCAAGAAATTTGGTTCTCTTCACGATCTCCACAGGAGAGTCATCAGTGTCCGGAGGAGAGTGGTTACTCTGTGCCGTCCTGAAGTCAACAATCATCTCTTTCATCTTGTCCACGTTCAGAGACAGGTTGTTGGCTGTGCATCAGTCCATTAGCTGCTGCACCTCCTCTCTGCATGCTGACTCATTATTCGTGCTGATGAGACCCACAACAGTCATATCATCAGCGAACTTGATGATGTAATTCGACCTGTGCATCGCTGCACAGTCATGTGTCAGCAGGGTGAACAGCAGTGAACTGAGCACATAGCCCTGGGGGGCCCCGTGCTCAGTGTGATGGTGTTGGAGGTACTGTTCCTGATCTGGACTGACTGCGGTTTAGTAAGAGGATTTAGATCATGACCCTCTGGGGAGAAGTAGAGAAAGAGTTTGTGCGAGATTGCAGAGAGTAGATTAGGATTCTTAACTTGGCAGGGTAGAGAAGGCCATTGACCTTGTTTCTACGCTGTTGGGCATTCCTCCGAAACGTGGAGACTACACTGACCCAGGTGGCAACCCCTGACCAGAATGGTAGCATCTGGTGGTCCTGGGAAACGTGGAGGGCCCTCCTCTACACCACCCCATCCACCAGGATCTCCAATTCCCTGTCCAGTATCACAATTTGCCCTTGCCTGTCATTGCATCCACTAAACTGTGTGCAGCCAGGTAGGGCAGCTCTGGAATGCCAGCATTTAGAATCATAGAATCCCTACAGCATGGAAGCAGGCCATTCAATCCATCAAGTCAACATCAACCTTCCAGACAGCAACCTACCCAGACCCACTCGCCCTATCCTATCCTCGCACAGTGGCTCAGTGGTTAGCACTGCTGTCTCACAGCGCCAGGGACCTGGTTTTGATTCCAGCCTCAGGCAACTGTCTGTGTGGAGTTTGTACATTCTCCTCATGTCAGTGTGGTTTTCGTCTGCGTATTCTGGTTTCCTCCCATCATCCGAAGATGTGCAGGTTAGGTGGATTGGCCATGCTAAATTGCCATTGCGTCCAGGGATGTGTCGGTTTAGGTGGAAATGCAGGGTTACGGGGGTTGGGTCTGGATTGCATGTTCTTCGAAGGGTTGGTGTTAACTCAATGGGCCAAATGTTGTGCTTCCACACTGTAGAGATTCTATGATTTTATCCATTTCTATTCTATGAATTGAACCTAGCTCCCTGGCGCTTTGAATGCTAACCACTGAGCCACTGTGTCACTCCAAACTTCTCTGGGTACAGAGCAGCATTTTAGAGATGACACCATGTCAGGGATGCTGGTCTCTTCTGGGATATCCAGGTAATGAGGAGTTCTTTCAGCTACAACCATCAGAAGAATTGGGTTAGTATTGCATCAAATGAGAAGGATATCATAGAGGCCAGATGTGTTGTTAAAGAGGCAAGTTTGGGATGACTGCACCAAAACCCATGGAGAGAGGACTTCTGAAAATCAATGCAATTGATGCCTTTTACTTGAATTGAGTATCAATCGTGTGTAGCTATACTATTCCCTTTGCACTATCTATAAAGAAGTATGGTTTATGGGGAGGGGTGATCTCAAAATGCTGGATGAAGGAGATTATTGTTGTGCAACACTCTAGACCACTGAGAAATGAAGGTCATCTAAAGCGAGGCACTCAAATTCTAGCAACAGGCAACACTTGGGACTTAAAATGTAACCCATATGGGAGTAAAATCCTCAATTATTCATAAATATCAGTCATTAATGAACTAACTACTTTAAAATACTTAACTCTCCATTGTCTGATTGAACTGTGTGTGCCTAACAAATACCTGATATTAAATATGATAGGAAGGATTTTAAGCCCAAACCAGCTTCTGAGTATTTGTTATTTTGAAACCTTGTAACACTATAAGTTGATAAGTGATTCGGAGTTAATATTTTACCACTAGATGTCTGCAGTACATTTCATAATATTTTATTTACAAGGTATGTGCAAAACACATAAAAAACTGTACTTTTTACTTTGACTCTTTCAATCCAGTTTTAAGCTTTTGAATGTTTTACTTTGATATCTGAGTGAATACTGTTGATTCCCACACTACTATTCCAGTGGTGCACCACCCATCAGCCATGTATTCATCTAGCTGAGTACTGCAACTGGCAAATAAACTGTTGGACCTCATGAAAAATGGAATGTGCTTTATAGTGTTTAGTGATTGATAGTATCTCATTTCTACATTTCATTTCAAAATAACAATATTTATAGTTAAAAAGTAAAATGTTGAAATTCTAACAGTTTCCTTTTTGTCATTACCAAATAATCGATTATGCACCCAGAAAATCCATGACTTGTATTAAACGATCTATTATTTGTGACACCCTTATAATACACTACAGCTGCATAAGGACAGTATTATTTAGTATCAGTGGCTCTGCACTCTCACTTACACATGCAAGGGAGGTGTTTGGAAGTGAGCAGCTCCACAGTATTTAAGAATAGTTTATTAAGCTGAACTGTAAGCTGTATGTAGAAGAGGGCTTGAGATTGACATGTTTGGGATTAGTTCGGCCCTACATTTTTCAGAGGTCGTCTCCATGGATCTCAGAGGCTGTGAAATAAATGGGCCTTGCTTTAGCAGCTGGCCAAATGTATGAAACCAATACATAACATTTAATTCCACTGTCTGCATAGGGAGAACACAGATTATTCAGTTATTTGATTAATACAGGAATGAGTTTCTACTTGACCAAAACTATTGTGCTCTATTAATCATTTGACCTTTATTTTGAATAAAAGGTTTTGGGAGGGAAAAGAGAATAATTTACATGGCAGAAATACTGTCTCAGTATATCTTGGACATGAGATCAGCCATAAATTGGAGAAGAAAGAAATGATAAATCAGTGGTTAAAGAATAAGTCTCAATGTCAAGACATTTTTATAAATTAAACATTAATGAAGAATTAGGATTCCCCTTAGTGTAGTTTTCTTCATGTTTATATCTGCTGATTAAAATATGTGCATGCATTTTTGTTTAATTAGTGTAGTTCACTGACCTCACTGGGGAGGAGAGTGGTGGGGGCAGGTGTTGGGGTTATCTAGCTATTGGGTATGACCATTGCACCAAGAAATTAACAAGCTAACACTGAAGCACCCTGAGTTACTGAAAAAAACCCTCTAACATTAATTCAGCTATTTCACACTATCATCCTTAATATGTTCTCTCTGTTAGTTTCCCTTATTATTTCATCATCAGTTATCACACAAAACAAAAATAGTTGATAAATTGGCAGAAATAATCAATCAGACTGATCGCAGTTATTACTAATAGTTTGTTGTCTTTTACAGTACATTGTGTTATGCTTTAAATACTAGAAAAGGAGCTCTGCCAATCTCGTTAGCGATAAGTAATGAAGAAAAAATATTTCTTTCAGGGATTCATGATAGGGAGTGACGATTTATTAAAAGAATACAACCAATGTGCCCAGTAGACATGTTTGAGTTACTGACTCTCTGATATCACAATGGTTTGATGTGAATGATTGGGAGCAGAGTGACAAGGATGTTTTTAACACTCGGTACTATGTAATGAGGATAGACTGACAGAATCTGCCTTGTTCATGCTAGGAAAAATATGATATGGCGTGATTCAAGTTTTTAAAATGCCACAAGGTAGGGATAACGCAGATGAAAGCAGGTTATTTAACTTCAAATTTGATTGTCGTACTACAGCACTCGAGTACAAAATTGACAAGCCTCAAGCAAGAGATTAGAAAAAAATTGCGTTTTCCCCATAGACTTGTAGATATGTAGAACAGATTCCTATCAAAAGTAGTTAACATTATGTTGATTAAATACCATAAAAAGACCAGGACAAAATACCTAATTGTGAAAGAGATTGAATTTACATGAATATGTATATGATCAAATAACGACGGTTCCAAGAAGTGATATGGGGCATACTTACTTGGGACCAAAGGAACAGGTCAGGACTTGAGAATGGTAGACAGATATCCTGGTGGTTTTGCTCAACAGTCTTTGGACTCAAGAGAAGACAACACTGAAATTCCTTCTCGTGGAAATAATCCAAGTTTTTTTGGCCCTTGAAGCAGATTGAATAACTTGGGGAGAACATAGGCATGTACATCCGGATATTTATTTCAGGTCTATTGAAAAAAAGTCAAATTAGTGGAGTGCACATTTCGAATGATTCTCACCCTAAGAGTTATATTGATAGAAAATAGATTGCCACTGGGATATTAGTACTTTGTATATGTTTACATATTGTTGAATGTAGCTATTCGTGATATTAAGCTTGTTTCTAGTTTACCTCTGGCTAGGCCAAGGTTTTCAATGTTACAATGCTATTGCCAGTTTGCTGTGACTGAACTAAGAAGAACTGCTGACTTACTTCAATGTACAGTGTGACAACTGCTCAAGTGTGTTTGGTGCATTGAACGTTGCCTGTTCCATTTAATGTTGACTGAGGTAACTTTGAAAAACAACATTCAAGTAGAATTAATTTCCACAGAAGCAGTAGCTATCTTGGTTTCATATAAGATAAATATAATGAATGTTTGAAGGCTTTGGAACACTCTTACTATGAAAAAGGGGCTATATAAATGCACATTGTTATTGCTATTGTTATATTCCAAGCAGTGGCAAGCTAAAGGAATGCATGACTACCCTTTTCATAGAGTTTCACATGGCTTCTCATTGGATTCAATTTAAGCGCTGGCTTCTAAGATTTATTCTGTAATTCCAGCAACACAACAATGCAACATTTCCTTTGTGACGATTCTTATCTAGCAGTGTTAGCAGGCAAGTAGTGGAACATGTTACAATACATTTTAGTTATAGTCAGTGTTAAGGTTCACTATATTTCTAATGTGGCTGAGGGTTGAAATATGTAAACTTTCCAACATGATTTTCGAACACACTGGCATTATCAGTAAGATAAGGTGGGGAAAAAGCATTTATGTAGTCAAGATGACAAACTAATAATGCAAAGGTTTGCAAAACATGCAGAATATTGACATTATAACTGATAATCTGAGTACAGTTGTAAGGGTTAAGGTTTCATTGTCTCATCTCTCTTGAATGCTGGAAGGAAAAAAAGAATTGTGGCCCTGAAGAAGTGAAACACAAGGCTTTAAGTTGATGAGAAGATGACTGTGCCCTGGTTCACTGCCATGTTTCTGTGGGTCTTGTTGCATCAGTGTCTGTGCTCCTTTAACAATATGAATTGTATTCCTATTTCAACAAGATTAATATTTTCCCATGTCTGACATGCTTTTCATATTCACTAAGTATGGGATGTTGTACTGCAAATGATGCTTCTTTGATGATAATTTTTCTTCTCTCTCTGCAGCCTGTTCTGCTATCAGCACCAATTAAAAGGGAGGGGGAATCTCCCACAGCATCGCCAGTCTCTGCAGACGACACTCATCATTCAGACAGATATCAGGTGGGATTGGGGGAAGAACAGTATCCATTGACTGTTCTCAGAACCCAGGTGTAAAGTGATTTTTATGCATTTCCAGCCAATGTTCCAACTATTTTGATTCTTTTAAAGGGGAAGAGCTGTCATTATCAGGACATCTATTCAAAAAGAATCTCATCAACAGGACAGAATTTATATTGAGTGTGTCACCAATAGGATTCACTTTACGATCAGGGCTTCATTCAAATGGAAAATCTCATCAGCAAGGCCTATGTTAAATGGGAATTTTCAGTAGCAAGATCCTTTTTAGAAATCACAATCTTACAATAAGTAAAAGTAAAAAGAGCTTCCAGAGTGAATACTGTGAATGTGCAGCAATGACCTCAATATGAGTCATATGCAGTTTTCATTTCTTCCAAAAAAAGACAAAAGAATGTGATATGTCTTGAAATGTTGCAGAGACTTCATTGTTGTTTGTCAGACAGCACAATTCATTTCCTACCACAAGATCTCAAGGATTAGGTTGAATCTGGTTGACTCTTAAATACCCCTGGAATGGCCAAGAAAGCCACTCAGTTGTAACTAATAATGTCACAGTCAGATAAAACTTGATGCACCACCCAACAACAACCAAGGCACTAGAAATGACAATAACGCATGCAGTCCCATCGACCTTCCAAAGTCCTCCCAACATCTGTAGGCTAAGATTGGGAGAATTATTCCATGGACTAGTCAAGCATAGCTTGGTGTAGAGCTTGGAGTAGCTGTAAAACTCTACACTTGGTGTGGAGCTTCATAGAATAGAATCCCAGCAGTGTGGGAACAGGCCATTCAGCCCATCAAGTCCACACCACCCCTCCGAAGAGCATCTCCCTGTCCCACCCCATCCCTGCATTTACATGGCCAGTCCACCCAACCTACATAACCATGGACACCACTGGGCATATTAGCTTGGCCAATCCACTTAACCTGCACATCTTTGGACTGTGGGAGGAAACCCACACAGACACTGGAAGAAAGTGCAAACTCCTCATCGTCGCCTGAGGTTGAAATCAAACCCAGGTCCCTGGTGCTGTGAGGCAATGGTCCTAACCACTGAGCCACCAGTCTGCCCCAACACTCATGGAATCGTACCTAACAATGTCCCAGATATTATCTTCACAATCCTGTTCTACTGACAGCACAGGTCAGCACACTGGCATACAGTTGTGACTTTTTGCTGATTCCCACCTAAACCCTCAGCTGGAAATTCAGTTCTCCACCAGGTTCTACATGGAGGATGAATTGAGGGTGGCAAGAGCACAGAATGTACTTTAGGTAAGGAATTTCAATGTCTAAAACCAATACAAGCTTGGTGGTAACTGAGTTGTGTCCTAAAGGACATGGCTGCTAGACTGGACTTATGGCAGGTGGTGAGGGAACCAATAGTTGGAAAGACTTGCTTGACATCATCTTTGCAGGTCTACCTGGAGCAGATGTACATGCCCAAGACTATCTCTGCACTCCTGACATATTCAGTCATGAATGGGGGTGCATTTAAACAATTCATAGGAGGAGGAGACTCCAAATAAATGCCCATATCTTTAATGATGGGGGAGCCCAGCACATTTCACCAGTCCAGGTAAAGAAGATATCTTCAGCATGATGTGCCAAATTCATGATATCGTGGTCTCCTACTGAGATCTGGAGTGTCTCAGATTCCAATCTTCAGCCAATTCCATTCACTCCGTGTGAAATCACAAAAAGGCCAGAGATACTGGAAAGTTTATGGGCCCTGATAACATTCTTGTAATAATACTGAAAACTTGTATTTCAGAATAATCGTGCCCCAAGCTAAGCTGTTCCAGTACAGCTATAACACTGGCATCTACCTGACAATGTGGAAGATTGCCGAGGTATGTCCTGTATACAAAAAGGAGAAAGTGAGGACTGCAGATGCTGGAGATCAGAGCTGAAAATGTGTTGCTGGAAAAGCGCAGTAGATCAGGCAGCATCCAAGGAGCAGGAGAATCGACGTTTCGGGCATGAGCCCTTCCTGAAGAAGGGTTTGCGCTTTTCCAGCAACACATTTTCAGCCCTGTATACAAAAAGCAGAACAAGTCCAACAGACTAATACTGCCCAATCAGATTACTCTCAATCTTCAGAAGAGTGATTAAAGTTGTCAATGACAGTGCTATCAAATAGCACTTACTCAACAATTATCTGCTTGCTGATGTACAGTTTGGATTTGCCAAGTGCACTGAACTCCTGACCTCATTACATATAGGACCAAAAGAATTGAATATAAAAAGGAATTTCCTTGGTATCAAGGCAGCATTTTACCTCATACAGCATTAAGTAACTCCAGAGCCAAAAAGAGTAATGTTGGAAAAGCACAGCCGGTCAGGCAGCATCCGAGGAGGCTGAGAGATAAATGGGAGGGGGGGGGTGGAGTTGGAAATGTGATAGGTAGCTGAAGGTGGGGGAGATGGTGATAGGTCAGAGTGAAGGGTGGAGCAGATAGGTGGGAAGGAAGATGGACAGATAGGACAGTTCAAAATTGCTCTCGATGTGGTCTCCTCTACATTGGGGAGATAGGACGCCAATTTGCAGAACATTTCAGAGAACATTGCCAGGACACATGCACTAAACAACCCCACTGCCCCGTGGCTGACCACTTCAACTCCCCCTCCCACTCTACCAAAGACATCAAGTCCTGGGTCTCCTCCACTGCCAGATTCTACCCACCTGACGCCTGGAGGAAGGATGCCTCGTCTTTCACCTTGGGACCCTCCAACCAAACGGGATCAATGTCAATTTCACCAGTTTCGTATTATCTCCTCCCCTCCACCTTATCCCAGATCCAACCCTCCAACTTGGCATCGCCCTCTTGAACTGCCATAGAGTCATAGAGAAGTACAGCATGGAAACGGACCCTTCGGTCCAACGTGTCCATGCCGACCAGATATCCCAATCCAATCTAGTTCCACCTGCCAGCACCTGGCCCATATCCCTCCAAACCCTTCCTATTCATATCCCCATCCAAATGCCTCTTAAATGTTGCAATTGTACCAGCCTCCACCACATCCTCTGGCAGCCCATTCCATACACATACCACCCTCTGTGTGAAAAAGTTGCCCCTTGGGTCTCTTTTATATCTTTCCCCTCTCACCATAAACCTATGCCTTCTAGTTCTGGACTCCCCGACCCCAGGGAAAAGACTTTGTCTATTTATCCTATCCATGCCCCTCATAATTTTGTAAAAACCTCTGTAAGGTCACCCCTCAGCCTCTGACGCTCCAGGGAAAACAGCCCCAGCCTGTTCAGCCTCTCCCTGTAGCTCAGATCCTCCAACCCTGGCAACATCCTTGTAAATCTTTTCTGAACCCTTTCAAGTTTCACAACATCTTTCCGACAGGAAGGAGACCAAATTGTCCTACGTGTCCATCTTCCTTCCCACCTATCTGCTCTGCCCTCCTCTCTGATCTATCACCATCACCCCCGCCCTTCATCGACCTATTGCATTCCCAGTTACCTTTCACCAACTCCACCCTCCCTTCCATTTATCTCTCAGTCCCCTGGGACCCTCCCCACATTCCTGATGAAGATCTTAAGCTTGAAACATCAACTCTTCTGCTCTCTGATGCTGCCTGACCGGACAGAGTTTCACAAACTAACGAAGAAATAGGAGCAGGAGTAGGCCATTTGTTGCCTCAAGCCTCCTTTGCCATTCAACAATGGTAGCGGATCTTTTACCTCAATGCCATTTTCATGCCCTATCCCCATATGATGTCTTGACAACTTCAATGTTGAGAAATTTATTGATATAGATTGATAATGCCTTGTGCATGCTCAGTGACTGAGCTTCAACAGCCATCTGGACAGCTAATGCTGAAGATTCATCATTCTTTGAGTGAAGACATTAATCATCTAAGTCCTAAAAGGACTAGCCCATATTCTAAGACAATTCCTTGTTTTTGGACCCCTGCAACCAGAGGAAAGATCCTTCCTGTAGCTACCCTGTCAAGCCATGGAAGAAATTTGTAAATTTCAATGAGATCCTTTCTCATTCTTCTGAGCTCAGAAGAACAGCTTCGTCAATGTTTCTCATAGAACAACCCTCAACCACGTGGCATCAGTCTGATAAACCTTGGTTGCACTCACTCAATGGCTAGCATATTCTGCCATAGGACACCAAAACCATACACAACATCCATGTGTTGTCTCAATAAGGCTCTGTAGCTGGATGAAAATTGGGCAGTTCCATGTGAACATTCATCCAGTTGCCTAAAGTGATATGCCCTGGCATCATTCGAAATGAAGTAAAAACAATAACTGCAGATGATGGAAACCAGATTCTGGATCAGTGGTGCTGGAAGAGCACAGCAATTCAGGCAGCATCCAACGAGCAGCGAAATCGACGTTTCGGGCTTTTGCCCGAAATGTCGATTTCGCTGCTCGTTTAATGCTGCCTGAATTGTTGTGCTCTTCCAGCACCACTGATCCAGAACCATTCGAAATGAAGTTGGACTCATGTCTCCACTTGAAGTTAGACTGGACCATGCCATCATGGGCAAGGTAAGGCAATAACTAACCATTGCATAAAGTAACCTCTGCTGTTTTGAGTCATAATCTTGTGGTGAACTAGGTAGCTACATTGAGAAGTTGTGAACAGGAATTCCCAGTGAAGGAAGCAAAAGCAGAAAAAAAAATAGGGTTTTGCAATGGAGGAAAAATATCCTTTAAAAGAATGCTTAAATAGTGCATTGTTTCTTGTTTTTCGTAGCCAGCAAAACTGTAAAAATAATGTACAATAAAAGTATTATGTGAAAGCCCATTTGGATCACATAAAAGTCCTATAGGCTTAAGAAGATTGGTCAATAAAAATCGTCATTATAATTAAAGAAAAGAGCTTTAACATAGGCAGGCTCTTGACACTAAACAAAGTTTTCATAATTTTTAATTACAGCATTAAGCTTAAAACCAAAAAGAAAATCTTTAAGCATTTATTTTCCAATTTCTTCTAACCCAGAGGCTTTAACTTATCCTGATATATTGCTCCTCTGGCATCAATAGCTCTCCATTATTTTGATCAAGCAACCATTCATATGTTAACTTGGGTGGTGAGTTTTAGCAAGCTATTCAATCACAGGGATCATCATAGTCAAACTGATCTGTTCTCAGCCTTACTTCACACATGAGCTCTTGGATAATGATAAAGATCCAGAAGCAGGGTTGATTTACCTTTCTGATAAGAAATAAAAGTTATTATTAGAGCAAATAACGATGATGATAAAGTGCTTATTTGGTGGAGGCAAAAACTGCCTTACTTGCTTAATATTATCGTGTTGATAAAAAATATATGAACTAAGCACAGAACTATCACATTTTTACTTGGCAGAATTTTAGCTGTCAAATAAAAAGATGAGAAAATAAAATGTTTCTTGGTATGAAGTTGGAACATCACTGAAGTAATGTTAATTCTTTTGTTTGATTTCAAAATGAATTATTGTAAAAATAGATTTAACATACTTTGCTCATTTATTGCAATTACAATTTTGTGTAAATATTCACATTCCACTCTTTGTGTACTGATTTGTTTGTGCCTGTTTCATGTCACAGATACTTAAAAGAAAAATGACATCAACAAAGCTAAGAAGTGTTTACTCCTCTTGCCACATGAGTGATTAGTGCAAAATCCCATCACTATGTTTAAGCGTCTCCAAAACACATTGTCAGAAAATGCACACAAACTGTTTTCCTCACTTAACACATACTCCACATTTGCAACTTATTCAAGATCAAATTTTAATTGGATCAAGTTTTAGGCAAAGGTTGATCAAGCCATTGCTTAAAGGCCTTAGCTGCGTGCAGGGGTAATGCGGCAAGTTAACAGACTGAAATAAACAGGATTTGGAGCTGCCAGTGTTGGACTGGGGTGTACAAAGTTCAAGATCACACACCAGGTTATAGTCCAACAGGTTTATTTGGAAGTACTAGCTTTCGGAGCACTGCTCCTTCATCAGGTGGTTGATGCTCCAAAAGCTAGTGCTTCCAAATAAACCTGTTGAAATATACAGGCTTTCAGTATACAGAATGGTCAGCTTCCTACTGCTTTACCATGGAGAAACGATATGAAAAGTTATATAGTGATAAGCAAAGAGTCCCCACCCTACTGACGGTTTTATCTCTCTAGGTTTCATAAGTGAGCTAGACTGGCTGGTCAATTATCAACTGTCCTGAAACCTGCCTAACTTAGTATCAAGCTTATCTGCGCGCTTAGGGGGTTAATTGGGATATGGATTTCCATTGCTGGCATATCATTTTGGAGATACCTGAATTCAAAAGAAATCTCACTGGGTGGTCATCTTGACCCTAAAGGGCTCATTTACTTCTAAGATCTCTCCCTCATCTCCCCAAAAAGAGGACAGTCCATGTAAGGAAAGCAACTCTATATTGTGTTCCCTCACTGCAATAATTTAGTAAATGTCTGACCTTTATTTATTTCTGTGTTATTGCACTTCCCTTCCTCTATTAATATAAATTCAGTAAATTGTCAATCCCTTAATGTGGATTTTTTTGCTTTTATTGATGATGATATTACATATAAAATAAAAAAGTTTGTGATTTATGTTGAAACTGTTATTCAAACTGAAACTGCACCTTGAGGTTATGCAATGAGCAAGTTAAATTTTGTTTACATAGAAGAAAAAAGGAGAGTGACAATTCTATCCCAGAACAATAACAAATACCACAAGTGAAGAGGGTATTCTTTAGACTCACAGTTCTTATAATTATGCAATTGGTCCTTGAGGACTTTCCTCTACCTGCTTGATGCTCAGTAATTACAAAACAAATTATTTTTTAGAGATTCCATTTCATTCAAGAGGCCAACATACTGCACTGAAAACTCTGCTCACATTCTGACAACTAAGACAAATTATAGAACAGCACCTGAGACACTCCACAATATTCTAAAACCATATTCAACCTTCTTAATAAAACAATTCACAACATAACTTTTTAAACAAAATCTGCTTACCTAATAGATTAATTGTTTACAGACAAATAGTCAAATAGAATTGAAAACTGCACCTCCAGTCATTTTCAGTGGCAAAAGATCAGATGGGAGAACAGTTGGTTTTATTTTATGTGGTGAGTGGTTGTTATACTTAGGAAAGGCAAATAATAAAGTATAGAATGGAGACAAGTTTTCAAGCAATTATTTACAGAGTTGTACATTAAAAACATGCTCTGCTTAACCAAACAACATTAATTTAATGAATCCCCAGTTATACCCACCACTTGCATTCAATTAATTGCAATTAATTATTGTGATTTTGAATGCACTGCTTGAAAGGGTGGTGGAAACAGCATGAATAATTTCTAAAAAGGAATTAGATACAAACATGAAAAAGAATTAAATTGCAATTCTTTATGGAAAAAAATGGGAATGTGGGACTTATGGATAGCTCTGTTGAAGAGCTAGTACCAGCATGATGGGCTGAATAGCCTCTTGTGTCCTGTATGCTTTATGATTCTATTCCTACAGTGAAAAAAACCCTTGTGCCCACGAACTAACTGTTGTTTGAGTATCTCAGCAAGTGATTATTGGATCCTCACTCTTCTAATTATAAATAGTTTGGATAATTGACATTCTCATGCAGTTGATGAAAATGTGTGCTTTACTGGTTGTGCTATCATTATCCTCCTTTCGCGCAGAAGAGACATGAATGTCCAAGAATCTTCTTTTCATGAGGCCGCCTTTCAAGATCATTTGTTTTCCGCTGTCTTACGTTTGTTTGCTTTTCTCAAGTTTTTTTTCCACTTCAGGCTGGCTGTTGAGTCATTTATGTTAAAATGTTGCCTAAGTGTTCACTATGCAGGAAAAATAATAAGCATATCTGCTGCTCAGTTGTTTATAGATAGTCTATAAATGTGGCCTTGTCAATATTCTGAAAACAAACAAATAAATTCTGGTTCTCAGTATTTTCCTTATACAATGATGGTTAGATGCTGCTGAATTTTTGATTTTACAGGTATGCTCGCAAAACAGCTAACGATTGATGCTAAATAATATACAACATGGATGTCATTCCCACTTTTTGAATACCGCACTACTGTTGATGTGAAATGGTTATTCTTTAGGTTATATGGGCATGATAAGTGGGTGTACCCTTCATTCAACATTAAGTCATCATAATCTCACACATTTTGCTGGGGTGATGCTTGTAAAATGAGGACGTTTTATTTTTAAAAATTAGTATGGTATATATTGCCATCAAACATGATTTAGAAAACTGTTACAGCCCACTGGAGCAGTGTGTAACATCATCTAAACTTCATCTGAAGTTCCTCAATTGAATCTTGTAATTTACTCAGATTAATATTCATCTGTGCTTAAAAAAAGCAGAAAACTAGTTCATCTTTTGGATTTTAAAAAAATGTCACATTAAAAGCTACTTATTGCCCACTGACAAATATTAGCTATCTTTTCCCCAGTTCCAATGAATGGCTATTCATAAAATCCTATCCAGTCTCAGCTTGGCTAGATAAGAATAAAAAGTTGATGCAGATTTTTTTTTTCCAATTATATGTGTAGCTGATCAAAACTGACTTTGTTTCCTTTAAGTTTTCAATGCATCAAATATGTTAAATCAATTCCGTGTAATGATTGAGCAAAACAAATTAATGATCTGGTACAGAAATCAGACTCTGATTCAGAAGGGGTTTTAGTTCAAACAGTAGATGATAGGGGAACTGCGTTCAGTGCTGGTTTGCTGCCACCTATCGGCCAACAGACGCACGCGCACCTTGTACTTTGCACTTTCACCTTGCGCTCCCTGGTCACGTGACCCCGCTGTTTCCAAGGCCTGGCGTAAGCTGAGCAAGATGCCGCTTCTTGGTTTGAATCTAATGACATCCTCTCTGTTTCTGTGATCTGCTCGGATTGGATTATAAAAGTGTAAAGTGTCCAGGTGCTACATTCATGCCAAGCAATATTAACAGGTCATCCTACTTTAATCCTGCTATGGACCCAGCAATAATGGAGGATACAGAACAGACCAATGGCAAGGAGGAAGTAGGTTTTGTTTACATCCTGTACAGTTGGGCAATGAGAAAATCCACTGCAATCTATCTGCTTCAGGCATATTTTTCACAGATATTCAAATAGAATCTGACAGTTAAAGTGACTCATGTTTATTTTTCACCTTTCTTTTCTGCTTCTCTTTAGACATTTTTGCGAGTAAGGTCCAACAGGCAAGCAAGGCTGAATGGTAAGGTTATGTTGACTGATAACACCAACTTTTTAAAAATATTGATTTGGAAGCAAAAACCAAGTTTTTTTTTAGAAAGTGGGGTTGGAATTGACGTGATGTCTTTTGAAAATGAAACCCAAATATATGCTTGAAAGTTGTAACCGTTCACTGTTTTCCATTCTTGAGCTTTCCATTTTGATTAATGGGCAAACTTAATGTTAAGTTGAGTAACTTTATGTCTTTATTCTGAGTGAGAGGAAGTGACACATCATGAGTTGCTGTGCTAGAACCAAGATAATGTACAGATTCAATATTAACACCTACATGATTCCTTCTAATCTTCAATAGTTCTCTAAGTAATATAGGAACAGAAGTAAGCCATTCAGCCCCACAAAACTGTTCTGCGATTCACTGAGATCTTGGTTGATCATAAACCAGATGAGGTATTAGGGCAAATGGCCAAAGTTTGTTCGAAGAGGTATTCTTTGAGGAACTTCTTAAAGGAGAAATGTGAGCCGGAGAAATAGTGAGGGCATTCTATTAAAAATAAAATTTCTTAGCAATCAACTCTAAAGAGCGCTCACATCGTGACTATCTATGCTGTTGACCAATACTATCACAAAACGGAATGAAGGCATGACCATTAAACTCATGACCATCAAGTTGTCAAAAATACTCGTGCATTCTTTAAATAAAAAAAACCAATGTTTCTTCAGTTAATGAATGGTGTCGTTCTGAAGTTCATTCTTTAAATAAATAATTGAGGCTTTATGTACCATCCACCCTGGACAAAATTACTATCCTCGGACTTTAAAGCCTGAGTTTATGTCTGCTATCCCATCGTGAGGTGTCCCAGCCCCTCCAAACACTGCCACGATTGTCACATCAGTGTCTGCCCTCCTGTTTCAGCTCTACTCGGTGCCTGATTCATCCCCTTCACTGTCCATTTCCACCTCTGTTATGACCCAAGTATATATTCTCTGATTACAGGATCTCCTGTACACATTACATTTATTTCTTAGTTGTTGCTAATATGTTTGAATCATGGAAAACCTGAAAGACGATTTGCTATATTCCTTTAACAGCTGTTCAGGTTTGAATTTCTCTCAATAAGATTAGGGTCAGAAATGTGGAGAATAAGATACCTCGATTTGAATAGCAACAGCCTCATTGAGAGGCTTAAGCAGATTAATAAACTGCAAAACCAAGATGGATTAGTTAATAACTGAATTGCTTTTGATACTTAATAAATATGAACAGTGTGTATGGAGTTGTTATTTAGTTTTCCTTCTCGAGTGTTTAGTTGCTAAAGTGGGTAGAGTGTGAAAAGTGCAGCTCATTGGACATGTTTGATTTTTACTGAAAATGGAAGATGAAAAGAAGCATAAGACACAAAATCTTACTACTAGCTAGGATAACCCGGCATGCTAGGTAGTGAAGAAGGTGTTTGGTATGCTTGCCTTTATTGGTCAGTGCATGGAGTGTAGGAGTTGGGCTGTCATGTTGTGGTTGAACAGGACATTGGTGAGACCACTTTTGGGATACTGGTCCTTTCTAGTCTCCCTGCTATAGGAAAGATGTTTTGAAACTTGAAAGGGTGCAGAAAAGATTTACAAGGATGTTGCTGGGGTTGGAGAGTTTGAGCTAAAGTGAGAGGCTGAACAGGTTGGGTCTATTATCCCTGGAGCATTGGAGGCCAAGGGATGACCTTATAGAAATTAATAAAATCACAAGGGACATAAATAGGACGAATAGCCAAGGTCTTTTTCCCAGAGTAGGGGAGTCCAAAACTAGAGTGCATGAGTTTAAGGTGAGAGGGGAAAGATTTAAACGGGATCTAAAGGGCATTTTTTCACTGACAAGATGGTGTATGTATGGAATGAGCTGCCGGAGGAAATGGTGGAGGCTGGAATAATTACAACATTTAAAAGGCATCCGGATGGGTACATGAACAGGAAGGGTCAAATGCTGGCAAATGAGATCAGATTGATTTAGGATATCTGGTCAACATGAATGAGTTGGACTGAAGGGTCTGTTTCCATGTTATACAACTTTGTGACTCTGTAATGTAAATTTTTAATGTTTACTCTGCTGACACAATAGTACCAAAACAGCTAAAGCATCGTTGGAATAAAGAAAGAACATCAATTGACAATCATTGTCTTGTTTGGGTGACATTTACTTAGAAATGACTGTATGAATCAGAGCAATTGTGTTTATGATATACAGGGATATGTATGAGGTTTGCATGTCATTTGTTTCCATATTGAATAGCATTATTAGTTAGATAGCATGTTCCACCTACAAAAACTGTAATTGGCTATTTCGAGATAATCCATTCTGTCTGTCTTATTACTTTTTCTATCATTACCTTTCATGATTATGACTGTAACATTGTTATGTTTTGTACCTCAAAGGTTATGGGTAATGTGGGTTTGACTCCACATCTGAACTAATTTGAGATATATTCCAAATGTCAAATTTCTGTTTCGTTCATATGCATTTGGTTTCATGTTTCTTCATTCCTCTCTGTAATATTGGACTTTGGTAGCCCTCCACACATAATTGTCATTGCCGTGTCAGTCTGATAGAATTGCAGCATGCTACACAGTAAAGATTGGAAGCTAAATAGTTGAAAGAAATTTGTCGGAAACATCCTGAGTGCAACAAGTGTAATTGCATGTTTTATGTGGGATCGTACACAGGTTTAGTTAGCTATATTACATACAAGTCTTGTGTTACATGAAGAATGAGATCGTATAGAAAGTGCAAGCTGATGTGTGAACCTACTGTAAGCCAACAGTTCAATCTTTGGATTTGCAATTTGGAGAGAGATGGAATCTTCTCAGTAAATGCATCTTCCTTACTGAAACCATTCTCTCATAGCTGATTGATAAAAGACTGTCTTTGATTTAGAGGGCAGAATTTAATGGTTCTGATGAGGGTCTCACCTTCTGGCTGGTGAATAGGTTGGAAACTTGTCACCTGTTGGGAGGATTTGCTGGAATTGACCCCTTTGCTGGCCAATTATATAATCCCTACAGTGTGGAAACAGGCCATTTGGCCCAACAAGTCCTCACCGACCCTCCAAAGAGTATCTCAGCCAGACCCATTCCCCCTACCTCTATTACGCTACATTTCCCCTGACGAATGCACCGAGCCTACACATCCCTGAATACTATGGGCAATTTAGCACAGCCAATTCACCTAACCTGCACATCCTTGGATTGTGGGAGGAAACCGGAGCATCTGGAGGAAACTCACGCAGACAATGGAAGAATGTGCAAACTTCACACAGACAATCGCCCGAGGCTGGAATCCAATCCGGGTCCCTGGCTCTGTGATGCAGCAATGCTAACCACTGAGCCACCATGCCACCCATAAAGCCCAATGTCCAGCTTTCCTCTGGATTAAAGAATCCGAGACTCTCAAATTCGTCTTGTCATCAGCATCACCAGGAACAGTGGCAACTGTTGGCACTGCGCACACCAGAGATGCAAGATCAGTGATGTATGAGAGGATACTAGACTGGGCTACATGGGAGAAGGTGCTACAAAGGGCAAGGTGCTACTTTCAGCCACCCACCCTCATTCCTGATGGTGGATCCCTTGGGCAGATAATGGGCAGCTTTAACAGAAGGGAATGCCGCCTTCCTCCTGCCCAGAAGCTTGTAGTCAGACTTGACAGAAATTTATTTTAGGGTGCCGACTCCTTTGATTGCCTCCCTCTGGTTGAATACCAGTGGTTGGTGAGGCTTTTGCATGGACATTAATTGCCTGTGTCAGGGCTTCTATGCTGGGGTGCAAGTGTGATGAACGATCTTGTCCTGACTTGATGACATGGAAATGGAAAGACAATGGGTGTGTCTACACCCCATATCTGTCGTCCTAATTTAATGTACCCTGGTCCGTGTGCCACCACCACCCCCTCCAATATGCTCAAACTTGCTCCTGGGCTGGGACAGTTGGTTAGGACGGTTAGTCATAGTATGGTTTCATTTGAATTCCAGAGTATTCATAAAAGGTATATATCAAAAAGATGGAATATGCTTTTTGTTTTAAATAGAACTTTTAGGTCTATAACTTGTTTTTGGGTGTTGAATTTAAATTAAGTTCTCACATTTTTAACCTGACTACCATACTGCAGCTTTGGAGCTGAAGCTCACAATCTGTACTTCTGTGGGCATTACAGTGTTTTGCCTCAAAAGCATGTGCAGTAAAATATTGAACTTTTGTTGGAAATCACCTGTATATTATTTCCTCAAACATTTTCAGTAATGCCTCAGTAATTAACCTCCCAGCAAGAGTATTGTTGTAAATCAATAATACAGAATGGACTATATTTCTTAGCAATTTTGACAGGAGGTGGGAACATTAAAATGAACTTGATCATGAAGAATTTCCTCACATAAGATTAAAGCACTGTTTGAAAAATAAGAAATGCTCTGAAATTATTCCATGATATGCTGAAGTCTGCTATGAGGTATGCAGTAACATAATCAAGGGCATGTTTGATGTCATGACAATGAAGCTGGAATGCTTCATCAGTCTCCCCTTAACCTAAGATGTGTTGCTTCATTAAAAGGTCTCTGGCCAGTAAGCGCCATGAATAAAAACCAAGTTACATTAGCTGCTGGAAATCTGAAATGAAAATAGGAAATGCAGACAGCTCTCAGCAGATCAGGTAGCATCTTTTGAGAGAGGAAGTTATATTTAATGCATTATGAAAGGTTATTGATCAAAGATGCTAACCCATCCTTCTCCACAGATGCTGTCTGACTTACTAAAAACCAAAAGAACTGCAGATGCTGTAAATCAGAATGTGATTAGAAATCACAGTTAATGTTTCAGGTCCAGTGACCCTTCCTCAGAACTGATGGTAGCTAGGAAAATTTCAGTGTACATGTAGAAGATAGGGTGGGTGGAGGGAGCAAGAAGTAAACAATAGATAGGTGTAGAGACCAAAGAGACAGAAGAACAGTTGGACAAACAAAGGAGTCGGTAACAATCTGGCTGAGAAGGTGAATAGCTGTTGTTGGAGACTGTTAGTGGCTAACAATAGGTAGTGTATAATGGCAGACTATGTGATAACAAGGCCTGGTGTGTATGGTAGGGGGTTAGGACATGGGGAGTTCAGGCCTTAAAATTATTGAATTTGTTATTAAGTCCGAGGACTGCAGGGTCTCCAAGCAGAAAATGAAGTCTTGTCCTCCCAGCTGGCGCTGAAGTACTGCAACAAACCTGAGACAGAGATATTGGCCAGGGAGCAAAGTGGTGTGTTAAAGTGGCAGGCAACTGCAAGCTCTGGGTCTTTTTATGGGCAGAACGTAGACGTTCTGTGAAGTGGTCATCCAGTCCACGCTTCATTTCCTCAATGTAGAGGAGACCACTATATGAGCAATGAATGCAGTAGATTGTGAGAAGTGCAGGTAAAGTGGTCCTCCACTTGGAAGGTATGTTTGGGCCCTTGGATACTGAAGAGTGAGGAGATACATGGGCAGATGTTACACCTTCGGCCATTGCAAGGGAAGATGTCGTGGGGCTGTAGGGCAGTTGGTAGTGAAGGAAGAATGGACCAGGTTGTCCTGGAGGGAATGGTCCCTGCAGAACATGGACAGTGGAAGGGAGGGGAATATATTTCAGGTGATGGCATCTTCTGCTGGGACCGTACTCTCCGGGACACCCTGGTCCACTCTTCCTTCACTTCCAACACTTCCCCATAGCCCTGTGATACCTTTCCCTGCAACCACCAAAGGTGTAACATTTTAGGTTGTAAGTTTGCTCTCTGAGCTGGTAGATTTGTTCTCAGATGTTCTGTCACCATGCTAGGTAACATCACCAGTGAGCCTTGAATGAAGCTTCAGCGGAGGCTCACTGTTGATGTTAGCTAGCATGGTGACACAATGTCTGAGAACAAACCTCCAGCTCAGAGAGCAACCTGAACCTCAACCTGAGCTACAAATCTTCTCAAAATTGGCTGTAACATTTGCCCATTTACCACCTCCTTCCTCAGAATCCAAGGGTCCAAATACATCTTGCAGGTGGAGCAGCCGTTTACCTGCACTTGTCACAATATAGTCTACTGCATTCACTGCTCACAATGTGGTCTCCCCCACATTTGGGAAATGAAGCATAGAGTGGGTGATCGCTTCGCAGAACCTCTACATTCTGCCCGCAGAAAAGATCCTGAGCTTCCAATTGCCTGCCACTTTAACACACCACATTGTTCCCTGGCAACATCTCTGTTTCAGGTTTACTGCAGTGTTTCAGACAAGCTGAAAGAACAACACCTTTTTTTTTGCTTGGGGACCCTGCAGCCCTCTGGACTCAATCACAAGTTTGATAATTTTAGGGCGTGAATTCCCCCATGTTCTAGCCCTATACCACACACACCAGTCCTTGTATCACATAGTCTGCCATTGCATATTACCTATTGTTAGTCATTAAAAGTCTCTATCAACATTTATTCACCCTCGCAGCCAGATTGTCATCGACTCCTTTATTTGTCCAACTGTTCTTCTGTCTCTTTAAGCTCTATGCCTACCTACCATTTACTCCTTACCCCCCCCCCCCCCCCCCCCCCCCCCATCCTATCTTCTGCATATAAATCAACATTTTCCGAGCTGTTATCAATTCTGAGGAAGGATCACTAGACCCGAAATGTCAACTGTGATTTCTATTCACAGATGCTGTCAAATCTGTTAAGCTTTTCCAGCAAATTTTGTTTTTGTTTCATCTTGACTTTCTGATTGTTTCCGGCATTTTCTGTGTGTATTTCAGTTTATGGAATATTTGCCTTTTACTTAAAACAGGTATTCTTGTTTTTTATTTGCTCGTGCTGAGTGTTTTGGCAGCTAGTGCCCAATGGCAGGCTTATCCGATTGAGCTATTTGACTTAAACTGAATTACTAATGTACTGACGTATTTTCTTCAAGCAGTCACCTGAATCAACAGGTATTGTTTCCACCTCTGCATTATTCAGTGAAATCACTGGTTGCAAGAAATTGTGTTAACCCGACATCCATTGTATAATGTGAAAGAGAAATGCTAAACAGAATTGGCTAAAACTTTTTTCATTCCAAGATAGTTTTCACTTTAAACAGAGCAACCTTTGGTAAAGGTTTGGGTTGTTAATGTGAATTGCATTTTCCTTTATGTATCTACATGCTTACTTGATATTCATTAGGATCTGGAAATCATCCTTCCCCAAAGTATGTCTACTGTGACACCAATCTAGCATATGAGCAGAGGAGTTGAGGTCTGGGGGGGGAGGAGGGAGGAGGACAGTCCTTGCCTGCTGTGTGTGGCAGCTGCCACTGTTCGATAGAGCTTGCTATTTAATGCAAAGTATCTCTTGTCAAGTTGTAGTATCTAAGTAATTGGCTGTGCAGACCTCGGGCTTTCACTCCGATCAGATGCCCAGTATTTTTTCTCTTTCAAACTGTCCCTCCACTGCCAAAATAAGTTACAGGATCTGACAATTGCTAGCCTACTAAAGGCATCCAGTGGTAATTGAAGCTGATTGATGCCTCTGGTAGGTTAGCAGTTCATATGTCCTTGGATGGTGATACCTATCTTTTTGTTTCTTGTATCAAACAACTTGTATAGTAATGAAACAGGCACAATTGTGTGCAGTTCTCCTCATGAAAAACACACTTTTTGTAGATTTATGAAATGTTAAAGTTAATCCTTTGGTAGTCATTGCAATGCACAAAAACAAACTGTCAGAAAACTAAGCCGCACTTTCTGCAGACCCACAATACACCTTTTTTCCAGTTAAGTGGAGTACTGATTTCTAACCTCAATGGCATTTACCCCTTTAGTGAATGTAATCAATGTTACAGCATTGGATCAATTTTGTAGCTCTAAAAGGATATATTTATACTTCCAGTAGAATAATACATTGGAATACCATTGTACATTCCTGTAATCCCAATAATGGTCAAAAATGAGCTAAAAGTTACCATCTATAGTCCCTGTTTGAAATCATGGAAATTTGTAACATGAAAAGAGGTTTATCGGCCCTTCACGTCCATGATTACTAACAAGTACCTAACTAACATGATGCCACCTTCCAGATCTTGACCTGTAGCTTTGTAGGTTACAAGATTTCAAGTGTACATACAACTCTTTTATTTTAGTTTTATGAGAATCTCTGCCTCTCCAGTCCTTTGACAGTGAGTTTAAGATTCCCTTGCGTGAGAAATTGACTCCTAGAATCCTGTCAAAATATCCTATTTCTTATCTTAAATATATGCAAGCTGACTCTGGACCTCTCAATAAAATGGAATTGGATCATTCTATGTTTAGATCCCTCAATATTTTATACACTTAGATCTGCTGTGTTCCGAAGAAAATTATTCCAGCCTATCCAGTTTCTCCTCTTAGTTAAAATTCTCCAATGCAGACAACGTCCTCATAAAGCTCCTCTGCAACTTCTCATGGAAAATCATATCTTTCTTATAGTGTACTGGAGACCAGAACAGCATGCAGTATTCCAGTTGTGGTTTAACTAGTGTTTTGTCCAGTCTACGCTTAATTTCCGAACTTTTATACTTCATTCGTTGGCTGATAAAAGTAAGTATCTTCAATACGTTTTGATTATTTTATCTATCAGTACATTTAGAGATTTGTAATTATATACTCATAAAGATTTGTCTATTCCTCCAAACTTCACTGTTTATACTTTATCCCGCCATTTACACATTACAATTCTCTAGACTGATTTCTATTTTCCACTGTCAGGAAGGGTCTCGGAGGACCAGAAAATGGCTGATGTAACAGTATTGTTTAAGAGGGGAGGGCGGCAAAAGGCAGGAAAGTATAGGCTGGATAGACTGTTAATCTGATGTTAGTCATTGTAAGACTTTGGACTCCTTTATTAAGGATCAGATTGCAGAGTACTTGGAAGTGCAGGGTAAAATAGGGCTGAGTCAGCATGGCTTGAAGGGGAGGTCATACCTGACAAACGTGTCAAATTTCTTTGAGGCGGTAATGAGCAATTTAGACAAAGGAGAGCCAGATCATATCTATTTGGATTTCCAGAAAACCTTTGACAAGGTGCTGGACAGGAGACTGCTAAATTAGGCAGGAGCCCACGTTGAGGGGCAAGCTATTGGCATGGATAGAGGATTGGCTGACTTGGTAGAAGGAATAAAGAAGTCCTTTTCAGGGAAGCAGCTGGTGATTAGTGGGGTTTTGGAGAGTTTGTGTTGGGACTACAGCTATTCATATTGCACATTAGTGATCTCGATGAAGGAACTGTGGGCATTGCAGCACAGTTTGTAGATGACAGAAATACAGGTGGAGGCACACGCAGTGTTCAAAAAGCATGGAGACTGGAGAAGGACTCAGGCTCGAAGCGTGGGCGAAGCTGGAATATAATGTTGGAAGTTGTGAAGTTAGGCACTTGGGTAGAAAGAATAGAGGCGTAGACTATTTTCTAAATGGGGAAAGACTTCAGAAATGTGAAGTACGAAGGTACTTGGGGTCCTAGTTCAGAATTCTCTTAAAATTAATATGTATGTTCAGTTGGCAGTTAGGAAGTTAAATGCAATTTTAGCATTCATTTTAACAGGGCAAAAATGCAGGAGCAGTGATGTACTGCTGCGGTTGTATAAGGCTGTGGTCAGACCACGTTTAGAACATTATGAATAGTTGTGAGCCCCGTTTCTAAATAAGGATTTGCTGACGTTAGAGGAATTCCAGAGGAGGTTTAAACAAGAATTATTCCTGGGGATGAAGGGCTTGACTTATGAGGAGCGGTTGAGGTCGTTGGGTGTGTACTCAGCAGAATTTAGAAGGATGATGGGTGATCTAATTGAAATTTACTGACTACTGAAAAGCCTGAGAATACAGTGGATGTGGAGGGGATGTTTCCACCAGAAGGAGAGACTAGGACTTAGGGACACAGTCTCAAAGTGAAGGGACAACTCTTTAGAATTGAGATGAGGAGGAATCTCTTCTGACAGAGGGTAGTTGATCTGTGATACTTATTGCAGCAGAGGGCTGTGGAGGCCACATCATTATAGAGCCATAGAGATGTACAGCATGGAAACAGACCCTTTGGTCCAACTTGTCCATGCCGACCAGATATCCCAACCCAATCTAGTCCCACCTGCCAGCACCCAGCCCATATCCCTCTACACCCTTCCTATTCATATACCTGTCCAGATGCTTTTTAAATGTTGCAATTGTACGAGTCTGCACCACTTTCTTTGGCAGCAGATTCCATACATGTATCATGCTTTGTGTGAAAAAGTTGCCCATTAGGTCTCTTTTACATCTTTCCCCTCTTGCCCTAAACCTATGCCCTCTAGATAAGTTCTTGATTGGTAAGGGAATCAAGGGTTATGGGGAGAAGGCAGGAGAATGGGGTTAAGAAACATCCAAGCTATTTCACAAAAATTACTGTTTAGCACTGAGCTCTGGGAAACTCCATAGGAAACAGACTTTTTTTCACTAAAATACCCGTTACCCTTTTCTTCCATCCGATGATTTACTTTTGGAATCAACTTGGAACTTTGCTCTGGATCCTGTGGGACTTTACTTTCAAGATTGGTCTGCCACGTGGGACCTGGTCAAAAGCCTTGCTGGCATAATTATAGATTAACTCAAATGCACTAAACTCATCTTTGTTAACCCCTCACAAAATATAATCATATTAATCAGACTTGAGCTTCCCATGATAAATCCTTGCTGACTGTCTTTGTTTAATCCATTTTGAAGATACTAATAAATGGATGAGGATCCAACTTTTCTCTGTACGATTTTGTGGTAATAAATTTGCACTTTAGCGTCAACAGCAAATAACCAGCTTCTTTGCATCTCGGTCTATTTGGTGCCATAACCCATTGAATGAAAAAGAACAAACCTTGCATGTGTATACTGTCTTTCCCTTTGCGCCACAGAAATCAAGTACATTCGAAGCCACAATTATAATGCAGGAAAATAGAGTAGCTAAAATAACATCAACAAAAAATTGCTTTTGTGATGTTGACTGAAAGGTTATTGTTGGGAGAAACCATTAAAGCCATGCAGTGGCTTCTTTTTGGGCCATCTGAAGGGGCAGTCATAGACTCTGTTTAATCCAAAACATTACAGTTCCAGTAGTGCAGTGCTTCTGTGGTAGACAGAATAGTTTCAGCCTCAGTGATGTGCTTAATTGTTAGAATTTGAATTGAACCCATGGTCCTTTGGTTCGGAAGTACTGTCACTGAGCCAAAACTGAATCTAATGTTGGCTCAACTTTGGATAAAATTTTGGTAACGAGGATTCCTTGTACAATTTTAAAGTTGCTGGTCTGTTGTCTTCTTCTTGTTGCTATGGATGAGTATTGTGTGCAGGGAAAGGAGAAAAGGAGTGGATCCCCAGGGGCAGGTTTGGTACCCTTGCTCTTGCTGATAAATATTAATTACTTAGACCTTTGTGTACACTACAAGACACAGTTTCAAAATTTGCAGATAGTACAAAATGCAAAGGTATTATAAAGCAAGAGGGGGGCATTGAAATGCTGTAAAATGGCATAGAAAGGTTTTTGGAATGGGTGGAATATTGAATTGGCAGATGAAATTCAATGCTGAAAAATGTGAAGTGATTCATCTTGATTGGAAGAATGAAGAAAGACAATAAAAATGAAGTATACAATTTTCAAGGAGGTGCAGGGACATGGGGACTAGGGTGTATATGTGTGTAAATACTTGAAGGTGGCAGGACAGGTGGAGAGAGTGGTTAATAAATTGTGCAGTATCCTTGTTATTTACTGGCAGATTAATGTTTTTGAACAGAGTCCAAGTCGACATTTCTAAGAAGAACTTTATTTCAGTTAACCACACTCCATGGAACTCTCACCCCACTGATTATTAGCACTCCATATTTCTAGAACTAATTCACACACAATTAACCCTTAATTCAAAGCAAAGTAGTGTGGATACTGGAAACCTGAAAGAAAAGCAAAAAATGCTGGAGAAACTCAAAGTTTCTGTGGAGGATAAAAAGTTTCTGTGGAGGATAAAAAAACAGTTACATGTTGGAGTCTGATATGACTTCAGAATCGTTTCTTGTATCATATCAGACTTGAATGTTAATTCTGTTTCACTTTTTGCAGATGCTGCAAAACTGAATTTCTCCAGTATTCTCTCTTTATTTATGTAGAATTGCACCAAATCGCCCAGTTTAACTTTCTGTTATTTGAATTCTTTTTATTTAATCAATCTGTTTAGTGATGTTATTACACACCTCTGGAGCAAGGGGGCACTTGATCCCAGGTCTCCTGGCTCAGATATGGGACACTACCACTGCATTAAGAACAGTTGTGTTTTGACACATGTCTGGAGCAAATCGGACTTTCCATTTTTTATAACCATTAACTAATATATATATAATATATATTACCTGTTCTCTCATTCCATGAGGTATTGGATATCTCTTCAGATCATATTAAATGATGATAAACATAGACATTAATTGAAGCATACAGTACAAAACTCTGGCTTTAACTGGAGTATTGCATTTGGTTCTGGGTGCTTCACTTTAGGAAAGATGTAAAGGCGTTAGAGTCAGTGCAGAAAAGACTCATGAGAATAGTTTCTTAGATTCTTAGATGATTCCCGACAGTGTGGAAACAGGCCCTTCAGCCCAACAAGTCTACTCCGACCCTCCGAAGAGCAACCAACCCAGACCCATTCCCTAACACTACGGTCAATTTAGCATGGTCAATTCACCTAACCTGCACATCTTTTGGATTGTGGGATGAAACCGGACCACCCAGAGGAAACCCACGCAGACAAGGGGAGAATATGCAAACTCCACACAGACAGCTGCCCGAGGTGGGAATTGAACCCGGGTTCCTGGCGCTGTGAGGTAGTAGTGCTAACCACTGAGCCACCGTGCTGCCCAGGGATAAGGAACTTATTAGGGGTATTCAAAATGATGAGTCTGTACAAAGGAGATGTGGAAATGCTGTACCCACTGATAGAAAACTTAAGGACGAGAATTGGTAAAATTAGCAGTGAGGCAGGAGGAGAAACCTTTTCATGTAGTGAATGTATAGGTTTCAGAATCTGCAACTGAGAATGGAGGTTCAAGAAGCATTCAAGAGGGAATTCAGTCATTGTCTGAATAGGACAAACGTGTGCGATTAAGGGAGAAGACAGGAATGGCCGAAGTTGAATTTCTCAATTGGACAGCCATTGCAGACACAATGGGCTGAGTGGCCTCCTTCTGTACAGTGAACGAATATGTAAAGAGATACTCATTATCAGTATAGTCACATGTGGCAAAGGATCTAATTTAGCATCTTAAATAGGAACTCTGTTTGTGTAACTATGCTGCCGTCTGAGTTGATCTGATACAATCTGAAGTTAGCATTCTGGGGTTTCACATGCTACCTGATAGATGATTATTACTTGATAGTGTCACAGATGTCTTGGCATCTAATTAGAATGGCACTGGTGGAGTTCTGATGTCAAGGACATCTAGCAGCCATGTTGGCTGCAGATAATTTGCAGACTGATCAATTTTCAGTACCTTTTTAGCATTTTCTAACCATTTTCACAGTTTAGCTCCCACTGATTACATCTTGTGACTGTCATGGGTTGCAAGGTTGACGAGGGGTAACCTTCTTGCCATCTATAAATATGTCGATAGACAAAATCCTGTCTGCATCTTGTCATTCCTGTGGGTTCACATCAATAACAGGTTTCCTAATTAACCACAAAGAGTATTTCAGTTTGTTTTGTAGATATCCCTTGAGACTAATGGATTCTCTAAATAAGAGAAAACGCTCTGAAAACACAGAACTGCTTTCTAAGAGAACTGTGGTACGAGGGAATCACAGATATAGTTGGTGGATCTAACATCACAGTTGAGAATGTAGAAATCTCACAATAATAGTAGTCCTGTCAAGTCGATCAATTAACTCAGTACTGGAGGGCTGGCTCATGATGCACAGTGATGCCAACTGCATGGGTTCAATTCCTGCGTCTGCTGAGGTCCCCATAAAGGACCCTCCTCGACCTTTCCTCTTGGCAGAGATCTGGTGACTGTCAGGCGAGACCACCACCAGTTGTCTCTCCCTAGTAAGAGAGCAGCCTTGTGGTGCTTTGGGGCTATAGTGACTGTACCTTTACCTGATAGTATTATTGCAGGCCATTTAAAATACATTGGTGGCAGCAGACGTTCCGGTCCTTTCTCGTATGCATTTAACATGCTGCTGTTCCTTGCTTACATTTGCAGACAAGTAGTTCTGTGAAATTGGGTTGGTATTGGGCAGTATCCTTCAGAGCTTTACTTGCTTGCTTGCTGTATAGAGCAGTGTTTCTTCAAAGGTGTGATTTCTGTTTATTAGGTATTATAGTCCCACTGCGAAATTGATTTGTTTCCACCGTGGAGTAGAGTGAAATTTGTAGTTTAAATGGTGAATCGTGCTACTGGATAACTTGCAAAAATTTAACAGTCGAGAAGAATCCTGATTAATAAATATTATTTCACTTCAGTCCTCTTGCTGATCGCTGAATATTTTTCATTAAACCTGCTTACTAATGGAAACATTGGCCAGCTGACTTTAAGGAAATTGAAAGATTACAAGTGAGACTGAGTTTGTGACATCGCAAGGAGCATTGTCAATTTTCACCAATAGTATATTTGTGGTTTTAGAGTCATTACAGCACACAAGGAAGCTATTTGGCTCATCGACTCAGTGCATCTCTCTATAGAATAATCCAGTTGGATCCATTCCCTGACTCTATCCAAGTGTCGTGAGTGTTAACTTTGATTGGTAGCTTATTGGTGATAACAGCACTGTTTACATGAGAAAAATAGTAAACTAATTATCTTTTCTTAAGTATCAATCAGCTTGTGACCCTATTTAATGATCTTTGCACCACCCCTCTTACAGTACCAAGTTAGCCAATTGTAACAGCAGGCGCAAGGTTATCTCAGGTGAAGAACATGTGATTAAAACCATATCACATGATGAAATATTTGCATTTTTCCAGACTGAAATTAAAGAATGCTGTATTGATTTAAGACAATATAAAATAGCTGTGTGTATGTACCTGATGGATTTAAAAAAAAAATTTTATTCAGTGCTTGAAGGTCAAAAATATATATGAGATAAATAGTGAATAATTGTAAAATTTCATTGAGATCTCTGACTCTTCCATCACCAAATTAATCCTCTGAGAGAATCATGAAATACCATGTGACATACAACAACATAACATTTCCTCATACTCCAGCCTATTTTGGGTCTGTTAAAAAAGGCTCCTGAGGCACATTGATAGCATCCTTGAGCTAGGAGACCTGTGTTCAGGTCTCACCTACTCCAGAAGTGTGTGTATAACATATCTGAACAGATTATTTTGAAATATCTATAATATTTGCTTAGAGGCTGGGTTTTATGTGAGGCTCCTGGGTTGATGTTTGCTGTTCATTAATTTCTGGTTTGGGAGAGTGGCATTGAAGGATTCCTTTTCTGGTCCAAGTTAAAAATCAGACAACACCAGGTTATAGTCCAACAGGTTTATTTGGAAGCACTAGCTTTCAGAGCTTTTTGGTCCACAGAGCCATTTGGAGGTCCTGCCCATGGTTCCCTTCTTCTGGCTTGGGCCTATCAGGTGGTCCTGGCAAGATCCCAAGATTTGCTTGGGGTATGGGGATTCTTGGTTACGCCTTCTCTTGAGCCTCCTGCATTACCAGTACTGGCCACCGTGTCCTTGTGGCACCCACTGTATTGCAGAGTTACTAGCTCCCAGTCTGCTGGCAGAACTATGGGCAGGGCTCTTTCGAGAGTGAGTCTCACCTCATAATAATTAAAGCCCCTTAGGCTGGAAAATTAAAGCAAAGGAAACCATCCAAGTGGAGGTGGGCGTATCCCAACATTTATGCTGAGTAGCGGGCTCCCTACCCTCAGCATGTCATCTGCCTCAAGATTGATTGTAGTGAGACTAGTATCCATGACCTTCTACTGAGGCATTAGTGAACCTACAACTGATCCAGGCTAGAATACTATTCAAACAGAAGGGAAGGTCTTACACTGACTTTGCCAATATTTATCCCTATACCAGCGTTACCAAAAATGGATTATCCAGTCTTGCCTCTTATTCTTTTCGTGGAACCATGTGTGCAAATTGAGCTTTATATTTCCATATAATAATAACACATTAGAAGTACCCCATTGATTGTATCTTAGTTTGAAATGTCCTGGGATCATAAAGACTTTTCCTTATTTAATCTAAAGCAACTTTAGTGAATATCCAGTATCTGCATATGTGCTAACTATCTATATGTAGCTAAAGTAGGTGAGAGTTTGTTGTGTAAATGTGGTGCACTCTTAGAGTTGACATATTCCTCATAGACTGAGCTTTACTTCTCTAGATTTTTCATGTTACCTGAGCTCTGGACTTGTATGCTTTATAGCTAGAACAAGAATACCTTATACTTGATGTGATTGAAAACCTCATGAAGCTTTTTCTATTCAATGTACAGTAGCTAATTGCATCCACAAAGGATTATTTGTAAAACAAATTAATGGCAACTGGTTCGTACTTCACCTGTGTGAGTTCCTTTCACTGCACTCTGTCAGTTGTAGTTGCTTTTTTCAGCATGTGTAATTTTACCTTCCATCACTTGTTCCAAGGAGATGAGCGGAGGAGACCTTCATCCCAAGACAAAGTGACTTTGTCAGTCTGTATATTTTGCATATTAAAAGGCCATTTTCTGTGTTCAGTCAGGTGGGTCAATATAGAATCTCTGTTGTGGCTATTAACTTGACCCTAATCAGAATTTATCCAATTAAATACAACAGTATCTTTCACATGGGATTGCTGAGCAGTGCCTCCAAAAGCTTGAAGTGCATACATAGATGTTGTTTAAAAATCGATGAGCTGTTCTGTTTTGGTGATAGAGGGTAGGTTTTTCCCTTTGAATAATGTTCAAATAAATATTTCTTCTGACTGGAATGCAAATGCTGGATTAAGATAATGATAAACTTGTGCCTTTGAAGTTCAGCTGACCGTAAATTTGTATTGTTCAACAGATTCTTGATTCAAATTCATTCATATTTAACCAACTGACTGAAAGTTACTGTACTTTGTATTGTAAGGTTTAAGCATCGATGTGAAACTGAAAGCCACTTCGCACCTGTAATAAACATGTCATCCAGGTTGGTTAGTGAGGCAAGAACTGATCCCTAAGTAGGGTGAGGCTTAATGCTGCGCTTGTGGTTTAAGTACACTTGTTTCATTTGGGTGTGCAAAACTGTTGGTTGTAACTGGTGATTCCACACCATGAGGAATATACAAGTATATCCCTGACATGATGAAATAATGAACTTCTTAAGATTGGAAAACATGTAGTGTGCGTTACCCTTAGGTGCCTGAGTTATTTAAACAGGTGGCTACTTTGAGAAATATTCAGCATCTTATTCGGGTGTTATGGGATAGATTAAATATTTTTAAAGGAGTTTTTCCATCCATCAATGTGCCTGCTGCAATTCATATAATTCTTGGGGAATACATTTTTAATAATGTGGACATAACACATTCCTTAGATTCAAGCTGTGACATTTCACTTAATACACAAGATCCCAATGAAGCTTGACACTGTCTTAACACACTGTGCGTAAGGGCAGCTTGTATACAACATATTACAGGAGATATTGGAAAGTACAGATGTTTGATCCAATGGCTCTTATTATTTTACTCACTTTGTATTGTAAATTCCAGGTTATACATTGCCCCCTGTATGTTAGTTTAGAAATTCTGTTAACTTCACTGTCATGATTGCAAGACTGCTTCTCCCTACAAAAAAAAACTCATAATTGTGAAATTTTAGCAAGAGGGTAAGAGAGAACCCTGTTAAGACTTTTGATACAGATCTGCAGCAGTTCTAGCGGGCAAGAGTGTGTTTACTGTCTGTCGACTGACAGCTTTCACTAGACTCCTGGATGTCTTGGTCTGCATGTCTGAGATGATAGGTCAAGAATTTCAATTTGTTTTCACAAAATTGGCAATTACCAGAAGTGTAATCAAATTCCCAGTTTAAGCTTGTAACTAGTAAATCAAAATAGCTTTAACTTGCACTTGCCCATTAAACACACTATTGCAAAGCTTAAAATGGCAATCAGTGCATACTGTTACATCTAAGGTAAGTGTGACTCACTTTTGGAGTGACATTTCTGGTGAGTGAGGTTTTGGAAAATTTAATGCATCCTGCAAATGAGGTGATTTTAGGTTCATGTTTGCAAAGTAAATGGAAGTCAACAACAGATAATTGCCATTTTTCAAACTCATTGTAATTTGCAGTGGAGTAGTTTCGCACTTTCTTTCACTGTGTTACATTTTTCGGAGTTCTGTGCACTTTAGTTATCAGAAAGAGAAAAATAAGCATTTTTGTCATGTTTGCTGTCATGTTTCTTCATACTGTTTTGTAGATATTTTCTAATCAACCTGTTCAGAGATGTTATTACACACCTCTAGATCAGGTGTGACTGAACCCAGCCTCCTGCTAGGGACACTACCATTGTGCCAGAAGAGCCTCTAATACTGCTTTGTAATCAGGTCCTCAGGGTTGTTTTCTGAATTCATGTACTGCATTATGGTAGTATTAATGTCATTCAGCCTGTGGTCTTGTCTTACCTAACCATGCCTGGAGGCTGAAGTTGCAGAAGTTCTAGTTAATTAAATGTTGTAAAATTGTCAGAATTCCAGCCAAGTTAGAGCAGTTGTGGAAACCTGAATGCTGGAGTGAAAGCTTGTTTCAGAATCCACAAATCACACTTAGTCTCTTCTTCCAATTAAAACTCATGTAGTTCAGATTTACAAGTGAAATTGAGTATGATGGCTCATTTGGAAGCATAATTTATTTGCACAATATACTCCATCCATTAATATGCCCTGCCCAAATTGTGTTTCCTAAACAAACACACAGCTATAAAGCTGACATGGTATTGCAGCATAGTAGTAAAGTTAATAGACTAGTAATCTATCGATATGGAGATGTTTTCAAATTTTGTTGTAGCTGCAAATTTTAATTAAATTAACTCAATAATCCTGGAATAAAATGCCATAGAGTTCACTAATATTCTTCTGCATAGGAAATCTGTCATCTTTAACTGATTCTGGCCAGTGTATGCCTCCAGATCAATGTAGTGGCATTGGCCCTTAGCTGTCCTTTGAAAAATCCAACATTGCCACTTTGTTGTATTCCAAAAGGCAGCTTATGACCACTCAGAAATAGTTAGGGATAGATTCATTCTTGTTGGTGATGTCAAATACTGTGAAATAATTCAAAGGTTCAGAATTGAGTATAATTAGAGATGTAACTGGTTTAAAGCAAATGAAAGCAGAAGGGTAAGGCCACAAGAAATAGGAACAGGAGTAGGCCATTCAATAGGATCATGGCTGATCTGACATTCCATGTGTACACTTTCCTGAGTTTTCCCCATAACCCTTGATTCCCGTACTGATCAAGAATCTATCTACTTCAATCTGAAATACATACAAGAGCCCTGCCTTCACAGCTTACTGTGGCAAGGAGATCCAAGACTCTCAACTATCTAGGAGAAGAAATTCCTCCTCGTCGCAGTTTCAAATTGGCACCCCTTGATTCGGAGACTGTGTCCTCTAGTCCCAGACTCTCCAATGAGACAAAATATCCTCACAACATTTACCCTGTAAAGCCTCTTATGATTCCTGTAAGTTTCAATGAGATCACCTCTCACTCTTGTAAACTCTAGTGTGTCGAGTCCCAACCTATCTTTATTTGTTAAAGTAGAGGGTAAGACGACCAAAGTGCACTTCTGTGATAGGGTGGAGGGGAGGAGAGATTGGGCAATGATTAAGAAACAAAATATATGTCTTGAGCAGTTGGCAAATAATGGCAGAATAAGGTTAAATTTCACAAAACACTAGATTATAGTCCCAACAGGTTTATTTGGAAGCACTAGCTTTCGGAGCTGCTCCTTCATAAGGTGGTGAAGGAGCAGTGCTCCGAAAGCTAGTGCTTCCAAATAAACCAGTTGGACTATAGCCTAGTGTTGTGTGATTTTTAACTTTGTCCACCCCAGTCCAACACTAGCTCCTCCACATAAAGGCAGAATAATGATTCCCGCATGCAAAAGCTAGGAAAATGAACAAAAAGTGAGAGAAATGAGAAAGAATAATAAAGAAAAAAGGAATAAAATGTGGCAAAGATTGTGATGTTTTTTAATTGAAACCATTGTTGAATGCAGAGACTATATAAAGAGCCAAATGAGATGTGAAACTTGAAAAGATTCAGAAAAGATTTACAAGGATGTTGCCAGGGTTGGAGGATTTGAGCTATAGGGAGAGACTGAACCGGCTGGGGCTGTTTTCCCTCGAGTTTTGGAGGCTGAGAGGTGACCTTATGGAGGTTTACAAAATTATGAGGGGCATGGATAGGATAAATAGGCAAAGTCTTTTCCCTGGGGTTGGGGAGTCCAGAACTAGAGGGCATAGGTTTAGGGTGAGAGGGGAAAATATAAAAGAGATCTAAAGGGCAACGTTTTCACACTGAGGGTGGTACGTGTATGGAATGAGCTGCCAGAGGAATTGGTGGAAGGTGGTACAATTGCAACATTTAAGAGGCATTTGGAATGGTATATGAATAGGAAGGGTTTGGAGGGATATGGGCTGGGTGCTGGCAGGTGGGACTAGATTGGGTTGGGATATCTGGTCGGCATGGACAGGTTGGATCGAAGGGTCTGTTTCCATGCTGTACATCTCTATGACTCTAAGTATGTTGAACTTAATTTGAACACCATAGTGGGTTAATGACAGAAAAAAGTCAGTGGGAGCAAGGTGGAGAATTAAAATGACATACGACCTGGAATTTTGGAGGCATGCATCCAGACTGAACAGAGGGGTTCACAATTTGGTTATCAAGTGCATGTTTGGTCTTCCCAGTTTAACGGCGATCACATTGTGACGAGATAGTACAATATTTATCCTCCACTTCTCTCTGAATGCAGAAGTAAGGAGGAGAGAGCTAGCTATCGTTGTCTTTTTGGCTTTAAAAACAATTGGTTCAAAAGAATTTTCATTAAATCTCATGAAGTGGAATTGCTACAACAACAGCACTTTGGTTTTGCATTAATAGGATGTGATCTAGTGTCTGTGAATTCTTACTGACTGATTTCTTAATTTTAGCATTGTAACAGAACATAGAAAAGTCACCAGGCGGGAGGTTAGAAGTTTAGAATGACTGTTCTCTTGGATATAGCTATTTGCATGTATCCTGTACATGGCTTGGATATGGCTAAGATACTAAGTATTGTAATAACCAAAGACCTTTGCCAGGTTCATCATTTTTATGATTCTGCATGGTGCTGTTCAGTGGATGAGGAATTAGACCCTGAAAATCAGAACTGAAATTTTCCAGTATTCTGAATATATTAAAAATGTAGCAGGAATTACTTGCCTTTTGGTGTTCTGTATTAATTCTGTTAAAAATTACACCGTTATGCGTAAATACCATTACTCTTCTTCTTGTATCTGGTGTCCTATCACATTCTGGCCTGGAGTTTTCTGTAAGAAAGAAAAATATAGCTATAATTAAAATGTAAGTGAGGCAGCAATATCTTGTGGTCCCACATGCAGTTAAACATGGTAATCAGGAAGTTGTGATGCTTGACCTGAAGTGGTAGTGTAATAGTATATCTCTGTGCAACTGGAATGATGAAAAGTTGCTTTAATTAAGTGATAGATACTCACTAAACTCAACAAGAACACGTTTGCCCTTCTCCATTTGGAGCACTTTTCTGACTCAGGTGATGAACCAAGATGCTGCTGAAAGCTTGATTTGCTGTCACTGAAATTGCAAGTTCTATTGTCAACAACCTGGAATAGATTTTGTAACTTCCTTTTAGTTTTTAACTTTTAGCAATTCCTCTTAATGTCACTTAATCCTTTATAATTCAGGAAATAATTACAGCTGTCTACATGAACTATTTGGGATATTGTCAGTGTGACTGAGATAAGATTGAACCTGCTTGTCAGATTCATGTGTCCCTGACCTGATTGGTAGGAGTGACCATGCATGGTCTTTGTGGAGTCTGTGTATCATTTTCAAAATGAAGTTACGCTCCATTGTATTGAAGGCACTACTGCCATGCAAAAGGGATAGGTTCTGAAAAGATCTCATAGCTCACGGTTGGGCATAAGTTGCTGTGTTCCAAGAGCAGCAGCAGAATTATATTCCACTACAGTCTGTAACCAGCATTCCCTCCAGTTCATGGCTGCATGGTTTTCTGAGACCCACGTGCGGCAGCGACTTGTGGAACTGGAAGGCAGTGTTGTGAAAAGCATGCAGAGGAAGCAGCAAATTATAAACAGGCTTAAAAAAAATCATGACCAATGTAATCAAATAAAAGCTCTGTAATACTGCCACATCCAGTTGTGAATGGTGTTGGATACTTATGCAACTGATGAGAGGAAGGGGCAACCGCATGAACAGCACCTCCAGTGCTAAATGATAGTGGAGTCCAGAACATTTATACAAAAAAAACTGAAGTGTTGTATGTAAATGATCCATCTTGACTTCTTTCTGAGACTTTGCCATCATGGAAATCAGACTTCAACAAATTCAATTTACTTCATGTGATATTGAGAAATGGCTGAGTGCACAAAATGCAGTAAATGCTATGGCCCAGAAAGCATTCTCGTTATAACACTGAAGACTTGTGCTCCTGAACTAGCTGTGCCTCAGATAAGCTGCCTTGTACAGCTGTAACATTGAATCTTCCAGATAAAGTGAAGAAAATGGCTGGACACGACCTGCGCACAAAAAGTAGGACCAGTTCAATCTGTCAATTATTGCCTCAACAATCTACTCTAAATCGTCAGCAAAGTGATGGAAGAAATAATGGATTGTGCTTTTGAGGGGCACTTTCTCACCAGTAGGCTGCTTACTGTACTGTTTGGTTTCCGCTTGGTGACTAGACTCCAGAATTAATTTGCAGCTTTGGCCTGAACTTCAGCAAGAGGTGCTATATTCCAGAGAAAAGAATGACACTGCTTAACATTAAGTCAGCAACATTTGCCTAAGTATGGCATCAAGGAATCTGAACAGAATTGAAGTTGGTGGGAATTACAAAAGAACTAAGGTAAAAACAATGACTGCAGATGCTGGAAACCAGATTCTGGATCAGTGGTGCTGGAAGAGCACAGCAATTCAGGCAGCATCCGAGGACAGGCAAAATCGATGTTTCGGGCAAAAGCCCTTCATCAGGAATAAAGCTTTATTCCTGATGAAGGGCTTTTGCCCGAAACGTCGATTTTGCCTGTCCTCGGATGCTGCCTGAATTGCTGTGCTCTTCCAGCACCACCGATCCAGAATTACAAAAGAACTGTCCACTGATGAGGATCACACTTAGCAGTCCATTTCAACAACATCCAGGCCACATTGATGTTTCTGCTGATGAGGGAAATAACATTCATGCCATACAAATGCCAGGTGATGAGTGCCTCCAACAAAACAGAGTCAACTACCTCACCTTGAAATAAATTGACATTATCATTACTAAATAACACACTTTAAATATTCTGGGGGTTGCCAATGATCAGAAATTTAACATGGCCAGGAGCACAAATAATATGGTTAAACAAGCATGCCAAAAGCTACACATTCTGCAGTTGGTCATTCTTCTCACCTCAATCCCCCATCCCACCCCAAATACATCTGCAAACCAGCAATTCAGAATGTCTGCCACCTTACTGAATGTGAGAAGTTCCAAAATGAAACGGGATACAATTTGGATGAGTCAGTCTGCTTTGCAGGCACCCTATCCACAACCTTAAACTTTTACTCAATGTGCTTCTGATGCACTATATATTATTTACAAGATGCACTGTAGTAACTTGGAAAGACTTCAACAGCCCCTTCTAAACATGTGACAAATACAACATAGAAAGAGAAAGGTGGCATAGGAACACTAACATTTGCAAGTTCCCCTCCAAGTCAGACACCATCCTAACTTGAAAACATATCATTGTTCCTTTTTCATCGAGTTACCTTCCTGGACCTCCTTCACCACATAGAATAAAGACAATCTGCATAGAGACCATTTTAATGTTCAGACTATAGAAAATGGAAACTGCCCTTTTACTTTCTGTTGTCTTTGACAATGTTACTCAAGTGCCACTGTTGTCTTCTTACAGGGATAACAGTGTGTCCTTTGATTGAGTTTAGATGAAGGCTATAGTTTACAGTATTATATGAACCAGAAACATCATGTTGAATCAGTTTGAATGAATAGCCTAACTCACCGACAGGCACCGATTGGGGCTAAATTCTGTCAGTGCAACACAGATGTTAAAGTACACAAGAGTGTGATTACCAGATAATTAATTAATGATGATAGTGTAATCACTTCTAATTAATTCAGGCTTAACTGTTTTGGACGCAACATTCCTGGAAGTTCTATATATAAAGAGTGTCAGGTAAGTAAAGTTCAACCTCCTTTTATTAGTTTGCTGTCTGCTTAATCATGGACCCGACAATTTCACTCTTATTGCCATTGGGACTAAGGTCAGCTTCCTAGTAGCAACCCAGCTGTGGTGTTAGCAATCTGCTTGTTACAGAACCATATGTGAATATTAATGATTAGTGGGTGAGGATTCAGGCTCTATTTCAAATTTCTGCTGAAGTGATTTCCCTGTTTTATCTGAAACCATTGTGTTGCTTTTTTTTAACATGATGTTTGTACTGAGCTCCATTGGATTTGGTGTGAACTTTCAGATGATTAAATGCTGTTCTGCATCTGTATTAAAGGTTTACAACACCTTAGTGAAGAATTTTCTAACATTTCTTATGGTAGGAGAGGGGCTGGAAATGATCAACAAAGGGGAAGTCATTCTTAGATCCTCTCACAAGTATCAGCAAAGAGAAAGTTGGAAAGATGGCTTGGAGATTTTTAAGCCAGTCTGGTCGACTCAAGCTGTCTGACTATATTTCTCTGAATGAGTTCTATTCACAGAGTTAAAGACCAAGTAAAAACCCAAGGCTGAGGCATGCCCTCATAATTCAAGTTCAACAAATGGCAGTAAAACCTCGCTGGGTAATATTTGGATCATTTTCAATTTTTGTATCACAAATCAATCTCTCCTGAAGCTGATATAGGTGATCACACCTGCAATAAATAAATCAGTATCTCTTCCACTGTCCATCATTAATGGACCTTTACAAGGAAGAAGAAAGTCTTTGTCTCCTCTAGAGTGTGACAGTCCCTTTCATATATTACATCAGAAATCAGCATATGGAGGAAAGAACCAACATTTACACTGAAGAACTTACAGTTTCTGATGAGTCTAATTTACTTGCTTTCTGTGTATACTGTATGACAACACAGGAACAGAAAATAAATCGCAGTTATTAATTTGAAATGAATTTACTGTTCTATTTTAAGGAAGTGTCAATCAATCCGACGTGTTCAAAAGATTTAGTTTTATATTGACCTTTCTAACACTGGCTGTGCCAACATGAGTGCAAAGCTAATCCTGGGTCATAATATCATTTTGCTTCAGTAATGTGCGATCAGGTTTGCGCTCTGTGAAAGACGGTAGAAGAATTGTGTTTCTCTGGAACCTAGATATTATGAATTCAGTAGTAGTTACACTAGTGGGCCCAGCATAATTGAGCTAGGTTTTTCTTTTCAACCGAGCCTTTCAAAAGTACATTGTCGATTAGAGCAGAGATTATTCATTTAGTATTTAGCCAGAGACAGCTGAATAATCTGCATATAGCCGTGGATGGCTTTCTCACCCCCCTTTATATTTCATATTACTTGTACCTAAAAATTAATGTAGCATCACTCAATATGCAGTTAAGAAAGAACAAAGAATTACAATGTAATAGGCAGTGTTCTGCAGCGTTAAATTTCTAATTATGTGCAGGGCAGTTTTTAAAGAAAAGGATAAAGGAAGGAAAATGCATAAATTTGTACAATGAGCACTGGGGATTGGGAGTAGATTGAGGACAGTTTTGAAGTGAGACTGTCGAGTGAAACGGATTCGCGAAATAGCCTGGTTTTCCTATCACGGCATATTTAATCTGCTGTCTGATTGCTATTTAAATTAAGACCCTAATTGTCATGATAAATTATTTCTTCAATGAATTTTCATGCAAGCAAGAACAAACTCCTTGATATGTATTGCTTTTAAAAAAATTGATGTATCCCCTTTGCTGTTTGATTCAATAAGCTTGTTCACAATACTTTGAAACTAAGAAAATGTCTGTGAATATGTAGGGTTGGATGTAGAACTTCTTTTCATTCTCTAGTCCATGTCTTGCTTTCTTTAATATACAGTCAGTACAACTCTAGAGCAGTGCATACTGTACTGATAACTAAGAGTAAAAAGGCGGTTTCCCTTGTATGGGTTCACCATCTAGATGCGCCCTGAATTTTCAACACATCCGTAGAAAACTGTTTCATTTTGTACCAAGGCTCAGCTTTATATCCGTAGTCAAACGCAGAGTGCCTGCAGAGTAAGTTTGAGCACAACACCTTGAGGGCCCTTGTCTTGCATCTTTCAAAGCCAATGTGCTGTTGACCCTGGTTTACAGCAGATCCATTGGAAACTTTTTTTTTTGAAGACTCCATTTCTTGAATTTAAGTTGTTGTGAGTTGGGCTTTTCTCCTCTCCACTCCTTCAAACATTTAAATTTTCAGCTGATGGAAGAGAGCTCTGCCCCTTCTCCCAGGCAGTGCACATTTGCATTCTGCATGAGAAATCTTAAAAGTTCTGACCAGTTATAAGTAGTATAAACCAGGTTCTGCCGAGCTGGCATCTTAACTGCACCTCAAAGTCTTTGATTGCTAACTGTTAGAAAAATATGCTGTGGCAAGTGAGTATCAGATAATTCTGACAGGCTGCCATTTTTCTTTACTGCATGATGTACCTATTCCTATATGATGTTGCGGAAGATGATAATTTGGACCTAGAATTGCAGAGCACATTCAAGGGACTGAATGGCCTATGCCTGTCCTATTTTAGTGGTTCTGAAAGTGTAGTCCATGGATTGGTCCAAAGTGTAAGTCATTAGCTTGGAATGGAAAGCCACCTATGGAAACAGGCCAAAACTGATATCTTCCTAATTGTTTGACCTCACAAAATCTGACTGGCACCACATCCATGCGCAGGTTGTTTTAAACGTGAGCAACATCAGTGTAGTTTTGTAAGACAGATTTGTGTTACTTTGGTTTTTATTTGGTTATTCATGATGTAAAATGTGTGTTAGTTTCTCAGAAAAAAGATCATTGTAGTGATTTTTAACATATTAGTATTCCAAATAAGTGTTATCTTGTATATTAATACTTACTAAATTAAAACCATTTTCAGGCATGAATAGTTTTTGTGATATTTAGTTTTAAAACGTATGAATTATACCAAGTGGGAAAAACAACAAAATATTTGTCATTTCAATAAGTTTCTCTTGATACTGATGAGTTTCCGGTGTGACAAATGGGTGAGGTGGAATTAGTAGGTGATTTATGAGGTGTTTTGCCCCAATTAAGTAGTTCATGTTTCAGAAGTTGAAGTAAACCACAGACTTTTGTGGTTATCTAACACTTCAACTTTTGTATGTTATAATTATGAGCTTAGTCTTAGGCATCATGGACGTTTTGCAGTAATGGTATTTTAAACTTCTATGTTACCAGACTCTCATGCCCTCCCTCTGTCTTTGCTGCATTTAAAGAAAAACTTGTAATTATGTTGCATGTTTCACAACCATAGAATATGACAAAGCACTTTAGCACCAATGGAATGTAGTCACTATTCTGCCCAAGGTCCTGCAAACAGAAATGTAATACTGACTGAATAACATGACTTGGTGATGTTGTTTGAGGAATTAGTATTGCCCACATACTGGGCATTCTTCCTGCTCATTCTTATGTAGTTAGTGTTGTAGTACATTATCCAAAAGATGGCACCTCAAACAATGCTGTCCTCCTTCAGTGCTGCACAGGTGATATTAGCTGATCACCACTTTATTCTTCAGAAATTTGTCAAGTACCTTTTTCACTTGTTTGACAAAGTTTTCATCCTATGAGGAAAATTAATGCTTCTAGAGATTCAATTGCATGTACAGGTCATTCTACCATAATGCACATTTCTTTAAAGTGAATTTGCTATAACATGATTGATGAATTGGGGACACCTTCTCAAACGCAGACTTTTAAAACGTGTTGGCTGTAATGCGATTACATTTCCAACAGTTTAAACACCGTTTCTAAAGTGCGATTTTTCTAAAACACTGGGTTGCACAAGAACACAACCATCGCATGATAGAAGAACCAGCTGTACTCACATTGTGCATGAGTGTTTCCTGGTTATATATAGTTTCATTATTTTAAGCATTTTATCTACTTGAACTTTCAGTGTCTTGTCAGAGCCCTTTAAGTTTACATCTCTCCAAGAAGTGCAAATTTGGATCATCAAGTGATCACCTGTTCCCACATGCAGCCTGAGACCTTCATGGTTTGGTTGGCTCAGTCATTAAACATAAACAAGTGAAGCAGTGAGAGAAAACGTTTTGTTGTAATTTCATGTTAGGAATAAGATGTGGAAAGGAACTTGGGGAGAGAGACTTTTCAGGAGAATCTTTTGTTCCTATTTTTCAATGTAATACTCTATAACTGGTAAATCATCAGGAAGAGTGGTTCAGTTTACTGTAACAAAACTTTTATTATACCCTGGCAAAAGGTAAACATTTGCTGTGATATGCATGTGTTAAACAGAATCCTAATTTTATGATCAATATATCTTGTCGTTTTAAAATAAAAATACTCTATTGGTGTATTGTTGAAATGCATAATGGTGCTGCTTCTGCCATCAGCTGCCTGCAAATGATGAGGCACAGTCTCTCATTGATTTTACTCAGGAAAGGGAGCGTCTACATAAATTAAGCCTTCCTGCTGTGTTTAGGCACTGTTTTAAAATGGTTATTTATTTATTTTTGGTGTCTAGACATGAGAGAGTCTTAAACCATCTTTGACTTGCAATACATTAAACTGGGCAGCAGTGTATTACTAACTGTATGGCTTAATTGAGTTTCCTTGTTCAACTACTCCAGCTCTCTCTAATTTAGCAGTCGAAAGAATGTGCTATTACTGATGTATACTGACAATTTGCTGTCATTTAACTTTTGTTCTAGAACGTTTATTTTTATCTTATATATTAAACAGCAATGAATGCCACATTTCCGACTTTTTTTTTCTTTTACTGTGTTGATGGAATTCTTTTTGGCTCAGTGTGTTTTAGGGGTTGACAGGCCTTGTGTTAGGCTATGTTATACTGAGTCATAAGAAAATAACTTGGTATTGTGCAAAATCTGTATTCTCTAGATGTTGCAAAATATTTTACAACTTTTTTAATGCAGTCTTTGTTGAGCCATTCTAATATATGTAGGCAAGCTTGCGTAAATGGCAAATCAGATAAATGGCAAATTGTGCTAGTTTAGAGAGAATTGATAGCCAGGGTATCAGGAGAACTCCTTGCTGTCTTGAACCTCCCTGGAACCTCCTTCAGCCATATGAGGAACCAAATAGGATAGCCAGCCAGAATACAGCACCTCCAAGAAAGGTTTTGCAGTGACTGTATTTCAATGGCTGAAGCACTTTTCGGAGGAGAAAGTACATGGAGCAGGATTTGATTCATAGAAGGTTTTCAGAGGAGCTGAGTGTGGTTGTTGAAGTTTATTAACTGTGCTATCAGCATGAAAGATGTGAAATGAAACTATATTTGAATAGAGTAAATTAATATATAATGGATTGTAAAATAGAAAACATGCCTGCTTGCCTGTTTGCTGAGTATACTTTTTACTCTGTAATGCCTTGCTGCATCGTACTGATAGATCAAAAATACATTCATCCATAGAGTTAACATTAATGTTGCAGAAACCCTCATGTAGAAATCCTCACTGGTAGTGAAAAGGATGATATAATCTAGCCATGTATAATAATGTTTAATAGTGAGGCAAAGAGTAGAAAAGTAGTCAGATAATTTCCTTGACTGTGATCATTATAGTGTATTGAGGGTTGATGGTGGAATGCTTTCAAGTTAGACTCTGACTGAACTGGTAAATTGTACTGGCCCCCCCTTTTCAGACTGGCTGAATCTAATGCTGTTCATCCACACCTGTTCAAAGTTGGTATTGCTTCCTTACATTAAGGTTCAGTTCAAAGTTTGATAGATTTGTTTTTTTTACACTTCACGTTTGTTTCAAATTAATTTCTCCTAAAGACTTAATTCATTGTTAAATTATATGAGAGCTTTGGAAGTTTTTAATGGAAGGACATTGATAGTAAAACTTTGTTCTTGCTTGTTTTCTAGCACGAATAGGGAAAAACAAGAGAAAGAAGGCCTCAGAGGATGGCCAGGTATGTCCGCTATGCAATGAGATGCTGTCTGGAACTGTGGAGGAGATGAGTAGACATGTGGAAGCTTGTCTGGACAAGGTAGTTGATGGGCATGTTGGAGCACCAACAAGTCTTTTTTTTTCCTTTTACTTGCATCTTTTCAGAAGCATGGTTTAGGGTGTTGATATATTTCTGTGGTTCCAGCTGCCCAACATCCCTTCCCTACAGAATGTTCACCAGGATCACAGTCCTCCTCTTAATTGTAATGTCCCCAGTAACCTTTCCCAGTACTCTCATACCTGACAAATATCATCCCAATGATGCCATACCTGATCAACTCAATTCTCCTTCAAGGCCATACTTAGACCAATGACATATGCTGCTTCATTCTACATCACTTTGTACAATTGGCACACCATTTGCAGATCCTTCTGTCTCTTCTTTCCACTTCTACTCTTGCATCTTATCTTTTATGACCCACTTTTTTGCTTCCTCCCTTCCCTACCTAGAGTATGGACTTCACTAGTCAGAACTCACAATGAAAAATATGTTTTCGTCATTTCCAACCACTTTTACTGGAAAGATGTGGCTAGTAGTTCATTATCCATTTCAGATACTCATTTCAAATGCTGCCAGAATCCAAACACCTATTCACTTTCTCTCAAATAGAACAGTTTGATTTTCAGTCTTCTTAGGCATGCTTGCTAATTGCTCCTGCACAATGTGACCCTGTAACTCATTGTTCTCAACTTATGGAAAACCCTTCCCTGTATAGCCAAAAGCATATTGCTACCAGTGTCACACATTAGCAATATCTGCTCGGCATTTTCACAGTCCCAGCACGCCAATCCTTCAGAACATCCAAACTGCAACACTCTTTTACTTGTCTTTAACCCCACCAGAGTCCCATTAGACTCCAAGACTCCTCTCTTTGCGACACTGTATCACAAGACATCCCTCACCAATACTTATGCATTATCTCATACCGTTCTCAACATGGAACAGCTTCCCAAACAACTTCTCGCGTCTACTGGGTTTCAAGATAAGGTAAGACATAAAATTGAGCAGATAACTAAACAGGTGAATGTTAGTAGGAGGTCAGGCAGCATCAAAGGAAGGAGAATCGACGTTTCGGGCATAAGCCCTTCTTCAGGAAGGGCTTATGCCCGAAAAGTCGATTCTCCTGTTCCTTTGATGCTGCCTGACCTGCTGCGCTTTTCCAGCAACACATTTTTAAGCTCTGATCTCCAGCATCTGCAGTCCTCACTTTCTCCTAGCTGAATGTTAGTAGTAATGAATTTCACTTATTTACAATTTCCATGAAAATGTGCACATGATTGAACCACCAAAAACTTCAGTGAAGCATAATTAAATAAAAATGCTTTCCCTATCTGATCACCCTAAATGTAGGGCTTCTGCTTGAAATGTCGATTCTCCTGCTTCTCAGATGTTGCCTGACCAGCTGTGCTTTTCCAGCACCACATTCTTCGATTCTGATCTCCAGCATCTGCAGTCCTCCCTTTCTCCGCTTTGATACCTTTGCATTGCATAAAACAGCATACCTCTGAATCAGTGTCAGCAATGACATTAGCTCTGTTAGTACTATGATATGTTTCCATATTTGAATTTTTTTTAGTCCATCATGATGCCACAAGTTAATGCAAATTTCTATGCCACACTTAGATGAATGTTTAAAGAAACACTGACAGTCATTTTCAATGTGTCAAATCACTCTGCCAAGAACAAAACATATCCAAATCAAAATCTTACTCAAACTTAATTGACACTGCCACAAACAAAGGCAAGGTACTTAGCTCAAACTTGAGTAGCAATTAATGCTTGATGGAATTCACTCCAATTTTAATTATCATCAGTTGGCCTTTATATCCTTAAAGGAACACACACCCTCACTTCAGCTGCGAAATGATTTTTTTCATATACTGTCACGATTTCTGTTATTAAAAAAAGTGTGCATCCTGTGATATACTCTGCATGGTGAGATTAGGCCTGGTCTGCAGTTTGTTCCGTTTTGCTACTATTTCCAGAGCACTCAAAAGTCTTATATTTATGGCTTTCAAGGGACTGCTTTATTATATTTTAACTCCTTGCATGCTATCCTGTTATTCAACAAAGAATCCAAAATATGACCAATGCGCAATTCTGGGATGTGTACAACTTCTAAGGATTCTGCTTTTCCAAAATTGATGTAGAGGAATTGAAACAAACATTTTCTTAAAGTAAGGATGGAACACAGTACAAATACCTTTAAAATGGCTTGTGAACCCTGGCTAATCTTTTCCTGTCTGATTTTTGCCAGTCTTCATTTGGATAATACTTCTTGGCATCAGACCTGAACCTGAGCAGATACTCCACCAAGGTGGTAATCGGGATCAGGCGTGTAGTGACAAAAGGTTGCAGTGAAACTTGTGAGAATGATGTCCTGGAGTGAGCAGGTCGAAGCAGTTTAAAGGCATTTTTTGTCTACAGTCAAGAAAGCAATCTGAAAGAGAGACCTGACACTTCATTGTAAACCTTGGAGGAGTACATCTGTTCCTGCTGAACTATAAGGATACCTAAAACTGTTTTTATCTAATTGCTGATCATCGATCTGCCACCTGGTCTGACAGATAATCTGTGACTGCTGTCATTTGCAGGCCTCCAACTAATATGACTGTTGGATATGAACCAGTTAACATAATCAAGAAACTGATTTGCGCATTTAAGCAGGATCCTACTCACTGCAGGTGGCTTTTCCACTGGCTCAGAATAACAGATTGATTTTGGGACATGGCAAGATAGTTATTTAGAAGGGGTAAATGTTTGGACTTACTTTAATTACCATCCAGTTTCTGCCAGACAGCAAATTTAAAATCCGATCCAAGTCTTTGCTTGCTCAGGTTTTGCACTGCGTGGCTTTTGGATTTTTTTTTAGCCTTGTGATTCAAGATTCAGTTTTTTTAGATGTAATGTACACTTAGACATACATAGCAAAATGTAAGACAGGAAAAGTCCAGCCTGTTCACCTAGCCAGATGTTTTGATGGCTTATGCATCATGATACAAATGCTTCCTACCTATCTGGAGCCATGTTGTCTCCATGTGGACAAAAAACCTAAAACCTGGGCAATCACAATTCCATGGTTAAAAATCTGGAAAATCTTTCTCTGACCCTTTTGGTCCTGACTTATACTGGACATTATCTGATGTTTCTGTGGTATGTTGTGCAGTCTGAAACAGTTCCTAGATCTTTTGAAGATTACCACATCGGGGCTGCCAAACTGATCCACAGATCTACTATTCACTGAGAAAAGAAGTGCGACCTGCCAGTGAACTTAGTTTTCCTCTTCTGTAACTTGAAAGCCTATTATTAATCATCTCACTAGTTCCTGTTGAGGATCTTGTGAGTTAGCTACTCAAATTCCTTCTGAAAAAGGAAGGCTAGATAGGCTAGGACTTCTTCCTCTGAAGCGTAGAAGATTGAGAGGTGACCGGATAGAAATTTATAAAACAATGAGCAGTACAGATACACTTAATGGTAGTTGTCTTTTCACCAGGATGGGGGATTTCAAGACTCGGGGACACATTTTTAAGGTGAAAGGAGAGAGATTTAAAAAAGACATATGAGGCAAATTTTTTTCACACAGGTGATTCACGTGTGAAATGAGCTCTCTAAGAAAGTCATGGATGTGGGTACAATTAATTTAAAAGACATTTGGATAGATACATGGAGGTGAAAGGTTTGGAGCGATTTGGGCCAAGAGTAGACAGGTAGGATTAGTTTAGTTTGGGATTATGTTTGGCATGGACAGGCTGGACTGTTTCTGTGCTGTATGACTCTCAGTTGAGGTGCACTATGTTTGCTGCATTTCCTTCATTCACTAACATAGTAACCTGTTCGAAATATTATGTCATTATAAGATGTAACTTTTCCAGTAGCACTATTGAGTGTTTCTGAAGATGCCTTCTCTATTGGTAGCACTGCTGCCTCACAGTGCCAGGAACCCGTGTTCAATTCCAGCCTTGGGTGACTATCCATGTGGACTTTGCACATTCTCCCTGTGTCTGTGTGGGTTTCCTCCCACAGTCCAAAGATGTAAGTTCAGTGGATTGGCCATGCTAATTCCCCTTAGTGTCTAGGAATGTGCAGGCTAGGTGGATTAGCCAAGGGAAATGCGGGGTTACATGGATAGTCGGGGGTGGGGGTTGCTCTTCAGTGGGTCGCTGCAGATTTGATGAGCCGAATAGCCTCTTTCTCCACTGTAGGGATTCTATAATTCATAGTCCAGTAGCCATATTTCTTGTGGTATTTTCAGATTCTTACCTGTTCTTGAAGGCAAAGTATTGGATCTTTAGTTACCTGTTGGCTCTGCCTTTTCAACCTTTTATCAGCCTTTCAGTCTGAGCAACAAGTCCTAATGGAACGTGGTTCACATGTTAAAAAATTCTTTAGTAAATGTCAGCTGAACTGGCTTGTTGATCTCTTTAAGTTTCCTTATTCTCTGTCCTGAACTTTGTAATATGATCAATCTTATAATTGACAAGACTGTGCAGAATAAACTGATGCAAAGTATTAATTTAAAATCTCTGCTGTTCCCTCAGCATCCTTTTTGTGTTATTGTTGATAAAAAGATACCTCTTAAATTTGGAGCAAGAAACTGAAGTTCTAGTTATGCTCGTATAGGTAACTAATTATTTGAAGGTAACAAGATGCAACAGGCATTGAATTGCACAGCAAAATGTCATATTTATGACGTTTGTAAATTTCTAGACAACAAAATAATTCTTATTTTTATTGGAATCTTCCCCCATTATTCATAATTTTACTTGTCAGAAATTGGCTTAGAATGATGTCAGAGTTTCGCCCTTTCCCTTTTACAGTATATCTATTCATATCTGGATACCGCTCCTCTACTGTACCTCAGACATCAAATGAAATTAGATGCTAATTACTTTGACACATTAAAATAAATTAAAGATGTAGGTCTTTCTGCTGTAATGTGAATTTGTTGTAACACAATTGACGAATTGGAGGTGCTGTTTCTAAAGTGCAAATATTTAAAACGTGCGTTGGCTGTAACGTGATTACATCGCCAACACCTTTAAGTGCTCTTTCTAAATTGTAATTTTTCTATAATGCAGCATTGTACAATAATCCAACAATCGTTTTATAGAAGAACTGCCTGTAGATGGTTTTAAGGAATGCAAATTTGTAGCTAAAGGCTTAACTTAAAAAGGATTTTGCTTCCCTATTACTCATGCTGGAGGAAAGTAACCTGTACCTGGGTTCTTGCCAGTGCTATTCAGTAACAGTCTCTGTGAATTCAATATTTAGTTCACTTAACATGTAAAAATATGCTATTAATTAAAAGTATCCTGAAATCGCATAAGGATGTATCCATCCACAATTACTATAAGGAAAGCTATAAATATTTTACATATTTTAAACCAACTTCTGCTCTATTGGATCATTTGTAAGATATTAATCTTTCCAAATTGCATATTATTTGAATCTATCTACTAAAATCAGGTATAGTAGTTGTTTTTCTTGGCATGGATTTACAACTAATTTAGCATCATTAGCTTTAATTTGGAGTGTTACTTTAGGAATTACCTCAAATTTCAGTGAATGTGCATTTTGTATGCAGTCGTTGGTTAACTCCTTCCCACTTCTAATTGAAATGCTTCTTTTTCAAAAGAAGTACTAGGAAATGTAAACAGAATACAGACCTGACATAAAATGGACTTTCGGATTTCTAATGTATTTTGTTACTGCTAAGAGTTTAAGTCTGTAGTTGAACTTTCAACAGGAGTTGGGGTGAAAGCAAAATTCAGAACATTGTTTTTGGGGGAAAGACAGTTCAGTAATTTTCCACTTTAAAACTGGGACATGTTGCTTCTTTTCTGGAATGTTGCACTCACTCGGTATTAGAATACAGGTCATTCTGCTGTAACGTGCGTTTCATCAACACAAACTTGCTGTAACGCGTTTGACAAATTGGGGACATTGTATCAATAGCGTGCACTTTTAAAACATGTATTGTCTGTAACACCATTACATTGTGGAGAAAGTGAGGACTCAAAGCCCTCCGCTTCTTTCTTTCCCGCCGTACCGACCAGTACCCTTCCACTGAAGGACTCAAAGCCCTCCGCTTCTTTCTTTCCCGCCGTACTGACCAGTACCCTTCCACTGACACCCTCCTTCGACTGACTGAACTGGTCCTCACCCTGAACAACTTCTCTTTCCAATCCTCCCACTTCCTCCAAACGAAAGGAGTAGCCATGGGCACCCGCATGGGCCCCAGCTATGCCTGCCTCTTCGTAGGATATGTGGAACAATCCATCTTCCGCAATTACACTGGCCCCACCCCCCACCTTTTCCTCCGCTACATCGATGACTGTATCGGCGCTGCCTCGTGCTCCCACGAGGAGGTTGAACAGTTCATCCACTTCACCAACACCTTCCACCCCGACCTCAAATTCACCTGGACAGTCTCAGATTCCTCCCTCCCCTTCCTCGACCTTTCTATTTCTATCTCAGGCGACCGAATCAACACGGACATCTACTACAAACCGACCGACTCCCACAGCTACCTGGACTATACCTCCTCCCATCCTGCCCCCTGTAAAAACGCCATCCCATTCTCCCAATTCCTTCAACTCCGCCGCATCTGCCCCCAGGAGGACTAGTTCCAAAAACGCACAACCCAGATGGCCTCCTTCTTCAAGGACCGCAATTTCCCCCCCAACGTGGTCGACGATGCTCTCCACCGCATCTCTTCCACTTCCCGCTCCTCCGCCCTTGAACCCCGCCCCTCCAACCGCCACCAGGACAGAACCCCACTGGTCCTCACCTACCACCCCACCAATCTCCATGTTCAGCGCATCATCCGCCGTCATTTCTGCCACCTCCGAACGGACCCCACCACCAGGGATATATTTCCCTCCCCTTCCCTATCAGCATTCTGTAAAGACCACTCCCTCCGTGACTCCCTCGTCAGGTCCACACCCCCCACCAACCCAACCTCCACTCCCGGCACCTTCCCCTGCAACCGCAGGAGGTGCAAGACTTGCGCCCACACCTCCCCCCTCACCTCCCTCCAAGGCCCCAAAGGAAACTTCCATATCCGCCACAGATTCACCTGCACCTCCACACACATCATCTATTGCATCCTCTGCACCCGATGTGGCCTCCTCTATATTGGGGAGACAGGCCGGCTACTTGCGGAGCGTTTCAGAGAACACCTCTGGGACACCCGGACCAACCAACCCAACCACCCTGTGGCTCAACATTTCAATTCCCCCTCCCACTCCACCAAGGATATGCAGGTCTTTGGACTCCTCCATCGCCAGACCACAACAAAACGACGGTTGTAGGAAGAGCGCCTCATCTTCCGCCTAGGAACCCTCCAACCACAAGGGATTTCACCAGTTTCCTCATTTCCCCTCCCCCCACCTTGTCTCAGTCTAATCCATCGAATTCAGCACCGCCTTCCTAACCTGCAATCTTCTTCCCGACCTCCAGTCTGACCTATCACCCTCACCTTGACCTCTTTCCACCTATCACATTTCCGACACCCCCTCCCCCAAGTCCCTCCTCCCGACCTTTTATCTTAGCCTGCTGGACAAACTTTCCTCATTCCTGAAGAAGGGCTTATGTCCGAAACGTCGATTCTCCTGTTCCCTGGATGCTGCCTGACCTGCTGCGCTTTTCCAGCAACACATTTTCAACACCATTACATTGCCAATACATTAAGCGCTACTTCTAAAGCGTGATTTTTCTATAATGTGGGGTTGCGCAAGAATGCAACCATCACGTTATAGAAGAACTGACTGTATAGGACAGTACAGCATAGGAGCAGGCCCTTTGGTCCACCATGTGTGTGTCAACCATGATGCCATTGTAAACTACAGATACACTTAATGGTAGTTGTCTTTTCACCAGGATTAATAGTATTGACGTTTCAGCCCTGTATAACTGCTACTAATGACTGAAGTGAAAACATATTAAAACATTCGACAACCTGTTAAATTAACCTCTATCATACATTTGTTTTGAAATTGAAGATTAGACTCATTAAGTGTGCTAGGCTATGCTATTCATTGGACAGTATTTGTAAAATTTTAATTTGAAGAAACCATACCAGGAAATGTAGCGTTTAAAGTTCAATGAGTGCACATTCAACTAATCTTAGTTTGTTTCAGAAAAGACCAGGAGTTGTGTAATAAGTTGCTGAAGACAAAGATTTTTAGCTTAATAAAAGAAATTGGAACATCAGGTTTTCTTGTTTGATAAACAACTATCATTGTATATTTTCTTTTCATATGACTCCTATTTGTGATATATTTGTGTCAAATGTCATCAAGTTTACTGAAAAGGAAGAGATAATTTTCTCTATCACTGGTTGATGTTAATGAAAAAACCTGAAGTGACACTTGTATGAAACTTAAAGTAGTGGAAGCCGTTTTCCAAAACTGGCTTAAACAGTTTATTTCAATCCACAGAGAGATGGCTCTTGCACAAATGATGATGAGTCAGTGGACATAGAAAATGAGAGTGGAAGTGTGAACAGGTTTGAAGAGTACGAATGGTGTGGGCAGAAGAGAATACGAGCTACAACTTTATTGGAAGGTGGCTTTCGAGGTATGCAATGTTATGAATGTTTTGAACGTTGCTGCTGTTAGTTAAATTTTAAATTGATTTGTGTGAAGTCTTTTTTTTCCTCCCCTAAAGTCTAATTTTAAATTAAAACTTTGGTATAAATCATTTTAAATTATTTGAAGCTTCTCAGTGCTTTGAACTTTAAGTGCAAGTGCACTTGATTGACAGTTTCCAACTATATGGTGTGTGTTTAGGATCATTGTATTGGTCCAGTCTAGACCCAGATGGGATAAAGGTCTGAATGGAGTCAAGAAATTTCAGGATTTAAATGAAAATATGCAGAGATTGTTTGTGGTAAAATGTTGGTTTAAAGATTGGTGTCATAACCTATTTTCTCTCGAAAGAGATAAAGACAGAGCAAACTTTTCTAAGGGACATCAATGTCTCTCACAGGACAAATTGAAGGACTTCACAGGGGTATAGCAAGGTGAACAAAAGGCAAATCAGGGAAATGATCAGACAGGTTTTTTTTCTTATTGCTCGTGTTATTTCATAGAATCCTTACAATACAGAAAAAGGCCATTCGGCCGATTGAGTCTGCACTGGCCATCCAAAGAGCATCCCACCCAGACCCCACCTTATCCCCGTAACTCCAAATTTACCATGGCTAATCCGCCTAGCCTGCACATCCCTGGACACTGTGGACAATTTACCATGACATTTAAGAGAATAATGTTGACCAGGGCACTGTAAGAAATCTGTTTTGTCCACTCGAACAATTCGAAGAGGTATCATTGTACTCTCATCAGGAAAGGAACACTTTTGAGAATGCAGCCATACTTCATTATATGTTGAATTGTCAGCTCAGATTAATGCGTAAACATGCACTAATGACTGGAATGATATAGTCTCAAAATATTACCAATTCCAATGGTATCCATTAGATAGATGTGTCGAAGTAATGGTTGTAATTGTAAAGGATTTATTTGATACAATTTTCTGCAACTACTTAATGTCTCAAACAGATTTTCTAGAACTGAAGGGGAAAAAAAAAACAAGCTATATTTTTCTCTCCAGCAAAATAGTGTCCTCAGCCAATTCTTTCCACTTATCTTTGTGTTGCCCCTCAACTATCCTCCCATCTCTCATTATTTTCTTCCTACTAACACTTGCTGTTGCACCATCTTTAACCCTCTTTCATCCCATTTGGATCATTTCTGTCAGTATTGCAAGATTGATATTTAACATTGAATACTTCTGCACTATAATTGAAAACAGTTAACATAAGGAATAGTTTTAAATTAAGAATGTAAGAAAACTAAAACCGTTAACATTCATTTTTCCACTGTAAATGTTAGTAGCTGGCCAAAATTGTATTTTTTTTCTTGATTCAAATTGATTGATAGGTCACTGTAAATAAGGCTGTATTCTGTATTCAGTTCAAATGTAACCTGAGTCCGGGATGGTCTCAAATCATTCTATTCTTAATAACATTATCTTCCTAAAATAATTAGATATTCTCTTACCAACTGGCAGGTTTTGCCAACTGAACTGTGGCTTTCTTCTCAACCTCTTCTTTTGTACGGGATTGGGTGCTCCATTAGGGTTGTTCAATCCAAGCTAGACTTTCTTTTACAAATAAAATGTTTGAGAAGTAGTGGAATTGGAAAATATAAGCCTCTTCTTGAAATTTCTACAAACCTCTTCTGGGATGATCTGTTTAAGAGTTGTATCTAGAGTTTAATTAATGTGGACAGCGGGGAAACTGGTTTGCTTAGTACTGAAAGCATTCTTTTTAGGAACTTGGAAGATATTGGATGATCACTCGTGGAAACCACCGTCTGACTCATAGGATGATGGGTTTGTACTGTGGTGGTGGTCAATTTTGTATGAAATATGTATGAACGGTGAGGCTCAGGGGCCTCACTCTGTCATACAGTCCCTGCTGCATTTGTGCGAAGCAAGGCACTGAACTGAGGTGTGAATGATTTGCTAGGCTGTGTTCTCTTTGGGTCCTTTTCTAACCCAGCTGAGCTATTTGTTTCTGTTTGCCTTTTTTCATTGAATTAATACAGCATGGAAAGAGGCCATTTTGCCCATCCAGTCCATGATAGCTCAGTGTCATTCACCCTTTCTATCCTTATAGCCTTGCAGTGTATTGTCCTTATGTCATAGAATCTCTACAGCGTGGGAAGAGGCAATTCGGCCTATTGAATCCACACTGACCCTCCAAAGAGCATCCCACCCAGACCCAGTTCCTTGTAATACCCAAACTTAATCCACCCAACCTGCGCATCTTTGGACTGTGAATGGAAGCAGGTGCATTGAGAGGAAACTCATGCAAACATGGGGATAATGTGCAAACTTCACATAAACAGTTACCCATGGTGAGAATCAAACTCGGGACTCTGCTGCTGTGAGGCACTGTGCCATCATGTTGCCCAAGTCCATTAATCAAATTTCAAGTAGCTTCTGTCTTTGTTGATTCATCATAGATCCTGGGGTCTGAGAAATCAATGCCATCAGTATTGTTCTACAGTTACTGTTACTTAGAAATCCCCTGTAGGTAAAGTTGTTCTGCCCTGGAAATTGCGCTTTTAGTATATTAAGCTCCTCATCGAACTGTTCCTTTGCCTCTGTGGTGGATTGCAACAATGGAGCATCGATACTAATTGGTCTCTAGGAGTTGACAAATGACCATCAATAGTCCTAGAAATATTGAATGCATTGGTGGTCATCTTCTAAGATTCTTTAGACTCTGGAGCAATTCCTGCAGATTGAGGGGTGACCCATATAACCCCACTATTTAAAAAGGGAAGGAGAAAAAAGATGAGAATTACAAATCAGTTTAGCCTCTAATCAGTACTGAGGAAAATGCTAATATCTATCCTAGAAGATGCGGTAACAGCTCACCTGGGAATCATTAACGAGGTGGACCAAGTCACCATGGGTTCATAGAAGATAAATCATTCTTTACAAATTTATTGTAACTTTTTGAGGATATAACTAAGAGATTAGATTAGGGAGAACCAGTGATGTGGTGTATTTGAATTTTTGGAAAGCGGTTAAAAGGTGCAATTAAAGCAAATGGGATAGGGAGTAATGTATTGTATAGGCATGGATTGAGAATTGATTGACGGACAGGAAATAGAGAGTGGGAACAAATAGGTCTTTTTCAGAATGGCAGGCAGTGATTAGTGGGGTACCAAAAGGTTCAGTTCTTGGGTGATGTATATAAATGACCAAACAAATGCAACAGTTCCATGTTTGCTGATGATACAAAACTGAGCGGAATTGTGAATTTTAAGGAGGCTTCAAGATGACGTAGACAAGTTGAGTAAGTCGATAAGAGGCTGTATTGCTGCGGTTATGATGAATGAACACCTTTTTATAAATTTGTTCAGGGAATGTAGGTATTGTTGGCAAGTTCCAGCATTTAATGCCCCTTCCTAATTTCCCAGTTAAGAGTCAACTACTTTGCGTGGGTCTGGAATTGCATGTTGGCCAGACCATGTAAAGGCTGTAGATTTCCTTCAGTAAAGGGCATTTATGAACCAGATCCCTGCCAGGCCTCTGTATTGCTTGTTCAACAACATTGCTACTACACCACCATCTTTCCCCTTTAGACCCACTTGGAGAATTATACATCTTTTTGGACTCCCTACCTAAAAAATGCTAAACTTGCCATTGAGGGAGTGCAGTAGAAGTTGGCTAGGTTGATACTGGGATTGGCAGGTACATGCTATCAGGAAGATTAGTTCGACGGGGCCTGTATTCACTAGAGTTTAGAAGAAAGAGAGGGAATCTAATTGAAATGTATAAAATTCTAACCATGCAGGACAGACGAGATGCAGAGAGCATCTTTTCCCTGGTTGGGGAGTCCAGAACCAGGGGTTACAGACTTCGTTTATGGGGTAGACCACTTTGGACTGAGATGAGGAAGAATATGTTCACTCAAAGGTGAATTCTCTTATTATAGAGGCTGTGGAGACCAAGTCATTCAAGAAAGAGACAAATTTTTAGATTTTAATGACATCAAATGGTATGGGGAGAAAATCGTAGTATTATATTGAATGGCGGAGCAGATTTGTATGGCCTTCTCCTGTCCCTTGTTTCTGTTTAACTGGCCCTGTTAGTGTTGAAAAGCAGACTGAGAAAATACATTCTGAACAATTTGTGGCGGCCTTCTAATTATAAGCTATCAAAATCAGCAGCTGAATGTACAAAAGTGAAATAAAAACAAAATTTTAGAAATAATCAGCAGGTCACGGCAGCAGCTATGAAAGATAAAACAAAGTTAATGTTTTAAACCTATGGCCTGTTAGAACAGAAAATGCTAGTTATGTTGCAGGTTTTAAATAAGTACAGAGACCCACGGTAGTTGAGGGAGGAAGAATGAAGGAAAAGGTCTTTGGAATGCAGAGATGTTCATGGTGCAGGTTTAAAGCAGGGTGGTATTGAGTTAAGTAAAGAAACTACAGCTGGATCTAAGATAAATGTAAGTATAAATAGTAGAATCATCACTACTAGCTGCTGTCCAAAGAAAATGGAGACAAGGGTAATAGTTTGCAATTGTTGAATTCAGAGTTGAACCAGAAGCCTGCCAATGTGGCTGTAGAAAGTTGAGGTGCTCCTTATTGTGTGTTCCAATAAAGCCCAGTATACAATGTGGAGAGTCTTAAGAGGATGGAGAATAAAATGAGAGCAACCAGAAACTGGTAGCAATGCCTGCGAAGTGAATGATCGCGTTCACAAAGCAGTTAACCCAAATTACATTTGGTGTCTCCACTTAGAGAAGATTGTATTATGAGCAATGAAAACAGAATACTAAATTGAAAGAAGTGCAACTGAATATCTGTTTCATCTAGAAGTAGTTTTGGGCCTCTGGATGATGGAAAAGGATTAGGTATCATCTGTGCTTGCACGGGAAGGTGCTTAAGAAAGGGGTGTGATGTTGAATATGATTGAGGTGTAGGCCAGGGCATTGCAGAAGGAGTCCTACCTTTGGAACTATAGAGGGGAGACATGTTTGTAATGACATCATGCTTGAGGTGCATTGGATAATTTGTGGAGTTTGGATGCTGTTGAAGTAGGTGGAGGGAAAGGAGAAGCTTAACATGATTCCATAAAGAAAAGGTAGCCGTGAGGGAAGAGGGTGTGAAATGGAACTGACAAGGTTGGGTCTCTGTCAACCGTGAGAGAGGGGAAAGCTCAGTTGAAGAAAAAGGAGGACTTGTCACAAGTTCTAGTATAGAAGGTAGCATTGTCAGATGTGATGGAGTTGGAGAAACTGGAGAATGAAAAAGATCCCTTACGGGAAACCGGATAGGAGGAAGTATAGTCAAGGTGACTGTGGGAATCAGTGGGGTTATGGTGGCATGTGATGTTTACCCTGCATTTGGGGATATATTTCTTGATGCTTTGAGCATTTGCTTTTCTTCATCCAAAGGCAAATTAGAAATAAAAACATTCATAGTTAACATACTGCAAAACTATAAGACTTTCTTCTGTAAAAATCTGTGTGAAAGAATAAAAATCAGGTGGTAATTTTCCTTTAAAGAAACCTGTCAAATCTCAACCATTTTCTCATCGCTAGTATTTGACCTTTACTTGACCAGTTGTAGGGAATGTAATTTTAGCAATACTCTACTTCTGGCTCACTGAGGGCAGAAGAGCTGAGAAATGAGAGCTTGTCAAACAAAATTCCCCGTTAGCTCCCTTGTTTTACCTAAATGAGGTAGGGCAAGGAGCACAGTGTCTCATTTCAGAAGTTATAAAATATTGAAAAAGCAGTGTCTAGTGGGAGCTGCTAGGGGGATTGCAGGTACAAGGGCTGTGATCAATTTGAACCATTTTTCTAATGAAAGCTTCAGAGTATGTGTCAGCTGTGCTTCACAGCTGGGCCTGTCATGTCAGTTGAAGAACAAGTCTGTGTTCTTAAGTACCATGAAAATAAAAGAATATTCACTTAGCAAAATCTTCAAGGAACCACTTCATGATGTTGAGAATTGAAGCATTATTTTCTTTCAAGTGCTGTTATAAATATGGAAACAGAAGTTATGATTTGGAGATGCCGGTGTTGGACTGGGGTGTACAAAGTTAAAAATCACACAACAACCGGTTATAGTCCAACAGGTTTAATTTGAAGCACACTAGCTTTCGGAGCGAAGCTCTTTCATCAGGTGATAGTGAAGGGCTCGATCGTAACACAGAATTTATAGCAAAAATTTGCAGTGTGATGTAACTGAAATTATACATTGAAAAATTGGTTGTCTGCTAAGCCTTTCATCTGTTAGAACACAGTGATAGTTTCACTTCTTTCATGTGTAAATCACAAAACCTTTGTTTAAAAGTTGCATTCTCGGGTTAGCTGTTAACAATGGTGATAGCTAGACAATATGTTGAAGGTGTTGGCCCCCTGTGTTCTCTGTCTATGCCATGATGTTTAGATTGATTCTAGGTGGACTTTGGGACAGGCAGCAGAGAAAAGTGGCCAAGCAGAGGCTGATAGCTAAGTTCGGTACCCATAGGGAGGGCCTCAACCGGGACCTTGGGTTCATATCACATTACAGGTGATCACCATTGCACTACACATACACACAGATATTCCTACACACACACATACTCTCACATACACATGGACACAGGTACACACAGGACGCGCACACAGACACCCACACACACCCTTATAGACACACACACTCACATGCACCCCCTCATAGACTTAAGACACTCTGCACTCACTACACACACACACACACTTTCTCACACTCACAACCCCCACCCCAGATAGACAGACACACACACACACAGACAAAGACCCACATGCACAAGTATATTTTGTGGGGTGAATTTGTACTTGCAGAGTTACATTGTACTTTGCTCAAAAACTGCATGCATTCATGAAGAATTCTGAGCTCAAAAACTGCATGAATTTATGTAAAACTCTGTTATCTCACTTTTTAGATTAGAATCAATTTAAACATCATGGCATAGACAGAGAACACGGGGGCCAACACCTTCAACATATTGTCTAGCTAGCACCATTGTTAACAGCTAACCCGAGAATGCAACTTTTAAACAAAGGTTTTGTGATTTACACATGAAAGAAGTGAAACTATCACTGTGTTTTAACAGATGAAAGGCTTAACAGACAATCAATTTTTCAATTATAATTTCAGTTACATCACACTGTAAATTTTTGCTATAAAATCTGTGTTACGATCGAGCCCTCCACTATCACCTGATGAAGGACCGTCGCTCCGAAAGCTAGTGTGCTTCCAATTAAACCTGTTGGACTATAACCTGGTGTTGTGTGATTTTTAACTTGAAACAGAAGTTGTAATTCTTTTTGAATATATGGGCATTTTGTAGCCATTTCAAGAACAGGCACTGCTGTAGAAAAGATTTGTGTAGCTTCACTTCGTTGACCAGTGCATTGATACTCATGTGTCCTGGTGTTTGGAAATTGCTCACTTTGAGTAAGCTTTCCCTTTGAAGAATGAAATTTTGTGTAGGGCGATTTCATAGAAAATATATGTAAGGTCATTTGGTCACAATTCCATTTCTTTTAAGGATTGGCTACGTTCTCCTAATCACAGTACTCTGTGTTGTCTTTTTGTTGTTCATTCTGTTTTAAGCAAAGAGCATAAAATCCACTAGCCCATGCTTGGGAAAAAAAAGCATTTTCTCAATAATCATTGTGTTTGGAACTGAATTTACTGACTACTTTTTTTTGTCTCTTCACCTTTACTAAAGGCATTAACTGCTAGTAGACCTGGTTCCACAAGCAGCATTTAAAATTCTTCAGTGATATGGTATTCTTTGTATCAGAGTCTGAAATGCTTTTGCCAAAAAAATAACATGGAAAGGAGTAAGAGAGATTGTGTGATGTAGCATTTTTATAAATGACAAATTGGTTAAAAGAACTGCATTGACATTTTCTGGTTTTCTACCATTCCATTATTCATTATTCCCTTCTTGAACACTTTTGAAAATAAAATTGTTGTTTTGATATAATCGCGATATCTAGTGAATATCAATAGTTATAACTGAAGACTGAGTGAAATCTGAAATCTGTTCACATTTACAGCATCTTTTTGAAAAAGCTGTTCTTATTCTGTGTATCATGTACTTTCGAAAAAAAAATAAATCCATTAACCCAAAAATTGAATTGGTTCAGTCTAAACCAGGACTATCATCTTTAAATGATTCACTGAAGTTTAAGGAAAGTGACTTTGAACAGTAACTAACTGAGGCTGCTCAGATAGCAGACTATTGACACGCTGTAGATTGAACTATAGTAACTGTGGAATGAGCAAGGAGATAAGAAAGTAATGATGGCATCAGAAAACGTTTGAAACTGTGCTTTCATACCTGCTTTGTAATGTGACTTCAAAGCTGGGGGGTGGAGGGGGGGAGTGGAATTGTTCTGCCTGAGCAAGTCCCCACTCGCTGCAAACCACTGACTGAGGAAATCTTCGGTTGTTATTTCGGCCTGAGCAGATGGGACTAAGTAGATTAGGTAGCGATAGGTCAGAGGCGGCTAGTTGTTCCCTTCTGTTCAGTTCCATTTAGGGATTTTGGGTCGATTGGCATCATGTGTCATTCCTCTAGTGATATCGCTCAGGTATTGATCCAGTCTAGACAAGAGCTGGAGGCATCGCAGAGAACGCGTGCTGCACCATGCATAATGTGATTGAAAGGCAGTTAAAATGGCACTGACCTTTTCAGGGAGGATTAGATTGCCTGCCAAGTCTGTTTAAAGCAAGTGATAACGCGAGGTAAGGAAAACTGTCCGGACAACTTCAGAGAGAGAGAGAGAGAGAGAGAGAGAGAGGGAGTGCGAGTGAGCGGTTGGCAAGAATCTTGTACAGACCTCTGCTGGGCTTTTTGAAATAACGCTGCTCTGCTGTGTAGATTTGAAGATGATTGAAGTTTATAAGAAAATTGTTTCACATTTCAGGTTCAGAACAAAATGAAAAATCTTGCAAAATCTCCACTGAACAAAGCAGTTTACAAGCTGAGTGTGGTTTTAATAATTTTAAAGTCAAGGTTTGAACAAATCTGTATTACCATTTCAATTGAAAATTGGAAACTTAAAAGACGTTATAATTTCAGCTTTGCTTAGTTTGCCTTATTCACTCTGTAAGACTTGGTATTGAACATTTAATATATACAAGGGATATGAAGTGGCTTTTATAGTTCATCATCTTCCAATTAGGATTCCAACATTATAACCACCCCTTCCCAACTCAACCCCATCGGGCGGCACGGTACCTCATAGCATCAGGGTCCCAGGTTCACTTCTGGCCTCGGGTGACTGTCTCATCAGTTAACACTATAGTCAAACAAAATTATTTTGGAAACTTCTGATAGAGGGTCTTAGGATTTGAGATTCCTTTGGCACAAGTTTATTGGTTAGATTAGATTTTTTTAGATTCCCTTCCGTGTGGAAACAGGCCCTTCAGTCCAACAAGTCCACATCAACCCTCCGAAGAGTTACCCATCCAGACCCATTTCCCTCTGGCTAATGCATCTAACGCTATGGGCAAATTAGCATGGCCAATCCACCTGGCCTACACGAGGAAACCGGAGTGCCCGGAGGAAACCCACGCAGACATGGGGAGAATATGCAAACTCCACACAGACAGTCACCTGAGGCCGGAATTGAACCTGGACCCTGGTGCTGTGAGGCAGCAGTGCTAACCACTGAGCCACCGTGCCACCTGATGGGGTTAAGTTGGGAAGGGGTGGTTATAATGTTGGAATCCTAATGGGAAGATTTCCTATTCTTCCCATTTGTAATAAAATTTTGCATTAAAATACCTTTGATTTTTCCAGAAATAGCACAAATCAAGAATCTTTATAATATCATTTGCAGTGGTGTTAACAAATAATGATCAGTATTAATCTCCTGTGTTGAAGTGGATTGATTCTTGCTTGTGCTGGATGAGATAACCGAGGTTGGGTAAGTTGAGTGGGAAGAAAAGAGACACATTATCTGACAATGCGAAGTTCAATCTCTTTATAGTTAGGGAATAATAGGTAGACTGCTAAAATTGAAATCTTGACAATGTCACATGTATTGCTTTACATTCAATAGGTAATTTTGAAGCATATGGAATTTAGAATGAGCCAATGTGGAACCAGTACTGAACTACCGCATGCTCAAAGGAAGAGAGAATCCAGCAAACTTTTCGCCAAATATTCAAGTTCCAGTTAGCTCTGTCTTTTCCTTTCAAAGGATGTGAAATTCAAAATTCCCAGTGTTGTATATAATGCAAACTACTTGACTAGGATGAAATATACTAGAAACTTATACTTGGACCTGTCTAATATGAAATGTTACATTTTTAGAATGCCGTTCTTCCTGTTGCAGTGTAATTCATGAGCTGCTTGAGATGGACAATTCTATTCACCAACAGTAGTACAGTTCCACTGATCTCATTTAGTAAAACTCAAAAGTTATGTTGCTCAAAACTTATTCTCAGACTTGACACATAACCTCGCTCTTCCAATGAATTATTGAAGGTGTTGTCCTTTAGAATAGATGGGAATGAAGTTTTTTTAATGTTTATGTATATTTGAGATCCTGAGATCTAATTTTATTTTGTATGCCAGCTAGCCTTTTTCACTTCTTTTGATCTGAAATAAATAGTTTACACTTGTTCATTTAATAGTCTGGCTTATCTCCTGCATGAAGTGCTTTGAGTTGTAAGATGTGAAAATGTACCTTATAAAGCAAAGCTTAGAACTTCGAAGTGTAGTGAATTAGACACTGTATTTGCAACCCTTGAGCCTAGATTCAATTGCCTACAAAGATAAGACATAGAAGCATAGGAACAGGAGTGGGACATTTTGTGATCAGAGCTTGTTCTGCCATTTATTTACTTCAAAGCTAATCTGTATCTTAACTCCATCTACCATTTGGCTTTTGTGCTGTTGAATAAGGTTGCTTCTAAGGGATCTACATATAACAATTTGGGTGATCAAATCCATTCCATGTGGATATGGCCTAACACAGAAACCTTCATCTAATTCAGTATTAATATCTCATGCCAAGAACAAACTTAAAACTGGTGTGGAGGATTGAAAATAAAAAGGTCATTGGTGTTCTGAAGGATTCTGAAGCTGAGGCTGAGTCATATGGTTATGTTAGAGTAGAGTTTCATGGTAGCATTAAATGCTTGAAATAAATGTTCCAATCACCAGCACTACCACCTCTCACTTTAATGAACATAAAACTATTAAATGTAAATTCAAATCAGTGTGAGTGATATATTTTAGTGAATAAATTGTAAATGAATTAATAGAAACCTACCTCTAGGCCAGCACCAAGAACTTGGATTTACCTCGCACCTCAATGTAATGAGATGTTCAAAGCTGTTTCAGAGGAGTATTATAAGACAACTAATAATATTGGAACCAAAAACGAGAAAATGCTGGAAAATCTCAGCAAGTCTTGCAGCAGCTGTAGGGAGAGAAAAGAGCGGACATTTCGAGTCTAACTGACCCTTTGTCAAAGCTGATATTGGGTTACGTAAGGAGATAATAGATAAGATGATTGAAAGCTTGGTCAAAGAGATAGATTTTAAGTAGTATTTAAAAGGAGGAAAGCAAAATAGTGGAACATACAGATTTGGAGAGAGTATTCCAGAGTTTGGGACCTTGACAAAGAAAGTATGGCCATCAATGGTGGAATAATTAAAATTGGAGATTCACTAGATGCCAGTATTAGAAAAGCATAAGTGGGCTGGAAGAAATTAGAGATATGGAGTGGCAAGGTTGTGGAGGGATTTGAACACAGCGACTAGAATTTCAAAATCAAGACTTTGCTTGACCAGGAACCAAGTTTTGGTTATGTTTTAAACCAGACAGGTTGATTCTTGGTCAAGACATTGCCCTGAGAAATGAATCAAAGAATGCCTATCACTTAACTTTTTGAATTGAAACAAATGCAGTATGTTCTTTCTGTCTGCACAGAACAGGATCTCGCGTATTACAATAAGGACCTTCCAGTACATCAGTGGGTTACACTGAAAAGCTGCAATCCAAAATTGGCTGTTAGTACAATGCTTTGTACACTTCGAATTACTTAGCAAGCATTATCCTACTGCAGAAGCACAGGGAATATTGGACCTTAGTATTGTGAATTTTACATGCACTTGCTGGTTGAAAATAGTCAGTACTTTGCTTGGTATGAATAGCCAAGAGGATATGCTGTTCAGTACACTCGGCTGGTCTTTGGAATGCATGTCTGCATGCCAGACATCACAATAGCACTGAAAATCATGTGTAATGTTACACATCTTTGTGGTAGACAGAGCACCTTTTTAGCTTTGTGGCAACGTAGCGAGCCCCATGTGTGTTGCCGAATGGTGGTGAAGCTGTTTTTTTTCTGTCTGGAGAAAGATATGGAAAAGGATCAGTATCAAAATTGTTGCTTGCTTGATATATAATAATGACCTAGAACTGGAAGAGCAGAAAGAAATTTCAGAATCTGTGGATGACAAAACTTGGATGTATTGTATACAGTGAAGAGAGTGGTGGTAGGCTTCAAAAAGCTGGGTTCTGGATCAGTGGTGCTGGAAGAGCACAGCAGTTCAGGTAGCATCACTGATCCAGAATCTGGTTTCCAGCATCTGCAGTCATTGTTTTTACCTTCAAAAAGCTGGGGTTATTTTCCTTCAGGAAGAGTAGGCTGAGAAAAGATTTAACTGAAATGTTCAAAAATAATGAGAGATTTGCCAGAGTAGATGGAGAAAAAACTGTTCCAGTCATTTCTTCACTGTTGCTGGGTCAAAATCCTGGAATTTCCTCCGTAACAGCATGGTGGGTCTTCAACATATGGACTGCAGCAGTTCAAGAAAGCATCTCACTACAACCACCTCAAGGGCAACTAGGGATAGGCAATAAATGTTGACCACATAGCATTGCGAGTGTAAAAAAATGACAGAAGTTTCAAGAATGAGAGGACCAGTTACTTAAGGTGAATGTCAAAAGAACTGAAGGGATAATCCATCTTGGCTGCCTCTGAGGTCCATAGCATTCCTATTGTCAATCTTCAGCCAATTAGTTTACTCCGTGTGAAATCAAGAAACTGATGAAGGCACTAAATACAACAAAAGTTATGGCCTTGATGACATTTTGGCTGTAGTATTGAAGACTGGTGCTCCAGAGCAATAACTTAACCCAGCTGTTCCAAAACAGCTGCAAAAGTGGCATTTACCTAATAATGCAGGTCCAAAAAAAAAGAAGGGCAGGTTAAATTTTGGCAATTATTGCCCCATCAATCTAACTACATTCATCCAGAAAATGCTTCATGGTATCCTTGACAAAGCTTTCAAAAAGCACTTATTCAGCAATAACCTGCTCAGTAGTCCTCTGTATTCTGTAAGGACTACTTGACTCCAAATCTCTGCAGCCTTCGTCCAGGTATGGATAAAATAACTAAACTTCAGAGATTCAATGAGAATGACTGCCCTTGATATCAGTCCATCGTTTGCCTTAGTGAGACCATGTCAATTCATTCCAAGTTGTATCAAGAAACAGTTGGAAGCACTGGATGCTGCAAAAGCTATGGGCTCTGACAACATTCTGGAAATAGTCCCAAAGACTTGTCTTCCAGAATGTACTGCTCTCCTCGCCATCACTTCCAGTACAGTTACAACAATGGTATTTAACTGACATTGTGGAAAATTGTCCAGGTATATGCTGTACATGAAAAGCAGAGGACATTGTCCTGGACAAGTTCAGCATGGCCAATTACTGCTCCGTCAAACTACTCTTGATTATCTGTAAAGCGACAGAACGTGTCATCAACAGTGCTATCAAGCAACACCTGCTCACTGATGCCCAATTTGGGTTCTGCTAGGCCACTCAGCTCCTGACTTCAGTACAGCCTTGGAAGTGATGAATTGCAGAGGTGATGTGAGAGTGATAGCCCTGGATATGAAGGCTACATTCAATCATGTGTGGCCTAAAGGAGCCCTCGCAAAATGGCATTGATGAGAATCAGGGGACAAACTGTCTGCCGGTCAGTGTCATATCTAGCACATAGGAAGATGGTTGTGGTTTTTGGAGATCAGACATCGCTGCAGAAGTTCCTCAGGATTTGTCCTGGGCCCAACTGTCTTCAGCTGTTTCATCAATGACCATCCCTCCATCATCAAGTAAGAAGTTCACTATGATTACACTGTGTTCAGCTACATTCACAACTTCTCAGATGCTAAAGTAGCCCACGTTCAAATGCAATAAGACCTGGACACTATCCACGCTTGGGCTGACAAGTGACGAGTAGTTTTCAAGTCACACAAATGCCAGGCAATGAGCATCACTGAATCCCTAATTATCCTGTGGGTTACCATTGATCAGAAATTCAATTGGATTTGCCACATAAATACAGTGGCTATATGAGCAGGTCAGAGACTAAGAATACTGTGGCAAATAATTCATCTCTTTACTCCCCAAAGCCTGAAAATCATCTACAAAGCACAAATCAGGAGTGGATAGAATACTCCTCACATGCTTGGTTCAGTGCAGCTCCAACTCAAAAAAAACTTGATACTATCCAAAACAAAGTAGTTCACTTGATTAGCAGCACAACCACAAGCATCCACTCCCCCCTCCACCGATCTTAATTTGCAACATTGTGTGTAATCTTTGGGGCAGCATGGTGACTCAGTTGTTAGCACTGCTGCCTCACAACGCCAGGGACCCGGGTTCAATTCCCGCCTCGGGCAATTGTCTGTATGGAGTTTGCATATTCTCCCCGTGTCTGTGTGGGTTTCCTCCAGATGCTCCGGTTTCCTTCCACATTCCAAGGATGTGCAGGTTAGGTGAATTGGCCATACTAAATTGCCTGTAGTACTAATTAGGGGAATGGGACTGGGTGGGTTGCTCTTCGGAGGGTCGGTATGGACTTGTTGGGCTGAAGGGGCCTGTTTCCACACTGTAGGGAATCTAATCTCATCTATAATATATACCGCAGAACCAAAAATCCTTCGACAGCATCTTCTAAACCCTTGACCACTCCATCCTGAAAGGCAAGAGCACAGTCTCTTTCCAAGACACAGCCCACTTAGTCAGCATTCCATTCACTAATGTTAACATTTAAATCCTGCAGTGGAGGCAACAGTGTGTATTATCTGCAGGGTTTGCTGCAGCAACTCACCAAGGTTGTTTCAAACCTGTGACATTTTACCACCTATGATAACAAGGGCAGCAGTCACATGGAAGTATCACCACTTGCAGGTTCTCCTCCAAGCCACAACCATCCTGACTTTGAATTATATCACTATTTCTTCACTGCAACTATGTCAAATTCCTGAACCTCCCTCCCTAACAACTTACCTCCATATATAGAATAGCACAGTTCAAAAAAACAGCGCATCACCATCTTCTCAGGAGCATTTATTGATGGGTAATAAATGCAAGGCTTGGCAGCGATGCTAATATTCACAGCAGCTTTTGTTTTTACTGTGACATTCCATAAATACATAGTTGAAATAATAACAGAAAATCTTAGAAATACTCAACACATCAGTAGGATTTTTACAGAGCGAAAAAGAGTTAATGTTTCAGCTTAATGATCTTTCCTCAACTGTTCAGTCTAGTAAAATGTCCATTCTGTTGTTAATACGTGCTTAAATAATTATCAGCTCAGTCTGAAAAGGGAATAATGAATACTGAGACCATTGCCATAAAATAATTTCAACAAATTGAGCATGGAAATGTGGACTTTATAATTACTTATTATCACCTCACCTAAATATCATTGATTATTTTTGTTTTAAATTTTGTATCTATGTTCAGCCAGAATGACCTTGCCCAAACTTTTCTTCTAATGGTATCTTTTTAAGGCATCCATGTATTCTAGTTTGAAAGCAAATGACATCTTGTAGATCTTGCTAAACACACAGCTTGCATACATATAAATACATACACTTTATAGGCCATTTGAGCTGCAACTTATGGGGGCTAACTGCATTTGACACACGCAACTTCTTACCTCCACACCAGATAATTGCATTGTCAACTATTCAGCAAAGTGGCAGGTGACATCTGAGGCGATTGACTAGCTGAGTTGTTCGTGTTGGACTGTCAGCTGTTCAATCAATAGAGTTTACAGAAGACACCCTGATTGCATCTGTAACTAATTTAACTTTGAAACCCCTAGCTCCCCTTTGCACAAAGTTGCAATTCTATTCAGGATGTGCACTGAGTGGCAGGTGGAAAAATCAATGACAGCTTTCTGCGGTCATGCAATCGTGGGTTTTTGCTCTGCATGGTTAACTAGCCGTCTTGACTTCAAATCAATGAACTGATCAATTGATTAAATTAACAGTGATTTTCTTTTGGGTTAGCAGTCAGGGCCTTACATTATTAGTTGTGTTGTCTTTTGGGGTAACTCACATTTGTAAAATTTAAGGCTTATTAACAACTCAGCACTTAGAAATTCCACCTTCCCCTCTCTTTCAACACTTAATGTTAATTAGTTGGGCAGAAGCTTTGGCCTTCTGGGATTTGGGATATATTTGACAGAACTGGATTGGGTTACTGCATCACAGGCCTTTTGCTTCCTCTTTCAGCAGTTCAGAAGCTGGTTAAGCAGTCCTGATAGGTAGAGTGTGATTGATGGGGAAGTTTGTCTCTGGTAGTGTCAGGGACTTATAGAGGTGTCAGTCAAGATCGGCACCTGAATTACTTGTCACATTCTGTGAAAGAATGTCGAAAAAACAAGGAACTGCTGCATTACTTTGTTTTTTACCACTAAGTGACCCATGTCTTAGCTGTTTGCTATTTGTGATGGTTGAAGGTTAAAAAGACAGCTTTAAATAGACTGCATTTACAATGTCAGAAGTTAAATCTGCAAGAATTTTATTCAATTGGGCATCTAAACAAAATAAATTTATTTGTTTCAGAGAATTTAACATGGTGCCTCTTTTCTGGCTGAGATGGATGCTCTGTAATTTGAAATTCAAGATGGGCTTATGTACAAATGCTAAACCTATGCATATCCAGAGGCTGTTCAAGCATTTCCAAACAAATTAAAGTTTCAAATTAGATTTCTTTTCATGGATGAGAATAATCCAGAAATTCAGTATTAGCTACATATCAGTGAGAAGGACTGGATTCAGATCCAGGTCAAATCTGAAGCAGATGTAGTTTGACAATAGTAGGCAATGAAAACAAAATGACAAATTCCACTGTTGAATAATTGATACAACAACATGGCAACATGGAGTCATACAGCTCAAAAACAGACCCTTCAGTTCAACTTGTCCATGCCGACCAGGTTTTGCAAACTAAACTAGCCATACTTGCCTGCATTTAGCCAATGTCCCTCTAAATCTTTCCTATTTAAGTACCAACCCAAATATTTTTAAATGTTCTAACTGTACTTTATATACCACTTAGAACATAGAACAATGTAGCGCAGAACAGGCCCTTCGGCCCTTGATGTTGTGCCGACTTGTGAACTAATCTAAGCCCATCCCCTTACACTACCCCATCTTCATCCATATGCTTATCCAAGGATTGTTTAAATCTCCCAAATGTGGCTGAGTTAACTACATTGGCAGGCAGGGCATTCCACGCCCTTACCACTCTCTGAGTAAAGAACCTGCCTCTGACATTTGTCTTAAATCCATCACCCCTCAATTTGGAGCTATCTTCCCTCGTAGAAGCTGATGTCATCATACTAGAAAAAAGACTTTGACTGTCTACCCTATCTGATTCTCTGATCATCTTGTATGTCTCTATCAAATCCCCTCTTCACCGCCTCCTTTCCAATGAGAACAGACCCAAGTCTCTCAGCCTTTCCTCATAAGACTTCCTCTGGCAGTTCATTCCAGATATGAACCACTGTCTTAATGAAAAAGTTGCCGCATATGTCCCTTTGAAATCCTTCTCTTCTCACTGTAAAGTTATGCCTTCCAGTTTTGAAATCCCCTACCCTGGGGAAATGACTTTTGTTAGTCACTTTATCTAGGACCCTCATGATTTTCTAAACTTCTAAGATCAATCTTCAACCTCCTACAGTCCAGTGGAAAAGAAGTCCTAGACTATCCAGCCTCTCCTTATAAATCAAACCCTCCAGTTCAGGCTACATTCTTGTAAAATTTTTCTGAACCCGCTTCAATGTAATAATATGAAGACAGTAAGGCTGTACATTGGTGTCAGTTCAGTGAACAGAATAAGGCTGTACAATAAATAGATTAGTAGTATCAAGCATTTATTTTTATTGTTAAAGGGCAGCACGGTGGCTCAGTGGTTAACCCTGCTGCCTCATATGGATGTAGGTTCAATTCTAACCTCAGGCAACTTCTGTGTGGAGTTTGCACATACTTCCTGTACCTGCGTGGGTTTCCTCCCACAATCCAAAGATGTGCTGGCTAGGTAAATTGGCCGTAGTGTTCAGTTAGGTGCATTGGTTAGGGGTGAAATGTACAGTAACGGGAATGGGTCTGGGTGGGTTACTCTTCGGAGGGTCGGTGTAGACTTCGAGTCTTGAGATTCATAGAGATGTACATCACAGAAACAGACCCTTCGGTCCAACTCGTCCATGCCGACCAGATATCCCAACCCAATTTAGTCCCACCTGCCAGCACCTGGCCCATATCCCTCCAAACCCTTCCTATTCAGAAACCTATCCAGATGCCTTTTAAATGTTGCAGTTGTGCGAGTCACCACCACTTCCTCTGGCAGCTCATTCCATACCTGTACCACCATCTGTGTGAAAAAATTGCCCTTTAGGTCCCTTTCATATGTTTCTCCTCTCACCCTAAACCTATGCCCTCTAATTCTGGACTCCCCAATCCCAGGGAAAAGACTTTGTCTATTTATCCTATCCATACCCCTCATAATTTTGTAAACCTCTATCAGGTCACCCCTCAGCCTCTGACAATCTAGGGAAAACAGCCCCAGCTTATTCAACCTCTCCCTATAGCTCAAATCCTCCAAACCTGGCAACATCCTAGTAAATCTTTTTTGAACCTTTTCAAGTTTCACAACATCTTTTTGATAGGAAGGAGACCAGAATTGCACGCAATATTTCAACAGTGGCCTAACCAATATCCTGTACAGCTGCAACATGACTTGTTGGGCCAAATGGCCTATTTCCACACCGTAGGGATTCTATGATTTTCATTTTCATCTTAGCTTCTCGCATAGCATTTTTTCTATCTCCATTTAAAATTTTAATTGGGCCACTATTCCTAGTTATCTGTTTAAAAATGTCAAGAAAATTATGTGAGTTGAAGAAAAATAATATTCTTAAATTGTGATGGAGAATGAATTGTGCATGAAGATATGAATTCAAGGGTTTTAATGAACACTTTTTTTTAAAATCTCCTTTTCGACATAGGATCTGGCTTTGTCACCTGCAGCAGTAAAGAGAACCATGACAGTGATGCAGATCTTGACGTGGATGGCGATGACACCCTGGAATATGGGAAACCACAGCATCCTTTTATTTTGATGAATAGTACTTTATTTGATTCTTTTGTTCTGTCAGCAGGAACTTTAGATAGCCTGCCTTTCCTCATTTTTTTCTGAATTTTTTTAAGGAATAAGTAATGTATAGTATTTTTTCTAATTATCATCTTCACACAGCATATTATCACACTTTGTCATACTTGGGTGGGAGGCCTCAGATGCTCCTAACTGAGTGATATTTATGCACCAGCTCTAAAGGATATGATGACCAACACACAAGTTGAAATGTTGATGGATAATGTAAAATCAACATATTCCAGTAAATTATCTGTCATAGCTGAAATTATAATGACAGATTTGAAAATAATTTCATTTTGAACTGAATTGGTGCTCTCCGAAGTCACAACAATCTTACCTTGGCTATTATAACCATGACTGTACTATTTATGTTATGATCATAACTCAGAAAGCATTGGTACAAAATATATTTCCCAGGAAGAAAACCAAATAAGTACCAGATTGTCAAATACCAGGATGTTTTCTTACTAATATATTTTCTAATCAACCTGTTTAGAATGATAGTACAATCTCTGGAGCAGAATGGACTTGAACCCAGGTGTTTTGATTCAGGGATAGTCACACTGCGATTGCACCACAAGAGGGCTGCTCCCCCAAGAATTTTCTTATTAAGAAGATGAAATATAATGAACATCAGCTGATTTACTTTTGTCACCTTGTTATACCCTTAATTTGGCTAACAGATACACAGAGGCAGACATTATACCTTGTACAGGAGAAGAACCAGGTGAGGCCAAAGAGAGGGAAGCACTCCGGGGTGCTGTGCTAAAGTAAGTGTTTAATTTTTTTGTGATTTTTGGTTCAAACATGCCAATTAAATTTAAAAATATTCTGAATTCTTCCTGTAGAAAAGCATAGTTAAAATACTTGACCTTTTACCCCTGTGACATTATGCTTGATGGAGAACAAATGAGATGAGCAACACCTCTTTGTCTGGGTTTCGTACGAAATTAATTTGGTGTCATTTCAATCCACTTCTTTGTTCAGGTGCTTGTAATCTGCCATTAGTCACTGCTGTACTGTTATTCTTAGTCAGAAGTCACAGGAAGATTTAATATGAGAGTGGAGGTATCACATCTTGAGTTTCTCATCTGAGATTTGAGATTTAAAAAACACAAAGGTGTTACCTGTACAAGGAGAGAATATTGTACCATGCAGAGGATATCCTTTAATCTTATTCTCTCTCTTCTATGATTCACAACTCTTTTTTTTTTATTGATCTATTAACTCACTCACCAGATTGCCATTCGTTCTCATGGTTTACCTAGTTCCAGAAAATGTATTTTGATTGTCAGATTTGATCTTTGTAGAGCAACCTCCAGGATGTTTTCTCTTTGATAGCTTTTTGTATGGGGAGCTCTTGGTACGTTTATCCCTTTGAATCTTCCATGCCGATTCTTTTTAACTGTGGTGATCTGTCTGTTTATATTTTGAGTTCATTAATTGAATTTAAGCAGTTTAATCAATCTGATTCCTTGCTTTATAGTCATCGTTCTATTCTTTACAGTTAGAACAATAAATTCCTTCTCAAGCAATTGCTTAGTAATCCGCAACATAAACATTCCTAAAAGGAATCAAGAAGTCAAAACATTTCATCTTGACCCCATCAAGACTATGATGCAAGAAACAGAATTGAAGAAGGGGACACAATTTATGCATTGTGAGAAGGTGCTGATTACTGAGGTCATCATTGGCTTAAAATACAGCAAGAACAGTTAAATGTCAATGTTAGTTCTCATACCAGACCAGTAGACTCTAGTCAGGGTGTTGCTACTGGAATGCAGCAGAGATTGGCAATCTCTTTGACTGTTGCTATTTTTCCATTTTAAAAAAAATGACGAATGAATTCTTTTGCTTACATGAAACAGAATCATATTCATATGTGTAGCTTCTAGCATGTACAAATGTGTTGCACTGGAATCCTGTCTGGTAATCTTAAATTGGTTTGTAATGTAAATTTTGGCACAGACTGGATTACTTAATAAGTAATTTCCAACAACAGGTTCTCATACTGGAGAATGTACTATTCTGAGACTTGCAAGCATGGGCTGGTTGAGCACAGTTCGCTAATTGCATTGGAACCCAATTTAAAATTGTCAGTCAAGCTCACAGCGTGATACATCTGCATGTTACACATTAATACACTGGACCCAGGCAAAGAAATTCATATATATGTTGCACCTTCCTCATGGAAAAATAAAAAAGACTTCGGGAAACTGCCAATCTCTGCTACATTCTGATGGCAGCACCCTGACCAGTCGGATTCTGGTCTGAGAATTATGATTGATAGTTAACTGTTCTTGCTACATTTCCATGCTACTAATGGCCGAACCAGTCAGTACCCTTGTCAGAACAACAGGAAGGAGATAGAGAACTTAATGGCATGGTGTAAAAACAATAATCTCTCCCTCAATGTCAGCAAAATGAAGAAGCTGGTCATCGACTTCAGGAAGCGGAGTGGAGGACAGGTCCCTGTCTGTCACAATGGTGCTGAGGTCGAGGTTATGGAGAGCTTAAAGTTCCTTGGAGTAAATGTCACCAATGATCTAAATTGGTCCATCCACATCAACGTAACAGTGAAGAAAACACACCAACTCCTCTACTTCCTCACAAGGCTAAGGAAATTTGGCATGTCAACAATGTCTCTTATCAGTTTTTATTGATGCACCATAAAAACCATCCTGTTCGAATGTATTGTAGCTTGGCTTGGCAACTTCTCTACCCAAGACCACAAGAAATTACAGAGTTGTAAATGCAGTCCAGTCTATGGTGAAAACCAGCCTTCTTTCCATTGACTCCATCTATACTTCCCACTGTCTCAGGAAATCAGCTAAAATAATCAACGTCTCCTCCCAGCCTGGTTATACTGTCTTGCACTCTCTTTCATCAGGCAAAAGATAGAAAAGTTTCAAAACACATACCAACAGATTTAAGAACAGTTTCTTCTCTGCTATTATTAGACTTATGAACGGATATCTTATATGTTAGGGTTGATCTTTCTTTGTCGCTGTAACACTACATTTTGCACTCTGTTTTATTACTCTGACGTAGTTATGTAAGATATGATTTGTCTGGTTCGCATGCAATTCAATACTTTTCACTGTATTGTGGTACATGTGACAATAATAAATCAAATCAAATCCCTTTATTCAAGTCTGTTTGTAGCATCATTGTCCTGATAAATGCAAGATGAAACATTTCGAGTTCTTGTCTCCTTTTTTAGCAATGTTTAAACTCTTCATAAATTAAAAACTAGCATTTGTATTTTTATTTTGTGAGATGTGTATTAGTTCCTTCGATCTTTCCTTCGAAAAATCTCCAAACTGGGTGGTAGCGCAAAATAATTTTCTCATGTCTGAATTTTGAATTCTTTGGTTCTTGATTGCAACTGTACTCTGCATTTGCAGGTGTCAGACAGTGCTGTTAATAAATGTGACAGTAACCAGGATGTGTTATTGCTTTTGCAGTGGCGGAACCCCAAGCAACAGAATAACACCAGAGTTTTCCAAATGGGCTAGTGATGGTACGTAGTTTAAAGTTCAATTTCAACCAGATGCTTTTCAATGTAATGTTCGTTGTTAAACTATCTTTCCACATGAGTTATCAGAATAGGAGACTTAGGTGTTCTGATCTGTTGTGCCATCCTTATGTTACTCTGCAGATTGTTATGGGACAGTTTTGGGTTGAAGTGGGCAAACAGGAGTGATTCTCTTTTATTGTGGATTATGTATTAGGATGGAAATAATGTAGCAGCAAGGAAGAAAGAACTTTTGCTTAGTAGCACATTTTTCTGTCTTTCGAACCTATTTACTGGATTTTGGAAATTTTATGACTCCTTTTCCAGAAAAAAAGGGTTTTGAAAACAAGTTAAATTTAGAAGTTGAGTTTTAAGGCAAGATACCAGTTTAAACAAAAGTACTAAGGCAATTATGTCTGGTCAGTAATCTTGTAGTTATGGGAAAGGAGAACGAAAGGAAATCAATAGCTTCAAACTGAGCTGCTAGAGAAGGATCCTAAATATGGATCACTAAGGCTAGGTGAAGTAACAACTAAGAAAGAAGTAATGAATGAGACCTGCTATACAAGAGAATTCTTAACCAGTATCAAAAGAAGGAAAATTCAAAGAAAAATTCTTTGGGTATGTTATCGTGCAGAAGAGTTGCAGTGCCTAATCCCCCAGTTGAAGGATTAACAGAAGAAGATGAAGATAGCAATAGCACAGGAAGCCACTCGAAAACATGAAAGATTGGCTTACCCAAGACTCCAACACAAGATTATCCACTGTTGCTTTAATCGGCAAGTTTGGAATACCATATTGGTCTATGCCCCTTGCCATGGCACTTACATGATGACTGAAAAAGTTAAAATGCAATTTTGAAGGAATTTGATATAGTCCCTCAAAGACTTGATTTATTGATCAATTGTCTGTTTTAATAATACCATTTTTGTTCATGGTTAATCCTTCCTGGTATAATGTAGACTAGTAATGGTATACTTGTGCCCGAGGGTTATGTTGTCCTAGTCTTGGATTAAGGGCAGGGATGCATTTAAAGGAATGAGTGATGCCTTTGAACCGAAGAGGGCAAGCAAGACTGGCAATTGTAACAATGCTTCACAACAAAAATAATATTGCATGCTGAAAAGTCACTATTATTTCTTGGAAAATGCAGAAGTTTTGAAGATACAACGCAAATGAAATAATCTGTAGATAATTCACTTTCAGTGGTTTTGATTGAGTATATTTATTGCGTGGCTGTCTGTTGACACTATATTAAAATGTCAGTCTGGGTTCTTAAATCTTGAAATAGAGAATGAACCAGAAAGTTTTCTGACTGGTAAGAGTTCTAGTATGTGAACCAAGTTAAAATAACAGCATGTTTTAATAAATTATTGCAATATAGTAAGTTAATATTTTTTCTGTTTATAATATATGCAACTAAGTGAGCTAACTTTACATGGTATTGTACCTGTTAACTCTTCTCAACACCTTCATATTAGGGAGGAAGAAGAACATTAGGCAAAAAAAAAGTTGTCTTTTCATTCCAGTGACTCAAATTGAAATTTAGTCAGGGATATGTGCTGACGTTACTGGTTTTAAAGGTTTGAACAAAAATTACTTTTGGCTATTTTTAACTCTATTCTGATTGGGAGTACAATGCATAAAACTATTCACAGAATAAATACACTGTCTCAGGTATGCACATGTGTGATTTTGAAAAATATAGATTTACTTTTAAGTAAATGAATACCTTGGATCTATTTTTATATTTGATTTCTTTACAGAAATGCCTTCAACAAGTAATGGGGAAAGTGGTAAATTAGAGGTACAGACACAGAAGACATGTAAAAACAGCGAGATTGAAAAGTAAGTACTGGTGCGTTAATGGGATGGATCAAGACAGTTTCTGTCCTGATTGACTCTCAAAATAGAAGAATTGCATTTCCATTATCTGCAGCAAAGGCTTCCAAGTTGTTTAGTATCAGTGAATTTCAGGATAGAGTGCAGAAATTGTATTGCAATATTTTATAATCTATTAAGTGTACATTCAATAGCAAATAAATAGAATAATGTTTGAGAGGGTTTGTAACATTTTGCTGCAAATGTTTTTTTTACAAAAATCCTACAAAGCTATATTTTCTATTTGTCCCAAATTGCTGCCGGAGAATGTTTTAAGCCTTTAGAGTTGTACAGGCCTCACGCTTAAGATTCAGAACAATGTAGGTAGTGAGTGAGATCTCGCTAAAGATTTCTGACTGTTGAAGGACTTACAAGATATGTAAGTAAAATATATGCTGTGTATTATTCTGTTTGACCTAGCAATTTCCAGGAGCAGCAGATAATCTTTTGTGGGAAAAACAAAATTGCAAGAACACACCTTTGTATTGTTGAATGACCTTTGATTTGCACAGCCCCAACTAATTGATAACTTCCTCTTTAATTTTCCATGTGTAATTTTATCATATATTCCTTGGATGTAGGTTTGCTAGCTGAGCTGGGAGGTTCATTTTTCAGACATTTCGTCACCATACTAGGTAACATCATCAGTGAGCCTCTGGATGAAGCGCTGGGGGTGGCATGACCCACTTTCTGTTTGTGTTTAGGTTTCCTTGGGTTGGTGACATCATTTCCCGTGATGACAGCATTCATGTGATGATGTCATTTCCCATTCTTTTTTTTTGTGGTGGTAAATGGGATTCAAGTCAATGTGTTTGTTGATACAGTTCCGATTGGAATACTATGCTTCTAGGAATTCTCGTGCATGTCTGTTTGGCTTGTCCTAGGATGGATGTGTTTTCCCAGTCGAAGTGGTGTCCTTCCTCATCTGTATGTAAGGATACTATTGAGAGTAGGTCATGTCTTTTTGTGGCTTGTTGATGTTGATGTATCAGGGGTGGCTAGTTTTCTGCCTGTAGTGTTTGTTACAGCTCTTGCAAGGTATTTTGTAAATGGCATTAGTTTTGCTTGTTGTCTGTATAGAGTCTTTCAAGTTCATTAACTGCTGTTTTAGTGTGTTGGTGGATTACCATGATGCCAAGAGGTCTGAGTAGTCTGGCAGTCATTTCCAAGATGTTTTTGATGTAGGGGTGAGTGGCTAAGATTTCTGGGCATGTTTTTTCTGCTTCTTAGGGTTTGTTGCTAAGAAATCGAAGGACTGTGTTCATCGGTTACCCGTTCTTTTTGAATACATTGTATAGGTGATTTTTCTCTGCTCTGCGTAGTTCCTCTGTGCTGCAGTATATGGTGGCTCATTGAAATAATGTTTTAATGCAGCTTCATTTGTGAGTTTTGGGATGATTGCTTCTGTAGTTCAGTATTTGGTCAGTATGTGTTATTTTCATGCAGACATTGGTTTGAAGTTCCCCATTGGCTGTTCGCTCTACTGCGACATCTAGGAATGGCAGTTTGTTGTTGTTTTCCTCCTCTTTAGTGAACTTTATGTCAGTAAGGGTATTAGTGATGGTCTTGAAGGTTTCCTCTAATTTGTTTCGTTTACAACAGATTACAGCGGGATCTTGATCAGATGGTCCAGTGGGCTGAGAAGTGGCAGATGGAGTTTAATTTGGATAAATGTGAGGTGCTGCAGTTTGGGAAAGCAAATTTTAGCAGGACTTTTGGAGGGAAGATATTGTCTATAATTTTGAAATAAAGAGAGATGATACCTCTTTGCCATTTTCAATGATCCAGAGGATGAGGCAAACGGGAGTAATTGAAAATTAAGTGAAGGATGAGATGAATGGTTTTCTGAAAGAGGTGAATTGTAGAGGGTAGGAAGAAGAAAATGGGAGGGAAAATTCAAGTTGATCAGGAATCAAAAATACTATGCAAGACTTGGAGCTGAAGTTGCTAAATTGAAGAATTGCTGAGTATAGAGACAATGAATGAAGAAAAATAATATAGTTTAGAAGACATTGATGGCAGTATGGTTTAACCTGTTTGCAAAACAATTTCCATTACAAACATGGATGCAGGAATTTAAAGTATAGAAAAGTTAATAGTAGGAACTAAAATTTTGTGGGTAGCAAGTATGTTTGTACTTATTATTTTAACATATTGAATAATCTTGATTTCAGAGAATTTGTAAGACTGGAAATTTCCGTGTTTTCTGACCTGTAAAATGCAATCGATGTTCCTGATGTTGTCATGTACACTTGTGTAAAATGTTTTGTCTTTGTACAGTTTGTTACAGAGCTGCATAAATGTTTGCACATTTTATGACTGCCCAGTGCATAAACCTTGATAACCATATAAAAAAGGTTGTAATAGAAATAGTGAAAAATCAAGTGATTTAGTTTTCTTTGATATTAAATGGATAAAATGGCATCTTGTATACAAGTAGAATTTTAGAGACAAAGCATTCATGTTATGATTGACAGCATTTCCTAATGCATTTTATGTGTTGGTACTGTAGATTCTTTGTGAGAAACAGATATGTGGCTCAATAGCCAGAATCAATAGATCAATTATCAGGACTTGCAATGTAAATAAATGCAGTCATGTTTTATTATTGCAATCAGTCATTTCTAAAATGGCATGGATTTTCTTTATCTTTTTAAAGTACCTCATTATTTTCTTTTATCTTTCACAAGTATTACTGATGCGGATAATAATTGTGTATTACAATTTTAAAGTGTTTCCAAAATATTCCATCAGATAAATGTGTTTTTAATGCAAATATTTATGGAGTGTTTAATTTCACTGTGGTTATTTTTAAAAAATGAAATTGATATTTTAATGCAGGATCACATTATTATTGACTGCTGTAATTGGTTTATTTATTGTCCAATATTGCCGAATTTTAATTCTTGCTTTGTTAATTTACATCCACTCTGAGAGAAACAAAACATGATTATAGTCAGATGGCTGGATAGGAAGGGTGATTCTTAATTATATTTCATGCCCTATTGTAGAATGTTGGCATGTGGTGGTTTAAAGACTTTCCATTTATGTGTGGGAAGCGTCAGGTGCATTAAGAGTTAGAATTGGGACTGCAGTCAAATGATCATGCGAGGAGGGCATGAAGGATAGGAGGGGGTTTAAACTGTAGCTTCAGTCAGGTGGCTGACAGAAGTTGCATGGGTACATAGAGCTAACAGCTCATTAATAGACACAGTTTCTGTCAAGTTATTGGAGATGTACTAGGTAGTTTATGAAACTATTATAATTGAAAATCTTAAAAGGTGCTGGTATGCTCATAGGAATTTGGTTCTGTTTCTGTATGACTACTTTTAAACAACTTTATTTCATGGTTTGCTATCTTCTCTGTTTTCCTTATTCTTTCTTTCTTAAAGTAATTGACTATCATATGTCCCCAAGAAGAAATAAATGTTTTAAAAAGAGAACATATATTAAAGAAAGTGAAATCAGATAATGTATTCTGAAAGGTAATTGGCAAGCTCACTGTGAATAGTAGGGTAAGCTGAACATACTGACCCTGGCTTATAGATTGGTTGTTCTAATATTGTTTTTACCTCCATTTCTGGTCTTGTGATATGAAAGAGACAAATTCAAATATAAACTAGATATGGGACTTAAATATCATACACTTGGAAACTATAATAAAGAAAAGTTTAGGAATTCACTCGTATGTATAGTGCATATGCCTAAAATATTCTTTTTTTTTCAAATATATATACTTCTAATTCCCCCCGGAATGTATTCAAATCTCTGTGGAAAAGGGATGGGCATTCCCGAAGCCTCAGGAAGTGAGCTGAGGATGCAAAGGTTAATTGATCTTAAGACTGTTTTCCACTGACTCAGGTGGAGAAAAGGTGCCTCTGCTCAATGTCTCCCTCTGAATTTTCCAGCTGAAATTGTTTGATTTTTTAAAAATAGGTTAATTAGAAGTCTCTCCATTACATAAATTCTGTAGTATAGTGCATACGCACACTAATCCATTCTCTCACGAGCATGTCTGTTTCTTTCCCTGTCCATAAATCATTTGTCTGTATAATTATATTCATTTAACAGTAATTTGTACGTAAAGGGGATTTCCATTGTGAGATTCATAATGTATGAGTGGCCTGTGGCACATTTTGCTGGTGGAATTTTATTTATTTTCAGGAAAACATATAAATTAAGTGCATAATCTTTTCAGCTTTGGACTTGCTGTGCTTTGCTACAAAATCAGATAATAATTAAGGCAATGGTGCAGTATAATCTATACGTTGTAGAAAGGGCAATCTGTGGAACACATCACTTGTAACAAGAATTTACAAGTGCAAGTTTTTTTAAGTTATCCAGAGTAAACACAATAGATTTTTGCCATTTCTACTCACAGAGCAGAAACATTAATCAAAAACATCAAGTGGAATCCACTATATCATTGATATGAACAGGATCTGTCAGGGTTTGATATGAGTCAACTCAAACAAGAGCATTCTTTACTTCTAGTAATGCTTTCAGGGAAATCTTGGAAAATATAGTCTGATTTTATCAACAGTGGCAGCTCTTCCTCCATACCTTTTCATCTTCCTTCTCACCATTAATCCCCTACAGTCTACCCCACAATTAGCCAGCTATGCACCTATCCATTTCTGTGCATTTCTAGATGAGCAGTTCTGTTAAATACTTTGTCACAGCCTGCAGAAGTTTAGACTGATAACATCGGGCTGGTTTGGTTGGCCTAAATTAATATTAAGGGTCATATTTTGGAGGCCCTGGCCCTGGGACTAGTGGTCTCTGACTTGGAGAGAAAAAAATGGGTGATGATGTATGCCTAATGTGGCAGCAAGAGGCCTGCAGTCGAGATTGATTCATCCTGGGCCAACACAGACACTCTGCAAACTGGGAGACTACTGCTGGCATGATGTATGACACTAAGTGTTTTAGCAAGTCGAGGCATGAATCATTCAAGATGCTGCGTGTCAGAGTTAAAGCAAACAGTTGCTGGCGCTTGAATTCCTATTGGAGTCAGTTGCATTATGAGGAGTGTATGAAACAGACATGACGTATGAATGTTTATTTAATAATTCTCTAATATTTCCAGTGTGGCTAAGGCTTGTCCAGCGGGGAGTTATAAATCAGGAATAGGAGGCCATTAATCAGGGGGAATAAAATGGAGCGACACGCTTGCAGCTGCTACAAATGCAGGGGTTTTAATATTCATCTCCCAGCCCTCCATGAAGCTGGCTTATCTACCCCAGCAAGATAAATGGGACCTGCAATGCTACCAATCTGCCTGTTGCCAAATTTCAAGCTTCTTTGAAACAAAAGAAGACAGTTCCGCATAGTTGTGATAATTGAAACTATCTTCCAATTCATACACACTGACATGGGCTCTGAGACAGTTGAGTGCCAAAAACACCTTTTATGATTTGCTGCTGTTACTAAATGTAGGGAAGGAACATTCGATATCTATTCTTTTGCTTCCAATTCCTTCCGTTAATTGTAACTTATAAATGGCATAAATTTTGAAGCAGCAAATTACTATTGCTTTCCAGTGGAAGTGTTTATATATCATGTCTTTTTATATTATTTGTAAGATTTTTCATTGCTTTTTTTATTCAACATACAAAGAGTATAAATTTTTTGCAAGATGGAAGAGAAAGCAAGCCTTGGTTACTGAGCTCACATTTGAAGAAATTGGAGCTGCGTAGTAGATTTCTTTAGTAAATTTTAAGTCTCGAAAGTTTATTTATTGATCAACAATTGTAAGTCGTGATTCGAAATTTGTGTTTCAGTTTTATTCAGAATTTAGAGTGGATTTGTTTCATTTGAGATTGAAATGCGATATTCATCAGTTGGCATTCCATTTTATTGTATGTCCTGTCGATTTTATATTTTATTTAATATCACTTTTTTTGTAATACCTTTTAAAGGAATCCATTCTGTTATCCCACCCAAAACAAATTGTCAAAAGTGTAGATATTTAGGGTTCCTGAACTCCCAGCACTGATAATTAAGGATTTAGATGTGTACTTGCGATGCTAAGGTGTGTAATGTTATCGGCCAAGTGCCGGAAAATGAGAATTGAATATTTAAGCATGGGTGTGATGGGCCAAAGGGTATTTTTTTTGTGCTGTAAATTTCTATGACTCTATATTCCATTTATATATATATTTATTTCTATATGCAGTATTTCTATACTCTGCATTTCACATTCAGTATGCATCTTGTCTAACTCTTATCTCTTCTGGAGTATCATTGTGTTCTATGTCATCTTTCAAGTCTCTCCCTCCCCTCCCTTTCATGTTTTCAGGCTTTCCTGGAACATTGTCTAAGAGGCAGGTAGATGACATCTTTTAGCCTCAGCCACTGTCAATAAATGAAATGTTGTGATTTATAATTAAAATAATATATTTCAAATACTAAAATGAGATGGCATTTCTGCCTTCAGGCAAATATGAAAATTTACAATGGCATATTAAGCATAATTACTGTGATTTAACCAGCAAATTGTTTCATAGAATGATCTGTTACTTACCATACTTTAATGATATTTTCAAAACTAATTTTAAAGTTTAGAAAGTAGGCAACCAATACAAGATAACCATTGAAGATTGAAATGGCTGTCACAATGATTCTATTTCACTCTATTTAAAATTTAAATGATGTCCAATTTCAAACATTATTAAATGTGTTCTTTCTGTTCTCACCAACGCACAATAGTTCTTTTTTAAAATATGCATTAATGGGATGTAAGTGCCAATAACAAAGCCAGTATTGATTGCCCATCCCTAATTGCCCTGAAGAAGGTGGTGATGACCTGCCTTCTGAATTGCTGCAGTCTCTGTGGTGTAGGTAGTCATTATTAAGGGAATTTCAGGATTTTGGGCCAGCAACAGAAAAAGAGTGACATTGTAGTTCCAAGTTAGGATGTTCTGTCTCTTGAAGGGGATCTTTCAGATGCTGCACTTGCTCTTCCAGCTGGTAGTCACCATGGGTTTGGAATGTACTACTGAAGAAACCTTCCTAAGTTGTTGTAATGCATTTTGGAGAAGTTACACACTGCTACCACTGTCAATCTGTAGGAGGGAATAAATGTTTGTGGTGGATGAGAATCGAATAGAAATTTATAGTCACATATACTTTTACATGAAAAATACAGTGAAAAGTTCTGTAAGTTGCCCCACCACAGCACCTATATTAATGACAGAAGTCATACATAATAGTAAAAAGTAAAATTAAGACAAAGCTCATCACAGTTCAATTAATGGCTCCTGGACTCAGAGAAAGCTGATTAAGGAACGATTGAATACCCTGAAGATGCAGCTTGGACGGGAGCACCAAGCCTGGCCGCTGGAATACTGGGCCAGAAGCCTCTGCTGAAGGAGATTCTATGCCAAACTAAGATTTCCACGTTGGGACAAAACCACCTGACAGCTCTTTGGAACCCCTGGAAGCTGAAGATGAAGAAAACCTTCAAACGGGGAAGAGACTTCCACATTAGAACAAGACTGCCATGCCAGAAATAGACCACCATACCAGGCAATCACCTTGATGTGCCGAGACTGCCACCTCTCCTTCGGGCACTTGGGCCCAGCCGCGGACCTGGAACCTTTGCTTAGCCTGCTAGTTCAGGCCGGGACATCAGCTTAGGATCTGCTCCTTGCTTGCCAGAAGACCCTGGCTAGAGTGGAGACACACTTGGCTCAAACTATTGATGCTGCCACCGCCAGGGGCCTCATCCCTGACCTGACACTTTCCAGACCCAAAAGAAAAGGAAGAAAGAAATGAAAAAGAAAAGAAAAAGAATCAGGGAATAAAGAAGGAAAAGAAGAGAAAGAAATCCAAAGTTTGCGGACGAGCCCTGGGCTCAGCCTACCTGTTCCGCTGGCATCTATGGAAAAAGAAATGAAATAGAAATGAGGTAGTGATAAAATGGATTACTTTGTCCTAGATGGTGTCGAGCTTCTTGAATTACACTCATCCAAACTAAGGAAGAATATTCCACCACACTCCTGGTGTTTTACTTTGCAGATGATGACCGGGCTTGTGGAAGTCAGAAGATGACCAGGAGAAGACCCCCCCCTTGGCTGGTCCAGTTAAGTTATTGATCATTGCTAACCTCAAAAATGTTGGTGCTGGGGGATTCAGTGATGACACTGCTGTGGAGCATCAATGAGAGATGGTTCAGTTCTCTCTTGTTAAGAGTTTGTCATTGCCTGGTATTCGAGTGGTGTGCGTGCTACTTGTCTCTTATCTGTCCAAGTCTGAATGCTGCCAAAATCTTGCTCCCTGTGAACAAAAACTGCTTCAGTATCTGACGAGCTGTCAATGGTACTGAATGCTATGAAATCATATCAACATCCCCACTTCTGACCTTGTGTTGGAAGGAAGAATATTATTGAAGTAGCAAAACAAAGCCTTCAACTATCACAACCGTCTGCCTTTGGTCTTTGATTGCAGTTATGCCTAGCACAATGTAGGGTTTTCCCCTGATTCCATTGACTTTAATTTTGCTGCAATGTCTTGAGTCCACACATGGGGATGCTGCTTATCCAGTGTGGCTCAGCAACAGTGCGACTGATTTACTTGATGGAATCCTGAACCAGCTGCCAGATTAGGTATGTTGGTGAGAGAACCAACATGAGGCAAAATCTACTTGACCTCACCCTTATCGCTCTGCACGTTGTAAATGCATCTCTGCATGATAGCATTGGCAAGAGTGACAACCGCACAGTTTTCATGGAGCCAAAGTCCAATCTTCACATTGAGAACTTTATTTCATGTAGGAACAAAATATTGCAGATGCTGGAAGTTTACAATAATGTTGAAAATTTCAGGCAGTAGAGGTGAAGAGGGAACATTAGTTAAAGTTATAGATTGATATCACTACACCAGAACTTTCTATTGTGTTGTATGGCACTACCACCTGTGTTGAATGAACTAGATTCAAAACATCCCAGCAGCTCTGAACTGACCATCATGAGGCACTTGGGCCTTCAGCAACAGAATTGTACTCAGCCATAGGCTCCAACCTCATGCTTGGCACATGCTTTGTTCTGCAGTTACCACTGAACCAGGATTTATTCCTGGCTCGATGAGGTATGCAGGAGATCACAGCAGGAAGTGTACCTAATAATGAGGCTCCAACAGTATGCTACTTCCACATACATGCTCAACAACAGAAGTAGCATGCAATAGACAGATCACAGTAATCTCATTAACAGTGGATCAGATCAATGCCTGCCACATCTAGTCATGAATAATGGTGAACAATTAACCAACTGAAGTGGAAGAGGCTACAAACATTCCCATCCTTAATGATGGAGAAGAAAAGCATATCATTGCAAAAGACAAAGCTGAAGCATTTACAACCATCCTCAACCAGAAGTGCTGTGTGGATGACTCATTTTAATCTTCTCTTGTGGTTCCCAACATCACAGGTGTTAGATTTCAACAATTCAGTTCACTCTATGTCAGAGATGCAATACCAAAAAATAGTTGAAGGCATGCAAAGTTATGAGTCTTGAAACCATCCTGATGATAATAGTGAAGACTTGATGCTCACCACCAGCTTCTTGAATATGGACATGGACAACAAATGCTGGCTTTGTTAGTGATGCTCACACACCATGATATAATTTTTTTAAAAATCATCGGATTTGTTTATTTTGTCCAAGCTAAGACTAGGCTGTAATAAGGTCTGGAGTCAAATTATCTTGGCAGACTCCAACTGATGATTAGCCTGTGGGTCATTCCTGACTTGGAATTGCTAATTGCATGGTTGGTGCCTTCTAGATATTTTCTAAACCAACCTGTTCAGAGATGTTATTTCACACATCTGAACAAATGGGACTTGAATCCAGGTCTTCTTGTCCACAGGCAGCGTTGTGCCAGAAGAGCCCTGTTTGTGACTTCTATGACTTTATCAATGATTGAGAGTAATTTACAGTAATTGATAGACTCAATAATCTGATGATAGTTTGTTTGACACCACTTGACCAGAAATCTCAGCTCACTAATGGACGGTGGGGAAGCAGACATGTCATTTTTGGCTAGAAATTTCTCCAGTTAGACTGCTTTTCTAAATGTACTGCCCTAAATGGTGCCTTTTATTGCCCAAACCAATATGAACCAATGTTCGCTGATTGTGAGGATTGTAATTTTAATCAGTTAAAACCCAACAATAATCTTACACCTTTGCTTCCTAAATTTTGGCTGGTTCTAACCTGTAGTTAGATTCTCTGGATCTGGACAACGAGCTGTCTGTAAATTAGAAGCAGGACCGGAGCCTGTGATTTCTTGCCCTGTACAGGGAATTTGAGCATTTTATATCACTTACAACCAAAGTCACTTCTTTGGATAGTATTATTGCATGCTCGATCTGACGGTTTACGCTTGTGAGTGATCAGTTGTTTCTCATTATTTCTATGACCATAAATATGAAATTTTTTAAAAACCCATTGAATTGGAGGAAAGTTTTATTGAAGAGATTTTGTATTTCACTTGAAGCTGCTACAATTTACCTGAAGTATCCTGTACCTTTTTTTTTAAGGGCTATGTGGGCTGTAGTTAATTCATACTTTTCTAAGCATGCCATGCTTGTGTACATAATAACAGTGACTAAACTTTTAGAGACACTTATCAGCTGTGAAGTTTTCTAGATGTCCTCAGAGTGTGAATGAGAAATATAAATACAAGTTTTTTTGCCTTTCTGAAGGCAGACATAAAGTCTCTGACTGTTTTTTGTTCCAACAAGATTTTTTTAATATCCCTTCTTTATATTTTCATAAAGCTGCATTTTGTATGCAGTGAATCATGAAATGATGATGATAAAATGCCAGATTACTGTAGAATCTGAAGATAATAGTTATCAGCATTTAAAACTTGTAATTGATGAATGTTTTCCAAAATAAAATATATCTGCAACTTAATTTAAAATGAGTAAATATAATCTGATTTGACATGATCTGAGCAGTGGCATATTTGCAGAATGTTAATTTACATTTATTCTTACCAGGATTGGGGAATTTCAATTCCGATAGAAAAGCTTTTCTAATTTTCTTCTTTGCTCTGGATGATTTGGCCTCTGGTATAGGTGCATTACTTAAACCTAAACCTATGGCAAGGATTAAATTGAGGAAGGAGAAAGAAATTACAATGGCAGCTCATGATAAATGAATACTTTGATGTTTGATTCAACTTATTAAGTAAATTCTTGTTAAAGAAAATTAGTTAATCACTAATTAATATATTCAGCTGTGTGGAATATAGTATTATTTCAGTTAATTTCTTAAAAATCTTTCTTAGTTAAAATAGAACTCAGCACTTTATTGGTACTGCCCAATCATAGATTTGAATGACAGAAACAAAACATTAGTTGGAGTCTCTTATCTTACATTGCTAACCAATGAATACTGTTGGAAGTATTTGTGTGCAGAGGCTTAGCTATTCCTGACCCTTCCTATAGCCAAATAGTATATAATTTTTTAAGGTCAGACAAGAAGATTGAGTTCACGGGTGAGGTTGCACTTGCCAGTGGAACGATATTCCAGCATGAGCTGCCAGACCAGCTGATCAAAATAATCTAGATCAACCTTTTAAACATACAGGTTAAGAATGCTGCCTTTCTCCAAAAATATACCTGAGTTTCATCCTCAAAACTTTTAGCTGTGCTGCACTAACATGCTATTTCTGTTTTATGCGTCCTTGTTGTGTTGGTCTATGTATGATTTAATATTTGGTTAGAATTAGATAGAAACCTGTCCTGTAACATTTCATCAGGACTCTTCAGAGTTTTAAAGATTCTTCAGTGCATCTGTCTGATCCAAAATCAAATGTCTCCAAGGATGAAATGGAATTTTATTGATCCATTATGCAAAAGTGTTTCCTCAAACACCCTCTGCCCCTGCTATGCCACTTTTAACAAGAAGCATGTTTAAATGGTAAAATAGTTTTGATGCCTGACCAGTGCACATTTTTTTTCTTTGATTAAAGTCTGTTGTAAAGCATTGCTCTTTTGAGTTTTAACACAATAGAAGCAGCCATTCAAGTATTTCCGTTTTCTGAGTGTGTGTAAACTAATATGATTTAATTAATGGATTGCATTGTGAAACCATCTGAGATGTTAATTTGGGAATTCCACTGTTTAATTTGAGGAGCAAAGAGCACACGTGTGCACTAATGTTTGACAAATGACCTGTTCTATCTGATAGACCTAGCTGGGTCCATTGAGACTCTCCACCGTGATCATTATTTGCTAATGAAGTTAATGGATTCCGTTAGAGGCTGCATTGTTGCCCAGGCAGAGACATGATATAAGATAATTAATTCAGCATGTGAGTTACTGGGACTAGTGGGAGAATATGCCATTGAGTATGTTAAATTCAGATTTCTGAAGAGTCATCGCAACAACCAAAATTTTTTTATGTAAACTTTCTGACTTTAATTATTTTAGAAGCTGTTTCAAGAATTCCATGTAGTCTGCAACATCAGTTTGCACAAAAAAGTTTGCTCTGCAGCCTTTAAAAACAACAGCCATTTCATAGATTAGCTTTAAAAGTTAGAAATTAAATATTGCATCATGTATGAATACTAAAGCAACTTCTAGCAAGGACCTGTTACAATATATGTAATCTATAAATGGTGCCTTCTGCCATTTGGTATACTCATGTTCAAAATAACAAAGTTTCTTCCTTTTTTCCCTCATTCTCACCTGAAAGTGGTAACTCGAGTGGGATATTATCATGCAAACATTGCTGTTCAATTGGCACCTTGACTTACTAGTTATTCCTTGTCTGAACATCTTGGCTGGTTATCACATGCTTTGAGATTACTGCCAGGTCTGAAACTGCACTTACTTAAATGCCAGGCATAAGCAACTTTGATCAGGAGTCATTGTCCACAAACAAGACCCTTGACTTTTTTCTTTTCTCATTCACCCTATGCAAAAATGAGTATAACTTTAAAACTAACATTTAAGAGGTATTTGAAAACGGGTTTAGCGCAAGTACATGGAGTGTAGTCTTAGCTCATCACAATTCTACCAGAGTTAATTTAAACAAGCTTTTGTGTGATTCCATAAATTAACTCGTATTACTTCAATGAAAATGGAAGGCAACTTGTATATTCAAAGTAACGGATTCCTGTAAAATTAGGTGAAATACACCAAAATTAAATGGTTAATGAGTACAACCCACTTAATAAATGTGATTTTAACAAGGTCTGGAGCATATGAACCTACAATAACTAAATCAATATTTTCTCTATTGATTGTGCAGTATTCACATATTGCACTGGTCTTTAGGTAACACAGCAATTTTTTACAGTTAAATGATGACTTGATGTAGCCTACTCATTGATTACAGGCAGCATCACACCTGCTACTTGGCTTCTACTGGACTCATTTCAAATATTATTTTGTCTGCCCATTTGTTACCTAGATGTATTCTCTGTATGAAGGTACAGTAGTGTGGTGAGTTTGCCTTTAACTCTGTGACATTACTTCTGTACAACTAACTACTTAGGAGGTGCAAATGCTCAGTATGTTGGGCATATTGCTTTCCAACTTCCAAACAAAATCAGTATTTGACAAATGTAGGTATTTGTGTATGCTCTGAGTAACAAAATTGTAGATGTTGAAAAAGAATGCATTTAAATTTTTTTTATTGCATTGACTGAAATCAATAAATTTCTCTCTAATGAGTAATTAACAAGTGCCATCTGCAATATCACTGTATTTTGCAGCAGTTTTATAATATATTCACCGCCAGAGCTAACTTTCACAAAAAAAGTGTTTTTTTTTCATGATTTTTGAATAGTTGTGTAGATTTTTTTGAGCATCTTCCCCATTCATCCTTTGCCATATAAATTTGTTAAATTTATTTGCAATGTGGTCTATGTTTTGGCAGAGAAATGCACAGCTGTCTTTCAAAGATTTGTAGAGTTGCTGTTGCAAACTTCTTAAATTGCAAAATCAATGTGTGACTGCCAACGTGTGAAATTTGCCCAGACCTCCCGAGTGCAGTGAATAAATGTACCCAGGCTAATTTGAGCAGCACTAAATTGTCAGGAAACAAATTCCTTTTCAATGCTTGACACTAAGGCTTGCTTACTTGCACAGTAGATGTAGTTTATAGGGCCCTTGTGCAATGATAAATGGTTGCTGGTTGCACTGTTGCATAAAGTGATCGTTTTGGTCTTTTCAAGGTTCCTGCTGTGATTTGAGGATGTTTATCAAATCTGAAGTATTGTTCACTTGTTTTAGATCAATGAATTAGTAAGTGCACTATAAGAAGGTTTATGTCATACACTGCTGCTAGTTGCTGAAAAGCTGTCTATTTAATCCATAAGATTAAATTCTTCCTTTTTGCTTTTCCCTTTACCCCTCAGATGATACAATTTTATGATTTCCATCATTCTGAAGTTAGAAGTTGGGAAGAAAACACCATCTCTTGGTGCAGTTCTCTCTTTCTATGGTCCACAGGGAGTGCTTGGAGATAGTGAGGACTGCAGATGTTGGAAAGTCAGAGTTGATAAAATGTGGTGCTGGAAAAAATCACAGTAGATCAAGCAACATCAGAAGAGCAGGAGAGTTGATGAATGTTGAAGGGTCCTACCCAAAATGTTTACTGTCCTGCTCTTCTGATCCTACTTGATTTGCTGTGCTTTTTCCAGCTTCACATTTTATCGACTCTACAGGGAATGCAACAATACATGTCAAGATTTCACCTTTTTCATTCCCACCAAGTTATCTTTCAAAATGTAGTTAGTATAGCATTATCATACTTTTTGTTAGGTTGAAGTCATGAATGCCCATATGTTTTGGGGGATTTTAATCGATTTGAGACCCATTCTAAAAGGCAGGGACTGATTTCTGACATGATTTGTATCAGAAGTACTAATGTTTTGACACAATTTCCTCGTTGGAGTAAATCAAAAAATGACCAGCTCCAGCCAATGGCTGCCAAAGGCTTCACTGTCTAGCATCTCTCCAGCAGAATTTAAATCAGTTACACTGTGCATATTGTTTCTTCGGAACAAATTATATCTGCCAGAATACAATGTATATGTTAATAAAATTGGGTATGCAAAACTATTTCAATATTTGATAGAAGATATCAACAATGTTTCTCTCTCCACAAAGGCAGCCAGATGTGCTGAGTATTTCCAGCACTTTGTTTTCATTTCAGTCAAGTGGAACAATTTTTGTGTGCTACTAAAGCCAATGAGGATTGTTATTATCAATTTTTTTTATATATAACATTTTATTTCCTTAATACTATTCAATTCAACTCATTCATGGTATCCTCTGTCTTGGGTATAGTCTTCTTTGTTCTCGTGTCTCAGAGATCAATGGCAATGTTGAGCTGGCATTTTCCTTTATAGGAGCAATAGAAAACCATTCATGCCCTCAAGCCTGTTTTGCCACTCCATTAGGCCTTGTCTCATCTGTTCCTGAATTTCATTTGCAATCTAGATGCTTTAATCTAGATGCTTTAAAGCTTAGAAAAAACTAATGATCTGAGTCTTGAAAATTTCAATTAGCCTTACATTCTCACCCTTTGGAAGGAAGTGTTCTAGACTTCCAAAACACATTGTTTGCAAAAGACCTTCCCAATAGCATTCTTAAATGAAGTTATACTTACTTTCAAGATTTCCTGACCAGGCAATGTATTTTTTCTGTACCTACCCATCAAATTATTTTGTCATTTTAAAAACTTTGATTAAATCCTTCTAAACTCAAGGGAACACAGACAAGTTTGTGTGACCATTCCTTTTATTTTAAACCTTTAACCCCTGATTTAGTTGTGGTGAATCTAAATTATATATTCCTCCAAGGCCATAAAGTTGTTTCTGATATTTAGTGCCCAAAATTGAATATGGTCCTTCTTGAGAGTACGATTGCATTATCACTTCCTCACTTCAGTGTTCCAGTTCCATGAAAAAGCAACCACATCCCATCAGCCTTTTAGGTTATGCATTTATATTTAAAGGCATTTGCACCACTATGACTCATTAGTAAGATGATATTTCATGTTGTCTGTCTTACATCCAAAGTGAACAACCTCACACTTCTCCACATGAGATTCCACCTGCTGTTGTCCATTCAATTAATCTGCCTGTGGTTCTTTCTAGCTTTCATTTGTGAAGACTTATTTTGCCTCCTAACATTGTCATATTGGCTTAATTTAACCAATTTCTCATCAAAGGGTTACACTATCAACCCAGCAATCACATTTGGAAAGTTCAGCTGTATTTTCTCTGGTGGAAGTATGTCCTCCATTATGGAGATATTGGAGACCAGCATTACATGCAGTATTCCAGGTGTGGTTTCATCAAAGCACTGTTGAAATTTAGAGCAAGACTCCCAAGTTTCATACCTTTAAAATGAAAAACTTTAGTTTCTTCTGATCAAAGTGATCAGTTGCTGGTATTATACTCCATTATTCTTTGATGAGCATTCACTTTATATCTTTTTGCAACCTTTCTTGGTCCCTTCTCACAGCTTTGCCTTTCCACCTAGCTGTGTCATCAGCAAACATAGCTACATTATTCTTCATCACTTCATCGGAGTCACTAACATAGATTATAGTTAAGGCCTCTGCACTAATTCTTGTGGCATCTCCCTAGTCAAAGTCTGTCTACTTGAAAATGCTCCAAATTTACTGAGTCTTTTCTTCCTCTCCATTAACTATTCCTCTATTCATGCTATTCCCAATTTGATGAACCTTGTCTTGCCTTTTGCATTTTCTTTATTCACTTGTGGGGCGTAGGTATCGCAGATTGGGCCTTCATTTATTGCACATCCCTAGCTAAACTTGAGAAGATAGTGGTAAGCTATCTTCTTGAGCCTCTGCAGTCCATGTACTGTAGGTAGACCCACAATGCTGTAAGGGAGGGAATTCTGGGTTTTTGCCGCAGCAACACTAAGTACAGTAATATATTTCCCATTCAGGTTGGTGAGTGGCTTGGAGGGGAATCTGCTGTCCTTGACCTTCTCGATGGAAGTCGTCATGGGTTTAGAAGGTGCTGTCTAAGGATCTTTGGTGAATTTCTGCAATGTGTCTTGCAAATGTCACACATTGCTGCTACTGTGGTGATGGGTGGAATGGATGCTTGCAGATGTGGTGCCAATCAAGCAGACTGCTTTGACTTGGATCATGTCACCTTATTGAATTATGGTGTGATACCATATTGAAATACCTTTTGGTAATCTAGTCTTTACATTTCTCCTGGTTCTCCTCTACACTGTTTACATCCTCAGAAGGTTGAATAAATTTGTCAGACACAATTTTCTCTTAAAATCATGTTGATTGTCTGATTATATCAGTGTTTTCCAAATGCATTGTCAGACTTTGACTTTAGTTGATTCCAGCACTTTCCCATTGACTAATGTCAGGCTGACTGGCCTGAATTTCATTGTTTCTTTCCTTTTTTTCTTTAATAGAGGTGTTATGTTTGCCAACTTCTAATTTGTTGGAAACATAACAGAATCTAGGAAGTTTTAGACAATAGACAATAGGTGCAGGAGTAGGCCATTCAGCCCTTCGAGCCTGCACCGCCATTCAATATTATCATGGCTGATCATCCTTAATCAGTATCCTCTTCCTGCCTTATCTCCATAACCCTTGATTCCACTATCTTTGAGACGTCTATCCAACTCTTTCTTAAATGAATCCAGAGACTGGGCCTCCACTGCCCTCTGGGGCAGAGCATTCCACACAGCCACCACTCTCTGGGTGAAGAAGTTTCTCATCATCTCTGTCCTAAATGGTCTACCCCGTATTTTTAAGCTGTGTCCTCTGGTTCAGCACTCACCCATCAGCGGAAACATGTTTCCTGCTGCCAGAGTGTCCAATCCTTTCATAATCTTATACGTCTCAATCAGATCCCCCCCTCAGTCTTCTAAACTCAAGGGTATACAAGCCCAGTCGCTTCAGTCTTTCAGTGTAAGGTAATCCCGCCATTCCAGGAATTGACCTCGTGAACTTACGCTGCACTCCCTCAATAGCCAGAATGTCTTTCCTCAAATTTGGAGACTAGAACTGCACACAGTACTCCAGGTGTGGTCTCACCAGGGCCCTGTACAGCTGCAGAAGCACCTCTTTGCTTCTATACTCAATTCCTCTTGTTATGAAGGCCAGCATGCTATTAGCCTTTTTCACTACCTGCTGTACTTGCATGCTTGCCTTCATTGACTGGTGTATAAGAACACCCAGATCTCTCTGTACTGCCCCTTTACCTAAATTGATTCCTGTGGTTCTGTTCGCCGAGCTGGAAATTTTTGTTGCAAACGTTTCGTCCCCTGTCTAGGTGACATCCTCAGTGCTTGGGAGCCTCCTGTGAAGCGCTTCTTTGGTGTTTCCTCCAGCATTTATAGTGGCCTGTCCCTGCCGCTTCCGGTTGTCAGTTTCAGCTGTCCGCTGTAGTGGCCGGTATATTGGGTCCAGGTCGATGTGTTTGTTGATGGAGTTTATGGATGAGTGCCATGCTTCTAGGAATTCCCTGGCTGTTCTCTGTTTGGCTTGCCCTATAATGGTAGTGTTGTCCCAGTCAAATTCATGTTGCTTGTCGTCTGGGTGTGTGGCTACTAAGGATAGCTGGTCGTGTCGTTTCGTGGCTAGTTGATGTTCATGGATGCGGATTGTTAGCTGTCTTCCTGTTGTCCTATATAGTGTTTTGTGCAGTCCTTGCGTGGGATTTTGTACACTACATTAGTTTTGCTCATGCTGGGTATCGGGTCCTTCGTTCTGGTGAGTTGTTGTCTGAGGGTGGCTGTTGGTTTGTGTGCGACCACTAGGACTTATAACAGCAAACAAACCAACAGCCACCCTCAGACAACAACTCACCAGAACGAAGGACCCGATACCCAACATGAGCAAAACTAATGTAGTGTACAAAATCCCATGCAAGGACTGCACAAAACACTATATAGGACAAACAGGAAGACAGCTAACGATCTGCATCCATGAACATCAACTAGCCACGAAACGACACGACCAGCTATCCTTAGTAGCCACACACCCAGATGACAAGCAACATGAATTCGACTGGGACAACACTACCATTATAGGGCAAGCCAAACAGAGAACAGTCAGGGAATTCCTAGAAGCATGGCACTCATCCACAAACTCCATCAACAAACACATCGACCTGGACCCAATATACCGGCCACTACAGCGGACAGCTGAAACTGACAACCGGAAGCGGCAGGGACAGGCCACTATAAATGCCGGAGGAAACACCACAGAAGCGCTTCACAGGAGGCTCCCAAGCACTGAGGATGTCACCTAGACAGGGGACGAAATATTTGCAACAAAAATTTCCAGCTCGGCAAACAGAACCACAACAACGAGCACCCGAGCTACAAATCTTCACCCAAACTCTAAATTGATTCCATTGAGGTAGTAATCTGCCTTCCTGTTATTGCCACCAAAGTGGATAACCATACATTTATCCGCATTAAACTGCATCTGCCATGCATCTGCCCACTCACCTAACTTGTCCAGGTCACCCTGTAATCTCCTAACATCCTCATCACATTTCACCCTGCCACCCAGCTTTTGAGAAATCATAGCGAACGTACCTGCAATCAATCTCTGCAACTACTTCTTCTAGAAATCCTAGAGTTTAGGCTGTCAGATTCTTGAAATTTATTATATGTATTACGATGTTCCAAGTTTAGTTTGTTTGGCTGGAGTACAGAGGCAAATCTGGTCAGATGAGTCTATCCTCGTGTGCTTTCTGTTCTATTCCTATGATACCTACAACTCTGCAATCATGCTGACAGCTTAATTATTCTTAATTTGATTCTTAGTTTGACATCCTCTCATTGCTGTTATACTATTTAGTGAGCATTTAGTGACTGACCAGAGTGGCAATCTAAGATGAGACTTAATTGATTGCTCTTAAATTTGGGTGCTTTCCAGTGGGTACTTTAAAACTGTAGTCGACTTTTCAATTGTGCTTTTGTTAATAAAATGTCAATTTATCAAAGGACAGTCTTGCTGGCCAATCCTTTTGACTTGCTCCTCCCCACCTCTTCTATTGACTTGCATTTCTCTATCTTGTCTGAAATATTGTTCAATTTTGCTTTGTATTATTGCCTGTATTGAATTTGTTGCAATGCATATTTCAGATCCCTAAACTAAGGGATGAAGGTAGCAGAGGATTAGTGTTGCCGATTCAAATAGAGGAAAGGCAATAGCTAAATTTGCATCATAAGAGTCGATGCATTCTGCAGAATATTTGTGTAAAGGTTTGAAAATGCTCAGTACTGTTTACAGTGATATTTCTGTTACACTGAAAAGTTTGGCAATCCACTGTGAACATTTTGTAGCAGTTCTGAGCTCAAAGATATCTATTGTTTGTTCTAATTAGGAATAATTCTTTAAGTACTTAATACTCCTTCTTGTTGTCCAGTTATGATAAATTGCATGCTTTAAAAGATATGTGGCTCATCAACGTCTAGAAAAGAACAATCATAAAGTAAACTAACAAGCCCCCATTCTGATTTTTTTTGTTGATTTTGAAGGATATCTGAAGATGCAACTGTAACGACAATTGAAGCATTGAAAGCCCGTATCCGTGAATTGGAACGACAGCTATCCCGTGGGGATCGGTATAAATGTCTTATTTGCATGGTAAGTATTGTTTTAACTCCAGTGTAGAAGTCCTGCTGTCTGTGCTGTTAACAATCATAATTTGCCTGAGGATCTAATTCTTTTAACATACAATTTTGGAAGTAGCAGTTTAAATTGAGGACAGTGGTAACCACAAGAGATTTTAAACTGTACTTAGGGAAACCAACAGTAACTGATATTATACAATATATTTAATGGAATGCAACACCTTGAAGAGATTCACAGTAGCATTATAAAACAAAATATGACACAAAGTCATACAAGGTGATATTAGGTCAGAAGGCCAGAAGATGGACCAAAATGGTTGCTTTCAAGGAGTGTCGAAAAGAAGTGGTGTGAGAAATGGTGGAGTATAGGAAAATGTTTTAGAGTTTGAGGCTTCAGTAAATGAAAGCAGAGTCATCAATGGTGGAACCGTTCAAATTAGGAATGGAAAGAGGCAGGAACATTCGAGGCATCCAGTTATTTTGGAGGATTTTGGAGCTGGAGGAGTTGACAGAAATATGCGTGAAACTGTAAAGTGCCATTTTAAAATATTGATAAGAATTGAAAAATTAACCATTGCCTGATCAGGAGCCATTTCGGGCAGTGACCGCAGTGCTGAGAGCTGAAGGGGATATGCTGAGATTTGAAGTACAAGCATTGGAGTTTTGGATGATGACCCTTTTGGATGATAGAAAATGGGAGACCAGCCAGGAGTACATTGAAAATTATTAGGTCTAGAGGTAGTAAAGTTGTGAATAAGCGTAACAACATCTAGTGAACTGAGAAAGGGGCAGATGTAAAAGATAGAACTATGCAGTCTTATGCGAATGATGACATGAATATTTCATGTGATGTGGGTATCACAGGCTCAGCCAGCATATTGCCCATCTGTGGGCAATAAATTGTAATTTGGATGCAGTTTTGGAAATAGCATTTTAGAGTGAAGGTAATTATGACCGCTAGATATTTTTAGCCCCCTCTCTCCTTGAGAAGGTGGTGGTGAAGTACTTTCTAGAACTGCTGCAGTCTTTGGGATGTAGAAACATCCAGATTGCTGGTAAGAAGGGAGTTCCAGGATCTTGACCCAGTGACATTGAAGAAATGGTGATGTAGTTCACAGTCAGTACAGCCTGTGGCTTAGAGGGGAACTTGTAGGTGGAGATGATTCCAAGCATCTGCTTCTCCTAAGTGGTAGAGGTTGCAGATTTGCAAGATACTGTCAAGGGGGTGTGAGTGAGCTACTGAACTGCATTTTGTAGATGGTACGTACTGTAGCCACTGTCATCAATTGTGAAGGGTGGGAAGTGTGCCGGTCAAGCCTTGTCCTGATTAATATTGAGTTTTGTGCATATTATTGGAGCTAAATCCATTCAGGCAAATGTGGAGTATCCCATCACACTCCTGGCTTGTGTCTTGTAGATTGTTGAAAGGCACTGGGGAGACAGGAGGTGAGTTACTTTTTGCTGAATTCCTAACTTCTGACTTGCTTTTGTAGCAACAGCATTTATATAGCTTGTTCATTTCAAATTTCTGATTAATGCGGTACCCCTAAGATGTTGATAGTGATGGATTCAATGATAGTAATGTCATTGAATGTCAAAGGAAGATGGTTAGATTCTTGCTTGTTAAAAATGGTCATTGTCTCGCACTTGTGTGATGCAAATGGTGCACGTCATTTGCCAGGGCTCCTTGATGCCATACTGGGTCACATTCTCCCCTATTGTAAAATACAGTCATTCTAGAGTTCTTTACTTTTCCCATGTTTGAACCAAGGCTGTAATGAGGTCAGGAACTCAATGGCCCTGGAGGAACCCAAACTGAGTGTCAGTGAGCAGATTATTGCTAAACAAGTGCTGCATGTTAACACTATCGATGACTTCTTCCGCTACTTTACTGATGATTGAGAGTAGACTGTGATACCAATGTTGTGTACATACTGTTTAATCTCTGACAGTTGCCAGGATTAGGCATGGAGTTGGTAAATCTGGAACATGGTTTTGAGGGACTACAATCAATGGCTTCAATTTTCCCAGCAGTTAATTCAAGGAAACTGCTTTTAATGCAGTATTGATTGGCACAGCGCACCTTACCACTGTGCCTTCTCAAGGACAGTTAGTGATGGGCAATAAATGCTGACTCAGCCAATAATTTTCACATCTCAAGACCTAATGAATAAAACGTTTGATTATTTATTAACAATGTAGGAATTAAGAGAGGCTTTGGTTAAGTTGAGTTGCCTATTGCCGATCTGAAGAATATATGTGAAAACTAATGTTATGCCTTTTGGTGAAGTAATTGAGGTAATTGAGTAATTTTGCATTTCCATGAGAAATAGGAGGTGACCAAATATTGATCCATGAGGGACACAGGAGCTAACAATGCAGGAGCAAGAAGCAAGATTAATGTAAGTTGCTGTCTGGCTATGATTGGATGGATTAGAATGAGCCAGTTGAGAGCAGTCACATTCAGCTTGATGAGGCATTGGAGGAGGTGGATGAGGTGGTAAGTCATTGTCTTAGGAGGCAGACAGGTTGAGGAAGGAATTGTCACAATCACTTAGGGTGTGATTTCATAGAATCAGACACTGCATAAATGACGGGAGTGTGTTGCTGGGAAAGCACAGCAGGTCAGGCAGCATCTGAGGAGCAGGAAAATCGACGTTTCAGACATAAGCCCTTCATCAGGAATGAGGCTAGTGGGCCGGGGCTAAGAGATAAATGGGAGGGGGATGGGGTGGGTAGCTGAGAAAGCGATAGGCGGATGAAGGTGAGGGAGAAGGTGATAGGTTAGAGGGGGGGAGTGATGGACAAGTCCAGAGGGCGGTGCTGAGTTGGAGGCTTGGGACACACTCTCAACTCTGATCTCCAGCATCTGCAGTCCTCACTCTCTCCTAGTACAGAAGAGGCCATTAGCCTCAATGAGACAGCAGTGATAAAGTAACTACTCTAAATCTACATTAGCTCCACTTCCCAGCACTTGGCCGATAGCCTTGAATGTTAAGACATTTCAAATGCTCATCCAAGTCCTCAACTACCATCCCAGGTTGTGCATTCTGGACTCCAGTCACACTCTGGGTGAAAATCTTTTTTTCCTCAAAATCCCCTCTAAACTTCCTGCCTTACACCTTAAAATTATGCCCCTTGTTATTCACATTTTGACTAAGGAGAACATTTGTGACTTTGATGAGAGATGTTTGTGATGTGGTGGCATATGAACCACGATACTTACTATTGTAGCACTTGCAATCCTTTACCATATCAGAGAAATTTCATTACTTGAATCATTTTAACAACATGGGCCCAATTGTTTTATTGAGCAATGTGGCAATACTGAAACTCCAAAATTGAGAGTTATAGCTTACAATAAATGAACCACTGAGTGGTGTGTGAAACAAAATTCATATCTTGAAATCTCACCCTGATTTGATCAGTTTCTTAAGCCACTTTAATATTTTTTTACATTGCCTTTTTTCTTTTTAAATTGTTGATTTTTAAAGAGGAGGCTTCCCCTTCGATAATAAGTGACACTGGATTTCTGGAAGAAATGGATTCAAATTTATTTCAGTATTGACGGTCAGCTTCCTGTGCTCACATGCATGAGTGAGACTGGTAATTTGCCTTGTTCGCAGCACTTCACTGAAATTTAGATGGCCAGCAAAATGTGAGTTGTATTTTCAATTTTGCTGGTAAGCTTTAGCAATTGCTAGTTTTAAAAAAAAAATAAATTGCATACAAGCCGTGATACCTGCTGTCATGGCATCAGTAATCCATTACCACATCAAGGTCATTTCATCATTTGAAATCTGCTGTTTCTGCACATAAATGGTGAAAAACACTGTACTTGACATGTAGACTTAGTCTGATTTGTCTTTTGCGCCAATATGTTGCTTATATAGATGTTCTAAGTATTTCTGCTTTGTGCCTCTGCTCGAGTACTAATTATTGTCCAGTGTGTCGTTCAAGTTGTCTTTACACTAATATTATCAGGAATATTGGACAAGAAGGAAAATACTAGCATGTCTGCTCAACCAATCAGATTAAGGAAAGCTTACAGAGACTTGGAGAATTAGATTAGCTCATCGGCACCCATAGAGCTCCAAAATATTGTCTGCAGCACATATATGATCTTAATGTATAAATTGTGCCATACACCATGTTGATAGAGTTTGAGGAATGAGCATCAACTAGGTGTATGAAGTATTACCAGTATGGAGCTCAATATTCTAACTTTATTTATTAACTCTCTTCATTAACTACCTCAATATATTGAGCAGCAAGAAAGATCCTATGTTAGTGTTATTTAAAGAGCTCATCAACTAGTTACAGATTAGTTGCTGGTTGATATTTTTCTTTTGGATTATTGTTAGCATTCCACAAGTGTTGAAATTGCAGGCTGCTGTATTGTTACTGGTGCCATTGACAGCTGGTGTATGACCATAGGCAGCGAATCATGTAACATGCTGTCACCAGTAATAATGCCTTAATTCTGCAGCGGTTTGCTTTCCCCATCACCATGACACGTGAAAGAATGGTGACTTGAAAATTAGTTTTTGCTCATGACTGCTATGAATAAACCGTGTACACTTGCACACTGTGTATTCAGTGAAAGCCATGCTGACTCATATGATAACATGCACCATTGTTGTAATGAAAAAAGCATCCAGTGCCAAGTCTTGCTGTGGAGCAGTTGTCAAAGTGTGTGGTGTTTTACTGCATGCCCGTCCATTGTGAGCATGCAACTCTGGCTGCCAGCATTATGACCATCAGCTCTGGATAGGAAGAGGCAAGGAGAAGACAACCTGAATAACCTCTTTCTGTCTCGAACACCTGACTATGATACGAGGAAATCAACCCTAATTCATAAATAGTCCCACAATTTAACTGGCCATCAGTGTCTAATTTGTACAATGTAAAAGAAACATTATAAACCAAATAATACAGACACTTCACCCTTTATTACCTGCCTTTGTGTGTCTTTTCCTGTCTTGCTGCTGCTAAACAGTACTACCCACCTGATGAAACGTGGTTGGTAGAAGATTATTACTTTCAGGAGTGAAGACTTCAGATGGCCTTGAGAGGCTCTGACTCAAATTGGAATGAGCAGCAGCAATCTGGACTGACTTGCTGATGGATGACAGCAGGGAAACTGATGGAATTGCAGGAGTAGAAGGATGTGTGTTTTCATCCTTGTTCCATGGAGGCACTTACTTTTCCTCAGAGTGCTTAAGTCACCCCAAGCCTATTGCAAAATACATTGCTATGCTGCTTTGATGCCCTCCAAGCTACTTTGAGGATTGGCGTCTGCAGTTATGCTGTCTCTGTGCTGTGGCAAATATCAGGACTGCACATGCTAGAGATTAGAGGCGAGAGTATGGTGCTGGAAAAGCACAGCAGATCAGGCAGCAGCTGTGTCTATGTGACTTCATTTTAAGCCAATAGACAATAGGTGCAGGAGTAGGCCATTCAGCCCTTTGAGCCTGCACCGCCATTCAATATAATCATGGCTCATCATTCCTAATCAGTATCCTGTTCCTGCCTTATCTCCATAACCCTTGATTCCACTATCTTTGAGAGCTCTATCCAACTCCTTCTTAAATGAATCCAGAGAGTGGGCCTCCACTGCCCTCTGGGGCAGAGCATTCCACACAGCCACCACTCTCTGGGTGAAGAAGTTTCTCATCATCTCTGTCCTAAATGGTCTACCCCGTATTTTTAAGCTGTGTCCTCTGGTTCAGCACTCACCCATCAGCGGAAACATGTTTCCTGCTGCCAGAGTGTCCAATCCTTTCATAATCTTATACGTCTCAATCAGATCCCCTCTCAATCTTCGAAACTCAAGGGTATACAAGCCCAGTCGCTTCAGTCTTTCAGTGTAAGGTAATCCTGCCATTCCAGGAATTGACTTCGTGAACCTACGCTGCACTCCCTCAATAGCCAGAATGTCTTTCCTCAAATTTGGAGACCAGAACTGCACACAATACTCCAGGTGTGGTCTCACCAGGGTCCTGTACAGCTGCAGAAGCACCTCTTTGCTTCTATACTCAATTCCTCTTGTTATGAAGGCCAGCATGCTATTAGCCTTCTTCACTACCTGCTGTACCTGCATGCTTGCCTTCATTGACTGGTGTACAAGAACACCCAGATCTCTCTGTACTGCCCCTTTACATAAATTGATTCCATTGAGGTAGTAGTCTGCCTTCCTGTTCTTGCTACCAAAGTGGATAACCGTACATTTATCCACATTAAACTGCATCTGCCATGCATCTGCCCACTCACCTAACTTGTCCAGGTCACCCTGTAATCTCCTAACATCCTCATCACTTTCACCCTGCCACCCAGCTTTGTATCATCAGCAAATTTGCTAATGTTATTGCTGATACCATCTTCTATATCATTAACATATATTGTAAAAAGCTGTGGTCCCAGCACGGATCCCTGCGGTACCCCACTGGTCACTGCCTGCCATTCCGAAATGGAGCTGTTTATCACTACCCTTTGTTTCCTATTAGCCAACCAATTTTCAATCCAATCTAGTACTTTGCCCCCAATACCATGCACCCTAATTTTACTCACTAACCTCCTGTGTGGGACTTTATCAAAAGCTTTCTGAAAGTCCAGGTACACTACATCTACTGGATTTCCCTCGTCCAACTTCATAGTTACATCCTCAAAAAATTCTAGAAGATTAGTCAAGCATGATTTCCCCTTCATAAATCCATGCTGACTCTGTCCTATCCTGTTACTACTATCCAGATGTGCAGTAATTTCATCCTTTATAAAAGACTCCAGCATCTTTCCCACCACTGAGGTCAGACTAACTGGTCTATAATTACCTGCTTTCTCTCGCCCACCTTTCTTAAAAAATGGTATAACATTAGCCACCCTCCAATCCTCAGGAACCAACCCCGAATCTATTGAACTCTGGAAAATAATCACCAACGCCTTCAGGGCTTGACTTCTAGTATGAATGTCCATGGCTGTTTGGTCTCACTACCTTTTGACTCTCTCTCTGGAGGACCTCATGACCCCCTGAAAGTAAACAGCATCCCTCTTTCTGTTCACCACCTCTGTAAAGAACTTCAGTGCAGTGACTGATAAATATTGTAGTCCATTCTAGATTAGATTAGATTATCTACAGTGTGGAAACAGACCCTTCGGTCCAACCTCCGAAGAGTAACCCACCCAGACCCACTTCCCTCTGACTAATGCACCTAACACCATGGACAATTTAGCAAAGCCAATTCACCCAACCTGCACATCTTTGGACTGTGGGAGGTAACCGGAGCACCCGGAGGAAAGCCATGCAGACACAGGGAGAATGTGCAAACTTCACACAGATAGTCGCCTGAGGCTGGAATCGAACCTGGAACCCTGCTGCTGTGAGGCAGCAGTGCTAACCACTGAGCCACTGTGTCTCCCCTCTTTTTCCAAGTACTGCCAGTGCAAGTTTTTCCACCCACAGTTCATCTTCTTAAGAGATGCTGACTAACATTAAGCAGTGCAGGCTAATTTTAATTGACGCTAGCCCCTCACAGTTTTAGACCCCTGTTGGTGCTTTCAACCAAAACACAGTCCATTTGCTGGCTGATTAGAGGTTGTTTAAATAAGCAGACAGTATGAAAATAATGTGCTGTCTTCATTGTAATACATTGGCGTGGAGTAAGCAGATATCTTGATCCATGAGCCCAATTTTGCAGGAGTGTAAGATAGAATTTTTAATTCAATGTAAAATCAAATCCAATACAGAAAGTGAAATAAGATAGAGAAAGATGAAGTAAAAAGGAAAGTTTTATTTTAAAGGATTTTCAGCAATCCTTAACATTTAAAGGAATGAGATTCTTTGCTTATAGTTAATTTTATTACCAGAGAACCTGCGGGACAATAATTAAGCCTTGTCACTTCATTCAAATTAATTTACACTTCAGTGAAAATCATTGTCTTTTTCTGGTATGTTTACTGGGTAACTAATAGGTAGAAACTGATTGCTTGTCATTGCATTTTTATGAATGCTGATTCTTCTGTGGATTGCAGGATGCTGGAAGTTGCTAACAAATTTATTACTTAGTAATGATGAGTACTATCAGTATTATTCTTGGCAACAAATATTCAAGACTTTCTTAACTCTGTATTCATTCAGCCTTCACAAACTAATCTTCATTAAAGGTATCCATGGAAAGGTCTGCTGGTACATTACTTTTTTAAAATACCTTCAATGCCTCAATAATCTTCTCAAGAAGAGAAGACAGTCACACCTTCCACCCTACCAACCTTCGCATAAACCAAATCATCCACCGACATTTCCGCCACCTCCAAAAAGACCCCACCACCAGGGATAGATTTTCCTCCCTACCCCTTTCCGCCTTCCGCAAAGACCGTTCCCTCCGTGACTACCTGGTCAGGTCCACGCCCCCCTACAACCCACCCTCCCATCCTGGCACATTCCCCTGCCACTGCAGGAACTGTAAAACCTGCGCCACACCTCCTCCCTCACCTCTATCCAAGGCCCTAAAGGAGCCTTCCACATCCATCAAAGTTTTACTTGCACATCCACTAATATCATTTATTGTATCCGTTGCTCCCGATGCAGTCTCCTCTACATTGGGGAGACTGGGCGCCTCCTAGCAGAGCGCTTTAGGGAACATCTCCGGGACACCCGCACCAATCAACCACACCGTCCCGTGGCCCAATATTTCAACTCCCCCTCCCACTCTGCCGAGGACATGGAGGTCCTGGGCCTCCTTCACCGCCGCTCCCTCACCACCAGGTGCCTGGAGGAAGAACGCCTCATCTTCCGCCTCGGAACACTTCAACCCCAGGGCATCAATGTGGACTTCAACAGTTTTCTCATTTCCCCTTCCCCCACCTCACCCTCGTTCCAAACTTCCAGCTCAGCACTGTCCCCATGACTTGTCCGGACTTGTCCTACCTGCCTATCTCCTTTTCCACCTATCCACTCCACCCTCTCTTCCCTGACCTATCACCTTCATCCCCTCCCCCACTCACCTATTATACTCTATGCTACTTTCTCCCCACCCCCACCCTCCTCTAGCTTATCTCTCCACGCTTCAGGCTCACTGCCTTTATTCCTGATGAAGGGCTTTTGCCCGAAACGTCGATTTCGCTGCTCCTTGGATGCTGCCTGAACTGCTGTGCTCTTCCAGCACCACTAATCCAGAATCTGGTTTCCAGCATCTGCAGTCATTGTTTTTACCTCTACTATTTGAAGCAAGTTCTTCTCCATTTCAATGTTCGCAGTTCAGACATTTAAATTACAAAATAAAAACTGAAATCAGAAACAAAACAAAAATTGTTGGAAATGCTCAGCAGGTCTGGCAGCGTTTGTGGAAGGAAATCAGAGATAATGTTTTGTGTTCAGCTCTGAGGAAAGGTCACTGAATCTGATGTTAACTCTGATTTCTCTCCACAGATGCTGAGCTTTTCCAACAATCTTTTTTGCGATTTCTGGCATTCGCAACTCTTTCTGTTTTTATTTTGTAATTTAAATGTCTGAACTGTGGATACACATGTTTTAGAAAGGGTTCAGGAAATCTGAAACTCTTTCTAAATAGTTTTTAAGTTTTTTTTTGAAAACTTATTCTTTCATGGGTGTATGTATTGCTGGCTTAGGTTAGCATTTGTTGCCCAGACTTGATTACCATTGGGAAAGTGCTGATGAGACATCATCTTGTTTTGCTGCCATCCAAGTGGTGTATGCGTATCCACAATGCTATTTGGGAGGGAGTTCCAGGATTTCCAGGAATGGCAATATAGTTCAAGTCAGGAGGGAGTGTGGTTTAAGGGGAGCTTGCAGGTAGTGATGTTCCCATGTATTTTCTACCCTTGTCCTAGTGTTAGAGGTTGCTGGAAGATACTGCCAAAGAAGGTTCAGCAAGTTGTTGTAATACATCCTGTATATGGTGCATACTACTGCTATGTTACATTGATGGCAGAGCATTTAAGAAAGTAAATGGAATGCTAGTCAAGTGGACTGTTTTGCCCTGGATAATGTTGAGCATCTTGAGTTTTGTTGCAGCAGCACTCGTTCAGGCAAGTGAAAAGCATTCCATCAAACTCCAGACTTGTGTCTAGACTGAGGAGTTGTGAGCTGAGTTACTAGAATTGTTACAGAATTCCCAGCCTCTGACTTTTCTTGAAGCGACAGTATTTACTTGGCTGATCCAGTTAAGTTTTTAGTGTAAGCTAACCTCTAGGATGTTTATAATGGGGGATTCAGCAATAGTAATGCCATTGGCGTGACACTTAGTTGTATTCCATGATGTTTTTGGACAGAAGTGTAAGACAGCACTTGTAAATGAGCTAGAGAGGGTATCCCACTGTTCTGCTCTCATGTTAGTTCAGGACTTGATTCTGTCGTTGCCATACATCAAGTTTCTCATTGTTGCAATGTGAAATTACTTCTCATTGACACTAAATATTAATACTTAAGGAAAAGATGAAGGACTACACAAGCTGGGCTCTTTTCCTTAAAAAAGTTAAGATTGGAGGTTGCCCGATAAATTTCGTTAAGACAGTGGAAGATATTTATAAAGCTAATTCATAAATCTGTTACAAATGAGCAAATTCACAGTCAAAAATGCAAAAGCTTTAGAAGACTGGCAACAAGAGCTGGGAATGGTCAAATTTGCACGAATTATAATAGGAAGTTGGTCGGTGAAGAATTGATTCTTTAAGGATGCAAGCAGAATTTAAACTGAAATTGAATCAAAACTAAATGATGGGTTTTGGAAATGATGTGTTGTATGCCATCCATTATTGGATGTCCTATACATAAACTTGATTTTGACATTATCAGGATGGAAATTATTGACAGACTAAAAGTGAATAAATCTTCAGGGACAATTAGTATTTGCCCAAGCTATTTCGTGATAAAATAAGCCTCTAGTACCAGTAATCATCCTGAAACAGTCAGTGAGCACAGGAAATCTCACTGGATTAGCCATTACACTCATCTCCAAAATAAAAGTTGAGAAAACAAGCCAAATATTAACAAACTTCATTAATCTTACAGCAGTAACATCTAGTCAATAAAGTCAAAAATATGGAATGTTGAAATTGAATGTAAGTTAGTACAATTTCAGAGAGCGGATATGTTACTTGAACAATCCTCTTTAAATTGCTGAGAATGAGGTAACCCAAGTTGACATTGGTAAAACAGAAATTGCCGGAAAAACTCAACAGATCTGGCAACATTTGTGGAGAGAAAGCTGAGTTAACGTTTTAAGTCTGGTAACCCTTCTTCAGAACTTGACTACTACTACTTCTGTGTTTTTCTCTACAGATATTGCCAGACCTGCTGAGTTTCTCCAGCAACTTTTGTTTTTTTTTCAGATTCCCAGCATCCACAGTTCTTTGTTTCATTGACATTGGATGAATGTGAACATATGTTTAAAACTGTAAGGATCTGTAGTTAATTCTTAAAAAAAACCTGAAAGTTTTAGTTAGGGTTCTGATGTCAAGCTAAATATACTGGAAGTTTGATGTGCAAGTGCTTCTTTGTATCTAAACAGCTTGAGTTTAGAAAGTAATTTCATATGTAACATGGAGAGGAAAGAATAATTAATATTCTTGGTTGAGGAAGCAAATGGACATAGGCAAACTTTGTAAGTAACTCGAACAATAGTGGATGAAATTCAATATCACAGGAGAGGAATAACTGGAAAGTGCATTTAAAGTTCTGAACTGACCAGCAATCTGTTACATTTAAGAGTTATGATTAGCTTGCCCAATCAATGTAGTATGGTAATCAACAAGGCTAACAGCGTACTGAGTTTTATTGTCAGATCTTTGGTATACCAGTCATTCTTCCAGAAATTGCAATGGGCCTTGAGTATTATGGTCCATTATTGTTACTAATATACAAGGGATGAAAGGGCTGAGATGTAAGGAGAGGGTTGGACCGAAGGGTTTGTTTCCATGCTGTACATCTCTGATTCTATAAGTCTTTTGGACACTTCAGCTTTTAAAATAGTTGATTGAAAAGATACCACAGAAGCATTACAAAATACGGAGTAGAATAGAAAACTAATCAGGAGCATTAATATTTCAATTAAAGGACAAGAAATCATGGGTATAAACTATTAAAAAGAAGTCAACAGTAATCTCCGGAAGTAATTCTTCATTAGAAATGTTGTGAATCAAAGGAATGAGCTTTTATTAGAGAAAGAAAGGCATAAACTTAGCAGTCAAGAGACAGATTGGGGGAGCCATAGATTTCCAAAGCCGGGTGAGTTGGACAAAAAGATTACCTGTATTTCATTTTATGATCTATGCTTGGATAGAGAAATCAGTTGTAATAATGCTTGCTTTCAATCAGTTCACAATTAATTGTGAATGCCTAAATGGAAGTGTGGCAGAATCAGTTAATGAACTTGGTCCATTGTGGTAATCCAGAAGCAGAGAATGCTTTCCCAATATGTTATGAAACCCAATAGGAACAATCTTTGTCAAGGTCAAGTTCCTCCACATGCACAATATAGTAGTAGTGAAGCCTTAGGGAACCAGTAATCACATCATGATTAAATTTTGGTTTATTTGGCAGCCAGCACTGGGAAGGATCAGAACTGTCTTTAAACAAATTTGAAAGGGATGAGGAATGATTGAGGAAAAATGTAACTGGGTTATTTCACCAAAGCTTATTACTCTAAGAGAAGTAGAACACTTCTAAACAGTAATGTTGAACCTACAAGATAACAATATAGGAAAATAAAACAAATTTGCAAACTAAATAGTCTACAACTAACAGGAAAGAAAAGAATAAAAATGTCCTAAGTATTTTACACAGGATAAACAAAAAAGTGGATGCAGGACGTAAGGATATGTTAGGAAGGGTAACCAAAAGCTTGATCAAGAGGTGGATTTTAAGGAAGGTTGTAAAGTAAGAGAGAAGTCTGAAAAATTTCAGTAAAGAAATTCCAGAGAGGTGAATCTGGGCACCTAAATCACTCTAACTAGCAGTGGAATGAAGGATGTGGGGAGGAGTGATGCATAGATTTTTGAGTCAGAGGAATGGAGACTGGGAATAGATTTAAAGTGATGTGCAAATGAAACCAGGATGATGTGAGAAAAAAAAGCTTTACACAGCAATTTGTTAGGGTATTTAATGCACTACCTTTTAATGTTGAGGCAGGTTCATTTGAAATATTTAGGAGGACATTGAATGATTTTGTTTTGAATAGTAATGGTGTCAGAAGATATGAAGCAAAAGCAGGAGATTATCACGAGATAATAGAGCTGGACAAGACATTAGAACAGATGTCTGCCAGATAGGCCAAATGGCCCCCTTCTGCCCTGTAATTATTATGAACGTCATTGGGAAGACATCCACTGTATCATCAGACTGAAGGAAGTTACAAAGAAATAAAAGTATCAGTGATGTAGGAACTTAAACATAACATTTTAAGTTTGAGAATTTTTCATTTTGGAATTTTGCATAAATAAGTGAGGGGCACATACCATTTGTTGCATAACATGATGAGTTTAAGTTTATGGACTATAGAGGATGAAAGGCTGGACAGAACACTGGTGAGATCAAAGCTAAAAGGGAGGTTTTGGCAGGAGATTAACTAAATTACAGAGCGAGGCACATGTAGTCATTGTGATTAGCAAACTATAGTCGTGTAAGTTCACCCCAGTATTGAACTGGATACTGATCAGCAAACAGTCTGATTTAGTCCAAGACACTGGCCAAGGAGGGTAATAGAATTTATAGCAAAATTAAAGGGTTAGTGTTAGAGTGGGGAGCAAAGACAGTCTGTGTTATTGCATTCCAAATCCTCAGCAATCTTTTTCACAATTACATAGAACAGTTTAGCAGAAGAACAGGTTCTTCGGCCCACGATGTTGTACTGAACATGATGCCGACTTAAACTAATCCCTTCTGCCTGCCCTTGTTCCATATCCTCGATTAGTGGTGCTGGAAGAGCACAGCAGTTCAGGCAGCATCCGAGGAGCAGTAAAATCGATGTTTTGGGCAAAAGCCCTTCATCAGGAATAAAGGCAGAGAGTCTGAAGGGTGGAGAGGTAAGCTAGAGGAGGGTGGGGGTGGGGAGAAAGTAGCATAGAGGAAATGACCTGGGAGTTGCAGTGGGAGAGGGACTCCCTGAGATTCTTGTAGAGAGAGGAGGAAAACTTCTTCAAGGCAGGCATCCTTGCAAGAGGATTCGCAGTAGGGTTAAAATCAACTAGGTAAATCTCTCCACCCTTCAAGCTCTCTGCCTTTATTCCTGATGAAGGGCTTTTGCCCGAAACGTCGATTTTACTGCTCCTCGGATGCTGCCTGAACTGCTGTGCTCTTCCAGCACCACTAATCTAGAATCTGGTTTCCAGCATCTGCAGTCATTGTTTTTACCCAGTTGATTTTAACCCTACTGCGAATCCTCTTGCAAGGATGCCTGCCTTGAAGAAGCTTGCCTCCTCTCTCTACAAGAATCTCAGGGAGTCCCTCTTCCCACCCCCACCCTCCTCTCACTTACTTCTCCACCCTTCAGGCTCTCTGCCTTTATTCCTGATGAAGGGCTTTTGCCCGAAACGTCGATTTTACTGCTCCTCGGCTGCTGCATGAACTGCTGTGCTCTTCCAGCACCACTAATTCAGAATCTGGTTTCCAGCGTCTGCAGTCATTGTTTTTACCTTGTTCCATATCCTGTCATTCCTTGCATATTCATGTGTTTACTTAAGCGTTTCTTAAGTGCCCCATTATATCTGCTTTCACTACCATCCCTGATAGCACATTCCAGACTCCTACCACTCTCTGTGTTTAAAAAAAACATGCCCCTCACATCTCCTTTGAACTTGTCCCCTCTCACATAAAATGCATGCCCCCATGTTTGAAATTTTCCAATCAGGTTTCTGGCCCAGGCACTATATTGAAGTAGTTCTAATTAAACTCTTGAATGGCAGCCTCTTTGACTAAGGTGCAATAACCCACATTTTTTGTTTCTTCTCTGTAACCTTTGTTGAACGAGCATAACATCCTCCTCTACTGCCTCTCCATTGTTGTACGTCTTGAGTGGCAGTGCCCTACCTTGGTTCCACTATATCCATTTGTGGCTAGTGTAACTTCAGCAATGGCTCCTGCACTATTATCACTGGCATCTCCCAAACATCTATTCTTGGACCCAGGTTAACATCATTCAATGTCATGACCTCCACAATCAAAGGTAAAATAGGATTTAATCTGAATCTGGTTATTAATGGAATAGAAAGCAGGTAATTTCCATGAGATGAGAACATTTAATATTTGAGAATATAGCATGAGGTCCTGCAAGTCACTCTACTATGCTTATTAACAATTTAGGTATCGAAAATAAGTTTAAAACTTGCTAATGGTACAAAAGTAGGGAGCTTAATAGATATAATTTAGAGTAAAAACTCAGGATATTTTAGATAACTTTTGCAACAAAAGAGAAAAAAAATCACAATAATTTACTCCATGGTAGCCATATGAATAAATACTATACACACACAATGGATGAATTAAATTAGCAGAAGAGAAATTAGGTTGTCACCTTTCAATGTAAGCACTGTAGTGAACAGTTAAAACGAATAGATTGTCAAGATATTTATCCAGAATTGTAAAGTATGAATCTTTTGATACAAAAAAAATTGCAGATGCTGGAAATCAGAAATAAAGACAGAAATTGCTGGGAAATCTCAGCAAGTCTAGAAGCATCTGTGGCGAGAAATCAGAGTTAACATTTCAGGTCCAGTGACCCTTCAGTTTTCCAAACAATTCCTGTTCATGAATTTTTTGAAGTTGTGTGAGGGATTTATACTTCATTGTATAGCCCCCAATTAGGGTATCAGGCACTGTTCTGGTTAGCATAGCATATAAATGTTTACGCTAAGAGATGGAGCAAAGAGCCACAAACTTGATTCCTTATGAGCTATGCAATAAATTAGAGAAGTTTGAATATATAATTTTGTTGGACATGGAATTCTATTTAAGACCACACCAGGAGCTGAGAACAAAATAATATTAAAGTTAAATTGCTGAAAGTTCCATTGTTAATGAAGGGAAAACTTGGTGAGACTTAACGTGAAAAATGTTTGGAAGGGCATGACAGTAGGAACAGAATAAAAGTTCAGTAAGAGGCAGTGACTATGATGACATAAGAAGTGAGTTTCAGTGGACTGACGTCTTCTCACTCACAGGTTGTTGGTATAAGTCTTCCACTTGTCAGATCAGAGTGTTAATTTGTGTACTAATTTGTTTGGCAATGACTGTTGGTCACTGCTTCAAAGTAAGCGGTCACCCAATTTAAGACCAAGATGAAGTGAGAGTTTTGTTCTTTGAGAGTTATGAGTCTTTGGAACTGTCTTCCTCAAAATGTGTGGAAACGTAGTGTTTCATTATTTTTAAGTCTGAGGAAGGTAGATTTTTGAGAAAGAAAAGGCTGAAAAATTATGGGGGAAGGCAGAAGTGTGGAGCAGTCAAATCAGCTATAGTTTTATCGAGTGATGGAGTAGTCTCAAGGGGCCAGTTGTCCCAGTTCTGCTCTGATCCTGTATGTTCATATTGGTTGACTTACCTTTCTGATTGAATGCCTACTTGGAAAGAGTCTGGAAAAACAGTGGGATGTTAAAAAAAATGATATTCTAAGTGACTTCACAATTGCTGTGAAGTTGCTAATTGTCAATTGCACCTTACTTTAAAACTAACAAGTGCAAAATGCTGTGTCATAGATCCCAGTATACCAAACCCACACAGTAGTTTCCACACAGTAGTTTCACTTAAACTCATTCATAACTGAGAACATGGTTTGAATGTTGTGTTTGTTTCTCACCTAATTTTACCAAAAGTGTTAGAAAGTATAGCAAACCAAAAGAGAAAATGCTGGAAAATCTCAGTAGGTCTGTCAGCATCTGTAAGGAGAGAAAAGAGCTGACGTTTCGAGTCTAACTGACCCTTTGTCAAAGCCCGCTTTGACAAAGGGTCAGTTAGACTCGAAACGTCAGCTCTTTTCTCTCCTTACAGATGCTGCCAGATCTGCTGAGATTTTCTAGCATTTTCTCTTTTGGTTTCAGATTCCAGCATCCGCAGTAATTTGCTTTTATTTAGAAAGTATAGCATCTTCTGCCTACTTAATGAAAGCATGATGTGTTATGCAACCTAGCATTTTAAGAAGCCTTGAAATTTGTATAATTTGTTGAATGAATACAAACATGGAACTTTCTAATTTCTTCTGGAACTAATGTGAAATGCCTTTGGGTTAATGTTTAAGTATAGATTACGGTCAATGGGAGAGATTAATTTTCATCAGCATTTTTATTTGGTAGCTAGATCATGCATTATTGTAAGGTGAAGAAAAGGGCCTTCTTACATGGTCTGTCTACTTAACTATGTTCTGCAAACTTTCAAGATTTATAAAACATGCAACATAGTTTCCACAAAAAGATACTTTTCATGATAGAAAGCTTTCATATTAAATATTGCAACGTTTCTCCTTGAGCTGTGAGAAGACTTTGCTTGGGGGACAACTGGTCGGCTTGGTTTACCACAGAATTAAGCATAATGAAAGTGTGTCTGGTCAGTCTCGTTACAATTATGTAGATAAAATATGACTGTCCTTTATTTGGACACTGTTACCTAAGAGATAGTCAGCATGTAGAAAGGCAGCTTGAACAAAACAATTTCCCATTGGTATTTTAGCTCCTCCTGGTGGTAATCTAATCCATTTTAAGAGCTTTCAGTTTTTCTACAGTGTAAGAAACTTCAGTTTGAAATTATTTAAAATATGTTGTTACATTACAGCAATGCATTTTAAAAGATCTATTTCCAAGCCATCGTGCATAATGCTTCAAAGAAATCCATGTTACGCTAATAACTGCAAAGATTGTAATTTTTCTTTATCTGTAAGTTTCTCTTCTCTGAAAATGTTGAATTGTTATCAACTTCAATAAGTTTCAGGTCCATTTCAAAGTGCCCACTAGTATGTAAACCTTGAGATTGAATGTGAGTTGGCTGTTTGGTTTGGTATTCTTGAAGCAAGTCCTCTCCTCACTTACACTCACGCAACAAATACTTCTAAATTCTTACTAGACCAGCATTTATTATCCATCTCTAATTGTCTTTTAGAAGGTGATGGTAAAGTGCTTTTTTGAATGCTGAAATTCATCTTATGCAGTCCGAAATGCATAGAGGGTTCCAGAATTCTGTCCTAGTGACAGCAAAGGAATACTGATCTTTTTCTTGGTCAGGGTGGCACAAGGCCTCGTGGGAACCTGTAAGTGGCAGTGTTCCCATGCATCTGCTTTCCTGGTGCTTCTACCTGAGAGAAGTTGTGGGTTTTTGAAGATCCTATTAAAGATGCTTTGGAGAGTTGCTGGATTACAACTTGTATGTCGATACAGTACTGCTACTGTGCATCGGTGATGGAGGGAGCAAACGTTTAAGTTGTCAAATGGTGTGCTGAACCTGTTGGTTGCTTTTTCCTGGATAGTGTTGAACACCTTGAGTGTTGGAGCTGAGATCATTCAGACAAGCGAAGAGTAATCCATCACATTCCTAACTTCTGCCTGTATCTACAGGATTTGGGGAGCTACTTGGTACCAAATTCCCAGCTTCTTACCTGCTCCTGTCGCCACAGTCTTCAGTTTCTGATTACTGATAACCTCCACATTGAAAGGATGTTCATTTTGGCACTGGTGGATTCAGCAATGGTAATCCCATAGAGTGTCAGGCTGTTGAATGGATTCTCTCTCGGAATGGGTTATTGCCTGGGGCATTAATGTTAATTGCTCGTTACTCGTCCAACTCTGAATGTTGCCCAGGTAATACTACATAATGACACAGACTGCTTCAGTATCTGAGGAGTTAGTCATAGTCATGGAGTCATAGAGTTATACAGCATGGGAACAGACCATTTGCTCCAACCGGTCCATGCCCACAAGATATTCTAAACTGATGTAGACCCCAATTGCCAGCATTTGGTCCACATCTCTCTCAACCCTTCCTATTCATGTACCTATCCAGATGTTTTGAAAAATGTAGTTGTACCAGCCTCCACCACCTCCTCTGGAACCTCATTCTATACACGCACACTACCCTCTGTATGAAAAAGTTGCACTTCATGTCCCTTTTATATCTTTTCCTTCTCACCTTAAACCAATGCCCACTAGTTTTGGACTCCTGTACCCTGGGAAAAAGACCTTGGCTATTCACCCCATCCATCCATCCATTTTGTAAACCTCTACAAGGTCACCACTCAGCTTCCGCCTTCCATGGCAAGGAGCCCCAGCCTATTCAGCTTCTCCCTGTAGCTCAAAGGGAGACCAGAATTGAATGCAATATTCTAAAAGTGGCCTCACCAATGTCCTGTACAGCCACGATATGATGGCTCAACTCCTATACTTAATGCACTGAACAATGAAGGCCAGCTTTCCAAATTGTTGGCTGTGCCTAATCAGTCCTTGCCTTTTCAAATGCATGTAAATCCTATCCCTCAGAATCCCCTCTAACAACTTACCCACCACCGATGATTAGCTCAATGTCTATAGTTCCCTGGCACTTCCTTACCATATTTTGTAAATAATGGCCTCACAATAGCCATCCTCCAGGCTCTGGCATCTCACTTGTGGCTGTTGACAGTGCAAATATTTCAGTGAGGGGCCCAGCAATCCCTTTCCTAGCTTCCACAAAGTTCTGGGATACACCTGATCAGTTCCTGGGGATTTATTTGCCTTTATCCATCTTAAGACCTCAAGCCCCTCCTCTTCTTTAGCATGGATACTTTTCAAGACATCACTATTTATTTCTCCAAGTTCCCTAGCTTCCATATCCTTCTCCACAGTAAATACTGATGTGAAATATTCATTTAGTGTCTCAGCCATCTCCTTCCATTCCACACATCAATGGCCTTGTTGATCTTTAAGGGGCTCTATTCTCTTCCGAGTTATTCTTGTGCCCTTAGTGCATTTGTCGAATCTCTTTGGATTCTCCTTGATCCTATTTGCCAAAGCTATCTCATGTCCCCTTTTTGCCTTCTTGATTCCCCTCTTAAGTATACTCTACTGCCCTTATACTCCTCTAGGGATTCACTTGAACCCAGCTGTCTATGCTTCTTTCCTTTTCTTGACTAGAGCCTCAGTTATTCTAGTCAGCCAGCATTCCCTACATCTAATAGCCTTGCCTTTCGAATATATTGTCTCTGAACTCTCATTTTTGAAGGCCTCCTACTTTCAAACCATCCCTTTCCCTGCGAACAGCCTCCCCCAATCAATATTTGAAAGTTCCTGCCTAATACCATCAAAATTAGCCTTACTCCAGTTTAAATCAGTTCTTTTCCATAATTATTTTAAACCTGATAGAATTATGGTCACTTGCCCCAAAGTGGCTGGCAACTGGCAGCTCAGTCACCTGCCCTGCCTCGTTTCCCAAGAGAAGGTCAAGTTTTGCTCCTTCTCAAGTAGGTACATCCACATATTGATTAAGAAAACTTTCTTGTACACGCTTAATAAATTCCTTTCCATCCAAGCCCTTAAAACTGTGGCAGTCCCAGTCTTATGTTTAGAAAGGTAAAATCCCCTAACCATTACAACCCTATTATTCTTATAGCTATCTGAGATCTCCGTCCAGATTTGCTTCTCAGTTTCTCACTAACTATTGGGGAGGCCTATAGTACAATCAAAATAAGGTGATCATCCCTTCCTTATTTCTCAGTTCCATCCATATAACTTCACTAGATGTTCTCCCAGGAATGTCCTCCCTCAGTAAAATTCAGAAGTCACATGACACTAAGTTAGAGTCCAACAGTTTGTTTGAAGTCACAAGCTTTCGGAGCTCTCCTCCTCCATCAGATCACTTCACCCTAAAAGGCTCGGCCTACAACCTGGTGTTGTGTGACTTCTGACTTTGTCCACCCCAGTCCAACAGCAGCATTTCCACATCATGGCTAAGTAAAACCATAATGTTATCCTGAACCAAAGATTCTACCCTTTCTGATAGCACTATACCCCAGAACATTAAGCTGCCAATCCTCTCCTTCCCTGAATCAAGTTTCTGTAATAGCTATGCTATCTAAATCCCACGTTCCCAACCATGCCCTAAGTTAATCTGCCTTACCTGTCAGGCCTCTTGCATTGAAATAAATGCTATTTAATTTATCAGTCTTACCTCATTCCCTGCCATGCTCTTGCCTCCCTTGACAATTGAACTTGCTCCCATTATCTACTGTGTCAGCCTCAGACTCATCTCTTTTCTCACCAACTCTTTGAATTGTGCCCTCCTAATTGCTAGTTTAAATCCTCCCAAATAGTATTATCAAACCTCCCAAGCAGGATATTGGTTCCCTTCCAATTCAGGTACAACTCATTCTCCTTATACAGGTCACTTCTATTCCAGAACAGATCCTAATAGTCTAAAATTTTGAATCCTTGCCCCCTACACCAGCCTTTTAGCCACACATTCATCTGCTCTGTCCTGCTGTTCCTACTGTCGCTAACACATGGCACTGGTATTAATCCAAATATTACAACCCTGAGGACCTATTTTTCAGCCTAATTTCCTATATTCTTTCTGCAGAACCTCATCCCTTTCTCTACCTCTGCCATTGTTACCACTGTGTACTTGACCTTCTGCTGATCACTCTCCCTTTTCAGAATATTCTGCACCCTTCGGCCCTCTGTTGCGCCGACCTGTGAACTAATCTAAGCCCATCCTCCTACACTACCCCATCATCGTCCATATGCTTATCCAAGGATTGTTTAAATCTCCCTAGTGTGGCTGAGTTAACTACATTGGCAGGCAGGGCATTCCACGCCCTTACCGCTGTCTGAGTAAAGAACCTGCCTCTGACATCTGTCTTAAATCTATCACCCCTCAATTTGTAGCTATGCCCCCTCGTACAAGCTGACGTTATCATCTTAGGAAAAAGACTTTATCTATCCTATCTAATCCTCTGATCATCTTGTATGTCTCTGTCAAATCCCCTCTTAGCCTTCTTCTTGCCAATGAGAACAGACCCAAGTCTCTCAGCCTTTCCTTATAAGACCTTCCCTCCAGACCAGGCAATATCCTGGTAAATCTCCTCTGCACCTTTTCAAGTGTTTCCACATGCTTCCTGTAATGGGGCGACCAGAACTGTACACAATATTCCAAGTGCGGCTGCACTAGCATTTTGTACAGTTGCAGCATGACATTACAGCTCTGGAACTCAATCCCTCTACCAATAAAACCTAACACACCATATGCCTTCTTAACAGCACTAATCAACCTGGGTGGCAACTCTCAGGGATCTATATACATGGACTCCAAGATCCCTCTGCACGTCCACACTACCAAGAATCTTTCCACTGACCCAGCATACTGCCTTCCTGTTATTCTTCCCAAAGTGCATCACCTCACATTTAGCTGCATTGAACTCCATTTGCCACCTCTCAGCCCAATTCTGCAGTTTATACAAGTCCCCCTGCAACCTGCAACATTCTTCCATACTGTCCACAACTCCACCGACTTTAGTATCATCTGCAAACTTACTAACTCTTCCACCTATTCCTGCGTCTAAGTCATTTATAAAAACGACAACAGCAGTGGTCCCAAAACAGATCCTGTTTTTCAGCAGCAGAAGCAGCAGTCCAAAGGGCGGGAGCTTAGACCAGGGCCTGTCAGGAACAGTGAGTCACTGATTTGAGTCTTTTGATGATACCATTTTGATATCTTACTGATGGCCACAGAAACATCTGATTGTACCTCTGACTAGACAGTACCCGATCACAGTTAATCAATTCGAACCTGATTAACTCTTCTTTATCGTAGAGCTGGTCAGGGTACCAGAAACCTGCTGTCAGTGGTATGTTCCCCAGTGAGGCCATCGCCCACATCCTTGTTTGAGATGGGTACAGCCACAGGAGACTCCTAGTCTAGCTGCCTATCTTTCCTGGTGGTAGCCTATCTACCTGACTGTATCTTTGGTTTTTCTACCATCCTGAAACTGCCATCTATCACACCCCCAGCTCCTGTAAATTCCTTATTGCATCCAACTGCCTCACCAACTGATCCATGCGATCCTCTGGGTTTTGCAACCAAACACACTTCCTACAGAGAGTATCCAAGAACATTGAAATGCTTTCTGATTTCTCACATCAGATAGGAAGAGCACACCACCCTACTAAAAGCTATCACTGCTCTTTTAACAATCTACAGACCCATAAAATGCCTAAAAACAAACACAATGTACTTTGCTCAAAAACTCAGCATATCACATCCTTACTGCTCTGGGATAACTTGATATTTGTCTTCTATTTTAAAATTCAATCAAGAAACAGATCTCAGTAAAACAAAAAAACCTCACCCTACTCTCTATTATCGAATTACAAACAATAGCAGAGTTTTGCGAGTATTAATGAATATTCAGTGCAAAACGTACTTGCAACAAAATTGCTTAGTGGTAATCACTTGTGATGAAGGCACTTCTGAAACTTTTGAACTAGTATAAGTAAAATTAACACAACTTACAGGCCAAATCTGGCATTTTCCAATCTGTGTGGCTCATCCACATATTAAGTAAATTCAAAACGTTATCACAACAATTATACCTTCTATATTGTCATGGGTCTTGCTACCAATGTAGAGCAGATTTAACTATTAATGAATAAAATTTGAATACTCTTGTTTCTAATTATTCCACGCATGTAGAGAAGTCATTTATCATAACCTACTTTGTTTCCTTTAAAGTTTAAAACTGCATAACTATTCTGTAAAGTTCTTTCCATAATATACAGATAAAATTAAGCAAAATTTCTGTTTTGTAAAATATTCCTTAGTGCTATTTGTTATGAAGATATAGAAAGATTTTTCATTTTTTGGTCTGTGTCATACCACATTATAGTGGAAACCTTGGTATGAAAGGTAAATTAATTGACTGCAAAATGAGCACATGCTCCAAGCATTCTTAAAATCGACCTCAAGATGTTTCTGCAGTTGCAGATGATGCAAGGAAGAATGTTATTGTTTTCTCCTTCTAGAGCAGATTAAAGGGAGCTTCACCTTTTCAATGTGTTATATGTGCCCAAACTGGAAATGCTCCGTTCTTAACAATCGAAATCTGCATCTGGATGAGAAAGGAATTTGTGACATTACTGACATTTTTCATAAGTATTCATGAACACGCATTTCTAGTGAATAACACAGGGACCATTAACCCTCTGAAGTTTCTGTTCAGTATTCATAAATAGAAGTCTTTTCAACCAGTTGTTTCAAGAATTATGCTATTGAATTGATTTGTTGTTCTTTAGCTCTGTTGCAAGTGGGTGAGGGCAATTAGAATGATGATTAGAAAATAGCTTTCTTGAACCTTTCTTTCATTGTACATGCTTCCATGTGTAACTTATTAAAGAAAGGTGAAACGTTTAATAACATGGAGATTTTCCCTTCACCAGTTGTTAGGTCTTGGTCTGAAATTCTGGAAATTTGCCAGAATTTCATGAAAAGTTGATTAATGAGAACAGTGATTCTGAATTATCCATAACAGGAATAGTGCTAATATTAAAAAAACTGGAAAACAGATTAACAATGAATTTATAGGCCATTTAAGACCTATGTGTGTTGTAATGTATCACACTTTTATTTCAAGTAGGAATTCCAACTTCTTAAATATTCACATATGTAAATATGATATCCAAGAACTCTTACACAAAATATTCTATTCTTTGCTATATTCCATTGTTTCATGAGTTAGATTGATGCTGAGTATCAAACTTAAAGGCAGTCTTTTTCTCAAATGAATTATAAGACAACCTCAAAAACCCTCATCCAGATCTGTTAAGACTATTTAATTGGTTTTGGTTTGTGTCAAGAGACCAGCGGTGCTCAAAGGAGCAAATAAAAAGGAAGAAGATAAAATGTTGGATATTTAAAACCAAGAGAGATATGTATTAGTCAGCAGCTATAAAGGGGAAGGCAGGTTAATGACTTGGTTATCAACTTTTGCATCAATGTAAATTTTAAAGTTGCCATGTATTAAGTATAATATTTATTTTGCATAAATGCAGCTGTGTTCTCTTATTCGTTTGCAGACTTAACTTCTCTGAAGGCTTCCATTGCTGCAATTTAAAATGCACATTAGTATCACGCGAAAACATTCCTTAGTCATATCTAAAACTTTATTGCAAGACAGCACCTTAATTTAGTGCTGGTATTATAAACAGTTGTGGTGAAATTTGACCTGCCTGTTTGTTCCAGAGACAATTAAGTCACTGCTGTTAACTCTGCTGCCCAGCCAGTAAGCACTGTGTCTTTTTATGAAATGCACTTTGAATCTTTGGTTGTGTTACTGCTTTAGTTTTGAGTTTCATTTGCACTACCATGCTATATTGTCCATGTGAGTAGCAGGCAAATAATGAACACACGAGCACAGCTGCTGAAAGCAGTGGAGTATAGCCTAATGATCTGTTTCACCTGCATAGATAAAATCAGGAAACATGCTAAATGAATGTAAAAATTCATTAAATTTTAAGCTGTTATAGCATTGGAAGTCTGTAGTTAAGTAACATGCTGCAAGAATGCAAAGGACTGTAATAGCATCAGTAAGACAGACACAGGTCCTTTGAATGGGCAGGTACAATTTCTCTTTATTCTTAGCCCCTCATGATCGGGGACGACTTGCTTCTGTTCCAGTTTGATGGTTTTAGAAAATGGTTGATAACGGAGTGCAAGAACTGCAGACACTTCCATGCACAGGCAGATGAGGAGTTCATCTGTGACAAGTTCCTAGTTGAGCAGTTGCCTCAAGAATTAGGTGTTAGGCATTCAAGCGATCTGCCTTGTCACCAAAGCTAGTTTTGAGTTACTCATGCATTGATGATGGACATGTTGTCTTTAGAGAGGGGCAGCTATTGGGCAACCTTTTTTGACACTGGATTTCTCCTGTGCTTTGAGGTGCCTGCTGTAGATTGTTGAAGTCTCTGAAGCAGATTGGATTACAAGAATCATTGCAATCTGGTAAACCATAACTGTAATACCTGAGACTTCATGTAAGTAATATGGAGTAATACATTTTGTAATAAAAAAGTAAGTTGTTGGAATATACACCTAAGAAAAAATAAGACTGAAGGATATAATTGAGGAACGTAGGAATTCGAAAGTATAATCTCTTGCAAGTAAAAGTGGGGTAAATAAATTATAAACAAAAATCAGACAATTTTAGAATTTTTCTTCAAAAAAAGAGAGCATAATAGCAAGAGTAAAGAAGTAATGATAAGTTGATGAGTAACATTGGTTAATCCCATTATGGAAAGGGCATTAAAGTCATAGAGTACCATGATGTCAGGACTAGGAAGATTGAGTTTTGAAGTGAAATGTCTGATGCTGGGGCATTTTCTACTGAATGGTGAGGACTAAGCTGAGATTTTATGGAATTTGACAAGCAAGTTATGAAGGTTTTGAAAGTGAATAGGGCAAGTCAGTTTAGTTTGGTTTTGGAGTAATTGAAGAAAGATTAAATTTAAAACCGTTAATAAAACTCAGAAAAAGAGGTTAGGTTTTTTTTTAAACAGGATAGCTGCACGATGGAGTCATATACTGCTTTGTTACAGGACGTTTTTGGGATAGAAATTATTGCACCTTTTAAGTGAATGGTTAAATATTTAAGGAAATGTAAACAATGTAATAAAGATAATGTTAAGTTGGAAAGGGTTCGGAAGAGATTTATCAGGATGTTGCTGAAAATGGAGGTATGAGTTATAAAGAGAGGGTAGATAGGCTGGGATTTTTTTTCGCTGGAGTATAGGAGTTTGAGGGGTGACCTTTATAGAGGTTTATAAAATCATGAGGAATATAGATAAGATGAATGGCAAGTGTCTTTTCCTTGGGTTTGGGGATTTCAAGACCAGTGGGCATATTTTTAAGATGAGAGGAGAAAGATTTAAAAAAGACGGGGCAATTTTTTTTACCCAGAAAGTGCTTTGTATGGAATGAACTTCCAGAGGAAGTGGTGGATGTGGGTACAATTACAGTGTTCAAAAGAAGTTTAGATAAGTACATGAATAAGAAATGTTTGGAGGAATATGGGCCAAGTGCAGGCAGGTGGGACTAGTTTAGTTTGGTCAGTATGGACTGGTTGGATTGAAGGGTCTGTTACCATGCTGTATGACTCTATGATGAGCAATTAGTGTTTCCACTTAAAAGTGACTTGAAGCCATTGTTTTAAGTTCTCTTTGCAACCTTGATCACCGGTTACTGACTGTATCCTTCACCCTGGCAACTATCTGAGACTGAATCAGATTGTTTGTCACATTAGAGTATGAAATGAACTTCATGTCGTCTTGAAGACCGCCTCTTTCCATCTCTGTTATATCTCAAATTTGTCTTGCCTCAACTCATTAGCTGCTGATGCCCTGATATTATCTCTCAGCTTGATTATTCATTGCAATGCTAGCCATCCTCCCACTTGCCACCTTTAGTAAACTTCAAATAGTTTAATATAATGCCACCTAACTCATTTTAGGTTCCATTCTCCTTGTACTTACTTACCTTTATGACCTCTGGTCAAGCGATACCTTGATTTTAAATCCTTCTCATGTTTTCAAATCCCTGTGTGGGCTCACTCCTCCCTATCTCTGTAATCTCATCTATCAGTACAACCTTCTACGATATATGTTTCCCCAATTCTGACCTCTTGATCATCTCTGATTTTAGTTGTTGCACCAATGGCAACTATACTGCTAAGGTCCTAAGCTCTGGAAATTGTTCACTAAACTGCTGTTTCCGCCCTTAATTAAGATAGTATTTAAAGCAACCCCTTTTGATGACCTGCCATAACATTATATTATATAGCTCAGTGTCATATTTTGTTTGATAAAAATTTGTGAGGCATCTTGTAACATTTTAATGCTTTAAATGGACTATACAAATGCAAGTAATCATTAATGTAAACTGTGGAGAGAAAGCAAGTCACTGAGATTTGTTTTGGTTGTCTCTAAGAAAGGCCGAGCTAGACTCAGTGGGCCAAATAGCTGCCTTCTTTCTTCTAAACATTGAAGCTTCCACAATCCTGGAGGATGAGCAGAAATGAGGAAACTAAGTATTATTGCATTGCACTGATTCTATTTGAGTGGTTGTTGCTATGACACAATTTTTGCATCACCTGAACTAGCTAATACTTATTTCAAAGAAAATCATTGGTGATCTTGTCTGTTGAATACAGTTGGAGGGCTCCACGCTCAAAAACAAAGACATATATAATCATGTGAAAATTTGTCACTAAACGCAAATGGTATTTAAACTGTTGCCACTTTTCCTGTTTTTAATAAAACTATTATTCAGAATTTTTTTAAAATTTTGTGCAGGACTCCTACTCGATGCCTCTCACATCAATCCAGTGTTGGCATGTTCATTGTGAGGAATGCTGGCTCAGAACACTGGTAGGTATATCCTTCCATTTCTTCATGTTTCTTTTCTTTGTCGTTCTACCCTAGTGCCTTCAGGGAAAAGTGTTATAATCCGTTCAAACATTGCAGTACAGAAGGAAGCAATTAATAAGAAAATGCTCATCTGTTTCGCAGCCAGCCTTTTCCAATACACAATTTATTATATAAACACTTTCACGACGTCCTTTAAAATTTGCTTGCTGTGGCGGCTTGTTACTAATGTTACCATTAAACCATACCCTGAAGACAGCAATAAAGTTGGAATTCTAGGCCCTTGCATCTTTAATCAAAGTGTATGCATGTAATCTTGTTACTGCCGCCTTTTTTAATGAAACCGGGCAGTACATAGCTAACTATTTGTGGATACGTGTGTATGTGACTATGTAATTCTCATTCATTATTCTCATTAACTTAGCTTATTTAAACAAAGACTTTTTTGTAAAATGGAACTAAAAGGAAAACAGTTTGACTTTACCACATTGGTCATACATGTAACAAATAAAACATTTCCAGTGCTATAACCACAGATAGTGCTGTAAAAGATTGCAGGAAGGGAGTTTTTTTTTTCTGAGTGCCTGATTACAATGGCACATTGCCATAGTGCTAATGAGAGTTTTGAGGTATAAAACACTAATGAACTGAAAGACATGCATTTATTGTTAAATTCCACACACCATGGTTGAGGTAAGTTCATTACCCCAATTAAGGTTCTCTTTTAGACTTAATTCAACACTTCCTAATTTATAATTATGCCCAATAGCATAATTTTTTTTGTTCATCATTCACCCTATAAAGGGAGGAGTTAAGTTGTTCTAACTGCAGTTCCTAGATTTGATTACAATTCACATTGGTCAGTTTTCAGATTTATCATATATCCCCACTTGGTGCCAGTAATGTGCAAACTAAACCTTTTAGTTTCTAATGTTATGCAGGTTTAATGTCTGAGTAACGTGTAACACCTGATTTGATTCTTCTAGTCATTGGGCAATTTTGATTGTTAGTGTGAGAGCTAAAAGGTCATACTCTGGGGCCGCTGTAATAGTTGGACTTGGGGTACCATGCATTGACTACTAAGCTTATGCTAAAGTAGCACATATGTTTAGTATTAGATGTTCCTACAATAATTCCAGCAGTTCTGCCTCCCATTACAGTTTGCCTGGCAGCAGAGACACAAGACTTGGCTCTGGAATTGTAGACGGGGCAATGTTGCACTAGAGCTCTTCCATACAGTACCACCGTGTGGAAACAAATTGATTTGGTACTGTGTAAAATGTGACAAAAATGAAGCATTCTAATCTTTTAAGATTATTTTTAACTACAATGTTCACAAAGGATAAAGATCAGTTTTGTTTTCTGCAAGCTGGAGGCAATTTATATTACTACTGGCCTAGAAGTCATTCCTCAGAGCAGAGTGTGTGGTTCGATTACTGCCATTCTATATGGATAGGAACACAGATAATTTGCTGGAATGGGTATCAACCAGGCGTGGGAATATTTATGTTTTATTAACTGATTTCAGTTGAAATAAAAACTGGTGATATTACATTAATATGTTAAAAGAATGTAAAGGAAATCAGGTTTTAGCTATTTTAAAGTATCCGGATGCTGGATAAAGGCAGCATCCAGATGAACTACATTGAATTTATGTAGCAACTTTAATACAGAAAAACATCCCAAAGTACTTCACAGAGGTGTATTCAGTTGGTATCTACTAAAGCCAAGAAAGGAAATGTTAAGTGGAGTGACCAAAACTCTGGTCAAATAGTTGGAAATTCAAGTGTGAAGGACAGATAGCTGAAGGCATGGCTGCCAGCGGTGAGTTGAAAAGAGAGAAGGAATGTACAAGCTGTCAAATTTAAAGGAATTGAGAATTTTTGGGGTATTAAAGCAATTTAGAGATAGAACAGAGAAAAGTACAGCACAGAACAGGCCCTTAGGCCCACGATGTTTTGCTGAGACTTAATCCTAATGTAAAATATAGTAACTTAACCTACGCACCCCTCAACTCACTGCTATCCATGTGCATGTTCAGCAGTTGCTTAAATCTCCCCAATGACTTTGCTTCCACCACCTCAGCTGGCAAAGCATTCCATGCATTCACAACTCTCTGCGTAAAGAACCTACCTCTGATGTCTCCTTTATACCTTCCTCCTAATATCTTCAAACTATGACTTCTCGTACCAGTCAATCCTTCCCTGGGGAAAAGTCTCTGGCTATTGACTCTATCTATTCCTCTCATTATTTTGTACACCTCGATCAGGTCTCCTCTCTTCCTCCTTCTCTCCAGAGAGAAATGTCTGAGCTTATTCAACCTTTCTTCAGAAGGCAAACCCTCCAGTCCAGGCAGCATCCTGGTAAACCTTCTTTGCACCCTCTCCAAAGCCTCTGTATCTTTCCAATATTAGGGCGACCAGAACTGGACACAATATTCCAAGTGTGGTCTCACCAGGGACTTGTGGAGCTGCAGCAAAACCTCGCGGCTCTTAAACTCGATACCCCTGTTAATGAAAGCCAAAATACCATATGCTTTCTTAACAACCCTATCCACTTGGGTGGCAACTTTGAGGGATCTATGTACTGCACACCCAAATCCCTCTGTTCCTGCACACTGCCAAGAATCCTGTCTTTTAATCCTATATTCAGCATTCGAGTTCGACCTTCCAAAATGCATCACTTCGCATTTATCCAGGTTGAACTCCATCTGCCATTTCTCAGCCCAGCTCTGCTTCCTGTCTTTGTCGCGCTGCAGCCTGCAGTAGCCCTCTATACTATCAACGACAGCTCTAACCTTTGTGTCATTTGCAAAATTACTAACTCACCCCTCAACCTCCTCATCCAAGTCATTTATAAAAACTACAAAGAGCAGAGGCCCAAGAACAGAGCCCTGCGGGACCCCACTCAACACTGTCTTCCAGGCAGAAGACTTTCCATCTACAACCACTTCTGTCAGCCAACCAATTCTGAATTCAGATAGCCAAATCTCCCTGTATCCCATACTTCCTGACTTTATGAATGAGCCTACCATGGGGAACCCTATCAAATGCCTTGTTGAAATCCGTATACACCACATCCACTGCTCAACCGTCATCAACCTGTCTTGACACCACCTCAAAGAACTCAATAAGATTTGTGAGGCATGACCTGCCCCTCGCAAAGCCATGCTGACTGCCTTTAATCACACTATGCTTTGCCAAATAGACATAAATCCTATCCCTCAGAATTCTTTCCCCAACTTTGCTGACCACAGACGTAAGACTGACTGGTCCGTAATTGCCAGGGATTTCCCTATTACCCTTCTTGAAAAGTGGAACAACATTTGCCTCCTTCCAATCCTCCGGTATGACTCCCGTGTAGAGAGAGAAGGCAAAGATCCTCGCCAGTAGCTTAGCAACCTCCTTTCTTGCTTCCCAGAGCAGCCTAAGATAAATCTGGTCTGGCCCTGGGGACTTATTAATCTTAATGTTTTTCAAAATTTCTAGCACATCATCTTCTTCATCAATCTTGATCTGGTCAAGACTGTATCCCAGTTCCTCTAAGTTTTAATTTACAAGTTCTTCTTCCTTGGTGAAAACCGAAGCAAAAAACCCACTTAGGGCTTCCCCTATCTGCTCAGATGATGAGGGATTGGGTCATGAAGAGATTTCAATTTGAGATAGGAGTATTAAATCGTAGTCTGGGAGGCAACCTAAGTTAACAGGGACTGTACTGATTGTTGAGTTGGTACTGTTGTGGGTTAGATTGAGATCAGGAGAATGTTGGTGGAGCAGGAGCTTTCAGAGCTTGGAGATTGGGATTTCTGTTCAACGAGCGTTGACATTGTTCTGTTTGGAAATACTTAAGATATTGATGAGCGTTTTGAGCTGGAAACGCAGAAGTATATAGTGATCTAGAAGAGGGAATAGCCTGTGACATTGAGAATATGGGACCAGAAATTCAGTTTACAGTTGAATAGGTTGGCAAGATTCCAGGCAACTTGCTTCAGTCTGGGATTTATAATGGATCAATGATGAGTGTGTAGAATTTGTGACAGGGGTAGAAGATGATGGTACAGTTTAATTAAGAAATATTTGCGTTACTGTGATTTAATAAAGTGGAGATTTTGTGAATGGGCTTTATTTCAATACATAATCAAAGGATTTGTAATGACACTTCATTGGCTGAACTTTCCTCAGAGGTCTACAGCCAGGAGAGAAACTAATTGTTGCAGCTTTCACCACAGAAATAGTGATTGCATGAGTTTCATGGTTCAGTGTATATTGAAAGATGACTCAAGGGAAACATATTTATTATTCTGATATATTGTGGAGGGTAATAACATTTGTAAATTATGATAAATACAGTCTTTTGCAGTGAATCCTACATTCATTTATCTGTTGTTAAATAAAACATCAGTCCCTTTATAGCCTGAGTCTGGCCTGACAGACTATAAGTTCAATCTTTTTGTGTCTTCTTTTACAATGTACACAATCCATCTAATGGAGACAAAGAGAATCATGGTTGTGACACATGAAACATTCCAGTAAACTGGTCTACAGTAGCAACACTCTTTGTTGAACCCCAGGGTCTTGCTAAATATTGGGCTGGTAACTGGATACTTTTAAGCAATGGGAGATCCACTTATGAAATGCTTGCAAATAGTAAATCTAAGTGGAATATTTTATTAGGAACACAAAAATGTAAGTGTAAAAGTACTATTGATGACTTTTAGATCGCTGTTTAAAGTATTTTGATTATCAGGCATTTTCTTTCTGATGAAAGAATCAAGACTCAATCTGTCGATTCCAATGGTTCAGTTAGGTATTAAATAACTCCTTGTAGGTCAACGTATATCCATCAATCAATGTTATATATGTCAGATTGGTCAAATATCTCATTCTTGCTCTGTGCTAGATTACTGCTGTATTTGTCTCATAAATTAATTTATCAAAGTAATTCATTAAAGCACTTACAGACTTTGTGTAAGACGTGTTAATGGGCTATATAAGTGCCATTTAAAAAATTTATTTCTTAATTTCAAAGGAAAGAGCTGTATATTATGGTCGCATATATCCAGATTTCTTTAGTGACACGAGATTGGACTGTCTCGGGCAATAAACTGGAAAAGCACAGCAGGTAAGGCAGCATTGAGGAGCAGGAAAATCGATGCTTCGGGCCGAAGCCCTTCATCAGGAATGATAAAGAGCTTTCGCCCGAAATGTCGATTTTCCTGCTCCTCGGATGCTGCCTGACCTGCGGTGCTTTTCCAGCACCACTGTGATCTCCAGCATCTGCTGTCCTCACTTTTGCCTCAGGCAATAAACTACTCATTCTCTCCTTGAATCTTTCCAAATCTTCAGTTTTATCATAGACAATAGAGCAAGACTTGATTATAGTGGCAATAAGCTCACTTTTGTATGTGCAGCCTTCTTTAACAACATTTTGTTATGGTAGGATGGTGGAAGAGGGATTATTTACTTCCAGTACATTGTGCAGTAAGAATTGGTCCACTGTTACTAATATGTCACTCTTAAGTACAATTGAGGTGTGGAGAATCATTGATTTCTCAGTTACATTACTATATCATCAATGAATTTTAGTTTATTAAATAAATATTCAGTGAGCCTTTTGAATGATTAGTAGCAATTTTTCAGTCATCTCCTGGTAGCCAGAAAGCAAGTTTCACAGTTTGGAGTTTCTCTTTAATTGTATTTTTTTTCTTTCTCCACCATCTTGTCTGGGAAAATCTTGGTTCTCCATTGCTGATGAGTCCCTGTCTTAGAACTCCCTCCCTAACAGCAATTGTGAGTGTACTTATAACGTGAGAACCATTGCAATGATTTAAGGAGATGGCTCATTATCATCTTCTTGAGAGCAGTTAGGAACGGGTAATAAGTACTAGCATGCCAATAATGTCCACTTGTTATGAAAAAAAATGAAAGTTGGGCTTGTCATCCCCTTGGATATACTTTGACTTACTTACCTTTCTTCTTCCTCCTCTCAGTGAATATTCCCCACCTGATCATTTGATATGTTGAGGTTTGTACCCTTGGTGTACAGCAGATACCATAAGTTTTGAACAAGCAGCTCAACTGACCATTTCCATTTATCATCCTGAATGGTTCTACTAATGCAGAACTTGCCTTTCTGTAACCTAGTTATGATGAGTAGCAGGGTCTGGATATGAAAGCACATTTTTTAATACCCCACCTACAAGTAAGAGGTGATCTCCAGATTCTGGTTTACAATGAATGCTGGTTATTATTTTAGTGAAATGTCTTTTAGTATAAGTTAATTTATTTTAATTTCATTTTAATGAAAAACCTACGTGGCATCTGCTAGTGGCACATGAGGTTAATATCACAGAAATATTTAAGTAAGCACCCTTTTGGGGGTTCAAAGTCTGCATCACTGAAATAGCATTTTACAGTGTAGCATAAAGATACTTCTTGATTTTAACCATCCAACACTTGTGAAATTAGCTTTCTTTTGCCATAGTCTCATAGAGTCATACAGCATGGAAACAGACGCTTTGGTTCAAACAGTCCACACTGACAGTTTTCCCAAACTAAACTTGCCTGTTCTTGGCCCATAACTCTCAAACCTTTCCTATTCATGATCATATCTAAATGTCTTTTAAATTTTGTAATTGTACCTGCATCCATCACTTTATCTGGCAGTTCATTCCACATACAAACCACTCTCTGTGTATTTAAAAAAAGGCCCCTCATGTCCTTTTTAAATCTTTTTCCTCTCACCTTGAAAATATGCCCCCTAGTTTTGAACTCCCCCACCTGAGAGATGGAACCCTTGTTATTTACCTGTCTATACCCCTCATGATTTTATAAACCTGCTGTGCTCTAGTGAAAAATGTCTCTTTGCCTCTATTATCACAATTATTTTCCAACTTAATCTTAGATTTTGCTTATGGTCTACAGATAACTGCGCTGTTCTGAACTATAAACTGGAACCATTTGGATATATCCTTTGCAAGCCACAAATTGAACCTGTTCTGAGGCTTTAGTGTCTTTTAAGAAAGTTGAGACTCAAGAAAAAGTCTTAGCTCCGTTTCAGCATGATATTACAAGACTGTCCATGCTGCAAATGACAACATTAGGACTTTTGAATTAATAGGAATAGTAGTAAGGCATTCAGCCCCTTCAGTCTCTTCTTCATTCATTGAGATTGTGACTGATCTCTGGCCTAACTACAAGTCCTACCTTTGGTCCATATCCCTTAATATCTTTACTTAACAAAACTTTATTTATGACTTGTCAGCAGTGGCATCTTGCTGGTTGTTTCGTAGTTTGAAAGCCTTACATGTACCTTTAAAAGTTCCGTCCTTAATGTATTACAAAATACGATTTTATTCATATGTAGTAGTACTGGTCCAACGTGAACTTCAGGCACTATGTAATATTCAGAGGGTTAAATACTAAATGTAATTTGTTTTCTAGCATTGTTAATTATTTTATAGGAGCCCTTGCAATAAAAGCTTAAAAATGAAAGAATTTTGAGCTCGTTAAAGTTTTGCGTGCATCAGAATTTTATCATTCATTGCAGCTACATTGTTTTATTCCTTCCATTTTTTGTTTCTTGTGGTCACTATCTAATTGTATCAAGTATTCATTTGAGTTTGCATTGCTCTTTTTAAAAATCAAGATTTGATCCAGTGTTTGAAATCAAATATTGCTGTAACATTACAACGAAGGCAGAATACTGCAGATCCTGGAAATCTCAAAACAAAAGTGGTGGAAAAGAAAAAACTAAACGGGTTTGGCAGCATCTGTGAAGAGAGAAACAGAGGAGATGTTTTGAGTCTGATATGACCCTTGAACATTACAGTCACACTATAATATTTCAGTTCTATAGATAGTTTATGACAAACAAGACAGTTGGACTAGGAATGGATGACGATGTTGAATTTCTATAACAGAAGACAGTGAAACTAGGCAAGCTAAATAGCACACTAAGTGACATTTCCTACGACAATGCAAATGCCAAAGGAGTACAGTCAGCTTTTAGATATATTCCATTACTGACCTTTGATAAAAATCCTTATGTCTAAATAATTCCAAGACCATAAATTCATCTAGGCTTTTAATAAAACTTGATTCTTCGCTTGTGAAAAGAGCGTCCACAAGGAAAGCACGTTTGCTTTGTAGGGGAAGTTGTATTTTATAAACTTTGATGTATTAGGAAATGAACAGCCATGTTTTCCCTAGTGAGCAATTTTGTGTTGGTTATAGGAAGTCGAGTGAGTGGCTAATCTGCTCCACTGCAGTAATTTATTTAATCTTGCTGTGCGTAGAATGGCATGTCTATAATAGTTTAGATTAAAGATGGCAAAAGTGAAGGTACACAACTTGAAGTGTGGTCTTCCAGATGTTTCCTGAAGAAGGGCTTATTCCCGAAACATCGATTCTCCTGTTCCTTGGATGCTGCCTGACCTGCTGCGCTTTTCCAGCAACACATTTTCAGTTCCAGATGTTTACCTCCTTTATTTTCTTCAAACAGAGAAACCTAGAATTTAGAATATATAGGGGTTTTTGAAGCTGAGTTTACATTTTTGTCAGGTTGCAACAAGCTTTTACCAATCCAGATCGTAACCTTATTGTTATGAGATAACACAAGAGGCACAGTTTTGTTTCTGGGGAAGTGGTTTATCACACTGCTTTGGGATTAGAGGATGCAAACATTTCTATCTCAGCCCAATTTATTGATTTTCCCAAACTACTAAAATTCAGTTGATGGTTAGTTATCCAAAATTAGCACTAATTTCTGTCATGTTCAGAAACAGCATGTTGTGTTCCTAACTTTTAAGATACACACTTGATTAGATGTGAACTGCTTTAAATTGACATAAAGGGATAACGTGTAACAAAGGAGAACGTCAACTGACCTTGCTTGTCTCGTCAAAGACTGACTCACTGTTTAAAAGAGACTAAAAATGATGTCTTGGAATAAAAGGTGTCAACTACTTACTTCCTTAAATATCAAAGGACGTTCCTGAATTGTATGAGTCGTCTTTGAAAAACAGAAGGGTTTAATATCTTCATTAAACCCAGGATATGACTGATTCCTGCTGATGATGATGATGCCACATTCCTGATGAAGGGCTTATGCCCAAAGCGTAGATTCTTCTGCTCCTCGGATGCTGCCTTAAATGCTGTGCTTTTCCAGTACCACGCTTTTCGACCAGGATGTGATTAATCAACCCAGGTTCACCTCTGTATTTGGAAAAGAAAATGAAGTTGTACAGAGTACGTGGTAAGGTAGCTGTATTTGCCTCTACATAATCTTTCAATGGTAACTACAGAACCATAAAGTGGCAACAATAGGAAGGCAATAACAGCTTGTCTTAAGAATTGGAAGCTGTAACCTCATGAGGTCTCCAGCGCCTGTTCCTTTTTGGGTCCAAAAGTGCAGCAAGCTAACTTTTTAGTAACTATAAGCAACTAACTTCATGGCCTGCAGAATGTCCATCTCTTTCAGAGAATACTAAAATGAATTTTACATATGACTTGGCTCTTGATTTCACCATCATCATCTTCAGGACTGCATTGGGGTTTTTTTTTCCAGAACAAAACAATCAGCAACTATAAACTCTTCTTTTTTGCCTATAACCTGCAAAAGTGTAATAGTCTCTTCAACTTTCTTTCTTTATCTGTATATGGCTAAGTGAATGAGGGCAATACCTATAAATTAAAGAGTGAGTACATTAGTAAACAATTATCAGTCTAAATTTAAACTAATAAAAGGCTTGTTCTTGGCTGTCCAAATTGTCCACCTATTTGGGGGTTAAAAGCACACATACTTCCCTCTAAAAACCTGATTGATTGCAAGGCTTTCTGTAATTCTCTCTCACCCTGTCATAACATTTCATACATAGAGATGGATGTTTGCTCAGACATTCAACTAAAAAGCGTTTTTTTTTTAAAAGGTTGAATAGAAAATGGGGAATGAAAACATTGCAGATGATCTGATTCTGTCTGTACTTTTATTGTATCCTGCAATAATCTTGAGAGATTTTAATATTAAACAACCCTTGGGATATGGTTCCATTGATTCCTGCAAATATATTTCTGTACAAATAAAGTTCTTAAATTCGCCCATTTTCTCTCCAATTAGCATAACTAAAAGAACTAGCAGTCAAATGGCTATTGAGAACATACAAGATTGACTAGTTTGGTTGACAAGCAACTAAAACCTCCTCACTTATCTTCCTGCATATTTTGTTAACACTGAGATTTGACATTGTAGTCAGTAGTTATCGTTCTTGTGTTATTTCCTGTTACCACTCCAGTTTCTGAGAGAGTTAAAGGTAACCACTCATTCTAATGACTGTTCACACCTTTTTGCTGTCACTTTCTTTGACAGATGAGATAATGGTAGTATATCATTTATTTGTTTTGTCAGACATTTATTGCACGTTATCATTACGAGAATAAGCAAGGTCTTGACATCTTTGAGTATCTTGATTGCTAATACTTCAAGATAAGGTTTAGAGGTTCATGTTGCTGTTAACATTAATCCCTGACTTTGTAACAAGCCACACCCAATAGCTACATATTAGGATTTCTTTTCAATTTCAGACAGCTTTGATTTAAAAGGTACATTATAATGGGATAAATTTACCTTGGGCTGCACTGCAGATAAGCTGAACATAAGGCACTTCTGAAAATTGAAAAATGATGCAGAAAGGAAGAATTCAAATTCTAAGTCAGTTTGTGGTAGGACTGGAGTCTCAGGTACACAGGATAGTGAAGAAGGCGTTTGGTATGCTTCACTTTATTGGTCAGTGCATTGAGTATCAGAGTTGGGAGGTCATGTTGTAGCTGTACAGGACATTGGTTAGGCCACTATTGGAATACTGCATGCAATTCTGGTCTCCCTGCTTCGGAACAATGTTGTGAAACATGAAAGGGTTCAATAAAAATTTACAAGGGTTGCTTGGGTTGGAGGATTTGAGCTATAGGGAGAGGCTGAATGGACTGGGGTTGAGGGGTGATCTTATAGAGGTTTATAAAATTATAAGGGGCATGGATAGGGTAAGGAAACAAGGTCTTTTTCCCAGATTGGGGAAATCCACACTAGATGGCATAGGTTTATGGTGAGAGGGGAAAGATTTAAAGGGAACTTAAGGGGCAACTTTTTCATGTAGAGCATGGTGCCTGTATGGAATGAGCTTCTATTACAACATTTAAAAGGCATCTGGATGGGTATATGAATAAAAAGGGTTTGGAGGGATATGGGCCAAATGCTTGCAAATAGCGCTGTACTTTAGGATATCTGGTCGGCATGGATGAGTTGAACCGAAGGGTTTGTTTCGGTGCTGTATATCTCTTGTGACTATATGAGTGAATGGGGACTCCCTCCATGATGAGAGGTTGACTGGAACTGTGGTAACAGTGAGGAAAGGGCTGGGGGAAACTAAAGCTAAAAAGCAAAAGTGAGAAAAAGGAGCAGGAGTAGGCCATTCAGCCTGTTGATTCCTGTTGTGCCATTTAATAAATCGTGGTTCACCAAACACTACAATGCCTTTTTCCCACACCATCTCCGTTATCCTTTTCCAATTGATAATCAAAAATCTGTCCACCTCTCGTTTAAATATACTCAAACTCTGAGCTTCCACAACCTTCTAGGGTTGAAAGTTCCAAAGATTCATACCCCCCCAGATAATTAGATTTTTCCTTATCTCACTCTGAAGTGGTGTCCCTCTTATTTTTAAATATCACCCCTGGTTCTAGTCTCCCCCTGCCAGGGCAAACATCTTAATCTGCATCTATCTTGTGTAACCCTTAAGGTTTTTGAAGGTCTCAGTGAAATCACTTCTCATTCTTTATAACTCAAGGAGTATGGGCCCAGTTTGCCCAATTTCTCTTCAAAGGACAATCTCACCATCCTGGTGAACCATTTGTTGCTTTTCCTTGGAATTGATATCTTTCCTAAGATGAGAAGACCAAAGTTGCACACATAGTCCAGGTGTGATCTAACCAAGTTCTTATACAGTTGAAGCAAGACTTGAATGCTCCTGTACTTAAACCCTCTTTCAATAAAGTGTAACATTCTATTAGTCTTCCAAAAGCTGCATGTTGGCTCACAGTGATTTATTGACAAGGCTACCCAAGTCCCTTTGCAAATCTAAGTTGAAACTTTATTGCTGGAACAGCACAGCAGGTCAGGCAGCATCCAGGGAACAGGAGATTCGACGTTTCGGGCACAGGCCCTTCTTCAAGATTCCTGAAGAAGGGCCTGTGCCCGAAACGTCGAATCTCCTGTTCCCTGGATGCTGCCTGACCTGCTGTGCTGTTCCAGCAATAAAGTTTCAACTTTGATCTCCAGCATCTGCAGACCTCACTTTCTCCTTTGCAAATCTACACTTTCCAAGCTCTTACCATTTGAGAAATATTTTACACATCAATTCTTCTTACCAAAGTGGACACCCTCATATTTTTTCACATTATATTCTATCCCTTGCCAAATCCCTAAGCCTGTCCAAAATTATTTATTAGGTAAAAACAATGACTGCAGATGCTGGAAACCAGATTCTGGATTAGTGGTGCTGGAAGAGCATAGCAGTTCAGGCAGCATCCATGGAGCAGCGAAAATGTCGATTTCAAAATTATTTATTGCCTGACCCTAGTTGTCACTTGTCATTGCCGAGTTGTTATTTGATTCAGCAAAAAAGTAGAAATTGAAGGAAGGAGGTTGAGGGCAAGGGAAATGAATATTGAAAAAGCAAATGTGAAGGGTAAAGTTGGACCTTGCCCAGATTAGTGTAAGAAATAAAGTTGGCAAACAAGCCTTCTATTCCGCAAAATAAAATATTGAATAGGAGATAGTGTGTGTGCACACAAAGTTCCTGATCAGAAAAAATTGGGATGTATTGAAAGATCCATTGATGGATGGATAGGGAGATTAGATCTAACTTGAAACTAAAAAAATGCATTTAATTACTTACAGGACCAATGAAAATCTCAGGATAAATGTAAAGGATATTTAAAGTAAAACACGGAAAGTTAAAAAGACTATGTGACAAAATTGTTAGCACACATTTTTTGGACAACAAAATTAAATTTGACACTTGCATGTAAAGTTTTGTCATACTTTTGGAAACTGTTAAACATTTTTTCCTGACTTTGAGGATTCAGCACAAGCTAGCTTCTGACAGACATGGATATATCAATATGTCTTCTCTTTGGAGGAGAACTAGACTTGGAGAATCAGCAGAGGGCACACAGAACTGGACAAGCAGCTAGAAGGAATCAGAGAGGAGCAGAGGAAGGGAGGTGGCAACAGTTCCATTCTTACTGAGCTGTATGCAAAGAATTACTTTGAATAAGATGCTAATCAATACAGTTGAAATATCCTTATTTAGCAAAAGACCCATGATGCTGTTATGGAGAAAGCAATTAGAATAGGCTCATGAAGTTTCTGGGTAACTTAAAGAAGGCATGATAGTGTCTCAACCAATTAGAATTGACTTGGCAACCAACCAGCATGCATTTCTCTGATATTATAAATTATGGTGATTGATTAATTGATTCTTGGCATTCTTGCACTTGGCCTGACGTGCGGGATGAAAAGCTTCAGCAACATGCTTCATTTTTCATCAATTTTTAAGTTATGTACAACCAAGCAAAGTTAGTGGCCGTTGTAAATCATGATATTGAAGAAGTGTAATTCAGGAAATACGATACTGAAAAGGTTTCTCAAATGTAAGGGATAGCACTGTTAACCGTACTAGAGTCGACAACACGGTATTAAATTAGTAAGCACTTATACAAACATAAGCTATTCAGAGTTGGACAACATGTATATCTAAGACAAGCCATGCTTGATTAAATTGTAAAATTCTTTGGAGAAATAACAAAGATAATACATAAGTGAAGTGTATTAAACTTCATGTACATTGATTTGCAAATAAAAATGCAAATTTTGCTGATGGCACTAAGTTGAATATATCATGAAAACAATGCCTTCAGATAACAGAAGTGGTTGGATGAACACAAAAGAAAAAAGTGCTAAATGAAAAAGGAAGCCTTGGGAATAGAAAAATTACAATTTTAAATTGTGCAAAGAAATCTTGATGTGCACATATAGAGGTTATTAAAAATGGCTAAAAAAGTAAATAAGAGCATAAAAGAAAAAAACCTTCTTATTTCATCTAGGAACATACAGAGCTGTATGTTATTGAAGTTGTACAAGTCTAGGTGACAATTAAAATATTGATTGCAGTTGCGAGCAACGTAGGTGAGAAACGTAGTTTTAGCAATATCTACATTTCAAGTAACATTGTGTAGTTTTTTTTTTAAATTCTGCCAGATTTTAATTTGACTTTACAGATTATTAACAGGAAAGTGTAATTTGTATCTATTTTGCACCTGTACACAAGGTGAAAACTGCAAGAATTTTCAAATTTTGTGGCATTTATAAGCCTCAGATCAGATGAATCGAATCTAATTGCTTAAATAAAAATTGGTCAGTAGGTCACTGAATAGTTATCAGCTTTTAAAAACTGCAAGACCTCAGTTTTACGCAAGCCTAATATTTACAATGCTTCAACACAAATGACCACTGCAATCTGAGTGTTATAGCAGTTTGTCTGCTGTTACACTGTGTCAGCTTTGAACATTTAAATGCCATGTTACACTGTAGTTGTCAACTTTCTCACTTAAATTCGTGTAAATCAGAGCAAAAATGCATTTTATCTGGTTTGCTTGTTTGGTTTGCGTGAGGCCATTTTATTTCATCTTCTGTTTCATTCTAATCATTTTTAAAGACAATTCTTATTAGATTAACACATAATTCACATTTTAAATGATCATATTGTTGAGATGATGACCATGGGTTTTTGTACCAATAGTCTGGCTGCTCAGAGGTATAGGATTCCATTTATAAAATGGCACTAACCAATTATTTGATCAGTTTGTAGCTTTATTGGAATAAATATTAGAATTAATTGTGTCTAGCCACTGTAGACTGTTTGACATAAGTTTAAGACAGTTTCAGTATTTTTTTATTCTTGTTGCAGCTTTGTGGAATGCATTTCATCTTAGAGCTTTAAAAAATATTAAAATGTTTGCTTTACTGATAAGTTAGACCATGTGTCCACTAATTAACTATGAAGACATTAATGGAGTAATAGTTAATTTAGCATCCCAGTTGTGAAAATGAATTGATTAAAAAAAAAATTTGTTCACTGGACATGGTGAATTGTACTTCTAAAGAATGTGTAGAAGGGCAAGATTAATTGATAACTTGCATTAAACTATTTTCTAAACATAAGCAAAGTTCTTTCATCCACTTAGAATTCAAAAATTCAGTCACCTGAATATGATTGAGCCATATCTTTAGCAGTTGGTTGGAGTATTTAAAAAGTTCTAGATCTTCGTTGAGGAAGCATTATAGTATAAAATAACATCAAGGAGAGATATATAAATATCAGAGTTAATGCATCTGTCTTAGAAAATGTGTCCAAATTAGAGGCTATTTTTGTGAATTCCTAAAAAAAATCTCTAATAGCATTTCTTTAGAATTGAAGAGTAATTTGAAATCTCATCACTTTCACTATTCTGGAAATTAATCTGTGAAAACATGAAATAAAAACATGCATAAAAACATGCTGTAAAGTCTTCTGTGATTGTGAAGAGTCACATGGACAATAATAACCTTTTCTACATCAACCATAAAAAAAGGCGAACATAATAATTATAATAGCTGGGGGACCTTCCCTTGTGTTTAACTAACTATTTCTTCTTTTTCAGGGGGCCAAAAAACTCTGTCCACAGTGCAACACCATCACATCCCCTGGAGATCTCAGACGCGTTTATTTGTGAATGAGTGGGATACAGAAAGAAAAGGCCGTGATGATCCTGAGGCCAAGTTAATCACGATGCCTCACAACAGAAAGAGGACCATGAACAATTGTGGGGTGGCGCCAAAAAATGTACAAATATTCCATTTTTGATTTTCTCTTAAGTGTCTGGAAGGAGAGAAGCAGCCCATCAAAGAGGAGAACTTGATAATGCTGTTTGTTGTGTTAATAATAAAGGAACCCCCATCCCCCGTCCGAGTTTTATCAGATGATTGATGCCCAGAACACACACATACACACACACACACACACACACACCTCCGTAAACCTGTTGACTGGAGCTACGTTTACCAGAAGACATTCTGGGCTGTGCATTGTGAATGGACCTGTACTGTGTTCTATTGTGGTGTTATAGTGACAAAAAAAAGATGAAGCACATGTAATATAAATTATGTATGTTTACACCATTGATTGTGTATAAATGGAATAGACTTATGAACAGTGCATACTAATAAGTCCTTAATCATTTTGAGAGAAAAAGTAAGATGCATTAAATCTGCAGTATTTTTTACCCTGGCTACCTAAGATTTAAATATTTTGGGCAGTTGGTTAAAAAATAATCTGGTTTAATGAAAGATTTGTGATGTATATTTCTCATTCAGATTAAAGGGACAGCTTCAGTAATGGCTGTAATAATACCCATAACTTAAATACTAAAGGATGTAGACAAGATGGCTTGTCTTAGTTGTAACAAATGGGCTACTTGTACTAGAAGCCTGACCCATTTAAAATATCAGGCTGCGCAGCACCAGACTCCTGAGGGAGAACCAGGCTGACCTCTATATAGAGGCTATGGCCCAATCCCTAAGGTGAAGCTGCGTTAGTTCTTGTGGACCAGCGTTGTGCTGTGTGTCTCAGTTGTACCAGAATATGTAACCAGTTATAATGTTTGTTATTCATGTGAAAAGTCCTGGAATATACTGAAGAACTTGAAAGTAGATTTTTGAACAGAATGCATTTATTCTGTGATTAACAGTTGCCGATAACAATGGCAACCCTGCCCTCTATCAAAATTCATAACTAAATTGGCTTCATCTGCAGTTTCTGAAAATCTTTTGAATGTTGCCAGTTGTTATAGTTTGTATAGCCCATCATTATAAGTCTCACAGTTTTAGTGTTGTCTTGTTATTAAGGTAGTTGGACCTTGGTTCCTGGTTCTCTTTCATATTACATTTATGCTACATTCTGGGACAGTCACTGAAATGTGTAACTCGCTGTAGCCTGTGAAATGCTTGGCTCCCAAGAAACACATTATCAAGGGAGTAGAAAAATTAAAATTTGACTTTATTCTTTACAAAACATGTTGGCCATGACAGGTACAGGCCTTAAAAGAAATAAGAATGATATGAATTTTCTGTAGTAATTGACCATGATGTAAAAAGAATCTCTTGGCCTAAGCAGGCTACATGGTGACCTTTAACATAACCCTTTTGATGTTGGTTGGACATAGTTGCAATTCCTTACACTTCTATTTCCTTTCTTTTTCCCCCCTCTTTAATAGCCAGTTGCTGTTTTGATGTTTCCGATCATCCCTTGAGCACTGTATTTTTAAAAACAAATGTTGCCACAGTTCATGTAATATGGCTTTAATGGACAAAGCTTGAAATATCCATTAACACACTGGCATTTGCTAATAAAAGTTCAAAGTCCTTCCAGAATAAACTGTGGTTGTCTGTGCTAGTACAGAACCAAATGATTTCATTGTAAGGCATCTCTCAATTTGCTCTTTGCATGTTGCTTATTATTGAGGCTATTGCTTTTGAAAATAGATTCATGTGGCTTATTATCTTGCACAATTATAGCAGTGTAAATGGATACTGGATTATTATTCAGATGGAAGAACTAACAGCACTGTCAAAGAAAGCCAAAATATGGCAAAACGATTGAAAAGATTTTTTTGTTGATCTGGCTATTCCATTGCGCAGATTCACAGCAATCTTTCATATTTGAGTGGTGGTTTGGATCAATCAATGAGAAAGTCACTTTTTAGAAATGTTTTCATGTGATGTGGGGGTGTCACTGGCTCGTCCAAAATTTGTTATAGGTCTTAAACTATCCTGGTGGAAGTGCTGGTGGTCTGCCTTCTTGAACCACTACAGTTCATGTGGTGTAGCTATACCTACAGCATTGTTCGGAAGTAAGTTCTAAGACCTTGAACTGGTGACAATGAAATAACAAATCAAGATGGCATACGTTTTGGAAGGAAACTTGTATGTGGTGGTGTTCACAAGCATCTGCTTGCTTTGCCAGTGGTTGAGGTATCGGTTTTTGAGCAAGTTATTGAAAGAGGCAGGTGAGTTGCTGCAGTTCATTTTATAAATGGTACACATTGCTTCCACTATGTACTGGTTGCAAAGTGAGTGAGTGTTTAAGATAGTGGATAGAATGGCAATCGAGCAGTGGATGGCATTGAACTTCTTCAGTACTTTTGGAGCAGCACTCATCCAGGAAGGTGTGGAGTATTCTATTACACTTCTGACCTGTGTCTTATAGATGATGCTCAGGCTTTGGGGTCGGGGGTTGATTACTTATCACAGCGTTCCCAACCTCTGATGTGTTCTTGTAGCCATACTGTTTATATAACTAATCCTGTTATGTCATTGAACATCATGATTAGATTCTTTAGATGGCCGTTACCTAGCAATTCTGTGGTGTGAATGTTACTTGCCAGTTATTAGACCAAGTCTGAATTTTGTTTGGGTCTTCTTGCAAGCTGAGATAGCATGTTTCAGTGTTCAAGGAGCTCGAAATGCTGCTGAACATGGTGAAGTCAGCAACGAAAATGCACACTTCTGAATTTATGATGGAGGAAAAGTTGAATAGAAGATCCATCTTGGCCTCCTGAAGTGCCCAGCATCACAGATGCCTATCTTCAGTCAATTTTATTAACTACTTGTGATATCAAGAAACAGCTGAAGGAACTGAATACTGCAAGGGCTATGCACTCATGACACCCTGACAATAATACCGAAGACCTGGTCCCTAAAACCAGCAGTTCTCTCAGCCAAACTGTTTCAGAACAGCTACACCACTTCCAAATATGTGATAATACAGAACGTTGCCAGCGTATGTTCCAGCCACAAAAGGCAGGACAAATCCAACCTAGCCAGTTATCACCACATCAGTCTACCCTCACTTTCCGTTACTCTGCTGAAAGTTATTATCAACAATGCTATAATGCAGCAGTAACATTCCCATTGACACTTAGTTTGAGTTTTGTCAGTACGACAGACCCCCGACCTCATTCTAGCCTTAGTTCATAAATGGACAAAATAGCTGAACTCATGGGGAGACAAAGGTGCTGCAGATGGCATTAAGAGAGCATTTGACTAGAGCGTGATATGAAGGAGTCTTAAAAACTGAAGACAATGGGAATAAGGGAGAAAGCTCTTCACTGTTTGGGGCCAGATCTAGTCAAGTACATTACTCCTAGTTTTGATTGTTAAGAATAAAGTATTGAATAATTCCATTGGTCTTGAACTAATAATAACTGTCTTGATAACTTGCACTTAATGTGCTACCAATTTACAACTTTCCAGGGCTATCCACCTAACTCTTAGCAAGTATCATGGCCAATGACCTCAAATTCTGGAAGAAAGAAAAAAGAAATACCAGCTTTGCAGTTAACCTTGATGCCTTTGGTGTTGTGAAACTTGGGTCATGTAATGAGCTAATCAGTTAATATTAGATCTGATAGTGAGCCACTTGAGGTAAAAGTTTAATAGATGGTTCTCTGCCTTAGAAGTGTACTGTCAGGGCAGTACTCAATGGAGGGCAGTGATTTGCATTTGAATGAATCTTGTTTCTTTTTGTGAAGGAGTTGAAATCCCTAATGGCTATGCTAACTCAGCAGCACCAACACACATGTACGAGATATTAAATAATCACTTTCATCTACGTTGGTTCCTGGCACATGTTTGGCCTTCAGCTTTAGCATTTTGCTATTTTGCCAAAACGGAAGTGGTTTCTTGTTATTTTCTTCCATGAAGTACAAGGAATTAAAGTATTTATTTTAGACTAAAGTCATAACGGGAAACGTTCTGTTAAGTTCTTTGTTGAGTTTCATTTGTGAAAAGTCTTGTTACTTTATAGTTCTCATTGTGAAGGGCAGATTAAGTGAACGATGTATTGACCAAAATTGCACATGAACGCTTGAGTTTTTTCCATCTTTCCGCCCGATCTAATTTTTTTATAATAATCTATGAGAAAATAAGTGATAGTAACTGATAAGTGAAAAATCATCCTATAATTGTCCCCCATCCCTGCAATAAGGAAACTGTTCCATTCTTTTTGGTGTATATTCTTGCCAACCCAGTTGTGATCAATAACTACCATTTGAGGAGATTCAAGCTGCTCGAGTCTAATTGCTGCATTCACCCCCTTTTGTTTAAAAAAAAAGTTGTTCTCATGTAATTGTGACAAAATGAGTCATGTCTTGGTATTTTTCAATTGGCTGAGAGCAAATTACATTTGACTCCTGATATGGCCAGCTTTAATTTCTTGTGACATTCTGATTTCAGAATAAATATTATGAGCATTCATGAGACAACTTGATCATCTCGTGTTCAGTGCATGGAAGATGTTTCTTGTATTCAATCCTCAGGATCTACTTCGACTTATCTGTAGCCTATGATTTTTTAAAAATAAAGACAAGTGGTTATAAATTGAATACTAGTGTGTGTGTGAAGGGAATGCACTCACTAATTTTCTTTTCCCTGTATGCTGTTCCTACATCATTTTCATTCTATTTTGTTGTTACTTAGCAAGTGTTTATCTTTTGCAAATATACATCTGATCTACATTATGCATAGTGACACTGCTCAGAAAAACCCACTGAATCCTATACTGCTTAAGTAGAGAGATTTTGAATTTCTTTTTCAGACGTCAATGTAAAACATCCACTTCAAAACTCGAATGTATACACACAACTGGAGCCTGTTGTGTCCCCAGCATCTTTTCTAGCCAGATGGGATGTGCTGGTGGTGTTTATAGTATACCTCTCATAATCCTTTTCACTGGTGGTCGCAATCAGTATTCGAGAGATTTGATTCAAATGAGCAAAGAAGAGGGATTTGATGGAATTAGTTCCTCATTAGCATCATATTTCTGAAGAACTGCTTAACTTCCCTATAATGCTCTATTCACTGCCAGACTTGTAATCAACCAACTGAAGCAAGTGATTTTAAGAGGCTGGCACCCTTTGGAGTTAACGTGATAAACCTGGTTGGGAGTTAAGTGCTCACTTGTTCAGTGTATTGACCTACCTTGATTTCAGCTGTCAGCTGTTTCTTCATTTCCGCACTCCAATCTCATTAACCCCTCCCAAAAAGAAACAATTTCCTTGTTCACACAATAATACTTTTTTAACGGGTTGTTTACAACTCTCTTGAACAGAGTGAAATAAGTTCACTCCTTATATCTCTAATGTGTCAAATGCACAATAGCAAGTCTTTGAATCAGAATCCCAGTCTGTACAGATGGAGGATGAAAACAAATTGATGCCACCACCCAGACAGTCTTTGTTGCCTGGATGCACATGATGTTTATCAAAGGCAGATTAATGTGGAGCTGTGTTTCGTGCTGCTCATCCATGCAGTTCCTCTAACAGTGAAACTGAAGCTGGTGACATTGGTGTGTGAACACAGAACATTTAACTTCAAAGTTGGCTTCTGTGAATTTTGTAATAAAAATAGAAAATGCTGCAAATAATAGGTCAAGCAACATTTGTGAAGTTAGACATGCTAACCTTTCAGGTGAATGAGCTTTAGTTAGAAGTGAAACATGTTAGAAATCTTACGGTTTTAAACAAGAATAGGAGAGGGAAGACAAAAGGGGAAGTCTGTCATAATACAGAAGGCAGGAGAGATTAAATGACGAGGAATGATGGTAAAAAGTAAAAATAAAGGGGAAGAGTAAAGAAAAGATCAGTCTATGGGAGGTATAAATAAAAAAGGCAGAATTATCAGAATTGTTCCAAGAAAAAAGGGGCAATTGTTATGATCCTGTATAGGCCATCCATAACATCGTTGCATTGGGTAGACCGGGCACAAATTGAGTGATCACTTTGCAGAACACCTTGTTAGTCCACAAGTACGGCCCAAACCTTCAGGTCTTCTGCTACTTTAATTATTTGTTGCATTCCCATTCAGGCCTCTTGCTTCGAAGCCTTCTCTTTGTCACCAGATTCTTACACTGTCCCAATGAAGCTCAATACAGCTTGAGGAACAGCAAATTATCCTTCACCTATGCATTCTGCAGATTTTTATACTTCAACTGAATTAATCAATTTTAGATCAAATGTCCCATTATTTAGTGTTGATTCTATTCCCATTCACACCTCTCTTAGATTCTTTTGTCTCTTGTTCCCGTATCATCTTCCATGTTGTACCATCAACCCTTAACCATTTCATCTCTCCTGCCTTCTACCCATATCAGACTTGTCTTTTCTGTTTTCTCTGCCTGTTTTTGTCTCTGTGCGTGCTTAAATTACATATCAAACGTTTTCAAAAATATTCCTGTTTGCCAACATCTGCAATATTTTGCCTTTATTATGATTTTTGAATTTCAGAATGAAAGTTATTTGCAATTAAAAGAAATCATAGTTCATTGCAAAGGAATTTTAATCAGACTGTATATCCATCTCTGTTTGCATTCATTATTTTAATGTTTGTAAAGGTTGTAGGCTGCTAATGGTCTTTTCTATCCTCTTAAGTCTTTGGAAACATATCCATGCCCCCCTTGTAATTGTGTATTTTCTTGCATCATTATCTGTTTTGATCACAATTGTAACTTGATTTACAGAAAGCTGTTTTAACCACTGGGAAAAATAGATAATATTCTCATATTTCCTTCTGTCATCCAATAACTCCATGTATTACCCAAAATCAACAAAGGGGAGAATTATTCAAAATAAATGAAAGGGTCTCGAAGGAAAATTTCTGTTGCAAAAATGAAGTGCCACACCATTTCTAGACATGTTTGGCTGCCCCACCCTTCCAATTTTGAAGGATTTTTTTGGATCCACAACAAATTGTTTAAACTATGATTTGGCTTGCCATCCCAATTTATCCTCAATCAAGAGAAAATGCTTGCTCTGTATCATCTTTGCTGTGAATTCCCTTCTTGAGAGCAATTGAGGTGGGAAATGAGTTATTAGGGCCTCACAGGGATTGTCTGTCTACCTAATCCTATGTATTCCACTGGGTTGTGTTGTATTACTGGTTTACCTCAAAAACAACAGTTAAGTTTGATTCATGTTTAATATTGGAATTTTGATTAATTGAGTAATTTTCTAATTAAATCTTGGAACGTCAGCCAGTGGTGAGTTCAAATAGCTCACAATGTAACAGCCTATAAATAATGAGGATTCTGGTAGATCTAACAATAAAAGTAAACCGTGGAATGAACAAAATAAGGCCAAAGATATAACAAGTTAAAACTGCATTTTTATGAGTGTGCTTCCTACCCACTACTGAACTGAACAGTTAAACAGCAGGACTGCATTGTGGGTAAGAAAAGGATACTGTAAGGTTGAGTGATTTAACCACCTTCTGTCTGGTTTGCAATGTTAAGTTGTTGCATTCTGTGCTTGACGTTGGCATAGACCAAAAGACTTTTATTGTAGAATTTGCGCTTTGTGTCTCTGTGTGAAGCCTGTACCTTAAAGTATTGGATTTCTGCGTCTTGCTGTTGAAATACTTGTAAAGAGAATAATAAATTTTTTTGTAACTCACCATATATGAAAGAGTAAAGAGCTATTCTTTGTATTATGTAAATAAGATACCAAACATTAACTTATGTTTACTAATCAGCAGAAAAAAATGAGTTGTATGTGTCTCATCATTAATAAATAGTGCAGAATTGAATACAATGGGAAACTGAATGTTACAATGTAATTATGGATTGTTATTTCACTTACACCTGCTTTGAAAAGAAATGAGTTCTGACTGTTCATCCCATGTTCTGTGGTGTAAAACTTCAACCTTTTTGATATAGTTTGCCTTATTTAACTTGATCTGCAGAATAGACCTCTGAGAATAAGTATGAGACATTTGGGTAATTGACATTTGACTCGTTATGATTTACAGCAGCGACTTCCATTTATGTAAACTATGTTAAAGTGGTAACATGTCCCAGTGTGGTTCATACAAAAAATGAATAATTGTATAATCAGAGAAAAGGGCACTTGACAACAGGTGCTCCATAGTTTAGCCGAATAAGTAAATTTTGAATACTTCTCTTAAAAGAGGAAAAGGGTAGAAAGGTTTAGGAAGTTTTAACACAGTTTAGGGTATGTAAGTGCCAATAGGAAGACAAAAGATACTGGGAAGAGGCCAGAACTGAAGGAATGCAGAGTTTTGGAAGATTGGGCTGGAGAAGGCTTTAGCGTTAAAGAAGGTAGTGAATGAAGGGATTTGAAAGAAATGATTTAAGTGGAGGAATTAACAAAATATTATTTACTGTCTCTCAGATGCTAGAGTTGAGAAAAAAAAATCATCCTGAAACAACTCTGAAATGATCCACGGCTTGTGTATTTTATAGTGCTGTCAACTGCCAATTCATTCATGACGTCTGCATCAGCATGCAGTCATTTACAGGCCACCTGTTTACTTATTGAATGGACTCACCCGACTGTCCACTCCATTCTATGAGAAACTTCAGCTAAGCACAAGCAGTGGCAATTTTGGAATAAAGATCATGCAACCTGAGATTGCTGTTCCAGATTGCAGCTATATATAGACTGGTCCTTGTAGCAATAATGCTTCATTATCTTCTTCAATCAGCTTGGAATGCTCAAATTAGAGCTCTTTGTTCTGGAACAGATGTGTGATTTCAAGATTTATAAAGCTTCAAAGCTTTCATTTTACTGCTGGACGTCTCAAGTTCAACATACTATGGACGTCACATTTCAAAATTGCTTTCCAAATTGACTCTTTACTTGGCTTAATTGTGAATCTGAGTCGCAGCAGACTAGTAAAGGCAGGCATTTTAATTTAGAACCAATATGAATTCCATGATCGGCATCATTTATATTTTCTTTTTCCCCAATCATTTGAAAATTTGACGTCCCATCAGCACTCACAATGCAGCTGACAATGCTTATTGTTCAAGCCCAGAATAAAGTTCAAAAATGGAGCTGCTTCAATGTGGGAATAGAGAAAAGACAAGACTAACAGGTGCAAAAGAAAAGGCTTTCTTGCCACCTATTGGCAATAGAAGAAATAACACACAACACAGCAATCCATAATTACTCGCTGTAATAATTGAAAGCACAGAACTGTAATTTTGTAGCTTTGGTAGGAAAGCTTAGTTGTTATGGTGAGAGGCTTTTGAACATGTCGTGTTTCTGAAATCAGGAATCCAGTCTGCAGCTGAATATATTGTTTGGAATCACAGCATTCTATTGTCTTGAACACTAAAAGTTTAACTTAAAAACTGATCACACAGAACTTTGTATCCATTGCTTATACCAGATTTGAACACTTACACTTCTGTAGATAAGCAACCTGTGGGAAGGATGTAAAGGAACAAATTTGCAGGGAAATTACAGAGAGATGCCACCAATACAGTATGGTTATAATTGAGGAAATTAACTACTTGAATGCATATTGGCACAGTGGCAACATTAAGGGTAGAGAGGAGCAAATGTTCCTAATTACAGGTCTCTTACTTATCAATATTTCCTCTAATTAATTGTAGCATGATTGTTATATTTAAATGTGATAGGAAATCAAATGCAAAATTTTCCTTGATAGTGTTTGAAGCTCCAGCCTTTTTAAAAAGGACAGTATTATTACTTCAGCCAGTGTTTCTGGAAATCCAATTTCTGATCGGCTTCAATGGAGATTGTGGCAATGACTTTACAGAAGAAATTTGAACCTTCAGTTGATAGTTAACAGATTTACTCAGCAGGATTCAACTTTTTAACATTTTACTCTTGATAAACAGACTAAATGTATTATTGACTAAACTATTTTGTAGACAGGCAGGAGGCTGAGAGAACATAGCAAGCTAGGCAACATCAGGAGGTGGAGAAGTCAACGTTTCGGGTGTAACCCTGCTACACCTGAAATGTCGACTTCACCGCTTGCTATGTTCTTCCAACCTCCTGTCTGTCTACTTTGGCTTCCACTTTCTGTAGTTTTTTTTTGTCTCTAAACTATGAGGCAACTATACTTAAACTACAGGTTAGAACTTTCTCTTTTAGTAGAACTGAAAACCTATGTCACACATATACTTTACAATTCAATTTTCTGTTACTTTAACTCTGAGTGTTTACATCCATTCCTTTCCTTTCTCAGTCTCATAACATTTATTCCCAGAATTGCCTTTCATGGAAAAAGATTTTCTGATGATTTTCTCTCTAAAATAGACTATGGAAACTATTTCAGCTGCATTTCGAATCCTCCTAACTTTGGCCTTTTCAATATGAAGGTGAGTTCCCACCTACATTCCTGTATATTGACTATACAAACTTTGGCTTCTAGTTGGTCCCTCTCTCCCAGTTCCAGCAATCTAGCTTGTCTGAGTTTCAGAAATAGCATCTAAACCCTTTCCCTGTCATGGTTCATTTTCATAGCAATATGAATCACATGGAGTCTGTATCCAGACAGAAATATGATTGGCTATTCTTTATAATCCTATTTTATTATGTATTGTAAATAAATAGACAGTTTAAAGCCCAACTGTTTGCAACGTGACATTCTCAACACCTTCCTGGGACTTTGCAGACTACCAGTCAAACTATTGTAACTATGGATACTGCTACGTTTGTCTACAGTTAGTTGTCCTATAACACGGTAGTTGTGTTCCCGTGCAACACCATGTTATAGAAGATTGCACGATATAAATAATGAGGCCTATGGGAAAAACAGGGTTCGGGACAAAGTACCAAAAGTATCAGTAAAAATTAAAACAAAAATAGTAGATAGCCTAACACAAACAATAGCACAGTCTGAGTAAATCTTTAAACCAAATATTTTAATGAAATAATATAGTAAATGTAACACTTTAACACTAGAATCACCAACTACAGCACCATACTTTTCACAAAGCTCTTCACCAGACAGCGCAGGAGATGACTGGCCATCTTCGAAAGTTGCCATCCAAGTAAATAGTGCGGTGAAGAAGGCATATGGCGTACTGGCTTTTATTGGTAGAGGAATTGAGTTCTGGAGTCCTGAGATCATGTTGCAGTTGTATAAGACTCTGGTGCGGCCGCATCTGGAGTATTGTGTGCAGTTTTGGTCACCATCCTCTCGGAAGGATGTGGAGGCACTGGAACAGGTGCAGAGGAGGTTTACCAGGATGTTGCCTGGTATGGTAGGAAGATCGTATGAGGAAAGGCTGAGGCACATGGGGTTGTTTTCATTGGAGAAAAGAAGGTTTAGAGGTGACTTGATAGAGGTGTACAAGATGATTAGGGGTTTAGATAGGGTTGACCGTGAGAACCTTTTTCCACGTATGGAGTCAGCTATTACGAGGGGGCATAGCTTTAAATTAAGGGGTGGTAGGTATAGGACAGATGTTAGGGGTAGGTTCTTTACTCAGCGAGTCGTGAGTTCATGGAATGCCCTGCCAGTAGCAGTGGTGGACTCTCCCTCTTTATGGGCATTTAAACGGGCATTGGATAGGCATATGGAGGATAGTGGGCTAGTGTAGGTTAGGTGGGCTTGGATCGGTGCAACATCGAGGGCCAAAGGGCCTGTACTGTGCTGTATACTTCTATGTTCTATGTGACGCCGACGCGGAAGTCCAGTCCTCCTCAAGATTCTGCCCCAGTTGGAAATAAAGTTCCACCTAAATGGAGATTACAAGTCCCAGTTTCAAGCTAAGTTTAAAGACTGGCAGAGCTGATTGCATTCTTGTTTTAGCTGAACACATTGAATTTGCATTTTGCAGACAGAGAATTCTGATGCTGGCTTTTGCTGTTCAGCTCGGCCAGGGATGGAATCGTGTAAAAGCAAAAAGTAAATAAAAGGGCAATTCACAAATCGCATTTAATAAACGTGTGCCATAGAAGATCTACCTGTAAAAGTATGATCACTTTACACTATCTTTCCAACAAAATGATCTGGACTGTCCCTTGATCTTTAACAGTCAACCCACTCGGCTTTGCCACCAGGCAAATTCTAGAATAGGTTACACAGTCCATTCTTTATCACCACAAAAATTAAAGACAGTCCCTGGGCAAAGCAATCTTGTAAACCTAATAATTGTAGTAACACCTTTTTTTAAATAAACATTTTAGCAGTAGTTTATGCTGTTAACACATCATATTATGAAGGTATCACTGTCATGGAACAACACCTGAAAAATGGTGGAAATTCGCAGCTGGCCAGACAGCATTGTGAACAGAGGAACAGAAGAAATGTTTCAGGTTGCTTCAGACAAAGTTCTGTTCGTCAACCTGAGATGTGACTTTGTTTCTGTCTCTCTACAGATGCTGCCTGATCTGCTGAGTATTTCTATCATTTTCTTTATTCATTTCAGATTTCTAGACCCCATAGTATTTACTTTGGTGCCAGTGATATGGATCATTGATGCTTGAAGTAAATGATAAATTATTTTATGAGAATAACTACTCCTGTGACTATCTGTAGGTATTTGCTTGTGCATAGTGTTCTACGGGAACTTCAGCAAACGTAAGCACCTATCATTGACCAGACTTCATTTTTGTCTTGCAGCCATCAAAGAGAGATATTTGCTCATTGGATATTTAATTAACTGGAATCGATTGTGCAATTACACAGTTAATAAACTGTGAGGATTTTGATTGAAAGTACAAATGAACATTTGGATAAAAATGTCATCTTCTTAGTCACACACTGGGGAAACATATTGACTTCCGTCATTCAGTAGTAGCAGCTGTTTACAGGCACTAAACATCCTAACGCATTCTTTAATTTATTTCAAAACCTGAAGAGAAAGCAATGTAGAATTCAGGTTAGATGGGTATTAGGTTAGTTTTGTTTAATTAACCTTTGGATAACAGGGAGAAACTTTGCAGAACTTTTAATTCAGGAGATTAAATGGTGTGTCTTAATACATAGAGGAAATTCATCACATAAAGTACATCTCATAGTTTTTCACATAGAGAATTGCACTGAACAGGACTGAAAAAGGCAAATGGGAGAAATTAATTGAAGGCTTTTCAGAAAATCTTTGAAAAGATGAAAAATTCTGAGGAATTACAAAAATGAGCATGACAGCAGAAGGTGCAGAAAATGTTGAACTGCTGGGAATGCGGTTTAAGAAAGGGATTGGCATCTGAAGAATGAAAAATGCAGACATACATGGATGCTGCCTTACCTGCTGGGCTTTTCCAGCACCACTCTAATCTAGACTCTGGTTTCCAGCATCTGCAGTCCTTGTTTTTACCTAGACATACATGGATATCAGAGGAGCTCACAGAGAAAGACAAATTCACAAAGAGGGCCATGACCACTCTGAGGAAGGGTCACCGAACCCGAAATGTTAACTTTGATTTGTCTTCACAGATGCTGCCACACCTGCTGAGCTTTTCCAGCAGCTTCTGTTTTTTGTGTATGAACAGAAGACAATTGCTCTATGCTGATATGTTGCTGTACAGGCATCTGATGGAGTTTGTCAAGAATGAATATAGTAATGATTTTGACTTGGTCCATAAAAGGACATGAGTTGATATTCTGGTCAATGTATAACCTATTGGCATACCATTTACATTCAATGCATATAGATCAATGAGTGGACGAGAAAAATCAGTTCATTATACCAGCTACAGCTTTGCTGATTTGAACAAATGATGAGCAGAAGACATTTTTTCTCCCTGCTGTTTGATGATTAGTTTGGATATCAGGTTAACAAACAATAATTGGAATTTCTGTTTGTTATTTTGAAGATTACAAAGCTTTATAATAACTACTTTTATAATAACTCTCCGGACAAGGTAATACTAGACTTCGGATGTTTGAAGAGAACTATGGCCAAGGTGATAATATAAAACTTTACAAAAATCTCCATCCTAAATGTTTATACTATTGTTTATAACTACAAACAGTACAGTTAATTAAAACTCATATTCTCTTTTCCTTTTTTTATTACATATCTCCATCTGTCATTCTTTGATTCCAAACTTGCTTCTGCCATAAAGTGCAGCGTGTTATTAATTCACCAGTATCTTTAATTTAATTTTAGTGCAGAGCCAGCCTGTTAATCTCTGTCTCTGAGAAGCAATCATGCTGGGGAATGTCTGAATTATAACTCTAAATCATGGCCAAATGCTATCTAAATTGAGCATTGTCCTTGCTTTCTGAAAAACAATTTTTGTCAATGTTATGAATTTGTGGTATGTTTGTGATTGTGTTATAATCCTTCCTGTTACTGTTTTGTTAGAAAATTACAAGCAGCAACATTGCATTTGATTAGGTCCTACTATATTTGCCATTCTTACAGTGCAATGTTTTTGTCATGGGATGTAGACATTAGGAGAAAGAGCAACATTTATTCCTCATTCCTGATTCTTATTGAGAGAGTGGGATGGGATGCCTTCTTGAAAAATACAATCTATGCAGTATAGGTACACCCACAATACTGTTAAGTAGAGTGATCCTAAACCAGTAACAGTTATGCAAGGTAGTATATTTCCAAGACAGGATAATATGTGGCTTGAAAAGGAACCTGAATGTGTTGGTGTTCCCATGAGGCTGTTCCCCTTGTTTTCCTAAGTGGTAAGATTGGTCGGTATGCAAGGTGCTGGCAAAGTCTAGCAAGTAGCTGCCATGCATCTTATAGTTGCAGCAATGTTAGGAGTGAATGTTTAAGGTGGCAGATGGGTACTGATGGGTTGCTTTGTCCTGGAAAGTCTCTGGGGAGTAGGTGTTGTACATTGGTCTGTCGGAGTTAATACTGAGGTGTGCATAAACATCACCCATTACAACGATTTCATATGGACTCGCAGCTTACTGTCTTGAAGGTATGAGCACCAGCACATAATCCTCCTCAAAGTCTCTGCAACAATGACTATCATATCAATCTAATCTAGAACTAGCTGCTGCTGTACAATAGTAAACTCCATCTTGTTAACTATAATTGACTCTTCTAGTGAGACCAGGAGATGGTTTTCCACTAACCCACTGTTCCAAGCAGGCCTTGCATTTCCTATCCTTAAAAAGGATGATGGCAGCAACTTTCATTATGAGTCGCAGTTTATAGAGTGTAGAGAGCTAGCATGTCTATATGATATGGTAGGCACAAGTGTGGATTTGATTTTGACAGCTCAGCCAACACATAGCAAACAGCAGTACGCAATCTTCAAGCTCAGTTCACCTGCTATACAACATAGTCAGCAAAGCAGAGCGCTGATGATTTAAGGGCTCTTGAGAAGAAACCCTGGTTGCAGTCCTCAACAAAAACTCCAGTGAATGGTAAAAAGTTTGTCAGACCCAATGAGAGACATGCTGTTCCAGAAGAGTTAGCACCTCCCTGGAGAAGTAAAATTAATTATTCCAGAGCAGATGCAGACTGAAGGGTAGACAAATAGATATTGACGATTCTATGAGTAGAATTTAAAATACCAGATGATCCCGGGAAAACATAAAAAAATTCCAATGATGCAGGCTGGAAAATTGAGAAGTTTAGAAATTACTCAGAGCATCATTGCCATAATGAGGGGAGTACCATGAGGCAGAGTTGCAGAACCAAACTTAAAAATCCACATAAGAAATATTAAACCAAGACGTCAGACTAAGCCAGTAATTAAAGATGTCACATTAGATGTCACATTAGGAAGACTGAAAGCCTAAATAAATGTGGTCTCATGGTGAAAGAAAGTTTAGGAAACTTTATTCAGGCAAAAAAAAAAGAGGATCTTCCATATGTAGGTTTTTGGATAGGGCGTGAAACTAACTCGTCAGGAGGGAGGCTTCATTTGAAGAAAAATTAACTCAAAGAGCAATGAGAGAGAGCTGCAGGGTAGCGAAGACGCAAGTGATTAGATATCACAAAAAAGTGTAGAATATTAAAGCAGTAGAAAGTAGAACCAGATGAAGCTATAATGGTAAACAAAAAGCCAATGCTTTTAAGTCTCTTCATTTGTAACAATATCAATGAGTTGATGGTACTAATAGAAATAAATGGATATGAGTTGATAGCTATTACAAAGTATGAATCAGGGTGAATCAGGACTGGGAACTTAACTGTAAATGTATTTGACATTTAGAGAAATAGGCAAAAAGGAAATGAATGTTGGATCATGTTATTTTAAAGGAATGTATCAGTAGAGTGGTGGGTAGAAACCATAGTAGATTATGATGTGAAATCAATTTGGGTGGAAATAAGGAATAGTAAGGAAATCCTGGAAACAGAATATCTTAGATCTAGTAACATGTAATGAGGTAGGATTAGTAAGAGATCTCATGTTAATGATCCTCTGAGGAGTAGCAATTACAAATACAGTTTGAGGGAGAGAAATTCAAATCTCAAACAATGGTTCTCAACTTAAAATAAGGGCAGTGAGATTCATGATGGTGGCGACCCAGCAAGTCTGAGTCTGTAGTGCTCTGCCTAAGACTCTGGCAAAGTGGGGCACTCGCCTTCACCTCACCCTTTAAATCATTTAAGACAGCTTTTGCCCTGTGTAGTCAGTCATTTTACATCAAACTTGAATAGTTTGGTGTTGTTTCTAAAATGGCTAAGGGCAAAAACTCCTGCAGCTCGCAATGGGCAGGGACCCCTCCCCCACCCCCACCCCCACCCCCACCCCCTCCGCAGTAGCAGGGACGTCTGCAGCCACCTCAGGGGACTTACCTGCAGAGGCGAGCCTGCTCTCCGGGATCAACAAACTTCAAGAGAAGATTGACGCCTTTAATGAGGAGTCCCAGTCCAGATGGGGGCCGTTCTTGGTCATGCTGCAGAAGCATGACTGAGAAATTGAAAAACATGAGCAGCACATTGGAGGGGCGGAGCAACAGGCCGCAGCCTTGGAGATGGCTGCCGAGTCATCTGTAGGTCAGGGCTGGGTTCTCGAGCAGCGAATCCGGACCCTGGAGGAGCGCATTGACGACCTCGACAATCTGGGCTGTCGAAAAAATATTCGGTTGCTGGGCCTTCCCGAACGGAAAGAGGAAGGCTGGCTTGTAGACTTTTTAGAGCGATGGCTCCCACAATTATTGAAGTTGGAGTCGAGACCGGGCCGGGTGCAGGTGGAGTGGGCACACAGGGTTGCGATACGCAGGCCCAGGTCGGACCAGCGCCCCCACCCGATTCTAATCCGACTCCAATGCTACAAAGAAAAACAAATGCTCCTGGAAGCCTCCAGAATCCTGGGGAAGGATCCCCAGGCCATGATGCACAAGGGTTCCAGAATAGTGTTATTTCAGGACTTCTCTCCAGCCATGGTCCGCAAGAGGAAGGCATTTGATGAAGCAAAGAAGTGTCTGAGAGACCTAAACATCCAATATTCCATGCGCTCTCCGGCAACGCTGCACTTCTGCCATGGAGGATCCGTTTACAACTTTGGGTCACCGGAAAAAGCAAAAGAATTCTTGGACTCTCTTAAAAAGACTGCAGGATCTGAACCGTATGGATAATGACATTGTTTTGCCTTCCCTTTGTTTGCCCTCTTTTTTTTCCTTTTTTTTTCATCCTCCCTCTATTCATCTTTCCCTGGGGGTGGTGGGGGGGGCTTGTTCTTTACTCTTCCTTTGGTTTCCTTTTTATAGTTCACGTGGCTTACTCGATTTGTGGGCAAGGGGGATTTGTTTTGTTTTGCCCTTTTCTTAAGAGCTGGGTTTTCCTCTTTTCTCATTTTACTTAGTTGCCTAATACTTGCTGGGATTGTAATTTTGTAATTTTATATATTTCTATTTTGTACTGTGTTTGCTAAATGCACCCAGGTGTTGGTGTAAGGGGGGTGTGGGGGGAGGTGGGTTACTCACTTTTAATTTTGGTTTTATAGAATACTTGAATTTGTCGACTCCACTTGATAATGCCTGGGCTGAGGGCAAGGCCCTAGCTAGGAGCGGTTATGGTGGGGTTATCGATCGTTAGTTATGCCCCCTGGGAGCACAGGGGAAGGTCTCCTTTCAAATATGTTTTGCGTTGTTTCTTTACTTAGGGGTAGCTTTCAATTGCGTTGGTTTAAATGTTTTAAAGAATTTTTGTATTTGTGAATTTACTGCGGTCGTTATTCAAGGTTTTCTGAGTGGGATTCTTCCTCCTGGGGGGTCTCGGGCTTGCCTGGACGATCATGGCTAGCCATTTGCTTAGGTGGTGCACCTGGAATGTCAAGGGGATTAATTCACCAATCAAAAGAAAAAAGATATTATCAAGTCTCAAAAAAAGAAAGGGTCAATGCAGCTCTCTTACAGGAGACACATTTACTTGACAAAGAACATTTAAAGCTACAACAGGGCAGATTTGATCAGGCTTTTTTCTCATCTTTCAGTTCAAAAAGTAGGGGAGTGGCCATTCTTATTCAGAAGAGTCTTCCTTTCCAAATGTTAAACTAGATAAAAGATGAGTCTGGATGGTATATATTGATCAAAGCCCTAATACATGGAGAGGAATATGGAATTTTGAATCTCTATTGCCCCCCGGTATATCCCTTTAAATTTGTAAAAAGCGTTCTCTAAGTTGATGGCTTTTGGAGTCTGCCATACAATTATTGGAGGAGATCTTAACTGTATTATGGACCCAGAGACAGGTAGGATACCTATGAGCACTACGGCTATATCTCTGAGATCTAGACAACTGGTGTATCTGAATGAGGAGCTAGGGTTAGTAGATGTATGGAGGTGCCTTCACCCCCAGGGTAGAGACTTTACTTTCTACTCTAATCCACACAAGTGCTATACCAGAATTGATATGTTTTTTGCCCCCTCGAGCCTTTTGAATTCCATTCTGTCTTGTAAAATAGGTAACATACCTATTTCTGATCATGCCATAGTATATATGGAAGTCAAGATGATGGGACAGGCCCCCAACATTGGCATATGGATCCCTTCTTATTGAAGGATTTCAAATTTATAAAGTATTTTCCGCAGGAATTCAAAACCTTCTGGGAAATTAATTCAGGTACGGCCAGTAACCCATCGATGATGTGGGAGACCACTAAGGCATATGCGTGAGGTTTGGTCATCTCATACTCTGTGACCCAGAAAAGAAAAAAGGGAGAGCAACAGCGCCTGCTCGAGACTCGCTTGAATGCAGCTGAGACAGCATATCTTAACAGGCCTTCCATTAGTAAGCTACAAAGGATCACAGCCCTTAGGGCAGCCTTGAATACTGCACTTACCCAAACAGCAAAGAGGGAAATATTATTCGTAAAGCAGAGATTATTTGAATATGGTGACAAGCCTGGCAGATACCTAGCATACCTTACTAGAAAGAAAAAGGCTCATCGAGCCATTACGTCCATTAGAGAAAGTACTGGTACCCTGACTAGTGATCGAAAAAAAAACAATACAGCCTTTAGAAAGTTCTATGTTGAACTGTATAAATCACAGGACTGTGAGGATAGAACTGAGAAGATGGAATCCTTCTTTAAAAATTTGGCCCTTCTGGGCTTAACCTCGGAGCAGATGTCAATCTTGAATGTCCCCCTGACAACCCAGGAAGTACTTGACACGGTGAGGCAGGTTCAGAGTGACAAAGGCACCTGGACCAGATGGATTCCAGGCTGAGTTCTATAAAGAATTTATAGGGGAACTGGCCGAACCACTCATAAATATGTATAATTATTCACATAGTCAGGGCTGCCTCCTGCCTTCGTTGAGAGAAGCAAGCATCACTCTTATTGTTAAAAAGGGAAAGGCCCCAGAAGATTGCTCATCATATAGACCCATATTCTTACTAAATGTGAATTTCAAAATTCTTTCTAAAGTGTTAGCATTAAGATTGTAGAGGATCTTACCATACATCATAAAAGAGGACCAGACGGGGTTTATAAAGGGTCGCAGTCAACTAATAATATTAGAAGGGTCTTAAATATGATACAAGCCTGTCAACAGGGAACAATACCAGATTTAACTGTCTCCTTGGACGCAAAGAAGGTATTTGATCGGGTAAGATGGCCATATCTTTTTTATACACTGGAAAGGTTCGATGTCGGGGAGGCGTTTACTAAATGGGTTTCAGTATTATATAATGATCCCAAAGCAGCAGTGATCACCAATGGTTTAGGTTCGGATAGCTTTAGTGTTGGCAGGGGGTGTCCTCTTTCACTATTATTATTCACGCTAGTGATTGAACCACTGGCAGAAGCTATACGAACTGAGCCTAATATAACGGCTCCTAGGGTTGGATCGGGCAAACATAAAATCACTCTATATGTGGATGATGTCCTCCTCTTCTTAAGTGATCCTTTGATATACGTGCCCCGCTTAATCCAAGTGATCAATTTATTTGGTATGTTCTCAGGCTATAAAATCAATTTTATGAAATCTGAGGCCATGCTGTTGGGAGGTCTTGCCAGTGTATCCAATTTACCGGACAGATTAGATTAGATTACGTACAGTGTGGAAACAGGCCCTTTGGTCCAACAAGTCCACACCGCCCCGCCGAAGCGCAATCCACCCATACCCCTACATTTACCCCTTACCTAACACTACGGGCAATTTAGCATGGCCAATTCACCTGACCTGCACATCTTTGGACTGTGGGAGGAAACCGGAGCACCTGGAGGAAACCCACGCAGACACGGGGAGAACGTGCAAACTCCACACAGTCAGTCGCCTGAGGCGGGAATTGAACCCGTGTCTCTGATGCTGTGAGGCAGCAGTGCTAACCACTGTGCCACCGTGCCGCCCAGATCTTGCTTCACTTTTTGATGGTCACTAAAATGTTTTCTGTTCTAGTTAGTTTTATCACCCCAGTATTTGGTCAGCTGTATAAAGCTAGTTTTGTGCACTTATTAGAGAAAATAAGACAGGACCTTCAACGCTGGGGATATCTCCCAAAATCCTGGTTAGCCAGAGTAGCCCTAGTTAAGATGAATATTCTACCTCGTCTTCTATATCCTATGCTCCCCTGATGCTGCAGAGACAAGCATTACGTAAGCTTTATGGCTGGCTCGGCTCCTTTATTTGGAATCATAAATGGCTCCTTATCAAATTAGAAAAGCTGCAACTCACACAAGCAAGGGGAGGACTGGACTTTCCAGATTTTAGGAGGTATCAATTGAGCTCCTTATTATCTTACGTAGCTGATTATGGGTCACAAGAAACCCAATCATTCTGGTGAGATATTGAGATCTCCCAAGCAAAATGCCCCCTCATCAATCTTTTATTTATGGACAAGATGAGAGCTGTTATGGACTATTGTGCATGGTGGCTCAGTGGTTAGCACTGCTGCTTCACAGCCCTACGGTCCCAGGTTCGATTCCAGCTTTGGGTGACTGTCTGTGTGGAGTTTGCACATTCTCCCTTTGTCTGCGTGGCTTTCCTCCAGGTGCTCTGGTTTCCTCCCACAATCCAAAGATGTGCAGGTTAGGTGAATTGGCCATGCTAAATTGCCCATAGTGCAAGGTGCGTTAGTCAGAGAGAATTGGGTCTGAGTGGGTTACTCTTCGGTGGGTCGGTGTGGACTGGTTGGGCCGAAGGGCCTGTTTCCACACTGTAGGGAATCTAATCTAATTAAATACAATTAAAGCCTGGAGGATAATGCGACAAGATGAGGGTAACCTGCAAAAAACCTCCCCTTATATTCCTATAGTGGGAGCACTGGGATTCCAGCCAGGGGTGACAGATGCAACATTTAAAACTTGGAAGTCCAGAGGTATCTCCTGCTTGGGAGACCTGTTTAATGGGGAGGTTATGATGTCCTTTGAGCAGGTGCACCAGAAGTTTGGACTGCCTAACAGGGACCTTTTCCGGCATTTCCACATACGAAATTATATACAAAGCAAGACCACACTGATAATTAATTCCTACAAATTGGATAGGGAAAGGTGAGTGCTATGGCCGATGGAGCCCCCCTCGGTTAGTACTCTTTATCACTCATTATATAATAAAGTATCTAAGGACATGAAACGATTATTAAAAACCTGGAATCAAGAATTAGGGTTGGAAGTCTCATTAGAAATGTGGGAAGACATCTGGGAAAATGCCAGAAAGATCTCTATTTGTAATAGAACTCAGGCTATTCAATTAAAGAAACTCCACAGGGCTCATTTGACACCTGAACGACTCGCAAAATTCAAGGTAGGAGCATCGCCAATGTGTCCTAAATGTAAAATAGAAGTTAGCACTCTCACGCATTGTCTATGGACATGCCATAAGATCTGCAGAGTAGTGGGACAGTATAGGGACAGAGTAGCGAATGTCTTGACAGAGATCTTGGGTACAGAGATTAGATTGGATCCAGCGTCCCTGCTTTTGGGTTCTTCAGATTTTCCCTCCCTGGATGTGTACGGGAGGAAATTATCTACCATTCTTTTTTTTCTGTGCAAGGAAATATACCTTAGTGAATTGGGTAGCTGAAGGCCCTCCAGGACTTTCAAACTGGCACGGGTTAGTCATGGAATATATCCCCCTCGACTTCCTCATAAATATGGTGCACCAAGAAACTGAATTATTCTATAAAATATGGGCAGCCCTTTTTGAACTACATCGACACAGATATCTTAGCCATACTGTCCAGAGCTTTCATCTAGCTGTGGTAATGATTCTGGCTGGTTCAGGGACCCCCGGGAGGAGAAATCCCGTATAAATACGGGTTTTATTATGACTTGATGTAAATCTATTTTGAGCATGTATCTAGTTATTTAATTATTTTGTTGTTTATTGCTAGTAATGTATGATATTCTATTTTATGTTTTGGTTGTTTGTAGGATAAATTAGTAGTTAGTTGGGTTTTTCTTTCTCTTTTTTTGGTTATTATTTGTTTTTTTATCTCTTGTTTATTTAATTTTATATTGGTGTTTATACTTGTTTGTATTACTTTTGTAATTTTGTAAAAAATCTTTAAAATTTTCTTTTTTCAATAAAAATACCTATATATTAAAAAAAAGGGCAGTTCCAGAGGAATGAAGAAAGAGAGTGAGTCTAAAGTGAGCTGGGAAAATAAGCTAAGTCAATAGATGGGCAGCAGCTGACATTTAAGCAGATATTTCATAATACACAGCAAACATGTATTATGGTCAAAAAGAAAGTCTTGGTGGGATAGATAAACTACCCGTGGTCAACTAAGATGGTCAAGCTAATAGCAGGCCAGAGAATTGGGAATATTCAGGGGCCAGCAATGGATGGCTAAAAAGGAAATAAACAAGGAGAAAATTGAATATTAAAGCAAATTGGCAAGAAATATAAAGATAACAGCAAAAGCTTCGATACGTATGCAAACAAAAAGACAGTAGCTAAAGTGAGTATGTGACCATGTGGAGGGTGCAACTGGGGATTGATAGCAGGGAAATGGCAAATAATTTAAACCAATACTTTTGTATTTGTTTTCATAGTAGACAATGCCATAAACATCCCAAAGATATCAGATATCCAGGGTTGTAAGGGAGAAACATTCTTGTAACAATCTCTATCATGAGATCCAAAGTAATGACAAACTAATGGAACCAAAAGTAGACAAGTTGTTAAGACGAGATAACCTTCATCAAGGGTTTTAAAAGAAGTGGCTGCAGAGATAGTGGAGACTGTGTTCATAATATTCCAAGCCTATTGGATTCTGGGAGGGTTCCAGTAGATTGTAAAACTGCTAATGTCATTACCCTGTTCAAGGATGGACGGAGATGGAAAACAGAAAACTATAGTCCCATTGGATTAATATCTGTGGTTGAGAAAATACTAGAGTGTGTTACTAAGGAAGAAATAGCAGGACATTTAGAAAAGCTGAATACAATCAAACAAAGTAAACATGGTTTTGTGAAAGGGAATTCATGTTTGACAAATTTGCTAGAGTTCTTTGAGGATATAACAAGTAGAGTTGATAAAGTGGAATGACTGGCAATATTTGGATTTCCAGAAAGCATTCGGCAAATGGTTATTGTGCAAGATAGGAGCTTACGATATTTGCAGTAAAGTATTAGCATAGATTGAGGATTAATACATACAAGTAGAGAGTTAGGATGAATGAGTCTTGTAGAATGTAACTAGTGGAGAGTCATAAAGATCAGTCCTAGAGTCTTAATTATTTATTATGTATATTGGAGGAGGAGACAGAGTGTAATGTATCCAAATTTGCTCATGACACAATAATAGGTGGGAGGACATATTGTAATGAGGGCAGAAGAAATCTGAAAGGCAATATAAATAAATTGAATGAGTGTTCAAAAATCTGGCAGATTGATTTTAATGTAAGAGTACATGAGGTTATGTCTTTTGGCAGAAGAATCAAACGGCAGACCTACTGAAATAGGGAGAGACAGTCAAAATGTGCAGCACAGAGGGATCCTGGGTGAGTGATTAAGTGATTAAGTGGCAAGGAACATTCACACCAGACAAATGCCAGGCAATGACTATCCCTAACATGATCCTTACTGTTTAATGGCATTGTCATTGTTGAATCCCCCTTTATGAACATCCTAGGGATTACCATTGATCAGAAACTGAACTGGATGAGCTAGATGAATACTGAATGAACAAGTGAAAGTCACAGGCAAGGAATTTTACAGCAATAAACCCCTGTCCACAATCCATAAGGCACAAATCAGGAGTGTGAATGGAATACTGCTCACTAGCTTGGATGAATACAGCTCCAACACTACTTAAGGAATTAGACACCACCAAGGTCAAAGCCGCCTGCTTGACAGGCACCCATCCTTTGATGCATAGCTGCAAGATGCACTGCAGTGACTCACCAACAGCTCCCACATCACCATCCAAACCCATGAACCTTACCTGCGAGAAGGACAGAGGCAACAGATACAACGGGCATGTTTCCCTCAAATCATAAACTGGTCCTTTATGCCATTCATCCACTCTCGCTGGGTCAAAATGCTGGAATTCTCTCCCCAGTAGTACTTTGGGTGTCCCTATACTCAAATGACTACAAAAGATCAAAAAAGGAGCTCACCACTACCCTCTCCAGGATATTTAGGGATGCCATTAATGCTGGCTTATCTGCAACACCCACATCCACAACCCATGAATGAATTTTTAAAAATTCTCAATTTTAGCTGGGAATGATGGGAATATTCATTTCAGTTGTGAGAAAATGAGAATCATTCATCTGAGCCAATCGATTTGAGAGAAGTTCACAATACTGTAGCAAAGAGCAGTAAAGCTGCACTTACTCTGAAATTAAAAATGGAATAGAGGTGTCTAAGAGCATGAGATGCATGGACTGGGTGGATAGAAAAATAACTGTTCCCCTTCGTCAAAGCATCAACAACAAGGGGGCAAAAGTTTAAGATGAAGAGCAGGATGTTTAGAGTGGGTTTCAGGAAAAGCTTTTTTACCCAGAGGGTGGTGGGGATCTGGGATGCACTGCCTGGGAAGGTAGATGAGGTAGGTAACCTCATAACCTTTAAAAATATTACTGGACAGGCATTTGAAATGCTATAACATTCAAAGCTATGAGCCTAGTGCTAGAATCTTGGGCCAGTGTAGATTTAATGTAGCTTTGGTAGTACAGACTTGATGGGCCAAAGAGCCTCTTCTGTACTGTATGATTCTATTAAAAGTCTTGAATCAAGCAAATCATATTAGTACATCAGAAAGACATAACATTAGAAGTGTATTACCAGGAAGACAATTTTAGACATGAGTCAATTAAGATACAGAATTTGACATGCTGGAAAAAACTTTTTCTGATATATAGTCTCCAAATTAGAGAGTAAATTAGAATCTGAACAAGTAAATACATTTCTATATGAAGCTGGGAATACAGTGATTGACTTTATTGCTCATCAAGGGTAAAAGAAACACCATGATCTTCTGAAGAAGTATTGAAACAATAACAAAATTCTTAAAACACAAGACTATTAGAAGAGTTCAGTCTCCAGGAGAAGCCATAAATGATTTAATTGACGATCTCCAGGTTAGTGGAAAAGGCTGACCTATGGTATTATCATTGGATTGTTAACCCAGAGACACAGGTAATGTTCTGGAGACCTGGTTTATGTCCCACCATGGCAGATGGTGGATTTTGAATTCAATTTTTTAAAAATCTGGAATTAAGAGTCTACTGATGACCATGAAACCATGGTTCAAAGTTTGTGAGAAGACTTGTAGCTCGGGTGCTCTTTGTTGTGGTTCTGTTTGCCGAGCTGGGAATTTGTGTTGTCTAGACAGGGGACGAAACGTCTGCAACACAAATTCCCAGCTCGGCGAACAGAACCACAACAATGAAACCATTGTCAATTGTTGGGAAAAAAACTCATCTGGTTCACTAATATCCTTTAGGGAACGAAACTGCTATTCTTAACTGGTCTGGCCTACATGTGAAACAGCAATGTAGTTGACTCTTAACTGCCCTCTGGGATGGAGGTTAAATGGTGGCCAGTGATGCCCTCATCCTGTGAATGAATTTTAAAAATAACTCGATCAATCAGATCCTGCAGTAACTTGTATTTAAAAGAGCATGACGGCAGTAAACAATAGCTCAGAATGTGCAACAGAATTGAGCCCTAAATAACCTGGGCTTTGACCTGCTTTTGAAACCACTGCCATTAGGTAGCTGGACCAATGGACTTTCTGGATAGTAGTGTTGGATTCGCCAATGGTAATGCCATTGAATGTCTAGAGGAGATACTTAGATTGCCTCCTGTTAGAGATGACCATACCTGTTGTGTGGATGTTTCAAGCCACATATCATTCCAGATCTAAACGTTGTCCAAAATAAAAGCAAATTACTGCGTATGCTGAAATCTGAAACCAAAAGAGAAAGTGCTGGAAAATCTCAGCAGGTCTGGCAGCATCTGTAAGGAGAGAAAAGAGCTGACATTTCGAGTCAGCCGGATTGTGTGTTGAAGTGGCAAGCCACGGGAAGGTCCAGGACCTGATTGCGTACAGACCGAAGGTGGTCAGCAAAGCGATCACCCAGTCGGCGTTTTGTCTCTCCGATATAGAGGAGACCACATTGGGAGCAACGAATGCAATAGACCAAATTGAAAGAGGTACAAGTGAAACACTGCTTAATCTGATTAACTTCAACACACAATCCTGCTCCCATGCCCACATGTCTGCCCTTGGCCTGCTGCAATGTTCCAGTGAAGCTCAATGCAAACTGGAGGAACAGCATCTCCTCTTCCGAATAGGCACGTTACAGCCTGCCGGTCTCAACATTGAATTCAACAACTTCAGATGATTATCCCATCTCGACCCCTCTGTTTTCATTCTGCTCCGTAATTTTATTTCATTTATTTTATTTTATTTATCCTTTTTTTATATTTTTAAAATATTTTTTTCACTGTTCTGTAATTCTTATTTCTTGATTGTCTCTCTTTCTCTCGCTCCCCACTCTCTCACCACTTTTTTCCTCTCCTCTTTTCCCTTTGCTACCCTTCTCCCCTGTTTTCCATTTTGCCTCTGCTTCACCCATCCCCCCCATCTCCCACATATTTTGTCACAAAGCGCTGGCTTCAGCCTTGGTCATTCACAGCTCCTAATCTCCCTATAATCTTTCTATACACTGTCATTATCACCTCTTTATTGCTACCTTTGCTTCTGGAGCCATGACTCACCTTCTCTCAGCTGAGTATAAATACCTCCCTATTTCTCCCTTTTTTCAGCTTTGACAAAGGGTCAGTTAGACTCGAACCGTTAGCTCTTTTCTCTCCTTACAGATGCTGCCAGACCTGCTGAGATTTTCCAGCATTTTCTCTAAATATTGTCCAGTTCATGACTCAGGTGCAAACATTGTTTCAATATCTGAGGAGTTGTAAATGGAACTGAATACTGTGCAGTTGTCAGCAAACAACTTCTCTTCTGACCATATAATGGAGGGAAGGTCATTGGTGAAGTAACCAAAGGTGGTTGGACGGGGGGCACTGCTCTGGGGAACTCCTGGTGTGATGTCATGAGGCTGCTATGATTGGCTTCCAAAGCCCTCAGCCATCTTCCTGTGTGTGAGATATGACTCCATCAAATGCAGCATGGAAATTTCTTCCTAATTTCTATTGATTTCAATTTTACTAAATTTCCTTTGTACTACATTTTGTCAAATGTCACCTCAAGGGCAGTCAGTCTCACCTCCAATCTGGAATTCAGCTCTCATGTCCAGATTTTGAACCATGCTGTGACGCAGTCTGGATTATTGATTATTTAGCTTCACATTTGATAAGGTTCCCCATGGTAGGCTCATTCATAAAGTCAGGAACTATGGAATACAGACGATTTGGCTCTCTGGATTCAGAATTAGTTGGCTGACAGAAGGCAGAGAATGGGTTGTAGATGGAAAGTATTCTGCCTGGAGGTCAGTGGTGAGTGGTGTCCTGCAGGGCTCTGTTCTTGGGCCTCTGTTTTTAGTAAGTTTTATAAATGACTTGAATGAGGAGGTTGAGGGAAGGATTAAGGTGCCGTTGATATTATTGAGGACTGTTGCAGGCTGCAACGCAACATTGACAGGAAGCAGAGCTAGGGTGAGAAATGGCAGATGGAGTTCAACCTGGATAAATGTGAAGTGATACATTTTGGAAGGCTGAACTTGAATGCTGAATATAGGATTAAAGACAGGATTCTTGGCAGTCTGGAGGAACAGTGGGATCTTGGTGTTCAAGTGCATAGATCCCTCAAAGTTGCCACCTAATTGGATAGGGTTGTTAAGAAAGCATATGGTGTTTTGGTTTTCATTAACCGGGGATCGAGTTTAAGAGCCATGAGGTTTTGCTGCATCTCTACGAAACCCTGGTGAGACCACACTTGGAATAATGTGTCCAGTTCTGGTTGCCCTATTATAGGAAAGATGTGGAGGCTTTGGAGAGGGTGCAAAGAAGGTTTATCAGGATTCTGCCTGGACTGAAAGGCTTGTCTTATGAAGAGAGGTTGGCTAAGCTCGGACCTTTCTTTCTGGAGAGAAGGGGGAAGAGAGGTGACCTGATTGAGGTGTACAAAGTAACAAGAGGCATAGATAGAGTCGATAGCCAGAGACTTTTCCCCAGGGCAGGATTGGTTGGCATGAGGAGTCATAGTTTTAAGGTGTTAGGAGGAAGGTATAGAGGGGATGTCAGAGGTAGGTTATTTATGTAGAGAGTCGTGAACGCATGGAATGCATTGCCAGCAGTGGTGGTGGAAGCAGAGTCATTAGGAACATTTAAGTGACTGCTGGACATGCACATGGACAGCAGTGAACTGAGGGGAGTGTAGGTTAGGTTTTTTTTTAGATTAGGATTAATCCTTGGCATATCATGGGTCAAAGGACCTGTTTTGTGCTGTACTTTTCTATGTTCTATGTTCTATAAACAAGGGTTGATAAAATTTCCTGTAATTTGCTGTTTTAAAAAAAGGCAGCACCACAATATAAATTCAATAGGCATTTTCAAGGTCTGCATCACAGAATTAAGATCCTAATTCATAGATTAAATATAGTCCCAGGTTTTATGTCACAAATCCAACTAACCTTTAGAACTTGCTTCATGAAATAAATAGATTTTCAACTCTTACATCATGGGAGCAGATGGGAACATACTCCTTCAAAGTAAAATAAATTGAAAAAAATCACTACAATGACTATATTTTATATAATATTGGGTATTCCTCTGGAAATTAAAACAATCTAGTCACTTTGTCTCACAGTTTATTATAATTTTGTAGCATTCTATTTTACAAAAAGCATTACAGAGAATTGGGTTTGAATTACCAACATTTCTGTTTTCAATAAATTCTTTGGCAGCTTGTCTAATTATGTTGTGCTCTCACCGTTTCATCTAAGGCACACTAAACTTGTCCATTTATCCCAAAAAATGCAGTGCTATTAACATCCTGAAACACTTAATGACTCTTCTCTTTAGATGCTGTTGCAGTTTCTTTCTGTAAGTGATAAATGACCATCAGTCAATACCTCCTCATGTCCTTTCTCATTGTTTGAGATTTGTTAATGTTGCCCCTTACTTTTATATGCAAAACGCTGAACGTTTGATTCAGATTTGGACACACGACGCCTCTTCTGATGCCCAGACCAGCTCGGTGGGTGGTTCATTCTGGCTCAGAATCTGGACGTGCTCACCACCCACCATGATAGATGCTTTGGTGTTCATTTTACATTAGCTTTCTTGGCTGATTTATCCAGACATAAGCTCACAGGCAACAACTTTCAGTCTTTCTGGCCTGACATATATTTCCTAGGGCTGAAAATGTGTTGCTGGAAAAGCGCAGCAGGTCAGGCAGCATCCAGGGAACAGGAGAATCGACGTTTCGGGCATAAGCCCTTCTTCCTGAAGAAGGGCTTATGCCCGAAACGTCGATTCTCCTGTTCCCTGGATGCTGCCTGACCTGCTGCGCTTTTCCAGCAACACATTTTCAGCTCTGATATCCAGCATCTGCAGACCTCACTTTCTCCTCATATATTTCCTAGGGATCAGCTACACAATTGTAACTGATAAGGTCAGGCACAGCATCTCTGATCGTTTCTTATTGGCTGAGGATTGTTTGTGGAACAGGTTTAATAAGAGGAAGCAGAGAAAGTTAACACTTCAGTTTAATGCTTCATATTTAATTTTTATTAATTGTTGATCAGTTATTTGTCGATTATTATCTGCCAGTTTGAATAATGTCATTTGCCAACTTTTCCAGTGAGCCACTTTCAGCAGTTTACTCATAATTGTTTGTATTATAACATTTGGAATTTCTCTGCGAATTCTCCCCTCCTTCTTTCCTGAAGACATCCATCACTTGCTGAGCAAAGGTTCCATAGACATTGACCAGTTTTTCTTGATAATGAGTGTAGGCAAAGCAACTACTATTCCATCATTATTTGCTGATGATGCAATGATAGGTAGAAAAATAAATTGTGAAGAAGACACAGGGAGTATACTAGTTAAGTGAGTGGACAAAGATCTAGCAAATTTAGTATATTGTGGGAAAATGTGAAAATGCCTATTTTGGCAGGAATGAAAATGATGCATATTATCTAAACGATAAGAGACTGCAGAGTTCTGAGATGCAGAGGGATCAGTGTGTCGTAATACATGAATCATAAAACTGAATATGCTGGTACAGCATGCAATTGGGAAAGCTAATAATATGTTCTTGTTTATTGAAAGGGAAATTGAATGCAAAAGTAAGAAGATTATATTTCATAAAATCATTGTGGAAGCAGGTCGTTCAGCCCATTGAGTCCATGTCGATCGTCTGAAGAGCATCCCACCCAGACCCACTCCATCCCTGTAACCCTGCATTTTTCTTGGCTAATCCATCTAACCTGCATACTTTGGGCACCATGGGAAGTTGAGCATAGCTCATCCACCCAATCTGCACATCTTTGTACTATGGGAGGAAACCAGAGCACTCCGAGCAAATGCACACAGACACAAGGATAATGTGCAAACTCCACACAGCCAATCACCTGGGGGCGGAATTGAACCTGGGTCCCGGTTGCTGTGAGGTAGCAGTGCTAACCACTGAGCCCTAAAAGTCACTATAGTCATTGTAGACCATAGGGTTACTCTCTCATTAGATAGAAACAACTGATGGTGATTTAACCTGAGGTTCAAGGTACCACAAGTGAGGGGAGAGGGTGAAAAGAACAGTCCTGCATAGTATCTTCAGCTGGTGTGGGAATTGAATCCACACTGGTAGCATCACTCTGCATCACAAACCAATTACCAGCCAACTGAGCTAACCAAAATTTATACAGAATTAGTTATACAGGATTTTGATATTACTACATCTGGAGTACTATGTGTGCAGTTTAGTCTCCTAAATTAAGAAGAATATAAATTTAATGGAAGCAGTTCAGAGAAGGTTGACTGGACAACTATCTGGAATAGATTGGTTGTCTTATGAGGAAAGGTTGGACAGGATAGGTTTGTATCTGCTGGAGTCAAGAGCAGTAAAATGCAACTTGATAGAAACATGTAAAATCCCAAGAAAAAGCTCTTGCGTTGCAGTGGTATTGCCCCTACCTCTGGGCTAAAGGCCTGGCTTCAAGTCCCACCTGCTCCAGATGTATATCAAAATACAATCTGAGCAGGTTAACTAAAAATATCTGCGCATTCCTGAGAAGTCTTGACATGGTGGATGGAGAAAGAACATTCTTGTAAAAGCAATTGGAACTAGGGGTCATTGTACAAAAATAAGGGATTGCCTGTTTGTGCTGTCTGTAATTAAGTAGCACAAAATGTCCAAAGGCTGCCCATAACTGAACAGAAAATGGCTGACAGAATGCAGTAGAACATGTTTAGAAGATTAAGGGGAGACTTAATAGAGACGTACAAAATAATACATGGCTTGGAAAAGGTGGATGCTAGGAAATTGTTTCAGTTAAACGAGGAGACTAGGACCCGTGGACACAGCCTTAGAATTAGAGGGGGTCATTTCAGAACAGAAATGCGGAGGCATTTCTTCAGCCAGAGAGTGGTGGGCCTGTGGAATTCATTGCCACGGAGTGCAGTGGAAGCCGGGACGCTAAATGTCTTCAAGGCCGGGATTGATAGATTCTTGTTGTCTCGAGGAATTAAGGGCTACGGGGAGAACGCTGGTAAGTGGAGCTGAAATGCGCATCAGCCATGATTGAATGGCGCAGTGGACTCGATGGGCCAAATGGCCTTACTTCCACTCCTATGTCTTATGGTCTTATGGTCTTATGGTAGATAGAGAGTCTTGGGAAAATATTTTCTTCACGTAGTCTCAACAAGTTGAACATTAGCAGGACTGTTTAATCAAGATTACTGGCTGAGGTAAAATGTACACCTGCAATTGCTTACGTAGATAAGAACATTTTGCAGTAAGTAATTGTTTCTCTTGAATTATTTAACCAATATGTTACAATCTTAAGATTGGGTTTTAGTTAAGATTATTCAGATAATCATAGATATAGATTCCATAGTAGCTACAGATCCACATATATAAATAAGAAAAAAAATCACCAAATGAAAAGATTCAAGCGGTTTCAGGTTGTAGAAGTCACACACACTCAACCCTTTATCATTAAAGTCTGTGAAAACATCATCACCGTGGGTGGACTAGCAGCCTGTCCATCTCTTTGTCATTTACTGATAATATATTAATCCAATTAGGATGGCAGGGGTGAAGTAGGCAATGTATGGGTTCCTGTGTCTGGGCTTGTCCACTTCGTCTGTGTATTTTTCTTTTTCATTTTCCCTCTAGTCCTCCCTTTTTCTAATACTTACCTGATAAAGAGAGCTCTTCAGCAGGAGGTGGCTTTGATGGACTCCCAAATGATTAGTGGTGGCATTTTCAGAGGCAGTCTGGCTACAGAGTCGGTCAGTCGGCCTATGAAAATTGGAGTGGGCTCTTGGTGGCGGCATGGCATGGATTGGTGAACCCTGGAGCTGGTCACTCTGGGTGACATGGGTGAGCTAGTGTACCACGGAGTAGGTCACTCTGGATGGAATGGTCTGGGTGGCATGGCATGGGCTGGTATAGCCCGGACCAGGTCACTCTGGGTGGCATGGCGTGGGATGGTGTAGCCGAGACCGGGTCACTCTGGGCGACATGGTGTGGACTGGTATAGCCGGAACCGGGTCACTCTGGACGACATGGTGTGGGCTGGTGTAGCCCGGAGCGGGTCACTCTGGGCGGCAAGGTGTGGGCTGGTGTAGCCCAGAGCAGGTCACTCTGGGTGACATGGTGTGGGCAGGTGTAGCCTGGAGCGGGTCACTCTGGGCAACATGGCATGGGCTGGTATAGCCCAGATTCGGTCACTCTGGGCAGCATGGCATGGGCTAGTGTAGCCCGGACCGGGTCACTCTGGGTGACATGGTATGGGCTGGTGTAGCCTGGAGCGGGTCACTCTGGGCAACATGGCATGGGCTGGTATAGCCCAGAGCGGGTCATACTGAGTGACATGGCGTGGGCTGGTGTAGCCCAGAGCGAGTCACTCTGAGACATGGTGTGGGCTGGTATAGCCCGAGTGGGTCACTCTGGGTGACATGGCATGGGCTGGTATAGCCCAGAGCGGGTCACTCTGGGTGACATGGCATGGGCTGCTATAGCCCGGAGCGGGTCACTCTGGGTGACATGCCATGGGCTGGTATAGCCCAGAGTGGGTCACTCTGGGCAGCATGGCATGGGCTAGTGTAGCCCGGACCGGGTCACTCTGGGTGACATGGCATGGGCTGGTGTAGTCCAGAGCGGGTCACTCTGGGTGACATAGCATAGGCTGGTGTAGCCCAGAGCGGGTCACTCTGGGCAACATGGCATGGGCTGGTATAGCCCAGAGCGGGTCACTCTGGGTGACATGGCATGGGCTGCTATAGCCCGGAGCGGGTCACTCTGGGTGACATGGCATGGGCTGGTATAGCCCGAGTGGGTCACTCTGGGTGACATGACGTAGGCTGGTGTAGCTCGGAGTGGGTCATTCTGGGTGACATGGTATGGGCTGGTATAGCCCAGAGTGGGTCACTCTGGGTGAAATGGCATGGGCTGGTATAGCCCGGAGCGGGTCACTCTGGGTGACATGGTGTGGGCTAGTATAGCCCAGAGTGGGTCACTCTGGGTGACATGGTGTGGGCTGGTATAGCCCGAGCAGGTCACTCTGGGTGACATGACGTGGGCTGGTATAGCCCGAGCGGGTCACTCTGGGTGACATGACGTGGGCTGGTGTAGCCCGGAGCGGGTCACTCTGGGTGACATGACGTGGGCTGGTGTAGGCCGGAGCGGGTCACTCTGGGTATGTTCTCTATGTTCATATGATCCTTGTCTTGTTCTCAATTTCATCTAAAAGCATTTGATTCTGGTACATATAACGGGACAGTAATCTGATTGCTTCTCTTCTCCTTGACGTAGGAGTAATACACATGCTCTGCGATTGGCTCTACTGGAATTGGATAATTCAGCAGACAGATGACCAACCTTGACAATATGGCAAAAGTGAGGACTGCAGATGCTGGAGATTAGAGTTAAGAGTGTGGTGCTGGGAAAGCACAATAGGTCAAGCAGCATCCGAGGATCAGGAGAATAAATGTTTCAGGCAGAAGCCCTTCATCAGAAATTCCTAATGAAGGACTTTTGCCCGACAGGTCGATTCTTCTGCTCCTCAGATGCAGCTTGATCTGCTGTGCTTTTCCAGCACCACACTCCCAAACTTGACATAATGTTGACCTGCACTGGTGAACCAAAATCTAAATGAATTAGCTCAACCTTCAGAAGAGCCCATGTTTATGATGATATTGAAGATACAAATACAAAAAATCCATTTCTTCCTGAAGCCTATTGGTTAGTTCTCATAACCATGTCCTTTTTGTCAGTCTTTCCTTTTCTTTCTGCTTTTCTAAGAAATGTCAGATCCTTTCTACTTTGATAGTACAATATCAATGTAAATTATTGATGGTGTTACCATTTATAATCCAGAGAATATAAATTTATTAGTAGGAGTGGAAAGGTTGCAGCTAGACTATTGGATCTAATTCTGGTCACCAGTTTTTAGGAAGGACGTGAAGGTAGTGAAAATGAGATTTAATCAAATGGTTCCAGGAACAAGAGATTTTAGCTGCAACGTTTAGTTTGAGAAGCTAGGATTGTTCGCCTCAGAATAAAAGAGATTGAGGAGAGATTTGATCGTGGTGTACAAGATTATGGCAGGTTTTGTAAAGTCCATAAAGAAAATCTGTTCCTATTTGTTGATGGCATAAGGAGAAAGGATACAGATTTAAGGTTATGGATAGATTTGTCAGTACATGAAGGAGAACTGCTTTTTACAAAAGTGAACAAGATCTGAAACTCATTGCTCGTGGAAATGGAGGCAATGAATGATTATAAAAGAGGTTGAAGGATATTTGGAGGGAGGGGATGTGGATTAAACTTCAGGCTTTAGTGAAGTATAATAGGAAATGTACAAAGTTGGTTCCTTATACAATGAATCAACATTCAGGTGTTGGATTGAATGGCCTCCTTTTGTGCAATAATGACTCTTTGGGTGGAATTTTATTGGGGTCTGAGTGGTGTGGGCTATGACAGGTTGTGTGGCAGAATTGGGTGATAAGGACAATGTCAAGATTATCTCTCCAAACTTTTATGTTTTTCCCAAGTGATGGGATAAGGATCTTGTTAAGCAACAGCAAGATGTCAATTAACATTTGTTAAATACCTTGTTAACACCACAGTTTGTTTTATTAATATTCACACTTCCATCTGATTGAGCTCGCCAAGCAAGTCCAACATTGGGAAAAATTGACAAGTAATTAGGGTGTGTAGCCAGCAGAATCAGTTCGCCATTTGCTGTGAGCTACCTCCACCTTGTCTGTGACCAAACTGCAATTCAGGGCAAGATTCACTCCTCCTCCATGGATATTGACATCTGACATCTGTCAGTCCACCTCAACCAGCCTGCCACTTCCACTGACAGTACATTCTGGCAGTTCAGACTTGCAATGATAGGGACAGGCATGAGCTGTTATCTCACTTCGCTGATGATCGAGAGTAGACTATAGAGTGTCAACTTGCTGGGTTGGATTTATCTTTCATTTTGTGCACAGTACATAACTGAGCAATTTTCCTCATTGTCAGATGGATGCCAAATGTTATAACAGTTGTCTGGTAATGCAGTACGTTTAAATAACCAGTTCTGGAACAGCATTTATTAGTGAAAATAAAATCAACAAATTAGTCCAGCAATTAAGGTACTGAATTTGAGAAAGAACTAATCAGTGTGAGAATCTGAAGTATTGTCAGTAACAAGCTCCTAGTTAGCATTGCAGACAGTTCAGGGGGTGTGAATGACCTTGCACCTGTTAGGTTGCGAGCTGCAGCCTAGTCTTTTTGATAAGAGGCAGTCGTAGTGGACTTAAAACATTAAGTTTGTTTCTTTCAATAGATTCAGCAGAGTTTCTCCAGCACTTCTTGTTTTTATTATTAATAAGTTCAACTCGAAGAGTTTATCTTGCTGAGGGGTGTAGCATCATTAACATTAGCATTTATAAATTGGTATTGTGCAAATTTTATGGTGGATGATTATTTATGTAACCTTTGCAGGAAGCATCAGTGAGAAACAAACAAAGTGTTAGCAGAATGAACAATTACTATGTTACATCTAGAGGGTGGAAGATATAGCTTTGCTAAGAAAGGGATTTCTAAGGTGACAATTTCAAGCTAAACAATGTTTATTCTATATCACTTTGTATCATTCCTAACTCATTACTAAAAAACGTAACAGCATTCAGAAATAACTGGAGCTAAACCACATAAGTCTGATGAAATGGACTGAAAGTTAATGGTGGATTGAACATCTCATTGTTTAATAAAATTACACTCGTGTATATTATGGGATGTTCTCACTTTTACATCATTCACTAAAACGTGAAACCATTCAGTTAAGCTCCTATACAAGCATTTCAAAAGTACAAGGAGAATGTGTAAATGTTTTACAGCTTTGGAGATCCTGCAGAATCCCAAGTGTGATATGAAAAACCCATTTAAAATTGACTGTCGTGTGATTTCCACATTTGTTTGCCCTTTATCCTGTCTCCATGGCTTTGAAGAGGTCAAAAGGTTAAAGTTACATGAAGAGTGAGGGTGCTGGCTGCTTTGTAAATCAAACACTAATGAAGTAGAAGTTACATTATTCCGCAATCTTCTCTGAGAATTCCTTCTTTGTGCATGTGTGTGTGGAGCCAAACTGGATCTATAAATTGCACATTAACGGGACATGTTTTAGTTCATTATCAGTGTCAGGTTACACCTAAGCCTGGGCTTTGAGACTTTTTGCACCTGAGATAGTGTTAGAAGCAGGTACCAATCTATACAAATTGGCTTTAGAGGTCAGTGGCATTACTAACAGGGGACTGGAGAGTGCCGGCGCCATTATTGCTAGTTTACAAACATTTCTAGACCAATCAATAAGAAAGTCTTTCTGCTCTGTGTAGCCTAATTCCCCCATTACATTTTCTGTCTGTTATAATGGTAATTCACACCTTGTATGGGAATTTCTATTTTGTTTTTGAAGACTGATGTCCTCTCCTCCAAACCCCCTCCATTATCTATAGTCTGGACCTTCATTTACAAGCCCTACCATTAGAGCTGTTTCCATGTAACTGTAGTAGAATTGGAAATACTTTAAAGCAATGAACAACTGTATAATCTGCCTCTATGTCACTTACTATGAAACATAGAAGAAAATGATTTAATCAGTATGATATCTGCTACTTGTTACAAAATTCAAGTAGATATGTTCAAAATATAGCAAAAGATCAAAGGGATGCTTTGCAAACAACTTTGGTGTTTTTGCACAAATATTTGAATTGATTAGTAAGGAATTAAACAATATTCATTGCACTTTTACTAGGTATTTTACCTTCTAGAATGCTAATAGAACAATCACTTGACCATTCCCCATAAAATAAAGACCAGCATTCCATTTGCCTTCCTTTTTACCTGCTGAACTTGGATGGTATCTTTCTGAGACTTATGTAAGAGGACTCCTAATCCCTCTGTTCTGGAGCTTTTGCAGTTTGTCTTCAATTAAATAATGTTCATTTTCCGATATTGTATTCCATAAGTCCCCAAATTTTGCCCATTTGCTTAACCTTTCTAAATTCTTTTGCAGAATCTTTGTACCATCCTCACCACTTGCCTTTCCACCTATTTTTGTGTCATCTACAAACTTGGCTAGTGTTTAGAGGGAAAAGTGGGAGAAAGCAATGGAATTTAATAGAACAAGAATATCCTCCATTGCCTTCTAAGTTGCCATTCAAGGTGTATTGGAAAACTTTGGGTACTAAGGCAATTCTAAGTAGTAGTTAATTAAATTTGTATTGTCCAAAGAGAATAAATAAAGTTTGCTAATAGTTTGGATTTTTAACTTAAGGAAAATTCTAACTGCCACTGTTTGCACTCAAGTTTGTACTTTCTGCAATATTCCACAAACTCTCTTTGATGGATGGCATGGGGATACATTTCTCATTCCATAGCCTTTTTGAACCATGTTCTGGGAGGGAGGGGAAGGGCTGAAGGTGGAAATGCAGGAATTGAGTCAGACACAGTAAGGGCCTTGTCAGTAAGTGGTAGGGGAGAAAGGAGACATGTTGGAAGATCCTTGTGGAAGGTGGCATATTCAGAACAGATACAATGCAGATGGAGAAATTGAGGAATGGAGTATCTAGGAGAATGCAATGAAATCCTTACAGGAAAATGAGGTAAATGTAACTGTGTGTGTTGGTGGCTTTACAATATATATTGGTGGATTGCTTATCCCCAAAAGTGGAAACTGTAAAATCTAGGAGAGGAAGAGAAGAGTCAGAGGTGGACCAGGTGAAGCTGAGACAAGGATGGAAATTGGGAGCAAAATTGATGAATTTTTCCAATTCTGTACAAGAGCAGAATGCAGCTATGTTGTTGTCATCAAAGTACCAGAGAAAGAGTTGTGGGAGGCGACCCATGCATTATGGAACTTGGAATCTTCAAAACACAACACAAAGAGACAGGCATAACTGGGACATATTAGGGTACCCATAGCTACACCATTTGCTTGGAAAAATGTGAGACAAGTTAAAGGCAAATTATTCAAAGTGAGAATGAGTTCAGACGCATGTAAAAACAGTTGCTTTGGAATTTTGTTTGGGGCATCCACAGTCCAGTACATGATCCTTCATCATGAACTGGCATCAAGAAAAGCAACATTTGTCTTAGTCCCTCCTTGATATGATGCCATACTGAATGCCAAGCTGTTGTTTCCAGGATTGTCATTGACCTCTTCACTCACAGTCAACAGGACTGTCCTGGCAGAGCTGTCATTTCAGCCTGTTATACCTTCACTGAACTCACTTCTTCTTTGCTTGACTCTACTTTTTTCACCTCTCGTCCATTTTCTTCCCACCTACATTTGTGGATGGTTCTGATGTCTTATGTTGGTTCTACAATTTACAGCTTCTCGGCCCCCGTTACCTCCTCTTCCCTATGGATTTGCAATCTCTTTGCAGCTCCATCTCCCATTAGGATAGCCTGAAGGCTGTCTGCTTCCTACTTGAAAGAAGATCTGTACAGTCCCCGTCGACCACCACTCTCTTTCTTGAGTGTTTTCTAATAGCTTCAGGGCGAAAGTATCTCCAAAACAGTAACATCCTGTGATTTTTAAGCAACAGATGTAGGTTAATCATGCATCGTGAGCCCTATGCTCATTTTTGTCAAGCTATCCAAGTTAACTCTGAAACACTTCAGGCTGGAGTTACATACAGGCTAAACCATGCATGGGTTTCAGGTTTCCTTTCTTATGGAATATTAATGAAATATTTGGGATAGTTGATGGATGTTGATAAAACTGAGGTTTCAAAATATGAAAATTAGACAAATCCTTTGGCAAATCTCTTAATTTTTAGGAGATTGAGCATTTTAGAAAAAAGCGTTTGCTGAATTTTAGCTTTTCAAAATGTTGGCATATTAACATTCACTGGATGTAACATGCAAGCTTAACATTTTGGTTGCATACTTTGGTGAAGACAGACATATCAATTTTATTTACCATCTGTCAGTTTGGATATCACAGTTGAATTTTGAACAGCTAACTAATCTGCCAAGAAATGTTATGTTTCAATCTAGATTAAATTAAAAGTTCTAGCTTTGAATAAAATAGCCAATTAGAAAAAAAATTAGCATTGTAGTCAATATAGAAATCAGTCAGCATTCATTGTAAACAACATTGAAAACACAGAACTAGGCCAAAGAAGCTTTGAGTGTTACACACATCAATTTTGATCAAACTACTGCAGTCTTTTGAAGGGCTACGTTTGTTGCCTGGATTGTGTGGGGGCTGCCAACGAATGTATCAAGAATTGAAATAGTTCTCTGCAATGATGCACAATTTTTCGGTTAGGAAAGGATTAGTCTTTGCATCTGCAGAAGATGAAGTGGAAGAAGAAAGAATCCATCATTCCAATGATCAAAGGATACCCAAGAAAGAGCGGAGGTGGCACACAGGACAATCTGTTGTCAGCAGCACATGAGAAATGGCAGGGTCGTTATCAACAACTTTTCCAGCAGAAAGATTGTATTCCACCAACTGCCTCCAGAGTCTGTAACGTCACTGAGTAGCTTTAGCAATACTCATAAATAACAAGAACACAAATGTATTATCTATTTCTCATCATTTCAGTAAAGGATAATATTAGACATATATCCTAAATATAAAGAGAAATGAAAGCCGTTATAAAATGATTAATAAATACATCAATTGTGAAAGCTGATCTTCATATAATATTTCTTGTCTTTATGTGATTAGATTACTTACAGGGTGGAAACAGGCCCTTCGGCCCAACAAGTCCACACTGACCCACCGAAGCGCAACCCACCCAGACCCATTCCCCTACATTTACCCCTTCACCCAACACTACGGGCAACTTAGCATGGCCAATTCACCTGACCTGTAGATTTTTTGGACTTTGGGAGGAAACCCACGCAGACACGGGGAGAATGTGCAAACTCCACACAGTCAGTTGCCTGAGGCGGGAATTGAACCCGGGTCTCTGTTGGGCAACAGTGCTAACCACTGTGCCACCATGCCACCCATAATATTCTGTTACTATTTCTTACCACTATGCCTATCCTTTCTAGTCAAAGGTCTTTTCACATATTTGCCTATTTCCTGATTTAAATCATGGATCATCATTTGTTGAGAGATTGTGAATTTGGTTGCTGACACCGAAGGACCTCTCAGGAGTGCGGTGATGCCTGTCTGCATGATAATAATTTTTTTCATGTCCTGTTTTCAAGGTCATGTTCCTTGAACATTCAAAGTTTATCTTGCCAGACTGGAAGACTGATATTTTCGAATCAACTTCCTCATGGATGTATTACGTACCTCTGGAGCAAGTGGGACCTGAACCCAAGCCTTCTGACTCAGAAATAGGAATACTACCACAGGGGCCTCAGACTAGAAAATTCCACTTAGAGTCATAGAGTCATAGAGATGTACAGCATGGAAACAGACCCTTCGGTCCAACCCATCCATGCCGACCAGATATCCCAACCCAATCTAGTCCCATCAGCCAGCACCCGGCCCATATCCCTCCAAACCCTTCCTATTCATATACCCATCCAAATGGCTCTTAAATGTTGCAATTGTACCAGCCTCCACCACTTCCTCTGGCAGCTCATTCCATACCCGTACCACCCTCTGTGTGAAAAAGTTGTCCCTTAGGTCTCTTTTATATCTTTCCCCTCTCACTTGTGTTGGATTCAGAAATAGCGAGATAAATGTAGATACTTTGTTGCAATCATGAGATGGAGAGTTGGTGTCAGAGTGGTTATATCATGCACAAGTAATCCAGAGGCTCTGACGAAATGTGTTCAGACCCACCATGGTAGTTAGTAGTATTTGAATTCAATTATTAAACTAACATAAAACTTGAAGGGTATTCTGGTGATGATGATACCATGACTGGTTGTTTTAAAATCAATTTGTTTTATTAATGGGAAGAAGCTATCTTTGCTTGGTCTGGCCTGCATGTGACTCTAGACTCACAGCAATGTGTTGACTTTTAACTGCCTCAGCAGGCTACTCAATTCAAGGAGAAGGAGAGATGGTCAATGAATGCTGGCATTATCAAGGATGCTCACGTCCCATTAAAGAGTAAAGACAAAAATAAGAACATTCACAGCCCAGCTGGGCTTATGATCTTCATCAGTCATGCAATGACTGTTTCTAAAAGTAATTGTGACTGTCACTCTGAAAGTACTCAATAATGCATAAGATTTCCACATGAGACGTGGCTTCTATAGAAATCCTGTGAAGCATCATATTTATCTAATACGTATTCTGAATTGCAGGTCATTGATTGCTCCAACCCATGTGCTATGTACTACCATTATTTTTTGTTTCTTCACAATGTTTACGGTCAAAGATAAGAAAACTGAAACTCTTATTTCCTTCATTTACTGTTACAATAATTATGATTTTTGTAAAGTGTATGTGGCTTAACCCAGCTCTCTTAGATGCCAGGGTATCTGAGTATTCTAATGCATAAATCAGAAAACGTTATTCTGCAGGTACAGCCAGTAATTAGGAAAAGTAGCCGAATGTTATTGTTTATGGTGAGGAAACCTAAATTCAAAAATAGGGATGCTATATTGCAGTTATACGGGGCATTGACATAGGTGCAATTTGAGATTTTTTGTATATTAGCCTCTTTATTTAAGAAATGATGTAAGTGAGTTTAAAACAGTTCAGAGAAGGTTTACTGAACTAATGCCTGGAATGAGTGGGTTGTCTTAGAGAGACAACCTCTCTGAGAAGAGGTTGGTCACACTAGGCTTGTATCCAGTGGGATTTAGAAGAATAAGAGAAGACTTAATTGGGTGGATATAATCAAGATCTAGGAATCACTGTTTAAAAATAAGGGGTTGCTTATTTAAGTCAGAGATAAAGAGTTCTTTATATTATAGAGAACTGTGAGTGTTTTGAACACTTCCTCAAAAGGTGATGGAAGTAGAACCTTTGATTATTTTCATGTCAGAGATAGACTGGTACTTGTTAAGCAAGAGGCTGATAGGTTATTGGGGTAGGCAGAATTATGGAATAATCAAATCAGTTATGATCTTATTAAATGTTATTGTAGGCTCAAGGAGCTGAGTGGTTTAGTCCTGCTCCTAATGCGTATGTTTGCCGTTCATGGTTTAACTGGCTTCTTACAGTTCCCTTTGTTAGATTTTGAACTTGAATATAATGATGCAAGGAGTCCATAGGCTGTGAATTTTGATGAGTCACAAACAAGAGGAGGCGTGAATTCAACAAATGGGGCTGAATCTATTGGGGGGGGGCAGGGTTGGTAGGTGGAGTCACGGATAGTTCCCCTCCCCCAAAGGTAATATCAGTGATGAGCCACCAAGTCTGGAACTAGCTGACCCGCACCCAGAATATGCCATGAGTGGGTTAAATTGTTGGAGAATGCGACTTCTGGAAATGCCACTCATTGGACTCACTTGCAGTCCCAGCAGTGTCAGAGCTCAGTCATGGGTGCCAGCGCTAAAGCAGTCTCAAGCAGGAGGTCTGATGGATTCCCAGACACATAAGAGGTACCATTGGTTAGTGTAGGTTTGCCCAGTTTAGGATGGAGGGCGGGTTTTAAAGTCCATGCAGGGAAGAAGGAAGGTGGGATATTATCTTCTAGGATGTGCAAAGTGTCCCCTCCAAAGTCTATACCCTGCTTTCCTTTTAAAAATTTGTGAAAAAAACAAGCAGGGAAGAAAACTGCCATCTCTACCCTGATCTGGCCTACATGTGACTTCAGATTCATAGCATGTGGTTGACTCTTAAATGCCCTCTGGGCCATAGGGATGGACAATAAATGCTGGCCTAGTCAGTGATACCCCCATCCCATGAAAGAATTTTAAAAAACAGTCATGCTCCTGACTTGTACCTTGCAAATGGTGGGTGGACTTTGGAGATACTGAAGGTGAATTCCTAGTCTTTTGAACTAGCATTATTTAAGTGTCCAGTTTTATTTGTGGTCTAGTACAAGTTCTGGTTAATGGCAACCCCCAGGATATTGATAGTGTAAAATTCAGTGATTGAATACTATTGAAAATCAAGGTAAGCTGATTATATTCTTCAATCAGAAGTGCCGAGTGGATGATCCATTTTGGGCTGCCCAGCATCACAAATACTAGTCCCTAGTCAGTTTGATTTACTCCATGTGATATCAAGAAACACTGGAGGTACTGGATATTGCAAAGGCTATGGTCCCAGATAACATTCCAGCAATAGTACTGAAGACATGTGCTCCAGAACTTGCCGCTCACCTAGCCGAGCTCTTCCAGTACAATTACAACACTAGTGTCTACCCGATAATATGGAACGTTGCCCAGGTATGTCCTGTTCACAAATATCTGGTCAAATCCAACTCGGCCAATTACCGCCCAAACAGTCCATTCTCCATCATTAGTAAAGTGATGGAAGGAGTCATCAACAGTGCTAGCAAGCAGCACATGCTCAGCAACAGCCAGCTCAGTGACGCCCAGTTTGGGTTTTACCAAGGTCACTCAGCTCCTGATCTCATTACAGCCTTGGTTCAAACAAAAAAGCTGAATTCCAGGGTTGAGGTGAGAGTGACAGCCCTTAACATCAAGGCCATATTTGACCGAGTATGGCATTAAAGAACCCTGGCAAAACTGGATTCAAAGGGTATTGGGGCAAACACTCCACTGGTTAGAATTATACCTGGCACAAAGGAAGATGGTTGTGGTTGTAGAGGGTCAGTCATCTCAGCTCCAGGACATCTCTGCAGGAGTTCCTCAGGGTAGTGTCCTATGCCCAACAATCTTCAGCTGCTTCATCAATGACCTTCCCTCTATCATAAGGTCAGAAGTGGGGATATTTGTTGATGTTTGCACAGTATTCAGCACCATTCACGACTCCTCAGATACCGAAGCAGTCCGTGTTCAAATGCAACTAGATCTGGACAATATCTAAGCTTGGGCCAACAAGTGGCAAGTAACATTCTTGTCACACAAATGCCAGACAATGACTATCACTAATAAGAGACACTCTAACCATCACTGCTGGACATTCAAAGGTATTACCATCACTGAATCCCCCACTTCAGGTTACCATTGACCAGAAACTCAGCTGGACTCACCATATAAACAACAGTGACTACAAGAGTGGATCAGAGACAAGGGATACTGTGGCAAGTATTCCTGACACCCCAAAGTCTATCCACCATCTACAAGGCACAAGTCAGGAGTGTGATGGAATATTCCCCACTTCCCTGGATGGGTGAAACTCCAACAACACTCCAGAAGGTTAGCACTATCCAGGACAAAGCAACCTGCTTGACTGGCACAACATCTACAAACATTCAATCCCTCCACCAACAGCGCTTAGTAGCAGCAGTGTATACTAGCTACAAGATGCACTGCAGAAATTCACCAAAGATCCTTAAACAGCACCTTCCAAACCCACACTTGCATCTAGAAGGACAAGGGTAGCAGATACATGTGAACACCACCACCTGCAAGTTTCCCTCAAGTCACTCACCACCCTGACTTGAAAATATACTGTTGTTCCTTCACAGTCATTGAGTCAAAATCCCAGAATTCCCTCCCTCCCAGCATTGTGGGTCAACCCACAGCAAGTGGACTGCAGCGATTCAAGAAGACAGCTCACCACCACCTTCTCAAGGGAAAATGGGGATGGGCTATCAATGCTAGTCAGCCAAGGCCAAGTCCTACAAATGAATATATAAAAAATGTTTTTGTTGGAGATGGTCATTACCTGGTATTTGTGTGATGCAAAAGGAGTACTCACTTATCAGACTTTTTTTTACCTGAATGTTGTCCAGTCTTGCATAATATTGAGTATCATGTAATGATCTGTAAGAATGTAAGAAAAAAAATCTCCAGTGATTGCATGTGAGGATTTTTTAATGCGAAATTTACTTCTTCCAAAGACTAGGTTCCTGAAATCAGGATTTCTGATTTTAGTGATGTTTCTGAGACATAATGATAGTTTCATTCATTTGTCACTCTTTTGAATGGCTGAAGATGACTTTTCCTTCTGCAATCAACTGACAATTCCTACTGTAAGACCACGGGCCCAAAATTACACATTCTAAATTGACCCTCAGCAGGACCAAATCAGGCCTAACAGAAAATTGGCCATACTAAATTAAACAGCAGTCAGCAGCCATCAAATACAGAGAATCATGGAAATCAAGATCATTAAGGTTCAGAGGAACCTGTTGCAACCAACCCAAAGGTTGTGTATTGGAGAAATTTAGATCTGACTTTCTGTCATCTTGACCTGCAGCCAGTGTCTGAGGAGGTGCACTTTACATTTCCTGGCAATCTCAGTGTTGGAGAGTAAATATTGTGGGCATGTGGGAAATGCTCATTTTGTGTTATGATAAGGAATATTATGTTCATAAAATCAAGTTGAATCGCAAACCGAATTCTGTGTCCCTTTGGTCTCCTCACTGACAAGAATGCTTGAGTAAGGTGTTTTTAATACATAAACTGGTCAAAGTATCCAAAGCACAGGCAACACCTCAAAATTATTTCAAGATAATCATAGTTAACTGTGCCTACCTTGACTTACTTGGTGAAGCTATTAAATCAGGTGGTTGAAGTGGCACTGAGTGCCTGCACCATCTCTTCCATATTATGTGCAAAACCTTTTTCTTGAATTTTTGTTCCATTTATTCATCAGCTCCTTGGCCTTATTTTTGCCAACCTTCATGAAGGTGTGCTAGGGATCTGGTTGCAAGATACATCCGTTAAAACTGTTCAACTTCTCCTCCCTATGTGCTCTAATTCTAGTAATCCATAATGCATTGATTATCTCTACAAGGCCGTAGCTGAAGCAGATTTCTCTCCATCCCAGTGGAAGTGAGCATTCAGCTGAAGGATTCACAACATTTACTCACATTGCTTAATAAACAAAAGGTACTCCAGGAAAATGCAATTGGGCATTGGACGTAATCAGAACATATAACCAGAAGTAACAGTTTTATCTTGTTTCAAACATGTCATGGAAAATTGAGGCCTTCTCTTAGTGAACATTAACAATACACGAATACTTTTATAACCACTTCAGACATAATGGTCTGATTGTAAGTCCGATCTCTGCTGCATTTGTTGAATAGCCAATATATGGCAACTCTTAATCTAAGTCTTCCACTTTTTCTGCATATGTTAGAAGAGTATTTCCCCGTTTTGTCCATTTTTGGGTACTGAGCCTGGAACTGAATCAACAGAACTCACCAAAGTTTTGTTTCATATGAAATTCCTACTAACATGTGGATAAAAAATTTCAACTCTATCATCTGAGCATTTTTTAAAGTTAAAATTTATGGCTAAAACACCTCATTCTTCAGTTTCTGGTCAGCATTATATGTATGAGGTGACTTATTCTTTCAACACTGGCATCTGTTTTTGAATTAAAACTAATATTCATGATAAAACTTTCTTCTATTTGTTAAGACCGTGTAACGAAATAAATTTGCTTGGTCTTAGTGAGTGTGAGGCCTTTCAGCAGTGCTGAGCTTGAATTATCAATCAGAAAGGGCAGAAGTATGGAAATTGTGGAAAATGGAATAATACACCAATAAATGGATTATAGTTTTCAGAGGCTTTCATCTAAGAATATAGTTAGCACACAGAAATGGAGGCTTTACCTTATCAGGGTATTTGATTCTAAGCTGATCTACAAAAAATAAAGTTTATAATTGTGAAATGTTTGGAATACATTAATATAATCACATATACTGAGATTCCAAAATATACTTATTAGTTTTCAATAATCAATTTTAATTGCTTCAATATGCCAAAGAAAAAAAAATCTTGAATTTTTGCTTGAAAAAATGAGAAGAAAATTAACTATTGAATGTATTGAAAAAATGCTAATGTGTAATTGTTACCCTTGTGGGGCTCATTTGTCAAAGCAAATGTAGTTGTTTAGTAATCCATATCCAATTAAGCAATAATGTACGAGTCGGTGTACATTAGGTCAGAGTAGGTCTTAGTTATTGAAATGAGTATGAGCCACCAGGCAGACACTTAATTAAAAGGAACTTTACTGAAAAAAAACGAGTAATGAAAAGTGTTTTAGGAGTTGTGTCAGTGACCTTAGTGTATGGCAACACAAAGAATTATGGGAATTCAACAACGTTTGCCACCTTCTGCAGTTCTTTCATTCTGCCAGTTAATAAATGGCATAGACCTTTCTGGGAGTATTTAAGTTTCTCCTTTCATTATTTTACTCCTGCTCCCTTTCCACCCCAAAGCTTCCATTAGTTAATCCAGGGACATGTTTTATGATATTTGCAAAGGCAACTCTGATTGGCTTATCCTTCTTGGGAAAATTGCCAAGTTGAAATCAGGTTAAGAGGTTGGAGGGGGTAAGCATTACCATTTACCATTCTGTACGTAAGTTGTTTCACCAGAATATTGACGTGGTTTGTTTGGTTGAACAATACTGCTAGTTTGGTAAGGTCTAAGTGCTAAGTGGTCTAAGTATGTGTGAACTCATACAACATATATCACAAAGACTTGGTTCTTTTTGTGCCAGCAGTCTTGAAATTTATTAACAACATTAACCAATTATACTTTTATGATTGCTCAGACTTCCCCATATTCTTGTTTCTATGTTTACATAACTGACTGACTGTCCACTGACTCCTTTGCATTGTGCAGGAAGATGAAAGTGAGAAGCTTTATAATGGAGTGTCACATGTCATGATATCATGTATCTGCTCTTAAAGATATCTTGCCTATCTTATCTGAAATCTCTGTAATAATACAAGTAGTACTTTGTATCCCATATTAAAGAAATAAAGAAAAGTACTGCATCATTATTCATTGGTTACTTAGGAATCGTTTCTCACATAAATCTTCCCAATGTCTGGACAAGTTCAGATATTGGAGTGATGCAATGATTGGATAGGATTCAGGCACCATTTTAGTGTAATAATGGCAGATGCTTATAAATTAGAAAATATTTTGATACAAAAATGTTTACATTTTAAACAAAGTATCTGTATAGTAGTGAAGTTTCTTCCAGTGGGTAACTCGAATGCCTAAACAGACCATATGGTTAAAATAACAGCAAGTGGAGATCGAATAACAACAGAGTTATACTTTTCTCAATTCAATATCAGTTCTATTAGCTGATACCTGACACGTGTTAAACTGTTCCCAACAACTTTCACAGAAAAGATATCCTTGCTGCACTGGATCCCAAAATGCCATTAAAGTTCCAAGGTACAATGTAATCAATACAAAATACAACTTCTTATTAGTCATAATAAATCAATAGCCCTGATAATATATTGTCTGTTACCTGACATATCATCCCAAATATGATAAAATTGTGTTTTCCCTGCCTCTCTGTGAACAATGTCATTAGAGTCTAATTATTTGTTCATTTATATCTCTTTCTGCAGTCTGCGCTGTTCAGAAATAAAGATATTTTTCTTCAGTATAATGAAGAGACCATAGATCTGAGCATTTAGCATGGATCATGGTTAAAAAACTTTATTTGATTAACTATAATCTGTGGTAGCTTTGAGTTGGCTTGTCTTGTGCAATGTAAAGCCTGGGTAAGGAATAACATGTTTGTTTCCACTTCTCTGGTTGGTGAGGAAAAGGGTTAACAAACTTGTTGATTTGGATGCGAGCATAAGAGGTACAGTTAGTAAGTTTGCAGATGACACCAAAATTGGAGGTGTAGTGGACAATGAAGAGGGTTACCTCAGATTACAACAGGATCTTGACCAGATGGGCCAATGGGCAGAGAAGTGGCAGATGGAGTTTAATTCAGATAAATGTGAGGTGCTGCATTTTGGGAAAGCAAATCTTAGCAGGACTTCTACACTTAATGATAAGGTCCTAGGGAGTGTTGCTGAACAAAGAGACCTTGGAGTGCAGGTTCATAGCTCCTTGAAAGTGGAGTTGCAGGTAGATAAGATAATGAAGAAGGCGTTTGGTATGCTTTCCTTTATTGGTCAAAGTATTGAGTACAGGAGTTGGGAGGTCATGTTGCGGCTGTACAGGACATTGGTTAAGCCACTGTTGGAATATTGCGTGCAATTCTGGTCTCCTTCCTATCGGAAAGATGTTGTGAAACCTGAAAGGGTTCAGAAAAGATTTACAAGGATGTTGCCAGGGTTGGAGAATCTGAGCTACAGGGAGAGGCTGAACAGGCTGGGGCTGTTTTCCCTGGAGCATCGGAGGCTGAGGGGTGACCTTATAGAGGTTTACAAAATTATGAGGGGCATGGATAGGGTAAATAGGCAGTCTTTTCCCTGGGGTGGAGGAGTCCAGAACTCCAGAGGGCATAGGTTTAGGGTGAGAGGGGCAAGATATAAAAGAGACCTACGGGGCAACTTTTTCACACAGAGAGTGATACGTGTATGGAATGAGCTGCCATAGGAAGTGGTGGAGGCTGGTACAATTGCAATATTTAAGAGGCATTTGGATGGGAATATGAATAGGAAGTATTTGGAGGGATATGGGCCGGGTGCTGGCAGGTGGGACTAGATTGGGTTGGGATATCTGGTCGGCATGGACGGGTTGGACCGAAGGGTCTGTTTCCATGCTGTACATCTCTATGACTCTATAACTACTGAGTATGTGCACAAAGGAGCTACATCATAATGATGTCAGATCACTTGGAGCTGAGACCAGCCTGTAGGGTTCCAAGGTACACTACCTCACCATTTCCTACTTATAGTAATTATCAGTAAAGCCTGTTAATGTTCACTTACTTGAGTACAGTGTTGCGATATGTTTCATCGTTAGTATGTCTGCAAACCTCTAAGACATGTGCATGATATTGTCACTGTATCCTAGCATGTGACTGCAGGATATAAAAATCTCAGACTTTATCCTAACTCAGGCTACTGAAAGTATGACACAGCGATGGAAGCATGCTATTCTTTATAGCCTAATGGCCTATTACTAGCCCAGATACATACGTGTCCGTGATTGTAATGTAACAGTGAATTGTAATAAATGTTCCATTGGATCTTTCAATATATATTAGCCACATCTCATTCTTATGTTACAAGAGATTAACTTTGCCACATCGGATACAAATACCTTGCAGGTTGCAAGACACACACCACAGAACTCATCTTACTAACACTGGTCACAAGTATGATGAGGTACTGACCAGTACACAATTTTCTAAAGGAAATATTCTCTTTTTTTAAATGGATGGTAGCAGCAAAACTGAATTGCCATGATCTTTGTAGCAACAGCTGCTTTCCCTCAAGTACACAGCACTATTGACTGAACTTCATAAAATATCACAAAGGAGTTCCACAAACTGAAATGGGCTTTCACTTAGTTTATGCACAGCCTGCATATGATCACAACAAAAGGATTGTACCACTTTGTGCCAGGCTCCCATACATCTGTCTAGCAGGAAGCCTTGCCAAGCATCACTTCAAATGAGAATGACACAGAATTGACATTTTGGCACAAAAGGAAGCCAGTTGGCTAATCATCTCTTAGCTCTGACACCAGATTAGGACCATTTACTTTGGTCCTGTTGCCTTGCACTTTTTCTGTAGCCTTTAAGATTTTTTTTTAAAGTGCTTATCCATGTCCCTTTATAGATTTGTGATTGACTCAGCTTTTAAAGTAACACCATTAGCAAGGAAGTTCTTTTATCGAATGGCAACTTTCACTGTCACACAGAATCGTGAAACCCATCTGAAACAGCCAACTTATAAAATGGAGTAAATAAAAAAAAAGACTTTGAAAGGAAAACAAGGAAAGAAAGTGTTATGACAGACAAGAGACAGTATAAGAAAGACAATGGGAGAAATAATCCATTTACTTTTTTCCAGTTTGCCATAGCTCCTTAGTGAGTTGATGATTTCAAATTTGCAGCATTATGCTGTTGCTAGTACTGACACACAAACTTGTTAAAACCACTTGAATTGATGGAATCTTTTAAAGCTAGGAGCAGAAAGGATTTCCGTTTAATGCTGTAACTGAAAATGGCACCTCTGACTGTACAGCACATCCTCAGTACCACCTTCTAGAACTACTTGAAACATTCTGAAACCAGAGTACTGCAAGCTGAGCTACAGTTGCCAGTTGTTGTTTTGCCTGAATGTTTAAGTCCTTGCTGCTGCTGTTATTTTTGCTGAATTTGTTCTTTGTTTATCTCCTCCACCTCATACAATGTGGCAGTCGTGAGAGCCATAGAAACTTCTCATCGCTTACTGAGGGTGTTTACTTATCTCAGCCAGGCCTACAGGGACCGACCTGACCTCCCAGTCACCGCTGATTTTAATTCCCCTTCCCACTCCCTTTCCGACATGACCATCCTTGGCCTCCTCCATTGCCACAACGAATCAGACTGGAAATTGGAGGAACAACACGTCATCTTCCATCTGGGCAGCCTACAGCCTTGAGGACTCAATATTGAGTTATCCAATTTCAAATAATCTCCCTTCCCATCCCCCGTCTCCCTTCCCAGGCCCTCCCCCTCCCTTCCATTCCTTTGACCGACCATTCCTTCCAGCTGCCAACCGGATTCGTTCCTCCCATCGACCAACCAGGTTGTACCCTCTATATATGTTCACCTATCCCTACCTCACCGTCCCGCCCCGCTCCCTGCCCAAAACCCTCCCTCATCCCCTTTATCTGCATCTCTCCTTACACCCACGAATAGTACTGAAGGAGGTTTACACCCAAAACATTGACTTCTTCACCTCCTGATACTGCCTGGCTTGCTGTGTTCTCCTGCTTGTCTACCTACTGAGGGTGAGCAAGTAATATTCAAAGTGAGAAAGCAATAAACAAGCTCAGTGCCACACAAATATCACTGATAGCTGCACCAGTAAGTTGCTTGTCCCTTTAGATTCTTCTACAATTGCCTCTGGGACTAATCCTGCCATGTTTCAGTCACAAAATTTCTCAGTTTTGTCTTTAAAGTTCCATTGCTGTCCTAATTACATTGTAGGACCTTGATTTGTGATTCCTGAGGCTCCTGCATGCCATTAGCAGTAACCTTCTGCCAACTGAGATGTGTTAAAATGGCAGTAGGTTTGCAGTGAGTGCTCAGTAGGTACGTCTGTCCAGCTTTTAGCCCTCATATGCCCTGTGCCCACGTGTGGGGGTTTTAAAACTTGCCCTATTGTTTAATTATGTAGACATCTGCTCATTCTCATTGTGATGATAATAATATACTGCTAATGTGACTCTTTTCTATTCCCATGGGATAGAAAGTGGCTTCATCTTCTAACTGCAGTTTCTAATTCCACCACTTGAAGAACAGAAAGCCCAATCTTACAATAAAGATTGGTGGCTTGTGGCATTTACCAAAGGATTCAAAAACAAAATCTCTTGTTTAGTAATTCTGCCCAGGCCTGAGTTAATGCTTAAGTTACAAAATGGCACCTCAATACTGCCCTCGACTGTGGGTCTAAAATTCAGGGCTTTAGTAGGAAGAACAAAAAGAACCAATGTAAAATAAAGGGTATAATTCTAAAGGGAGTGTTAGAAATGTGAAATTTAGGGCAAATGTGTAAAGATCTTGAAAGGTGGCTGGGCAAGTTCAGAAAGCAGTTTCATAAAATGTACAGAATTATGAGATTTTATAATTAAGGTTACAAATACAAAGCATAAATATGAACAATACTGTTTCAAACTTGACTGGAGTTTGCATTCAATTTTGAGTAACAAACTTCAGAAAGCATGTGAAGACCAGAAAGCATCTGAAGGTCCAGAAAAGATTTACTAGAAGGGTTCTCAGGATGAGGAAATTTAAAAACCAGAGTAGGCTGGAGAGCTGAGGCTGTTCTCCTTGGAGATGATTTAATGGAAGTATTGAAAACCATGTGGGATCTGGACAGAATAGGGAAAAATTGACACCCATTAGCAGAGGGACTAAGAGCTAGAGAACACTATGGTTAATTGGAAAAAGTAGTAACAATGACATGAGAAAGGCTTCTTCTTTCTCAGGGAGTGGTTAGGATGTGGAAAGTACAGCCTCTGAGTGTTTGTAGACAGGTTCAATCAATGTCTTTAAAAGAGAATTGTCTAATTATCTGAAGAGAAAATAAAATCCTGAGTTACAGGGGAAAGAATTTAATGAATTACTGAGATGGCACAGACAGGAAAAGCTGCCTGCTTTTTTGCAGTTTGGATTCCTAGCAATGGATCTTGAATCAACAAATCTCTTAAGCGAGAGGTAGAAGTGCTACTTCCTGAGCAAAAAGAAATGTGATATCACAGAAAGAAGAACATTATAATGTTACACTGTAAAATGCCAGGACTAAAGTCTATAACAAGCATCGTGACATGAGTATCTTCAAGGAGTTCAGCAAGGGACCAATATTTTCTCTAGAAGTTGACATCAGATACTTGCTAAATGTAACACCACAAGTTTCCATGATGTTGAACAAAGAACAGACTAGACAGAATTCAAATGGTAATACAACTAACAAAGCTATACCAATATCCAATCAGAATTAACCTGAGGTAAATTTGGGTAACAAATACAAAATATTGAACACCCCATGAAGCAGATCAAATAGAAAATGTGGTCAAGGTAGATCGTATACCATGCATTTCTCAGCAACTTGCCCCCCCCCCCCCCCCCCCCCCCCGCCCCCCATCCCACTCTCAAACACTAATAACACTATGAATCACCAAATCTCATTAAACATTTATAAGGCATTCAAATTATTCACTTTTTTGAGCCAGGTTCTAGAACTCCCTCAATGGCTGATCCATCATGGGTTGTCTCAACAGCTGCTCACATTCTAGATGTTCACTCTCCGAATGAGGACTGTGCTCCCCAGAATTCAGGATATTGCACTTCAGCATCTACTCACAGGCACAATTTCAACTTTGGACAGGAGCTTTGCCATGTTTCTCTGAGCTCTAACCTTGCTCAGCTGTAGACAGTCAAGACTGCTTGTGGGCTCCTTTAATGACACATGGCTTCTACCAAGCCCCCTGAAATCCTAGGACATTACCTGAGCTCTAACCCTGTCACCTACTGCAGCTCTCTGCCCCCTGAACATCTCCTGAGATATAACAGCTTGGAGCCTGTATGAAAGCACCTTTTTGGGATGGAGCTTCCTTTCCTTGCTCCCCAGTAACTGACTGACAAGCAGCCCAAAGGCATCAACTTACTGGATGTAGGTTTGCTCACTGAACTGGAAGGTTCGGTTTCAGACGTTTCATCACCATACTAGGTAACATCATCAGTGTGCCTCTGGATGAAGCACTACTGGTATGGCCCGCTTTTTATTTATGTTCTTAGGTTTCCTTGGGTTGGTGATGTCATTTCCTGTGGCAATGTCATTTCCTGTGGTGATGTCATTGCCTGTTCTTTTTCTCAGGAGGTGGTAAATGGAATCCAAGTCAATGTGTTTGTTGATTGAGTTCTGGTTGGAATGTCATGCTTCTAGCAATTGTTGCACGTGTCTCTGTTTGGCTTGTCCTTGGATGGATGTGTTGTCCCAGTCAAAGTGGTGTCGGAGGCTGAGCACTGACCTTATAGAGGTTTACAAAATTATGAGCGGCATTGATAGGATAAATAGACAAAGTCTTTTCCCTGGGTCGGGGAGTCCAGAACTTGAAGGCATAGGTTTAGGGAGAAAGGGGTGAGATATAAAAGAGAGCTAAATAGGAAGGGTTTGGAGGGATATGGGCCAGGTGCTGGCAGGTGGGACTAGATTGGGTTTGGATATCTGGTCAGCATGGACAGGTTGGACCGAATGGTCTGTTTCCATGCTGTATATTTCTATGACTATGACTCTATAGTGTCCTTCTCATCTGTATGTAAAGATATGAGTGAGATTGGGTCATATCTTTTTGTGGTTAGTTGATGTTGATGTTCCTGGTGGCTAGTTTTCTGCCTGTTTGTCCAATGTAGTAAACATGTAAATAAAAAGTGGGCCATACCACCAGTGCTTCATCCGGAGGCTCACTGATGATGTTGCCTAGTATGGTGATGAAACGTCTGAAACCGAAACTTCAAGCTCAGTGAGCAAACCCACATCCAGAACCTCAAACTGAGAATGCAACTGAATTGAATTGAATTGATTTTATTGTTATGTGCACCAAGGCACTGTGAAAAGCCTTATCTTGCAAGCAATACAGGCAGATCACATAGTTAAGTAGCATAGATAGTAATTAATAGGTAAACAGCCGCAAAAACAAAAACACAGGTACAGGTGAATGTTAAGCATTGGTGAGTCCATTCAGTATTCTAACAACAGTACGATAGAAACTGTGGCAAAACTGGCTGGTGTGCGTGTTCAGGGTTCTGTACCTTCTCCCCAATAGTAGAGGTTGTAGAAAAGTATTGCTAGGGTGGGATGGATCTTTGAGAATGCTGGCTGCCTTTCCTGAACAGCAGGCCTGGTAGATTCTATAGATGGGAGGTTGGCCCTTGTGATTGTCTGGGCTAAGTTCACCACTCTCTGTAACCATCTCTGATCTTGACTGGTACAGTTGCCATACCAGGTAGTGATACATCCAGACAGAATGCTCTCGATGGCACACCTATAAAAGTTGGCAAGGGTGTTTGCTGTCATGACAAATGTCCTCAGCTGCCTGAGGAAAAAGAGGCATTGTTGGACCTTTGTAACCAGTGCATCCACATGAGAGTCCAAGAAAGCTTGTTGTGGATGCAACTCCCAGGAACTTGGCACTCTCCACTCATTCCACCTCTTGCTATTAATGTGTAGGGGGGCATGGGTTACATCCCCCCGAAAGTCAATAATGAGTTCCTCAGTTTTGGTGGCATTGAGAGCTAGGTTGTTCTCAGTGAACCATTTTTCCAGGTCTTCCACTTCCCGTCTGTAGTCTGTTTCATCGCAATCTGAGATTCGACCAACCTATGGTGGTGTCATCAGTGAACTTCTAAATGGCATTAGTCTGGTATTTGACAACGCAGCCATAGAGTCATAGAGATGCACAGCATGGAAACAGAACCTTCAGTCCAACCCGTTTATGCCGACTAGATATCCCAACCCAATCTAGTCTCACCTGCCAGCACCGGCCCATATCCCTCCAAGCCCTTCCTATTCATATACCCATCCAAATGCCTCTTAAATGTTGCAATTGTACCAGCCTCCACCACATCCTCTGGCAGCTCATTCCATACACGTACCACCTTCTGTGTGAAAAGATTGCCTCTTAGTTCCCTTTTATATCTTTCCCGTCTCACCCTAAACTTATGCCCTCTAGTTCTGGACTCCCCCACCCCAGGAAAAAGACATTGTCTATTTATCCTATCCGTGCCCCTCATAATGTTGTAAACCTCTATAAAGTCACCCCTCAGCCTCCAACGCTCCAGGGAAAACAGCCCCAGCCTGTTCAGCCTCTCCCCATAGTTCAAATCCTCCAACCCTGGCAACAGCCTTGTAAATCTTTTCTGAAGCCTTTCAAGTTTCACAACATCTTTCCGATAGGAAGGAGATCAGAATTACACGCAATATTCCAACAGTGGCCTAACCAATGTCCTGTACAGCCGCAACATAACCTCCTAACTCCTGTACTCAATACTCTGACCAAGAAAGGAAAGCATACCAAAAGCCTTCTTCACTATCCTATCTACCTATGACTCAACTTTCAAGGAGCTATGAACCTATATTCCAAGGTCTTTTTGTTTAACAACACTCTCTGGGACCTTACCATTAAGTGTATAAGTCCTGCTAAGATTTGCTTTCTCAAAATGCAGCACCTCGCATTTATCTGAATTAAACTCCATCTGCCACTTCTCAGTCCATTGGCCCATCTGATCAAGATCCTGTTGTAATTTGAGGTAACCTTCTTCGCTGTCCACTACACTTCCAATTTTGGTGTCACCTGTAAACTTACTAACTGTACCTATTACGCTCGCATCCAAATCATTTATGTAAATGACAAAACGTAGAGGACCCAGCACCGATCCTTGTGGCAGTCCACTGGTCACAGGCCTCCAGTCTGAAAACAACCCTCCACCACCACCCTCTGTCTTCTATCTTTGAGCCAGTTCTGTATCCAAATGACCACTTCTCCCTTTATTCCATGAGATCTAACCTTGCTTTTCAGTCTTCCATGGGGAACCTTGTTGAATGCCTTACTGAAGTCCATATAGATCACATCTACCACTCTGCCCTCATCGATCATCCTTGTTACTTCTTCAGAAAAATGAGTCAAGTTTGTGAGACATGATTTCCCATGCATAAAGCCATGTTGACTATCCCTAATCAGTCTTTGATTTGGAGATGCCGGTGTTGGACTGGGGTGTACAAAGTTGTCACAATCACCTGATGAAGGAGTGACACTCCGAAAGCTAGTGTGCTTCCACTTAAACCTGTTGGACTATAACCTGGTGTTGTGTGATTTTTAACTTGATCAGTCCTTGCCTTTCCAAATACATGTTCATCCTGTCCCTCAGGATTCCCTCCAACAACTTGCCCACCCCCGACATCAGGCTCACCGGTCTATGGTTCCCTGGCTTGTCCTTACTACCCTTCTTAAAGAGTGGCACCATGTTAGCCAACTTCCAGTCTTCCGGCACCTCACCTGTGACTATCGATGATACAAATATCTCAGCAAGAGGTCCAGCAATCACTTCTCTAGCTTCCCACAGAGTTCTCGGATACATCTGATCAGGTCCTGGGGATTTATCCACCTTTATGTGTTTCAAGACATCCAGCATTTCCTCCTCTGTAATATGGACATTTTGCAAGATGTCACCATCTATTTCACTACTTTCTATATCTTCCATATCCTTTTCCACAGTAAACACTGATGCAAAATACTCGTTTAGTATCTCCCCCATTTTCTGCGGCTTCACGCAAAGGCCAACTTGCTGATCTTTGAGGGGCCCTATTCTCTCCCTAGTTATCTTTTTGTCCTTAATGTATTTGTAAAGACCCTTTGGATTCTCCTTAACTCTATTTGCCAAAGCTATCTCATGTCCCTTTTTTGTCCTCCTGATTTCCCTCTTAAGTATATTCCTACTGCCTTTAAACTCTTCTAAGGATTCACTCGATCTATCCTGTCTATACCTGATCAATGCTTCCTTCTTTTTCTTAACCAAACCCTCAATTTCTTTAGTCATCCAGCATTCCCTATACCTACCAGCCTTTCCCTTCACCCTAACAGGAGTATGCTTTCTCTGGATTCTCGTTATCTCATTTCTGAAAGCTTCCCATTTTCTAGCTGTCTCTTTACCTGCGAACATCTGCCCCCAATCAGCTTTTGAAAGTTCTTGCCTAATACTATCAAAATTAGCCTTTCTCCAATTTAGAAATTCAACTTTTAGACCTGGGTGTTTTGCACCTTCTCTAGTAGGTACATCCACATACTAAATCAGAAAATCTTCTTGTACACACTTAACAAATTCCTCTCCATCTAAACCTTTAACACTATAGCAATCCCAGTCTATGTTTGTATAGTTAAAATCCCCTGTCATAACCACCCTATTATTCTTACAGATAACTGAGATCTCTTTCCAAATTTGTTTCTCAATTAACCTCTGACTATTAGGAGGTCTATAATACAATCCCAATAAGGTGATCATCCCTTTCTTATTTCTCAGTTCCACTCAAATAACTTCCCTGGATGTATTTCCAGGAATATCCTCCCTCAGCACAGCTGTAATGCTGTCCTTTATCAAAAATGCCACTCTCCCTCCTCTCTTGCCTCCCTTTCTATCCTTCCTGCAGCATTTGTATCCTGGAACACTAAGCTGCCAGTCCTGCCCATCCCTGAGCCATGTTTCTGTAATTGCTATGATATCCCAGTCCCATGTTCCTAACCATGCCCCGAGTTCATCTGCCTTCCCTGTTAGGCCCCTTGCATTGAAATAAATGCAGTTTAATTTATTAGTCCTACCTTGTCCCTGCCTGCCCTGACTGTTTGACTCGCTGCTATTCTCGACTGTACCAGTCTCAGATTGATCTCTTTCCTCCCTCTCTCCCTCTCCCTGGGTCCCACACTCCACCCTCCCCACCCCCCCACCAACTTTACTAGTTTAAATTCTCCCAAGCAGCTTCAGCACATCTCCATGCCAGTATATTAGTCCCCTTCCAATTAAGGTGTAAACCGTCCTTCTTGTACAGGTCACTTCACAGTGATTACAGTAGGGAGCTGAGTATGCACCCCTTGTTGGCTCCAGTGTTGAGTATTAGTGAGGATGAAATATTGTACCAATTTTCACTGATTATGGCCTATGGGTTAGGAAACTGAGGATCCAGTTGCAGAGAGTGGGGCTGAGTCTGAGATCACTAAATTTCGTAATCAGTACAAATCTTCTCAAAATTCGGTATCAACTTACTTTTCTGACTGCCTCCATCCAACTGACTGTCAGTAACCCTTGACCTATTCTGAGTGACCTATTGAAAACCATACAACAAGCTAAGGCAGCATTCAAAGTAACTACTATTTAGGAACAATGCCTATATTCTCTGAACATTACTATTTTCATAGACTGCCTGACGTACACAGTACAACTTATATACAACAAAATAATTTCCATCACAATGTATAATTGTACATGATTTCAACTAAATTTTCAAATAATTCTAATTGATAGAATAAGCCATATGTTCACAATTCGAGATATTTCCAAGTCATTCTTTTTAAGCAGAATTGGGATGGAGATAGAAAAGTATGTGAAATATACAGATTACTCTCAACTGGCTTGGAAATTATCAGAGCCCTGAGACTCAAAGGGTCTTAACTGTTCAATGTTGTTGTTTTTTTCCCTCTTTCTGTCATAAATCAGCTTGTCATGCTTGGGGCCATTTGATACTCCGTATTTTCTTTAATTTACAACACTCAGAATCTATTGACAATGAATCTATAGAGGTCGCAGGTTAATTTCTTATCAATATAGAATCAGCAGGCCATTAGTCATAGAGTGAAGGTGGTAGGAGCAAAAAATAAGGATATTCCCCTTCTACTATACACCATGGGCATGCAATGCTCATTTTATTAGACTATTACTGCGCTAAAGTACATAGCACCTAAGTGTGTTCACACTAGATAAGGGTACAATTTGATTAAGTGGACTAAATTTTGAAAGAAAAGCTCATTTCCTGTCCAAATTATTTATATTCCTAGTGCGTAGCATATTTTGACTGTGTAACATATGCGTTTTAAATGTGCTTCAATAAACTTTTCCCCTCTTTTATTGGTTTAAAAATGTTGGTTTTCCTTTCCTGTCAAAGTTATAGGAAATGAGTACTGCTGTTACACTTAACTTTTATTGCTGCACTTCTGCTGACATCTGCCGAATTCTGGTGTCAAACTGAAATAAAACAGCTGCAGTGCTCCTTCATGATGGCAAAGAGATCACTACAAAAGTTGATTTTAACAGTCTTCAGTTGTGCTAGTTGCACCATAATAATTTGGCAGCAGATTTTAGCAAACAACTGACCAATATTTTAAAGAAAGAAGGGAAGGATTTTTAAAAAAACTCTCATGTCCTCGATTTAAACCACTATTAACTTGTGTTGCAAATGTTGTGCACCTACAAAACCTGAAGTTGCTCAGGGTATAACTAATTTCTCCTAGTTTTGTTCCAGTTTTAGATGTATTTAACAATATGAATGCACCATAGATTCTATTGTAAGGGTTAGCATTCAAATGAGTTGTCACACTGGCCCAGAAACGTCATGCACCATGTTTACCTCAGTGGAAGATGAATTTCACTTACCAATGCTCTAATAGATGTTCTTGGGTCAACTCATTTAAATATACATTAGAACTTTAACAAACACAAATCTCCATGCTTCATTAAAATAGGAGTGACAAACTTGGTACATGGGAGATAGATGGCCTTTACATAGTCAGTTCTGGAGTGAACAGATAATCTCGAGTGAAATGCAGAGAAGATGCAAGTTCTGGTGGCAGGGTGGCTCAGTGATTAGCACTGCTGCCTCACAACATCAGTGACCAACCTTCAATTCCAGCATTGGGAGTCTGTCTGAGTGGAGTTTCCACATTCTCCCCATGTCTGTGTGAGGTTCCACACACAGGCCAAAGATGTGCAGTTTAGGTGGATTGGCCATGCTAAATTGTCCATAGTGTTCAGGAATGTGTAGGTTAGGTAGATTAATCGAGGGAAATGCAGGTTATACGGATTGGTTAGTGGGGATTCTCATTGGCAGGTCAGTGTGAGCTAAATGGCCTGCTTCCATATTGTAAGGATTCTGTGAACTGACAGTCAAAACAATCAGTGCTGGTTTAGGAGGTAGGATTAGAGGGAAGAAAAAGAGAAAAGGGATTGAATATTCTGCATTCGTGTTAGGAACCTACCAAAAATGTGATTTTTGTTCTGAATGTAGGGAACTCCTGCACTGTCAGCCCCTGTGCAATGTACAATGACCTGATTCAGGAGCTTCAGTATACTGCATAGACTGTCCCTATTTGTCTAAGAAGCAGATAAGTCCTTGTAAGATCCTGATGGTCTTCTTGATGACCATATTTTAATTGCATATGCCTCACCGCAGAGCTCCCATGCTGCTGCACAGACCATTCTCAGTGGAGTTTCTAACACTGGGAAAAATACATTTTGTCACCTGTAAACCATCTAAGGAGATCAAAGCGGATAAAAGAAGGTGGCAGTGAGCTGTCTTCTTCAACCACTGCAGTCCATGTGCTGGAGGTAGGCCTGCAATGCTGTTAAAGACTTTGAACAAACAAAACTGAAGAAACAGCAATATATTTTCATGTCAGGATGGTAAGTGGCTTAGAGGAGAACTTGCAGGTAGTGACATTCCCACATCTTGCCTTTCAAATAGAGATGATTATGGGTTTGAAAGGTGCTGTCAAAGGACCTTTGGTGAATTTCTGTATTTTGTAGATGGTATGCACTGCTGTTACTGAGTGTTGATGATGGAGGGAGTGATTGTTTATGGTGGTGATGCCAACCAAGTCAGCTGCTTTGTCCTGCTTGGTGTGGAGCTTCTTGAGTGCTGCACCCATCCATGCAAGTCGAGAATATTGCATCAGTCCTAATTCAGTCTTCTCAATATCTAATTAGAAGAAATGGCTAAGTGCTTATTTGACCTGATTATACAAATTGAATTGTACAATATATGTATTATGAGGTGATATGTATGAATTATATAATATAAATTGCACATAGGCATTGTGGGAGAGCAAGTAAAAATAATGCTCTGAGGGCACACAGAAAACATGGGTGACATGTCGTTGTGAATATACTTCCACACCCGTAAATATAGATGTACTTTCAAACAGTAAATGTGTGAAAGACTGTTGTTTTAGTTGTGGGACCTGGATGTGGGCTTACCATGTTAGAGTTAAGCAGCATCATCATACATCCCAACGAGAATAGAAGTTATATTTGTGCGACATTTCCTATCTCCAATAAGCACCCTGAATACCAACAGATTTTAGATATTTTTCAACCGTTATGTTCATGAGTACAACTAAGAAATGACATTTTAGTGAGGAGATCACTGACTCCAATGGTAATGTGGACACCTTGAAATAGGTTCTTGCATCTATTAATGTTCCACACTTATATCCACTTAGAGTGTGTGATTACTTCATTATTCATGAATTCCTCTATTTCCTTCCTCCAATTGTACAGAGCACAGGATGCCAGGATTATGCAGCACATTCTATTTGGAATGTACTGCAAGACCCTTCCAGATCAATCCAAGCATCAGAACATCATTTTGAGGAGCCTTATCTGCTGAAGAAGAGTGGGCTATATTGTATCGGTGTTCTGCCTTGGTCAGCAGATTCTGTGAAGGAATCATCAACCAAGGTTGATGAAGGTAGTCCTAGTCTCCTATCAGCCATCCATTTGGTCCCTTGAATGAGGCAGGAACTTGGGATTTATCAAGAATTAAGGCATCATGGTACCTTCCAGGATGCCTCAAAGATATGGCAGTGATATGGCAATGGGGGTTTGGCCACTGAGCAAGTGGAATCCTTTCCTGGTAATGAATTCAGCTGCATTATTTTACAGTGCAATGTGCCTAAAGTCTGTAGCATCCTAGCCAAGAAGCTGTGAAAAAATTTCTATTGTAGGGGCTGTAGCACTGACTTTGTCACAATCACCCTGGGACCCTAGCTACCTGACACCTTATTTACCTGTTACCCTGGCACTCTACCCATGTGGCCTCATTCCCATATGGCACCCTAACCTTCCACTCACCCTTATGCACCTAAATAATAAAAGGGAATGCTGGAGAAACTCAGCAGGTCTGGAAGCATCTATGGAAAGAGAAATAGAGGAAACATTTTAAATGCAGAAAGACTCTTTTTCCTTACATACTCATCCTTCACTGAAACTGTCAAAGTTGTGATCTGTGATGCTGGATGTTTAAATCTCAGAATATGGCAACTATTAATGTGAAAAAGGGGTCTTCCCCAGACTATCCTGCATGACAAGGATTTAAGGTCTTTCTGAATGTAAAAAAGTAGGAGCAGAGTGACAATCTGACTGTGATTGCCATCGTTCAGAAAATCCAACAAAAATAGTTGCTCTTTTTGCTGGTTACATGGCAATGATTGACACAGTTTTAGATAGGGATGTTGTGTCAACTGGTGAGTGGATATTAGCTGTAGAGACAGAAATGTACCTCACTGAATCAGAAAAAGTTAATGAGGAAATGACTTACAACACACTCCATCAAGATGGCTGTCACGTGTTGAGATTTATGCAGTGTTCATGTAAAGGGTCAAAGCACATAAAATTAAATTCTTTGTAAAGTGTATATTAAAAAAAAACAGCTGATGATAGTAAGTATGTAATGGCAACCTGTCAAAGTCCATTATTCTAGTAGTCGATTTACTTATGAAGGATTTTTTTCACATTATATTTCTTCAAGTTTCTTACCCAAGGCTCTTAACAAGTATTTTGAACTATATACTGTTGTGTTATCCTATTTCATTCACTTTCACTTCATGCTTTCACTATATTCAGTATGCATTGGAATTGTTATAAAGTCATAGAGTCATACAGCACAGAAATGGACCCTTCGGTCCAACTAGTCCATCCGACCAAATTTCCCAAATTAAACTAATCTCACTTGCTTCTTCAAGATTTAATTGTTGACTTCCCATTGACAATATTAGTAGGTTTCTAAAATGTAATATGTTCTGTTTTCCTGTATGGTACATCTTGCATAATTTAGGTCTTCTCAATTCCTTTATGTCCCAACCTGCATATTTCTTCCAAAAAAGTACTTGCCAGCTACATCATTACTAACAGGCATTTCAAGATCATAGAACCATCATCATCATCATAGAATCCTTACAGTGTAGAAATAGGCCATTTGTCCCAACATGTCGGTGGAGTAACCCACCCAGACCCATCCCCCTACCCTATTATGCTACATTTACTATGACTAATGCACCTAACTCAAATATCCCTGAATACTATGGGTAATTTAGCATAGCCAATTCATCTAACCTGCATATCTTTGGATTGTGGGAGGAAACTGGAGCACCTGGACACAGGGAGAATGTGCAAACTCCACACAGACAGTCGCCGAGGCTGGAATCAAACCCAGGTCCCTGTGAGGCAGCAGTGCTAACCACTAAGCCACCGATGTTTCAAGCAAGAGGAGGATGGAAATTTTTGTTTATTTCAATTGTATGGTATTACTCAAATGAGTAGGATGAATTAATACACCATTTTGAGGTTTAAATGCTTCTCATGGCTATGTGTCCTCAACAATACTGCAAGATCTGAATATACAGGAGATATTAAGGAACAGATGCCTCAGTATGGATCACCACTGGGTAGTCTTTTTCCTTGATGAAATCCTCTCCTGATATAACCTTGGGGCTAGTATTCCCAACCAATGAATTGTGATCTATATTAGAATATACATTGAGTCTGCATTCATCACTTTTCTTTCCCCAACTGATCGCTGAATCATCAATTTCAACAATAAAACACTTCAGTAAAGTGAATTCCAATGCCTCACTGGCTCTAGTCGCAGCACTATGACGGAATTCTTTTTGTGATTGCACCACCTTTAGTACTTTTAGCTCCTTGCTGAAAAGAAACATAAAAATGTCGCTCACTCCATGCTCCCACCTAATTTGAGAGAATCCTGCTCATAGGAGTGTCAGAGGTGCATTGCTAAAGCTCTCAAGGTCATTGAGTCATAGAGTCATAGAGATGTACAGCATGGAAACAGACCCTTCGGTCCAACTCGTCCACGCCGACCAGATATCCCAACCCAATCTAGTTCCACTTGCTAGCACCTGGCCCATACCCATCAAGATGCCTTTTAAATGTTGCAATTGTACTAACCTCTACCACTTCCTCTGGCAACTCATTCCATACACATGCCACCCTCCGCGTGAAAAAGTTGCCGCTTAGGTCTCTTTTATATTTTTCCCTTCTCACCCTAAATTAATGCCCTCTAATTCTGGACTCACCCACCTCAGAGAAAAGGTCACCCCTCAGCCTCCGATGCTCCAGGGAAAACAGCTTTAGCCTATTCAACACCTCCCTATCGCTCATATCCTCCAACCCTAGCAACATCCTTGTAAATTTTTTCTGAACCTTTTCAAGTTTCACAACTTCCTTCCAATGGGAAGGAGACCTGAATTACATGCAATATTCCAGCAGTGACCAAGCAATGTCCTGTACAGCCACAACATGACCACCCAACTCCTGTACCCAATAGTCTGATGAATAAAGGAAAGCATACCAAACACCTTCTTCACTATCCTATCTACTTGCGACTCTACTTTCAAGAAGCAATGAACCTACACTCCAAGGTCTCTTTGTTCAGCAATACTCCCTAGGACCTTATCATTAAGTGTATAAGTCTTGCTAAGATTTGCTTTCCCAAAGTGCAGCACTTTGCATTTATCTAAATTAAACTCCATCTGTCACATCTCAGCCCATTCGCCCATCTGATCAAGATCCCGCTGTAATCTGAGGTAACCTTCTTCGCTGTCCACTACACTTCCAAATTTGGTGTCATTTGCAAACTTACTAACTATACCTCTTATGCTCAAACCCAAATCATTTAGATAAATGATGAAAAGTAGTGGACCCAGTACAGATCCTTGTGGCGCTCCACTGGTCACAGGCCACCAGTCTGAAAAACAGCCCTCCACCACCTGCCTCTGTCTTCTACCTTTGAGCCAGTTCTGTATCGAAATGGCTAGTTTTCCCTGTATTTCATGGGAGCTAACCTTGCTAACCAGTCTCCCATGGGGAACCTTGTCAAACGCTTTACTGAAATCCATACAGATCACGTCCACTGCTCTGCCCTCATCAATCCTCTGTGTTACTTCTTCAAAAATCTCAATCAAGTTTGGGAGACATGATTTCCCACGCACAAAGCCATGTTGACTATCCCTAATCAGTTCTTGCCTTTCCAAATACATGTCTGGGACAAGTTGTGTTTGTCCAGTTCCTACCTTGGTTTGTTCCTGATGGTGTTAGGTAGCATAGGCCTATAATGATAGCATAGTAAGAGTCCTCTCATTGGATCACTCAGTATCTTTCCAATCTTAATTATTTTGTGAATGACTTTTGAATTGCTCCACAAATGGAAATATTGTCTTCCTCACTGGGAAGTGGTAATGTCACTGGACTACAAGCTAGAGACCTGGACAAATGTTTTGGGGACACAGATTCAAATGTGACCATACAAGTCTGATTGTATTTAAATTCAATTAATCTGGAATTGGAAGCTACTCTCAGGAATGACATCTGGTAAACTAACAGCATTTCCATCATCTGCAGTCATTGTTTTTACTTCTGCCGTGAAATCCTGTCAAGTTTACTAATGTCCATTAGAAGGATATCTGACATCCTTACCTGGTCTGGTTTGCATAAGTTTACAGTGAAGTGGTGAACTTAACTGTTTATTGAAATGGCTTTTCCAAACTGCTCAGTTCAAAGTCAATCAGGAATGTACTAACAATGCTGATGAAAGAATGAAGGAAATTGCCAAGTTGTCATTTAGTGGCTCCATTTGTAGCACTTGCCTCTCAGCTTGAAGTTTGTGGGCTCACGTCCTATGCCAGGAACTGAGAAGGCAAATCTAGGTTGATATGTCAGTGCACACTGAGCATGTACACTCTCAGCAGTGCTACTCTGCTGGTGAGATGTTAAATGGAAGCCCTGTTTTCCCTCTGAACTGACAAGCTAGAAATCTGAGATGTGAATACCCCTATAACCAGCAAAACATAAGTAATGCCTTTATGGCTTTGGCTTAAAACTAGTCCCTTTAGACTTTTGATAGCGAGCAAGCCCAACCATGCTGCGATGTCAGTCCATTGGTTTCATTTAAAATGTTTACTGTAGAATAGGGAATTCAACTGGCTTCATAAAACATTTTATTTCACTACTGTTGCAGTTAGAAACAAAAAACACAATGAATTAGACTTTGTTGTAATTGCTCTGGGCCTCTGTTATTAGCAACTTCTGCTATCATTTAAAATTAACACTGAAGGATTTTAACTGCAATAAAGCAATTGTTCAATAGCAGTTAATTATTTATTTTTTAATATGGGAAACCAACAACTTACTGGCTAAAGTCTCTGGAATTCTACAGCTAGAATTTAAGACTTGGATTGGAATAAATTACAAAAAGAACCAACTTCTCATGGTTGAACTTCTTAGGAATATGGGAACAGGAGTAGGCTATTCAGCCCATCTGCCTGCTCTGCCATTTAACACAATTATGGCAGATTGAACTCTTTAATGCCTTTTGCCCACACTATCCTCAAACCTTTTGCTCCACTGGTAATCAGAAATCTATCAAAACATACTTGAAATACTCAAAAAAAGTGAGCTTTTACACCCTTTTTGGGTAGAGATTTCCAAAGATTCACAACCCTTTGAGTGAAATGTTTTCACCTCATCATAGTCCTAACTGACATCCACCTTATTTTCACATTGTTTCACCTGTTTCAATCCTTGACCAGGGAAACATGTTACCTGATTCTACCCTGCGTGGATGTTTATGTATTTTATAGGTGTCAATGAGAATAGAAGTCCAGTTTGACAAATTTCTACACATAAGACAGTCCTGCCATCCTGGGAACAAGTCTGGTGAAATTTTGTTGCACTCCCTATATGCCAATAATACTCTTATTGAAACAAGGAGACCAAAACTTCACACAACACTCCAGCTACAGATGAAACAAATTTCCATACAACTCAAACAAGACTCCACTACTCGTGTAACTATTTCTTTATATGCTGTACTATTCAAAGTGCAGGATGTTAGTTCTTTACTCCCTATATCCAGACCCCATGTTGAACTACAGGCATATTTGGGGTAGATGGGTGGATGGAGTCAGTTTGATACTCACTCACACCTAGACTTTCATAATTCCTGGGTGCCTCAGTTGGGTTTACCATTGGATTTTCAAATGTGTTGACACTTCAGGGAATACAATTTTTAATGTTTGTCCAGAGGCTTATTTACAATAGCAATGCACTTCAAAGCCTTCTGATTCATGGATAAGGTTTGCTGTGTGAGGTAGGGAACAGCAGAGATGTCAAGGGAACAATTCCCCATGCTTGCAGAAGTCCTTTCAAACTACAGCTGGAAGTGGCCAGGGAATGGAAGGAAACTATTTTTCTAATCAGTAAGCAGAGAACGAAACATGTCCTTCAGGCATGGGGGACATTGAACAGATTGCCAGTTTCAGTATTATCATTCCAGAACAAGGATCCTTTGCACAAAATGTTTCAATGTATTCTCAAAAGGTGCTCGGTTAATTACAGCTCCTTGTTTCTCCAACCTCTCAGCAGTGCACACATTGTGTTTTAACCCTTTGTCCATCCCTCTTAACAATTCTCTTTCCTTTATCAAACTCTTCACCACCCAGCATAAGATCACACTGTACCATATCACACTCTTGTTACAAATATATAATTAACTCTTCCCTTCTCTCTACCAGAGTAACTGAACCATTCTTTTCAAGTTTGCTCAGCTTTACTCAGTCACATTCTGTCACCGCTCTTTCCTCTTCCTATTCCAAGCACCTACATTCAATGCAATTATTTCCCTTCCAATGCTGATTTCTGAACTTCTTCTGTGCATCTGATACTCCACATGTTTACATGTTCTCCATTTTAGGATGTACTCATCACCTCTCCCCATCCCTCTGTGCGCAAGAAAAGGAATGAGACCGTGGTTGGACACCCCAATCTTATAATGCTATTGGCTCTGGAAGCGCAAATGTTGAAAATCAGTGTAAGAGGATGGGGATTTCTGTTAACAGGGTCTTTGTACATTACTTGCATTACCTCAATAACCTCCTACATCACCCGGCATTAATTTAGAAAAAGACATTCAATTATCACATCCAGTGACTTTAACAGGAATAAAACACAAAGGATTTCCGTATCAGGCAACTAGCCCATATCCTTAGTTTCATGGCTGGGCAGCAAGTTGAAATTGTACCACCATATTGTCACTATATTTGCTGCACAGTGGTTAAGATGATTCCTGTCATGTGATATATTTGCTAAGGTAAGAATTGGTGTATTATCACTTTGAGTACAGTGTTGCTTTAAGATCTGAATATGCAGGTAGGCCAAGGACAAGGATATCATCAGATGACCACAGGGAACAGTCAATTTGCATTGCAGCACCCTAGGCTGAGGATGTGCCAAGAGGTTGCTTTGTGCTGTATGTCGTAGTTTTAGCCATAACTAAACCCACAAAAGACCTTCAAGTAAGTGGAATCCTGTATCTAATTTGCATTACATATAGATAACACAAGGAATAACATACGGCAGTGATTTAAAAATAAGAACAGAGAATACAATGATACAGATTTGATTTGAGGGAGAAACAGCAATTGAGCAATCCAAAAGTTCCTATAGTTGAGAAAGCAGAAGAAAATATGGTTCCTTTACAAACAGTGAATACCTCCAAGCTGGAGGGGATTGTGCAGATAGCCAGTTGAATCAGGATAATGATATTGGAAGTTTTGAGGGCTATCTGGCACCATCTCCATGCAGGACAGAGAAAAAGTGCATGACAATTTAAACAAAGCTGGACAAAACAAGACAAAGGTAAAAGTAGAAAGATTAGCAAATACATTGCTGAAGACACTGACATAGTATCCCAATACAGCTGGTAATGACATTACTGCAAATACCTGCATGTCTAAAGCACTTCAAAAGACAAAAGAACAGCAGAAGAAGAGATACCAAATCCTACAGCATGAAATGGAAGTTTATGGATCTCTCGTCTGAGTTCAAACTTTTTAAAAGAAGCGTGAAGTTCCATTGACCAAGTAGTTCAGCATTGGATAAATGAACCAAAAAGGATGGTGTAATCAGGCTATGGCTGGATCTGAGACATTTAAATCTCTCCTTAAAATGGTACAGGCACAAAATTCTAACACGAGAGAATTGAATTCAAGTTCACAGGATTTAAGTTCTTCTCCAAGTCAACATGGATTTTGTTTGATACATTTAGCTAAGAAATCTCAGGCTGTTGTTGCTTTCTAAACATTAATCGGAAGATATTGTTTTCAGATTTTAACAGTAGTTTCTCTGTCAGTCGGGATTTGATCCAGCAGCATATGGACTGAGTTACAGGTAGTGAAGCTTGGTGTGTACACAGTGCTGATGATACTATGGTAATGGGTAGAAACGAGGAAGAGTTATGATTGAAATCTTAAGAAGAATCTGATTTAAAGTCACTAAACTCAAACCGTTAACACCTTCTTCATCCCACAGATGCTGCTAGACCTGCTAAGTTTTGCCAGCAATTTTTGTTTTAATTCCAGATTTCCAGCAGCTACAGTTTTTTGTTTTATTACTGGATTAAGACCTTCACCCACTGATGTCAGTAGCTCATGTTTAACAGCAAAAAATATCAAGGGAATGCAATGGGGATGAAGTTATCTCAGTAATTGATTATTTTTCCAAATTTCCCATTGTTAGACAGTAAGGAACACTTCAAGTGCATGCAAAGCAAATATTGAATGCTGTATTAAGTCTGTTCAGTCCACCTGAAGAAATAATCTTTGTAGTATAGAGGCAAAGCTCTCAGGGACTTGTTGCCAAAATAAGGAATGACCATGTGAAATCCAAAACACAGCAAGGAAAAACATTGAGGAGAAACACAATCCAGCTAAGGAAAATATACAATACGCCAATTGTAGACAGTGGAAACAAAAACACACAACCAGATAATGGCAGTGCGAGGGAACACCAGGCCAACAATCAACACATCATTCACATGTCTGCAAATCAAGAGATGCTAAGGGAAAAATCCACATCTTCAGAAGATCTGGATGGATTGTCAAATAATCAAAACAGTACACTGACTCTAAGACTTCCGTATTCATAATTTTTGTTAACCTTGTCTTTGTACTTAAAACTTTTATAATCCTTATCTCATTATAAATAATTTTACCTTTACCCAATGTTTATATGCTGGAAATGTGTTGCTGGAAAAGCGCAGCAGGTCAGGCAGCATCCAGGGAACAGGAGAATCGACGTTTCGGGCATAAGCCCTTCCTTAAGAAGGGCTTATGCCCGAAACGTCGATTCTCCTGTTCCCTGGATGCTGCCTGACCTGCTGCGCTTTTCCAGCAACACATTTCCAGCTCTGATCTCCAGCATCTGCAGACCTCACTTTCTCCCCAATGTTTATATGCTTTCACTTTTAGCATACAGGTCTTGTTTTTGGAAATAGCAGGATTTTATTATTGCTTGAAGAGAGATGTTGCTTTCAGAGCTTAATACGCAGATGAGACAAGGGTCAGCACATCATCATGTGACCAGAGGCCACAGTCGCGAAATGTTGCAACACCCTAGGCCAAGGGTATGTCTAGAGATTGCTCTGTACTGTAAGAATTAGTTTTAACTGTAAATAAACCCACAAACATCATCAAGTAAACAGAATCCACATATCTCATTTGTATTGCAGGGGGGATAGTACAAAGCATCACTACCAGAATGATTACATTTTGGAAAGCTGTATCATTTGAAGGCCCAGGGCTAGTTGAGTAATAATTTACAGGCTTTTAGGATCTTGCAACGACAATTTACTGGAGTTACCAAATATCCACAAGCAGTTTAGTGTCGACACATCAGCTGAATGTCTGAATGATATCTTGAGTATTGTAATATATTTGTACCTTACCCACCCTCTGGTGTATCCTAGCATATTTGCAGCTTTCCATCCCTCTGGTGTATTATAATATATTTGCACCTTTCCTTCCCTCTGCAAATATACTTGTATGTGTTACTTTACCCTTGCTGTATTGTAATATATTTGTACCTTTCCTTCCTCTGTTGTATCAGTATATATTTTTATCTTTTCCTCCCTCTGAGATATTGTAATGTATTTGTACCTTTCCCTCCTACAATTTAAAAAGGGTCTGGAAACTATTCTTCCGTGAACTTTTCAGCAACATAACTACACATGGAGCCAGCGTGCCTGTACACCTCGCTGACCTAACATACTATTTATGATGCCAGGATGTGATGTAGACATGACTGAGACATTAATAACAGGTTGTAGCTGGTCATGAGAGGACAGATAGTGTTGCAAAGATTAATAGCCAATGTATGCACCAGCAGCCGTGCTTTTCGGGTCAGAGCCTGAGAGTGAGAGTCATCAATGCCAAATCCTGCACAGGCCAAAGGGGCAGATTCAAGATTCATTAGTCCCCACTGGCTGGACAATCAGAGTGTGCCACCAACAGTCACACCAACATTTATCAATTGAATTGAAAGCACCTATTGACAGTGATCTGTATGAACCCACAGCTGAAGAACTTTGGAAACGATCAAAGACCGTGTTCAACACATCACCCAGAAACAGTTGCAGTCTGACTGACCGTCCTCAAGGTTAACTGTTTCATTGATTGGAATCTCTTGTCTCAGTCTCCTGTTTCTGTCATTATCCTGCAATGGTCAACCTAATAAAACAAATATAATGAAGCAATTATTACATCATAGATTAAGATAAAGGCTATGTGAATACACAAGGAATAAGCTGTAATGAATAAATATGAAAGCTTTAATCTCTATTGCAGCGATTATATTTTAAACAAGACCTAGAATCTTCTTGTTGCCTAAGCAGCAAATACAAGGCAGAGCACAAGCATGCCTCAGGCAGGATGTGTCATATGTTGCCATGCTAGAGCAGGTGTTTTTACATGTGTTATGGAAATATGCTGAAAATATGTTAAATAATAAATTAAAAGGGTCCAATGTATTTTTCAGATTATTTTGTGCAATTGGGCTTCACTAGTACTTGTCTCAGAGTGCTGTTTAGAGGACTCATCCAGGACATGTAGGTTTTTGTTTCTTTTATTCATTCACTGGAGGGGAGTGCCAGTGATTGGACCAGCCTCTGGCAGATCGTGGTGTTCCCATATACCTGCTGTCTCATAGATGGTAGAGATCACAGGGTTGCAAGGTGCTGCTTAAAGAGCCTTGCTGAGTTATTGCAGTGTATCTTGTAGATAGTATGCACTGTTGCCATTGTGCTTCAGTCGTGGTGGGAATAAATGCTAAAAGTGATGCATTGGGTACTAACGGAGTGGGCTGCGTTGTCCTGCATCATATTGAACCTTTTGGGTATTGTTAGAGCAGCACTCAACCAGGCAAGTGGAGAGTACTCCATCACCCTCCTGACTCCTCTTTAAACTGCTGATTTTAATTGTATAGCCTTAAACATTTTTTTAATAATCCCAACTCTGATTAAAAATAATCCTGAGATTTATCATTCTGAATGTAATGTGTGTATCACTACATCACATGTTAATATAACAGGTAGCTGGATTTTTTCCTTTTATGTCAGATAAAATGTAGCCCACAATCAATTATATCCACATCCTTTGGAAATGTGTAGCTTTACGGTAAGTCTTACCATGGTGTTCAATAACTTTTAATAACTTTCTTCATAAAGAAATCCCTCATGACTTAACTGTTTTCTTTGGGAAATGTTGAGAAAGTACCACTGGAATGACATGCACTTAAAAAACTGAAGCTGCTATTAGTGGTGACATGTAGATGTGTCTCACTTAAGTGGAAGTCATCAACTCCATTGATCTCCTGAGATAAATTAATTTCTTCTTCAGATGTCTTGCTTACAATGTACAAAATATCCTTGATACAGTTTAACCTCCTGCCAGACACTCGAAGCACAGAACTGCATCTAAAAAATTGTGCTGTGGATTTAAATGAATCCCCTTAGGCATCTAAAGTGGTGTCCAGAACATGTGTGCGGTAACGGTTCCGACCATGTTCGCGAGAGTATGAGCATTAGTAGGACATATGCAGGAACAAATGCAGATCATGATGTGAAGCAGCATGATACACTGATTTAATACCAGCATTACATCGTCTTTCTGAGAGTTGAATGTTGCCTTCCTGAAAGAGGACAGCAATATCCTCAGAATCACTGTGGGTCCCTTTAACAGCTCATTGCCTGACCTGATCATTGCCACTTTGGCCCGACCAAGGAGCTGACCTGTGAGGAAGTCCTCCAGTTTGTCTGCCCCTCTCAGCACTGGGTGCTCAGAGATCAGGAGCACGGACATTTAGAAACAGCGTCTTGAAATAATTAAAGAGGGGTTAAATTCTTTATCAATCTATAGGTCCATAGACACTTCGAGGCTACAAAAATTACAAATAGCCTGGGTGTCCATGGACCTACTTTACCTAAGGCTGTATGGGACTGTTACATACAGCATATTCTGCCCTAGGTCCCCAGTGGAAAACAGAGGATTCCTGCATGAATTGTCCTCCACTGGGGGAGCCCTGCTATTGCTGGACAGCAGAATGTATCCTCAGGGCATGTCCAGACAGTGGATGAAGATGAGGAGGTGAAGAGCTGGCAGCAGCAGTCTTTACAGAAAATTCCTCTGTGCCAAACAGAAAGAAACAGAGGGAATGTCCTCAAGATGGCTCTCACGGTGGAACGTGTGTCCACGAAGAAGATTTCAGAGCACGGGGCCAATGTGAAATTTTGTCCAGATACCAATCCCCACAAGCTTGAACTAGTTTGACACCACATGTCCCCGTTGAGTCTGGGTGCCTCTGTTCTCACACTTTAGCTGTTCCTGAACATTAGCAGTCATGAACCTAGGAAGTTCAGCTCATTTCTCCACTATGCAGCATACTCCATGTTTTGTTGATCCATCGACCCAAACTCTTTCTGCCGGCCATCTTCATCTTGTACAGGCCGAGGTTCAGATTCCTGAGCAGCAGCTTCCTAATGGTACCACTACCCCTATAAGTGACGAGCTCTGGCATGAGGTGACCTTGATCAGGTCCTGGTAAATGTCAGGCAAGTCCCGGAAAGAGTTCCAAAACCAAGAGTGATCCACGAAAGAAGTCACATACCATATTTGAAGTCGTGCACCTGGTGGAAGCTCCGTATGTTACCAAGTCACAACATCAAGAGGGAGCTCAGTGTAGATGTATCTCTGCGGGGTCGGAAGGTGGAAAGTCACCACCTGAGTGCTAAGGAACACCGATACCTGTCACCTAATAACTTTGCATCAGTCTTCATGGTGGAAGACACAAGTAATATCCCAAAAGTTCAAGAGAGTGAAGGGGCAGAGCTGAGTTTGGTGGCCATCACCAAGGAGAAGGTGCTAGAAAAACTGAATGGCTTGAAGGTGGATAAATCACCTGGATCAGATGGACTACACCCTAGAGTTCTAAGGGAGATAGCTAAAGAGATAGCGGAGGCGTTAGTGGTGATATTTCAGGAATTGCTAGGATCAGGGATGGTCCCAGAGGACTGGAAAATCACTAACATAACACCCGTGTTTAAAAAGGGAGCAAGGCAGAAGATGGAAAATTACAGACTGATTAATCTAACCTTGGTCATGGGTAAGATCCTGGAATCCATTGTGAGGGATGAGATTTCTGCATACTTGAAAGTATATGGTAAAATAGGGCAAAGTCAGCATGGTTTCATCAAGGGGAGGTCATGCCTGGCAAATCTGCTAGAATTATTTGAGGAAATAATGAGCAGGGCAGATCAAGGAGAGCCAATGGATGTTATCTACCCAGACTTCAAGAAGGCCTTTGACTAGGTGCCGATCAGGAGGCTATTGAGTAAGAGGGAACTGAAGGCATTCTGGCTAAGTTTGCAGATGATACGAAGGTAGGTAGAGGGATAGGTAGCATTGAGGAGGCGGGAGGCTGCAGAAGGATTTGGACAGGTTAGGAGGGTGGGCAAAGAAGTGGCAGATGGAGTACAATGTGGGAAAGTGTGAGGTCATGCACTTTGGTAGGGAGATTAGAGGCATGGTCTATTTTCTAAATTGGGAGAAAATTCAGAACTCTGAAGTGCAAAGAGACTGGGAGTTCTAGTCCATGATTCTCTCAAGGTCGACTTGCAGGCTGAGTCAGTAGTTAGGAAGGCAAATGCAATGATGGCATTTATTTTGAGAGGACTTGAATATAAAAGCAAGGCTGTACTTCTGAGGCTCTATAAGGCTCATGTCAGACACATTTGGAGAATGCTGTGCAGTTTTGGTCCCCCTATCTCAGGAAGGATGTCCTGGCCCTGGAACGCATTCAGAGGAGGTTCACAAGAATGGTCCCAGGAATGAAAACCTTAACATATGAGGTACGTTTGAGGACTCTGAATTTATACTCGATGGAGTTTAGAACGATGAGAGGGGATCCATTTGAAACATACAGAACACTGAATGACCTGGACAGAATAAATGTTGGGACCATGTTTCCATTGGTAGGAGAGACTAGAACCGGAGGGCATAGCTTTAAAGTAAAGGGAAGACCTTTTAGAACAGAGATAAGGAGAAAATACTTCAGCCAGAGAGTGGTGAATCTGTGGAATTCATTGCCAGAGAAGGCTGTGGGGTCCAGGTCATTGAGTACATTTAAGACTGGGATAGATAGGTTCTTGAGAACAAGGGGATCAAGGGTTATGGGGTTGAGAAACTTAGCGGCCATGATTGAATGGCTGAGCAGACTTAATGGGCTGAATGGCCTAATTCCTGTTCCTATGCCTTACGTTCTTAAGGTTCTGGAACCCTTTGGTGTGTGTGTGTGTTCAAGCTTCTGTATCTTCTGCCTGACGGAAGAGGTTGTAGAAGAACATTACTGGGGTGGGATTGGTTTTTGATGATGCTGGCAATGAGCCATGTAAATGGAGTCCATGGATGGGAGGTTGGCTCCCGTGATGGCCTCGGCAGTGCACACGGCTTTCGATAGTTTCTTATGGTCCTGGGAAGAACAGTTGCTGTACCAGGCTGTTATGCACCCGGACAGTATGCTTTCAATGGTGCATCTGTCAAAGTTGGTGAGGCTCCTTATAGATGTGCCAAATTTCCTGAGCTGCCTGTGGAAGAAGAGGCATTTTTGTGTCTTCTTGACAGTTGCATCTGTGTGGCAAGTCCAGGACAGGTTGTCGGTTATTGTCACTCCGAGGAACTTGACACTCTCCACCCTCTCCACCTCAACTCCGTTACTGTAAATAGAGGCATGTTCTCCTCCTTTCTTTCCAAAGTCAATGACCAGTTCTTTTGTTTTGCCAACACTGAAAGCGAGGTTGTTCTCATTTCATCATGTCACCAAACTCTCTATTTCCTTTCTGTATTCTGACTTGTTGCTGTTTGATATGCATTCTACCACGGTGGTGTCACCAGCAAACTTGTAGATGGAGTTCATTCGGAATTTGGCAATACAGCTGTGGATGTACAGGAAGTACTGTAGGGGGCTGAGAATTCTTCCTTGGGTGGGGGCCTCCAGATTATCATGGAGGAGGTGCAGTTGCCCATCTTCACTGATTAAGGTTGATGGGTCAGAAAGCTGAGGAGCCAGTTGCAGAGGGCGGAGCTGAGACCCAGGTCTCGGAGTTTTCAGATCAAGTCTGGATGGGTTAATGGTGTTGAAGGTGAAGTTGTAGTCAATGAGCGGGTGCCTGATGTAGGTGTCCTTGTTGTCCAGATGTTCCAGGGATGAGTGTAGGGCTAGGATATGGCATTCGCTATGGACCTGATCTGTCTGTAGGCAAATTGTAGGGGATTGAGGCAGGCTGGGAGACTGGAGTTGATGTGGGCCATGACCAGCCTCTTGAAGTACTTCATTATTATGGAGGTCAGAGCCACTGGACGGTAGACATTAAGGCACATTGCATGTGCTTTCTTAGGTACGGAGATAACGGTCGTCTACTTGAAGCAGGTGGGACTTTGGCTTGTAGGATGGAGAGGTTGAAGATAATAGTGAATAGCTATGGCAGTTGGTCTGCACAAGATCTGAGTGCTTGGCTCGGGACTCCATCCGGACCCATCACTTTGCTTGGGTTGACTCCCAGGAAGACCAATCTGACGTCTGCAGCAGTGACCAAGGGAGCAGGTGTGTCTGGGACTGTCTGGGCAGGTGACACCATGACTGAGTATAGAAAGCATTGAATGCGTCAGGGAGGGATGTGTCTTTATCTGCTACCTTGTTCTGTTTCATTTTGTATCCCCTAATGTTGTTGAGGCATTGCCAAGGTGGCATGGGTTTGTTTGGTAGGTTTGGGCCTCTAACTTGGTCTGGTACTACCACTTGGCATCCCTGATGGTTTTGTGGTGGTCATATCTGTGTTTCCTGTATTGGTTTGGGTAGCTTGACTTGACTGGTCTTCAGTAAGGAGTGGATTTCCTGGTTCATCCAAGGCTAATGATTGGGGAACAGTCAGATTGAATTCTTTGGTACACAGTCCTCCTCGCATTTGCTAATGAAGTCCATGATGGCAGTGACATACTCATCTAGATTTTCCACTGGAGACTTAAACATGGGCCAATCCACTGATTCCAAGTAGTCCCAGAGATGGTCTTCCGCTGCCTCAGACCAGCATCATACTTCCTTTTGTGAAGGATCCTCACGTTTCAGCTTCTGCTTGTAAACTGGGAGGAGGAACCCAGCACTGTGATCTGATTTTCCAAAGTGTGGGCGGGGTGGAGTTGTAGGCTTCTTTGGTGGCCCAGGATGTTCGGTCCTCTACTGGGGCAGGAGATGTGTTTGTGCTACTTTGGCAGCACCCTCTTAAGATTGACTTGGTTGAAGTCGACAGCCACAATGAATAGGACCTCCGGGAATTTCATCTCCAGAGTGTTTATGGTGGTGAAAATCACGTCTAGGCTATTCTTCTCGTCTGCATGGGGTGGTATGTAGTCTACTGTCAGGATGGTGGAGGTGAACTCATGCAGCAGGGAATAGGTAAAACATTTTATTGTAAAGTATTCTAGGTCTGGGGACCAATGGCTTGCCAGGGTTGCTGTGTCTGAGCATCAGAAAGTGTTGATCAGGAAGTATATCCCTCAACCCTTCGCCTTGTCCAAGGACAACGTAAGTCCATGCGATGTGTGGAGAACCCATGTAGGGCGCAGTTAAAAATTCAGGGGTAAGCCAAGTCTCTGTGACACAGGGCACGCAACCAGTCTCTCAGTTCTCTCAACTTTTCAGAGTCTATCTTGTTGAATGCCTTCTCCTGGTCAAGGGACAGAAGGCAGGTGATAGCTGAGTCATCCTGAGAAAAATGGAGTAACTCTTGCTCCAGATCAATGTCATCATATTGGGTCTGGCCCAGGCTCAGGTAAAGGACTGTTTGGGATGGTTCATGTGAACCAGCGAGGTGCTGAGGCATGAAGCCATTACCCTGGTGAAGGTTTTATTGTCTGTGCTGAGGACAATGTGCCTGATTTTGAGGGAGTGAGGTAACCTCTCTTTGGCAGCCCTGCCCCCTGAGAGGAGAATCTCCCCCGTCACTAACAATTCCTCCAGGACTGGCACATGGTCATTCTCCAGGATATCTCAGAAAGATCTCCTTGTTCAGTTGGTCCAGCCCCACAGATTTCCCTTAGACAATTGGCCCAGGGGATCAGCCAGCTCCTCTGGACTAACTGGAGTTTTCTGGTTTCTGACACCTCCGGGCCAACCTGTGTTAGATTCTCACACAAAGCTCTGTAAGCAACACACTGATTGGATCCAGAGCAGAGTAATAGGCTCAGGTTTGGTCCTCATACTCTTCAGATCTGCAACCAGGGATCTGTTGTTGGTCAGCAGTGTAAGGGGATGCTGATGAACCCTAGACGGTTTTTCCAGCAAGCAGCAGAAGAGAGTGCTTTGGTCCAGATTTTTCAAGAATCAAACTCATGATAGTCCATGCAGGTCCCTCAGAACACTCTGTATAAGCTTCCGACACGTTCAGATCCTCAGCAGCTTGCCTGAGATGTCAAGACCTCCCTCCCCAAATCTTTGATCCTGCATCTCTGCATCATCACCAACCCGTTTGCTTATTACAGACCGAAGACACAGGCAGAGTCTTGTCCACATCCTACCATAGCCTCAATGGAGAAGAAGTCTCCCTGATCTCTAGTCAGCCAACAGTGACAGAATGAGTCCTGGAACTATTTATCCTCCAGTAGACAATTGTTAAAATGCTAATATAGGGGCATTATCTGAATGCAGAACAGAATCAGAAACTGTGGTTCAGGAGGGTTTAAACTAGTTTGGTAGGGGATGGGAATCAGAGCTACATATCTGAGAGGGGTCAGTTGCAGATGGGGCAGTGACAGGATGTAGTGAATCTATAGGGAATGTTTCTCACTCAATGAAACAAAGGGATCAGTTAAAGTGTGTCTTCTTTAATGCAAGGAGTGTCAGAAATAAGAGTGACAAACTTAGAGTACGGATCAGTACTTGGGGCTATGATGTTGTGGTCATAATGGAGACTTGGGTTTCACAGGGGCAGGAATGGTTGCTAGATATTTCAGGATTTAGAATGGTTAAAAAGAACAGGGACGGGGGAAAAAGAGGAGGGGGTGTAGCTTTGCTAATCAGAGAGTGCATCACGGCTACAGGAACCAAGGTTATTGAGGAAGGTTGATCTACTGAGTCAGTATGGGTGGAAGCTAGGAACAGCAAGGGAACAGCCACCTCTTTGGGGATTTTCTACAGACCCCCCAAATAGCAGTAGAGAGGTTGAAGAACGCATAGGCTCGCAGAGTTTGGAAAAATGCAGATGTAGCAAGGTTGTTGTTATGGGTGATTTGATCTTTCCCAATATTGACTGGAATTTCCTTAGTGCAAATGGTTTGGATGGTGTTCAGGAGGATTTCCTTACTCAGGTCGACGAGAGGCTGTTTTGGATTTGATGCTCGGCAATGAGCCAGGACAGGTGTCAGATCTCACGGTGGAAGAACACTTTGGTGACAGTGATCACTACTGCCTCACGTTTACCATAGACTTGCAGAGGGAAAGGAGCAGTTACCAAAGGAAGATATTTAATTGGGGAAAAGCAAGTTATGACGCTATCACACAGGAGTTAGGAAGTACAGACTAGGAGCAATTGTTCCACAGAAAGGGCACAGCAGACATGTGGAGACTATTTAAGGAGCAGTTGTTGCGAGTGATGCACAAATTTGTTCCTCTGAAATAGGTAAGAAGGGGTAAGATTAAGGAACCTTGGATGATGAGAACAGAGGAGCTTCTCGTTAAAAAGAAGAAGGCAACTTACGTAAGATGGAGGAAGCAAGGATCTAGTACAGTTTTAGAGGATTACAGGCTTGCTAGAAAGGAGCTCAGAAATGGACTGAGGAGAACCAGGAGGGGGCACAAAAAAGGCTTGGCAAGAAGATTAAGGTGAACCCAAAGGCATTTTACTCATATGTGAGGAATAAGAGAATGATCAGGGAGAAGGTAGAGTCTAGATTAGGGAGGTGCTGGAAAAGCACAGCAGTTCAGGCAGCATCTAAAGAGCAGTAAAATCGACGTTTCAGGCAAAAGCCCCTCATCAGGAATACAGGGAGAAGGTAGGGCTGACCAGCGGTAACAGAGGGAACTTGTGCGTGGAGTCTGAGCAGATAGGCGAAGCCCTAAATGAGTTTTTTGCTTTGATTTTCACTAAGGAAAGGGACCTTGGTGTAAAGGAGAACTTTGAGGAGCTGGGATACAGGCTTGAGCAGATCAAGATTGATGAAGTTGATGTGCTGGAAATTTTGGCAAACATTAAGATTGATAAGTCCCCAGGGCCAGACCAGATTTACCCCAGGCTGCTCCGGGAAGTGAGAAAGGAGGTTGCTAAGCTGCTAGCGAAGATCTTTGTTTCCTCATTCTCCACAGAGTCGTACCGGAGGATTGGAAGGAGGCGAATGTTGTTCCTCTTTTCAACAAAGGGAATAGGGAAATCTCTGGCAATTACAGACCAGTCAGGCTTATGTCTATGTTCAGCAAAGTTTTGGAAAGAATTCTGAGGAATAGGATTTATGACTATTTGGAAAAGCATGGCATGATTAAAGGCAGTCAGCATGGCTTTGTGAGGGCAGGTCATGCCTACAATTCTTATTGAGTTCTTTGAGGAGGTGACAAAACAGGTTGACAAAGGTCGAGCAGTGGATGTGGTGTATATGGACTTCAGCAAGACATTTAATAAGGTTCCCCATGGTAAACTCATTCATAAAGTCAGGAAGTATGGGATACAGAGAGATTTGGCTATCTGGATTCAGAATTGGTTGGCTGACAGAAGGCAGAGAGTGGTTGTAGATGGAAAGTATTCTGCCCAGAGGTCAGTGTTGAGTGGGGTCCCGCAGGGCTCTGTTCTTGGGCCTCTGCTCTTTGTAGTTTTTATAAATGACTTAGATGAGGAGGTTGAGGGGTGGGTTAGTAAATTTGCAGATGATACAAAGGTTGGAGGTGCCATTGATATTATCGAGGGCTATTGCAGGCTGCAGCGCGACATAGACAGGATGCAAAGCTGGGCTGAGAAATGGCAGATGGAGTTTAACCTGATAAATGCGAAGTGATGCATTTTGGAAGGTCGAACTTGAATGCTTAATATGGGATTAAAGACAGGATTCTTGGGAGAGTGGAGGAACAGAGGGATCTTGGTGTTCAAGTGCATAGATCCCTCAAAGTTGCCACCCAAGTGGCAACTCATTCCTGAAGAAGGGCTCATTCCCGAAACCCCAATTCTCCTACTCCTTGGATGCTGCCTGACCTGCTGCGCTTTTCCAGCAACACATTTTCAGCTCTGATCTCCAGCATCTGCAGTCCTCACTTTCTCGCCCAAGTGGATAGGGTTGTTAAGAAAGTATATGGTGTTTTGGCTTTTATTAACAGGGGGATTGAGTTTAAGAGCTGTGGGTTTTTTCTACAGCTCTACAAGACCCTGGTGAGACCACACTTGGAATATTGTGTCCAGTTCTGGTCACCCTACTATAAGCAAGATACAGAGGCTTTGGAGAGGGTGCAAAGAAGGTTTACCAGGACTGGAGGGCTTGCCTTATGAAGAGAGGTTGACTAAGCTCACACTTTTCTCTCTGGAGAGAAGGAGGAAGAGAGGTGACCTGATTGAGGTGTACAAAATAATGAGAGGCATAGATATAGTCAATAGCCAGACACTTTTCCCCAGGGCAGGATTGACTGGCACGAGGGGTCATAGTTTTAAGATATTAAGAGAAAGATATAGAGGGGACGTCAGAGAAAGGTTCTTTACCCAGAGAGTTGTGAATGCATGGGATGCGTTGCCAGCGGTGGTGGTGGAGTCATTAGGGACACTTAAGTGACTGCTGGACATGCACATGGTTAGCAGTGAATTGAGGGGTGCGTAGGTTAAGTTATTTTATTTTACAATAGGAATAATCCTCGGCACAACATCGTGGGTCTGTTTAGATTACTTACAGTGTGGAAACAGGCCCTTCCACCCAACAAGTCCACACCGACCCTTTGAAGAGCAACCCACCCTGACCCATTCCCCTACATTTACCCCTTCACATAACACTCTGGGCAATTTAGCATGGCCAATTCACCTGACCTGCACATTTTTGGACTATGGGAGGAAACCGGAGCACACGGAGGAAACCCAAGCAGACACAGGGAGAATGTGCAAACTCCACACAGACAGTTGCCTGAGGCGGGAATTGAACCCCCCAGGTCTCTGGCACTGTCAGGCAGCAGTGCTAACCACAGTGCCACCGTGCCGTGTTCTGTGCTGTACTTTTCTATGTAATCAGTCTTGCTTACTGAGGTTTGAGCCTGGCACCTACCACACAGAAAGAAGTTACTAAAATTGTAGGAAATCCAAGCTTTTGAAATGTGAAGGTTGTCAATTCTGGATGTTTGGGCTCTGGGCCTCATAAAAGTGACAGGGATGGAGTCAGGGTGGAGATGTCACCAGACGTCCATCAAGTTCAAGGTCTTAATCAAGTCCTTCAGCTTCCTTCCTGATGCTGAATGGAGTTAGGTACCACCAGGATCTTTTACCTCAGCTTTGCAGTTACAATCCTCCAAAGCAGCTGCAATCACCTGAATTGGTGAAGCAGAATGGGTGCTTCTTCGAAGAAGTTCGTTTGCTGTGGACCAGCTCAAGGAGCATGAACATTCATGAATTGAAGCTCTATCCCCCAAATAGATAGTGAGTTGGAGCAAATAACCTGGCATAGGCTCCTTGATCAATAAGACCTCTGGCTGATAGTCTGGAGTCAACAGGACAGACACTCTGCCAGAATTCAAAGCCCGATATCTCATGTAGACCTTACCTCCTCACTTCAGGACCCATGGAGCTTTGTTTCCTGGAGTGGTTTGACCACATATCCAACTCCTTAAGGAATGTTTTGTACTTACAAAATCTTTATTTATAAAAAATCTTTATATAAATACATAGTCACGAGAGCAGTTCAATTCTGTATAGTTTTACATATGGAGAACCAACAAACCAAGGATATTTCTACTTATACAAGACTTTATTTACTTATATTTGATGTATTGGAGTCTCCAATAAATGAACAGACCTCCCCCCACCCCCCATTGTACTTTGGCAGAAAGATATTAGACTGTGGTCTTTCCCCACTGCGCCTTGGCAGCAGCTGTCCCAAATTTTAGTGTTTCCTTCAGCACATAGTCCTGGACCTTGGAATGTGCCAACATTCAGTCAAGGTCAACCTCTTACTCTGGAAGATGAACAAGTTTCAGGCAGACCAAAGAACATCTTTCACTGAGTTGATGGCCCTCCAGGCACAGTCGATGTTTGTCTCAGTGTGTGTCCTGGGGAACAGACCGTAGAGCACAAAGCTGTTTGGTACGAACCTTGACAAAACTCCATTGCGTCTTTCTCCAGACTTTCTTTGTAGTGACACATTCCAGAAGAAGATGTGACAATCTTTACCCCCTTGCAGCCTCCTTGAGGGCAGTGTGTGGTGGTGGAGGGAGTCCAAGTGTACATGAAGGATGTCATAGGCTGTGCCCTCCTCATACCAACCAAACAATATCTTGGTGCTTGTCAGAAAGTTCTGCTGATGTGGCATTCTGCCAAATAACTTGACAGTCTACTCATGGAACAACATGACAGAATATACCCTCTTATTTTCCCATAGGGACTAGAGGATGCTACGTGCTGACCACTTCTTGGTGGACTTGTGGCCAAAGGTACAAGTTTCTCCATGAAGGACAGGTGGTACAGAACAGTCCAACGACTTCGAGCATTCCATTGCAATGAGGCCAGACTCATCCTTCGCAATACTCAGGACAGGTAGAAACTCAGTATGTAGTAATACTTGGTATTTGCATACGGAAGGTCGACACACAACTTGACGCAGCTACAGACAAAATTGGCAATCAGGATGAGGGCGACATTGATTATGTTCTTCCCATCACCACCCCCCGCCTGAGACCTCACACCTGATGACAAGGTTTTTACCTGCAATGGAGAAGGAGCAGTCCTCCCAAAAGCCCAGTTTCTGCCTCATTCTGGCGAATTCTGAAACATAGGGTGGCACGGGGCTCAGTGGTTAGCACTGCTGCCTCACAGCGCCAGGAACCCAAGTTCGATTCCAGCCTTGGGTGACTGTCTGTGTGGAGTTTGCACATTCTCCCCGTGTATGTGTGGGATTCCTCCAGGTGCTCCGGATTCCTCCCACAGTCCAAAGATGTGCAGGTCAGGTGAATTGGCCATGCTAAATTGCCCGTAGTGTTAGGTGCATTAGTCAGATGTAAATACAGTATAGGGTAGGGCAATGATTGTGGGTAGGTTTTTTCGGAGGGTCAGTGTAGATTTGTTGGGCCAAAGGGCCTGTTTCCACACTGTCGGGAATCTAATCTAATTTCAGAGAAGCTGGAAATCCTGATACCGATAATGATACTGGGAGCCAACTTCCCTCCAGCAGAATTCTGGAATGGTATGTTACTGGCAACTGCTGGTTAATGAAGGATTTCTGGAATATTTTGATTAGATTCCCTACAGTGTGGAAACAGGCCCTTAGGCCCAACCAGTCCACACCGACCCTCCGAAGAGTAATCCACCCAGACCAATTTCCCATTGGACTGTGGGAGGAAACCGGAGCACCCGGAGGAAACTCACGCAGACACAGGGAGATTGTGCAAACTCCACAAAGACAGTCGCCCGAGGCTGGAATCAAACCCAGGTCCCTGGCACTGTGAGGCTGCATTAACAATCACTGAGCTACTGTGCCATTTCAAATTGAACCTATCATCTTTGAATTTATATTTTAGACACTCACTATACAAAAATATCACTTTTAAGGATGATATCAATCTATTATTTCAGATACTTTTTTATCACTTTGAAATATATGCAGATTTATTCATAGATAGAGAGAAGGATCAAACTTTATTTTCCTGGTGCCTTTTATCTGCACAAAGATACTCAAAGTGCCTCCCAGCCAAAGGTCTCTTGAAGTGTGTGCAGTGGTCTCTCGGAATGAGGATGACACTTGCTAATGGCTGGGATCTGTACTTGGAATCCATTATTGGAAGACAGTTGGAAGACAGTCTTGGAAGACAGTTGTGCTGCAGCTCCCATGTGGCTTTGGCTGGTCAGGAAGGGGTACAGATGAATATTCAACCTGTGTTGCCGCATTATGGAATAAATTCTGTAACTATCAAATCCTGAGGTGGAACTGAAGCACGGAGACTCCAATTCAGAGGTAGGGACACTACCACTGCACCACAGTCTTTCATTTTTGAAAGTTACTGCTGCAATCTAGAGAATTCTGACAGCCTATTTGCAAAAAAGCATGGTCTAGAAAACATCCAGAAAAAAAAAGAATATTTAAATTGTATTAGTAATCTTGCTGGAATAATGGATGTTGGCCAAAACCTGAACATGTACTTTCTCAATTATGATCATGGAATCTTTTATCCTGGATAAGACTGCACTTTGGTTTAATGTCACAGTTTAAATATTGACAGCACAGCACTCCTTCAGTACTGTTTTTAAATGTCAACTGAGAATGTCTTTTACTGTTGCAGTAAAATTCAATCAGTTCAATGAGAGCAGTCATTGCAAAAAAAAATCAGTAGGCATTGTTTCATTTGCAAGCCTATCAGATGGCACTTGGTTCTTTAGCAGCACATCTAATGTTTGGGTATTATTTAGACATCCAGGGGTTTCTGCAACTTTTGACGTTTTCCTTCATGCTATTGCATCTCATTCAAGATTACGAGTGATGAGGGTATCAGAAAATCCAAGAAGTTCTCTTTCATTGTGAAAAGCCAAATACTTGCAGAACAGACTGATATGGTTCAGTGTCAGGGCCCCCTCTGCTGGTGCTGGATGAAGAGGATGTCCCACCACTGCCCAAACCATCCACTAGGGGCCTCCAGATTACTGTTCGCAAAGAAAAGCCTCGTGTTTCCTCTGTCTGTCATATCTGGGAAACATGCAGGATGGCTTTTGGACTGACAGAATGAATAAGATGCGAGGTCAGATCCGCCTATCACTAAAATGGTGATGCAGCGGCAAATACTGTGCTGTCCCCTCTGTTCGTTGAAATTACTGACGATATTTCCTAACAAAGGCCACAAAAAAAATTGGAAATATTTTCTATGATAGCCACAAGTCAAATTTGGGCTTCTAAGGTCCATTTTTTGACACCTCTTGATTCAATTACTTTGAATCAAGAAACAGTACAATGTAGGCCATAGCCATTTTTGTGCTCTGTCATTGCAATGTTTCTGTTTGTAAATCCCATTTTCTGTCTTTGTATTTTTTTTTCATTCATTTATGGGATGAGGGCATCACTGGCTAGGCCAGAGGGCAGTTAAAAGTCAACCGCACACTATGGATTAGGAGTTATGTGTATGCCAGACCAGGTAGGGATGGCAGTTCCCTTCCCAAAGGACATCAGTGAACTACCATGGCTTTTGTGTGATTGGCTGGTGGAGTAGATTGGTTGAATGTTCGTTCTTGTGGTGAAGAAACCCCAATGAGGGCTGGGCCAAATTTAAATTTGTTAGGAGAACTGCAGGAGACCAAATAGGATAGCTCATGAAATGGCTCACCGATTGCCAGGCAGGGCTGTGCCAGGGCAGGCTGGCAGTGGGTAACTTAGATAGGTGGGTCAGGGGAATTCTGAGCAGTAGATAACAGTAGCTCAGATTATTTCCGAGGCCATCAGAGGTACTTGTCAATTTCACTGGGCCTTTTGGTTCCATTGCTCATGGAATTGCTGGAGTGTGCATGGCACAGATGAAAAATGGCAATCAGATCTTGAAGTCTGATCCATATTAAAAGAGGCCTATAACCTGAGACTGATGGCTTTTATGGATGTCCAACAACCATTCCATTTCAAAATGGAGCCAGTCACGTCACCAGTATTAATGTGGCTACTTATCCTAGTCTGGGTCTTACAATCATGACTGAACTAAGATGGTCCATCTCCATAATTAAAGGACAGACAGGCTGTAATCTCCTTTCTAGGTAACATTGAGTGCCTTATGGATTCTGCAGTAAAAAAATTAAATTTCTCTGCTAGAATGAGCCTGTCTGCTCTCAGGTTTGAATTAGAGCTGAGAAAACTGCTGCAATCTGAGAAATGACCTTGGTGAGTTTAAAAAAAACATCTGTCACTATTGGAGTAAAAAGAAATGGAAAGAATTTGCATTTATATAGTTTTGCATAATGTTCATAGGACATCTGAAAGAGCTATACCATCAATGATTTTCGTTTGTGGCAAATGTGACTGTCACTTGCTTAATGTAAGATCCCATAGACAGCAGATGAGATGAATGACCAGTTAATCATTTTTTTGGCAAAGTCAGTTGAGAAAGGAATGTTACATAAAATTACTTGGAATATAAAGCACAGAAGCAAACCCTTGGCCCAATCAGTCCTTCCAGCTGTTTATGTTTCAGTTAAGCACAACCTATCTTTCCTCATTTAAACTCTAACAGAAAAACCTTCTCTACCCTGTTCCTTCATGCTTACCTGAATTCCCTTTAAATGTAACTATATTTTTCACCTTAATTACTCCCTGGGCTCCACATTCTCATCATTTTGTGGTGAAGAGTTCTCATCTGAATTCTCTACTTGTATTCTCTGCTTCTAGAGATGTCAACTTGGAGGCAGGAAAAATTGGTGATATACCCAAGCCGTGCTGCCTACCTGGTTCCACCAGAATTTAATTCTGTGCATGAAGGCCCAGGGCTGACCTTCTGCTCCTATTGTTAGTTCAAGACTTTGACCAACTATGGACTTCTGAATGGCCTCATTCCACTATCACTGGTATCAAACCTCCAGGCCATTTTCCAAACTGCAATACTGAAAGCTGCTATTTAATGGAAAAAAATTCACCTTGGCGGGGGGAAATGGAAATCAAAGGCAATCAGTACTCAATCGAGGGACTAGATATTGAGCAGAGGGAATTCTAGGAACCTTCGTTGCTTCTGCTCCTTGTCCTCACAAACTCCAGCTGAGAACACAGCTCTCTCCTGCTCCCAGACACTTTGTTAGCCATTGCCCTGCATCCTTTTTGATTTGTTGGTGCCCTTCCACCAGAGGCCATGCTTTTTCTATGGATGTTGGAGCATGCAAGAGATGTAGACCTTTGGTTAGGCCAGCAGCTTTCAATACGGAGCACTTCTGCCATCCTCACATCCCACACCCCCAAAACCCCTTCGCCTCCCGCACTCCAGGGTCTTGTTTTCAGGAGTGTCTGTTTGATTGTGGTTCAGTGGGCCTCCCCTGGAAAGGCAGCAGGGTTCACTCGCTGGCTCTATAACCAGCAACAAGACCCCAGTTTCTCAATAAGAATCTGTCCCTGGTGAGCTTGAGCCGTGCTATTCCCCATAAATGGAAAATTTTTTCTGTGGTTACCACACTTTTGCAGAAATTATTTATGTAAGAGTGTAGACTATTGAGTTTTTCTTTCTTGCATGGGTAATTTATTGGGGCTGACTTGTGCGTGGCCTTCTTTTTCTCATGAAAACTATCTCACTGGCAGGTTCAATCGCCATCTCATCTTCGTACTGTAAAACTGCCCACATTGATGTCATTAGCATCAATGGCCAGTTTGAATTGCTTTGCCCAGTTTGGTAATGCTAAAACTGCTGCCACGATTATTATAGCTTTCAATCTTTCAAAGGCAGTTTGACATGCATGTCAATCTAAATTTTCTGCCCTTTTACAACAAGTTTGTTTGGGATGCAACAACAGTGCTGAAGTTTTGAATAAACCAATGACAAGATCCACTCAAGTCAACATAATGTAAAATTTCACAATTTGTTTTAGACATGAGAAAGTCCAAAATAGCCTGTACTTTTCAATATCTTGGTGCAACTTAGCCTTGCCCCACAGTATGGCCTAAATAAGTCACCTTGGCCTGAGCAAATTCATTCTTAGCCAAAATATAACCAAATTGACATTTTATAGCCAATCATGCCATTCCATCAGATGTTGGAAATGTTATTCCAAGGTTTGGCTAAAAACAACCAAATTATCCATGTAAACTGCACAGCTACAAAGACTTTTGATTACATTATTGGTTAATTATTGAAACATTGCTAGTGTTTTTTTTCATTCCAAATTGTATGACTAAAGTCCACCCAGTGTAACAAAGGTTAAGATTCTTTTAACTCTCTTGGTTAAAGGAGCTTGCAAAAAGTCCAAAAGTGTGCAGGTTAGGTGGATTGCTGTCCTAAATTTGCCTAGAGTGTCCATGGATGTGCAGGCTAGGTGGATTGGCCATGGGAAATGTGTCATTAGAGGGATAGAGTATGGGGGTGGATTTGGGTGGGATGTTCTTCAGAAGGTTGGTTCACACTTGGTGGGCTGAATGGCCTGTTTCTACACTGTCAGTATTCTATGGTTCTATGATTCTAATTCCCCTTTAGCAAGTTGATTTTTGTGAATGATCAGCTTTATCCAACTGATTCAACAGAATAATTCAATCACAGTTTAAGGCATGAATCGGCTTTTGTTAATTTAATGTTAATTAATGCAGAATCTTTGTGATGCTTCTGGTCCTGGCATTGGTTTTAATCATATTTGCATGACAAATTCACATATTGGAAGATGAAGGGTTACTTGTGGCGGAATCAATTTGAAAAAAACACTTAAACCATGTTTCAATAGCTTGCTTTTGAACACCAGAGGGAAAAAGCAACAGTGAATGAGAACAGCAAGGATATTGAAAATTCTTTCCCTCTTTCTCTTAATCTCAGAAGCTGGCATTAGTGAAAAGGCAAATTGACAAAAAATATCATTCACTAAGAAATCAAGATTATCCACCTGGCTTGCCACTAAAGGGGAAACAACATCTAAACAGTTGGGACTTTGATATCAATCTTAGAACTCAAGTACTTTAAGACATTTAGCTTCATCTACCTTTACCTTCAAGTCTATATAGACACCATGCCCACTTCCTTTTTAGCATATTACCTGTGTTTGCTTATATATTGATGTCACAATTCACTATCTTTTTGGGGTAATGGATAATAAAATTGCTCTTTCTTTAAATTAAAAAAACTTTGGAACAGGCTCCATCAATTTGATCAAACTACCTAGGTTTTCATTCAAGTGTCCATAGTTACGTGCTGTAAAAAAAATTGCCACAACCAACTGAGAGAGTTGGTTATAATCCGCCCTCCTCACCTGATTATAATGCCCGGTAGACATTTGGAAAAGCTGAATTTACTGCAAAGCTGATCTCTCTGTTGCGTTTCCTGTTTAAGCTACTCCCCTGTCCCTAACCATTGATCGAATAAGGAAACCCATCGTCGGAGTCTGAGTGCTTCCTAGTGAAGGGGATCTAATTGAGACATATAAGATTATTAAAGGATTGGACACTCTGGAGGCAGGAAACATGTTTCCGCTGATGGGTGAATCCCGAACCAGAGGACACAGCTTAAAAATAAGGGGTAGGCCATTTAGGACAGAGATGAGGAGAAACCTCTTCACCCAGAGAGTGGTGGGTGTGTGGAATGCTCTGCCCCTGAGGGCAGTGGAGGCCCAATCTCTGGATTCATTTAAGAAAGAGTTGGATAGAGCTCTCAAGGATAGTGGAATCAAGGGTTATGGAGAGAAAGCAGGAACAGGATACTGATTGAGGATGATCAGCCATGATCATAATGAATGGTGGTGCAGACTCGAAGGGCAGAATGGCCAATTCTGCACCTATTGTCTATTGTCTACAACCATAACACCTGGCCTGTCCTCCCATCTTCAACGTGTTATAATTGACTAGCTAATTATTTTATTCAATCATTTATTTTTCAAGGTTGTTTATGTGGATTGAGAGGAGGCCAGCAACGGAGGCAGTAAACTGCAGATCTGGCAATAACTCCTACGTCTTTCATCTCTACAGCATTGCTTCAATAAAAACCCTTAAACAAACTGGGCAGGCACGGCTCGTGTTCTGCTGTACAATTTCCAAATTGCCTAAACTGGGGCTAGCCTTTCATTTACATAGCAGTTCTTGTTTTGGCAGGCACCAGGGATAACTGTGAAATCGCCTGCCCCAATTTTGAATCAGATGTATTTCAGATTCCTTTGGGGATGAAATGTGGTCTCCAAAATTAGCCGTCAGCGTGCATTTTACACCAATTGAACAGGAACAAGAAGTTTTTATTTCAGCCCTGAAATGGTTAGGTTAACAATTGGGATATTCATTGAAGTCACTAGATGGCAATATAACCATATGGTAAAAGGAGCTCAAATCTGCCTTATGAAGATTTCACTGCAAAAGTAACTTTATTTAAATTCTCTTTGGGATGTTGATATTCTGATATATTACAACTTGCTATTGTCAGAACTGCTAACACAATCATTTGCTCTCCTATTATTATGTACTTATCTCCACTTAAAGGGATATTAATAATTAGAAGTGAGATGAAATAAGAATATCTTGTATAAAGTAGTTTTAGGGGCTTTGGGGGGAAACACCAAATGTGATTTGTAATATTTTGTGTCTGATCTTTGCATTTATAAATGAAGGTCCTGATAATAATTGCAGAATATTACCAAGGGAATTGTGTCAGCAAATAGAAAGGGCTTGCAACATACAGGTTCTGTCTAGAGGTTCCAAGCTTTGAGCAGCCTGATCATGGGTTCCTAAAGGAAATGGCAGTCACTCGTTAAAGCTAATAACATTCTTTCTAATACTTTCATTTTGATCGATCCAAGAGCATGAGATAACATTAAATGACAAAGCCTATTTCAGAAGGAGCTAGTGAAACCTTTCAAACATTTCACTGAATCTGGAAATTACATCTGTTTGGGGAGAAAACTATAGTTGCAAGTATTTAAGAGCAGTGTGCTAGATGTGTTTCCTGGCCAGGAGAAGCTCACAAGTCTCCAATGCAGCATGGATAAAAAACATTGCATTTTACAAAATTTAGGGCTTTATTGTACCTACTGCATGAAACCATTACTTATTATAAATAACTAATTACAAATTATAAATTCAACCAGCTTGAACACTTTCTGCTGGATTGTGAGGTTATTCACCTGTTATATTTATTTTGTGCCTTTCATGAGATTAGCATGAATCAACTAACTTAACTTTAAAATGTTGCTGTTTTTGCAGTGTAGCAACAGCCAATTTACACACACCAAGGTTCTACAGTAATGAAACAACTGACCAGCTTACCCATTTTTCATGCTGACAGATAAACATTGGCTCCTCTTCAAGTGGTGTCAGAGATATTTTATAGTCACCTGAGTGGGCAGACAGGATGTCTGTTTAACAGCTCAACTGAAGAATGGCACCTCTAACAGTGCATGAATCCTTCAAGGATCACAGTCAAGTCCATGGAGTGGAATTAAAACTCAAGTTTATGATTTAGATTCAAATGCACTGCTCCTGGGCCAAGCTAATGCCTAACTCCTTTTCCCTTTCTCTTTGCTAGATCTTTCTCAGGATTTGGGATGCCTAGTATGCCTGTAAGGATGAAACATCATGCTCTCCCTCATTTTCAAAATCCAGTACAGAAACTGAGGTAAGCTAAAAGGATGTAGCAGGAATGAGTAGAAACAGGTTGTGCTGGAGGGAAAGGCCAGCAATTGGTTCAATGGAGAGCGATGATACCTCCAAACTGTGATCAGGGACCTTAATACCGACCCAAAAGAAAATTCTTTTTGGCACATACACAAATACATAATGCTTTGGAAAGCCTGCAAAGGGTTGTTACACCATGTGCGAAAGTATAAAGGAATGCGATTGCAGCTTACTTCAGCGAAGGCCATCTGTGACCAGCCCAGTCTACAATGATGATGAGTCATCTCCATGGCTGCTGCAGTCAGGCCTTCGTACCAGAAAGTCTGCCACCAGATTTTTCAAAGTTACTCAAAACTCCAGTGGCCATCGAAACTCTAGAATCCAATGAATGCTACATTTGGGCAAGATTGCTGGACAATATGGTTTGTGCGTCACGTACAGTCTACTCTCATACACCTCTGTGTGAGAGGTAAACTACAGTTCCACAAAGGATGCAGTGGCATTATAGGAGGTGCGCTTATAATAAGCATTAGAGCTTATAATAAGGTGCCCAGCCATCTGCTCCAATGGCAACAGTACTGACAAGAGCCAAAAGAGATGGGCTGTGCTATTGCCCCAGCAGCTGAAGTGCTTTATCAGTTTTGGTGCAGTGACTGTAACCTTAAGCATAACAATGGGTAGAAATAGGAAATCCAAAATGCAACTTCTTCTGCAGGCTGCAGGAGAGTGCAAATTAATGGAGAGGTGCATTAATTCACTTTGAGGAAATTCTAGACTCATGAACTCTGGTCACTAGGTGGCACTATATTATCTTAAAATATCACACAACATTTCCTGCTAAAAAAATTTGCGTTTATTTATTTTCTTAGTCCCTGTAATCCCTGACATCTAAAACAATTATTTAGGCAAAGTAACTAGATACTATGAAAATCTTAGAATTGGTTCTGTGAAGATGAAAAACGAGATGTCAAGAATAGGTTACCTGAGGTTCAGCTCATTTATTCAGCCACATTTCTATAAGATGCTGAGAGAGTCAGAGAAACTCTGTACCTTCAGTGAGTGCCAGGTCATTGGAACCTTGTAAATGTCTTGGTGAAGTCATGGTAACACTCCTGCACTTTTTATCTAAGAAGCATGAGTTCAGAGTAGCCCATGACAGTCTCAGAATTTCAATGAAGGTTCATATAGTTGGGGAAAGTGATGATGAAATTGTTGGATTTGCAAAGTTACTGGGCTTCAATCCTCTGTGATTTTAGTGTCACATTGATGTGGTTGACTAGTAACTACAACCTGTAGTGGCATGGCAGTTTCTGAGCTGTACCACCACCTTGGTATGGCGTCTAGAAATGGGTAATAAATGCAAACTTTTCCAGAGCCGGTCAAATTTGAGAATGGATAATAATATTTGAAAAGCATGATGAGAAACAGGGTTTCTCCACTTCCTTTTCTGTTTCCCTGGGTGTTCTGAATAACTTAGACTTGAAAAACGCTGGAGTTGTGCTGACCTCAAGATCCTGCTCATTGAAAGGTCCAGGGAATTCCTAAGGTATTTTGAAGACCTCAAAAGAAGACAAGCTCTTATTTTGTCGCCCTATTTTCCTTTGGCAGATTAACATCGTTAGTCACCTGAAAGAGTAAAATATCTTCCCTGAGGAAAGAACAGTGTAGATCTGGTCAGTCAGATTTTGTATCTCCCATATACATTGAAGGAGAGACTCTGGAATATGCTAAGCATTTCTCATACCTGAGGTCTGACTACTTAGCAATTTCTAAAACAGTCTCTTTGAATGCTGCATCCTTCTTTAAGTTACTTATTTCAATTGTTTTAAATTCACTCATGAGATTTGGGCATCGCTGGCTGGTCAGCAGTTATTGTGTGTTGCTAGTCTCCCTTGAGATGGTGGCTGCCTCTTGAACCACTGCAGTCCACCCGCTGTGGGTTGACCCCACAATGCCATCAGGAAGAGAATTCCAGGATATTGACCCAGCAACAATGAAGGAACAGTGATATATTTTCACTTCAGGATGGTGAGTAACTTAGAGGGTAACATGCACGTGGCGGTGTTCCCATACATTTGCTGCCCTTGTCCTTCTCTTTGGAAATGGTCATGGATTTGGAAAGTGCTGTCTAAGGATCTTTGATCAATTTCTGCAGTGCATCTTGTACATGGTATATGCCTGAGTCCTGGTGGTAGAGGGAATAGATGCTTGTGGTTATGGTGGCAATCAAGTGGGCTGCTCTATCCTGAATGGTGAATGTCAAGTCATGGTGGTTAAGTTGTCTCTTATTGGAGATAGTTGTTGCCTGGCATTTGTTGGCACGAATGTTACTTATCAATTATCAGCCTAAGTCTGGATATTGTCCAGACGTTGTGCATTTGAATGTGGACTGCTTCAGTATCTGAGGAGTCGTGAATGGTGCTGAACATTGTGCAATCATCAGTGAACATCCCCATTTCTGACCTTATGATAGATGGGAGGTCATTCATGAAACAGCTCAAGATGGTTGGGCCTGGGACACTACCCAGAGGAACTCCTGCAGAGATGTCCTGGAGCTGAGATGACTGACCTCCAACAGCCACAGCTATCTTCCTTTCTGCCAGGTATGACTCCAACCAGTGGAGAGTTTGCTCCGATATCTATTGATTCAAGTTTTAAAAGGGCTGCTTGATGCCATACTCCCTCAAATGCAACTTTGATGTCAAAGCTGTCACTCTTACTCTGCAATTCAGCTCTAGTGTCCATGTTTGAACCAAAGCTATAATGAGGTCAGCAGTTGAATGGCCCTGGCAAAACCCAAACTAGGTAAGTGGCCAGATTGGATTTGTCTGACTTTTTGTGTACAGGACATATCTGGACAATTTTCCACATTGCTGGGTAGATGCCATTGTTGTAGCTTGTTTGGAAGTTTGGCCAGGGGAACAGTAAATTCTGGATCACAGGTTTTCAGTACTATTGCTGGAATGTTGTCAGGTCCATAGCCTTTGCAGAACCCAATGTCTCCAACCATTTCTTGATATCACATGGAGTGAATCAATCATCTGAAGACTGGTAACAGTGATACTGGGAACTACTGGATCAGATTAGATTACTTACAGTGTGGAAACAGGCCCTTCGGCCCAACAAGTCCACACCGACCCGCCGAAGCGTATACCACCCAGACCCATACTCCTACATTTACCCCTTCAGCTAACACTATGGGCAATTTAGCATGGCCAATTCACCTAACCTGCACATTTTTGGATTGTGGGAGGAAACCGGAGCACCCGGAGAAAACCCACGCAGACACGGGGAGAATGTGCAAACTCCACACAGAGAGTCGCCTGAGGCGGGAGTTGAACCCGCGTCTCTGGCGCTGTGAGGCAGCAGTGCTAACCACTGTGCCACCGTGCCGCCCACAACTGGAGGAAACCAAGATGGATTATCCACTCGGCACTTCTGGCTGAAGATTGTCATCAATGCTTCATCCTTATCTTTTGCACTGATGTGTTTGGCTCTTCCATCGTTGAGGATGGGGATGTTTGTAGAGCCTTCTCCTCCAATGAGTTGTTTAATCATCCACCACCATTCACGACTGGATGAGGCAGGACTCCAGAGCTTGGATCTGAACCATTAGCTGTGGGATCACTTAACTCTGTCTATCACTTGCTGCTTATGCTATATGGTATGTATCTAGTCCTGTATGGTGGCATTACCAAGTTGACACTTCATTTTCAAGTATACCTAGTGCTGCTCCTGGAATTCCCTCCTGCACTGTTATTGAACCAGGGTTGATTCACTGGCTTGATGGTCATGGTTGTGGGGTATATGCTGGGCATGAGATTGTATATTATACTGCAGTACATTCTTGCTGCTGCTGATGGTCCACAGCACCTCATAGATACCCGTTCTTAAATTGCTAGATCTGTTCAAAGTCTGTCCCATTTAGTACAGTGATAGTGGCATACAAGACAATGGAGGTCATTCTCGATGTGAATGTGGGACTTACTTTCCACAAGGACTGTGCGATGGTCACTCTTACCAATGCTGTCATGGACAGATATATCTGCAGCTAGCAGCTTGGTAAAGCTGAGATCGAGTATGTTTTTCCCTTGTGTTTGTTCTCTCAGCATTTGCTGCAGGCCCAGTCTGAAGCTGTGTCATTTAGGACCCAACCAGCTCGGATCAGTAGTGCTTCTGCTGAATCACTGTTAGTGGTGGACATTGAAGTCCCCACCCAGAGTACATTTTGTGCCCTTAGGTCTTCCTCCAAGTGTTGTTCAACATGGAGGGGTACTGATTCATCAACCAAGGGAAAATGGTATGTGGTTATCTGTATGAGGTTTCCTTGCCCATGTTTGACCTGAAGCCACGAGACTTCATGAGATCTGGAATCAATATTGAGAACTAGCTCCCAACTGTATACCACTGTGCTGCTACCTCAACTGGGTCTGTGTTGCTGTGGGACAGGGCATATCCAGGGATGATGATGATGGTGGTGTCTTGGATGTTGTCTATAAGGTATAATTCCATGAGTACGACTATGTCTAGGCTGTTGCTTGAATAGTCTGTGAGACAGCTCGTCCAATTTTGTCACTAGCCCTTAGATGTTCGTAAGGATGACTTTGCAGTGTCAACAGGGCTTCTTCTGCGTTTGTCTCTCCTGGTGCCTCAGTTGATGCCAAGTGGTATGTCTGGTTTCATTTCTTTCTTGAGAACTTTGTAGTGATTGATGCAACTGAGTTGCATGCTAGGCCATTTCAGAGGGTAGTTGAGAGTCAACCAGATTGCTGTGATCTGGAGTCACTTATATGCTAGACCAGGTGATGATAGCAGTTCTCTTTCCCTGAAGAGCATTAGTGAACTCGATGGGCCTTTCCAAGAATCAACAATGGTTTCATGGTCATCAGCAGATTCATAATTAATTTTATTTTTAATTGAATTCCAATTCCACCATCTGTTCTGGCGGGATTCAAAATCCCTGGAACATCAGCTGCATTTCTGGATTAATTGTCTGGTGATAACAGTACCAGGCCATTGCCTCTCTAAAAGCTACTCTTCGATGAAACTTTTAGTTTCCTGTCAAATAACCATTGAGTCTTAGAGAAATACAGCATGAAAACAGATCCTTCGGTCCAACCAGTCCATGCTAACCACAATCCCAAACTAAACTAGTCCCACCTGCCTGCACTTGGTCCATGTCCCTCCAAACCTTTCTTCACCATTTACTTATCCAAATGTCATTAAAAACATTGTAACTGTAGCAGCATCCTCTAAAGGTTCGTTACATACATGAACCACTTTCTGTGCAAAAACCAAATTGCCACTCATGTCTTTTTTAAATCTTTCCCCTTTCACCTTTAAGATATTCCTAACCTCAGGAAAAGGCACTTGACATTCGCCTTATCTAGGCCCCTCAGGATTTTATAAAGTCACCTCTGAACCTTCTACCCTCCAGTGAAAAAAGTCCATTCTATCTAGCCTCTCCTAATAACTCAAATTGTCCATTCCCAGCAACATCTGGGAAATCTCTTCTTTTTTGGTTTGGTGTCAATTTCTTTGTGACTGTGCTCCTGTTAAGTGCCTTGTCAAGAGCAGTCAAACAGCTTTGGCACAGTTTATGACAACACAATATGTGAATTCTTGTTGTTGAACAAAGAAATGGTAAATGACAGAGGAATGAGCTGATAGTTTAGATATTGTGAGAGGCTGTCCCCTGATTCAAGGATGACTTTGACTCAGGGTTATAAATTTCTGCCATGGGTCTGCATGTGACTGAATAGGCTAATTTTCATTCAGCAGACCTTAGGGCACACTCAACAAGAGGTCTCACAAAGTTGTGGGAACCTAAATGCAAAACTTGCTTCCCTTTTCTTTCTTCACTCTCACCGTTCTGCCTCATTGTTAAAGAGTTTGGAAGCAAAGCATCATGCAGCTTAATGGGTAAGTTGGCATCATTGTGAATTGGCAACAAGCTCCTCCCAGTCATCAATTTCAATTGTGCCACATTTCAAGGAGAGTTTCAGAATGTCTTTGTCAAGTTTTCCTTATACTGCCCTGACGCAATAGCCATTTGAGAATTGAGAAAAGCAGGATCTTGTGGAAAAGAGGCTTTTTTGGCTATCCAGTTGGAGTCTCCAGTCCGCTGTAGTTGATTTTGGAGGAGTTTTTACCTGAAAGCTTGAAGCCCTGTCTTCAAGAAGGTCAGGAGCATTTGTTTGATTGTCTTCTCATTGAATCTGGAGAGTGTGCTGGAGGTATTGCTTTTGGAAATACTCTAGACTTAGTCAGTCAAGTATTCTTCCTCCGATATACATTGTTGGAGATTCTCAGGAATACGTTCAGCATTTCTCACATCTTAGATGCCACCTCTCTCAGATACCTACCATTGACAAAGAGATTCAACACTGGATCAGCTCTGTCAGTTCAGCCTTCTACAAGATACACGAGTGAATACTTGTGAAAAAAAAACCTCCAGAAGTCAGCAAGAAGTTTGGGATACTGAAAACGTGTCATTACCCAACTCTTGTACCGCATTGAGACTCGAACACTTTAAAGGGAAATGGAAGCTGGCACAATGACAAGAGCAAGCGATGGAGACTGTAATGGGGAGAAAGCCAGATTTTCATGGAGACTGATTGGTATATCTCTTGGTGTCTCCACTCTGTGACATATTCTCCAGCAAGTGCAACCTGAAAGGAAAACAGAAGAAAAAGACAAGCCTAAGAGACCAACTAAATGGAGAAGAGAAGCAGCAAGGGGAGTTATGTAGGCAGCAACTGTGAAAAAGGGAAAAGAATACCAGGAGGATAGTTAAGTTACGTGAAGATAGGGGAATTGATACTCTCAGACCTACTGTGTGCAATAGCACAGGAGATCCCTTCTTTACATACACAGAGGTAAAGTGACATTGAACAACATGGGCTGGTTTTGGAAGGCTGATACTGTGCATCTGCAGGGTGTGCATGTACTGCATGTTCTTTGTAAATTGCCATCTTCAGTATGCGGAAGTCTGTACTTGGTCAGTAGTAATTTTCACTGGTTCCAGCTACTTCACATTACTTTAGCCAATCCAATGTGCTGGTTCCTATCACAATACATAAGGTTACCCTTGGGTAGATGTGACCCATCCCTATAACCTTTACAGCTCAAGTGGCTCAGGAAAAGAGTCGAGAGCTGAAAGAGTGGATCAATTTATAAAAAAATGTTCTGTTAATTATCATGAATTTCTTTGTAAAGAAGAACATAAATGTTGAATTGGATTTTTTCTGTAGCTTTCATTTATTTCCTCTTTCTGTCTAAGATGGAAAATGACTGCATCAGAGTCATTGATATGGAACATAAATAATATTACATAAATCTTTAATGGTACAATGTGAAATCTATACCCAAAGGCTTCACATATTTACTTCAGTAGCGTGTAACCTGTGGTCTGCTTTCACAACATGACTGCTATTATTTGTGATATTATACCTGATGATGACTTGTGTTTAAAAGTACATTATCAATAATTTTCATATTTTGTGGTTAGCTTTAGTTTGGAACATAACTTGAAATTTCCTAACCATCACATTAAGAAACAATGATGCTGGAAGCCTCTGTCAGACTAGTCTGTTGTGACCAAATACCAAACCAAGGGAGGCGCCAAGATGGTTCAACTGTGACTCCAAATTAAATGTTCAACTGCTTTTGAAATTTACTATTTTTGGCTCCGAAACGTTTCTTTTCGACGAGAAGCCCTGCCTGGTCTATCACTACAGGGATCAGTGAATGTTAGATTGATGTTTCAAAGCCTATGCATAACTGGCTATTTCAACTAGCAATCACAAATTTAGCATTTCTGCTTCTTCGGCTCTTGAGGAAGTGAAGTGAGTTCAGAGAGACTGGAATGACTTCAATTCCAAATTAAAGGGGAGGCTTGGCTCCAGGTTTCATATCTTTAATTGACTTAGGGCCAGGGCAGTAATCATGCAATTTGGTATCTCGACAGGGTGCCAGCAAGAATTCCACTTTGAGCCAAAATGAGCCCCACGGCTCCACTGTGCCCCCACCTGTGTTTTTAGATATGCCCTGAATGAATGAGTGGTCTTTTAAAAATAATTTAACATCTTTGCAAGAAGGGCAAAAAAAAACTGAGAAAAACAATCCTTTAACAGCAGTTGCAAAACAATGTACACTGTGCCTTGTAGCAACGTAGAGAATAAGTAAATGAAGGGGTTGTCTTATCAAAATTGGTCTATAATAAACAGAGCTGTTTATTCATATAATCAAAATAGTATGCAGCTATAGGACTGAAAAGGCTTGTTGCTGCTTGTTGTTTCTGTCTGAGGTACTGTGTGTGGTAACCTTTCTTACACATCACATGTTTTACTGATGGTTCATAATTTTAGGAGCTGCTACCAGAGCTTCTTTTTTTTTGCAAGACTCAAGCTTAGAATAGTTCGAGGTTTTGTATAACTTACCAACTCCTTGTTTTACTTTACAATTTTTTGGACAGCCTTTAAAATCATTTCTGTGTACAAGGAAATTTATGTTCATTATGTTGAGCACCCTGTGTCAATATCTAGCACACCCTGATCAGGTCAAGCATGTTTAAAGGAAATTCAATCACTTTCTTTTGCCCCTTCTCCCTGTGCACTTCCTTAGAATCTGCCTTATTCCCAATCACAATAAAGAACACTTGCTGCAGCCAAATGACATCTCTGTATTTTCTGCATAGGCTGTGATGTTGTCAAATTAGGGATAGTGTTATGCTGCGGAACTCTTCTCATTTGCAATACGATATCAAAAACAAAAAAAAACTTGCATCTGCTCAGCATCTGGACACATCAGCATATACACTGTCTACAATCTATGAAGGTATATCATGTTTTTGAAAAAAGAATAGAACATGCTGGAAGCACTGATCTGTCAAGAGACAACATTGGTTCATGAAGGTAAACTTTTGACCAGTACTGAAGGCTGAAAAGTCAGCAAGTGAAAGGGTCCCTTGGTCCTTCAATCATAGACTAAAGTTAACAGAGAAGCTATTTTACAGAGAGGTAGATAACTATTATAAAAGCTTATTTACGGCAATCTCAGAGAGGCAATTAAGATATGTGAAGAAAACAAAAGAATAAATAAAATGGTGAAATAAAAACCCAAAAGAAGAGAAAGGAAATGCAGGACACTGGGACAGGGGGAGGGGAGAAAAAGCTGTAGATGCAGAAGTCATGAAATGAGAAACGAGAAATGCTCAAAAAACACAATTGATTTGTTAGTCCTGAAAATAGAAAACCTAACAGACTGGAGTGCTTTACCAGCACTAAGATCGTGCCCTCACGAAAAGCGAAACCCAGGATCATCAATTTGCCTCCCCTCCTTTATAATACTGACAAGCCCATCTAGTATCTTCGGACATTTTACTGTAAAGGAAAGGCTAATGTCTGAGGGTACCATAGTTCATATTTTCAGTGAGAAAGAGAAAATGCTGGGCCAAATGTTCTTTCACGGGCGCATTAACCTGAAAGAAGGTAATTGCTTATCCATTATAGGAACAACGTCATGAGCCTTCCACTAACTGCACAAAGACAACATTTCCTAACTGTTTCTGAAGCTTGTATGGAACAGTGTCAGAGGTCAATTGTGCAGAGGTCAATGTAGAAATTGAAGTGGGAATTAAACTTGTGAACCACGAGCTTAGTCAGAACATGTCTGGAGACAAAATAAAAATGCTTATCCAGCTGATTCCTCAAAACTTGCATTTGGTCTCCAAAGTGTAGAGGAGACCAAACATTGAACAATGAATCTGAAACAGATTAAATGTTATTTCATTTGAAAGTAATGTACCAGAGTTATGAATATATGGTCAGAAAAGGTGAATTAATCACTATGACAATGGCTGGGTTTGCCAGGGAAGGGACAGTTGCAAGTTGGAGTACAGGAAAAATGTGCATGGTACTCAGGATGGGATAGTTGCCTTCAAAAGATGAAAAGATATTATCAACGCAGACAGGGTTCAGAAGAGATTTACCAGGATGTTGCCGGGTATGGAAGATTTGAGTTATAAAGAAAGGCTGTATAGTTTTTCACTGGAATGTAGGAGACTAAGAGCCAATCTGATAGAAGTTTATAAAATAATGGGAGGTAGAGTTAATGATAGTTGTCTATTCCCTCGGATGGGGCATTTCAAGACTAGGGGGCACATTTTTAAGGTAGGTAAAAACAATGACTGCAGATGCTGAAAACCAGATTCTAGATCAGAGTGGTGCTGGAAAAGCACAGTAGTTCAGGCAGCATCCAAGGAGCAGGAAAATCGACGTTTCGGGCAAAAGCCCTTCATTAGGAATAGAGCACTTTTTAAGGTGAGAGGAGAGACATTTAAAAAAGACATGAGGCAATATTTTCACACAAAGGGTGCTTTGGGTGTGGAAAGAACTCCCTGAGAAAGTGGCGGAGATGGGTACAATTACAACTTTTAAAAGACATTTGGATAGAGACATGAATAGGAAAGGTTTGGAGTGATATGGGGCAGGAGCAGGGAGGTGGGACTAGTTTAGTTTGGGATTATGTTTGGCATGGACTGGTTGGACCGAAGGGTCTGTTTCCATGCTGTATGACCCTACGACTAAATGGTGTGATGAAGTCAGGCTGTAGGCGCCTTAAATAGAATATAACAAAAATGAAGGCTGGTTAATAAAGGTAAAGACAGAGAGGATGTTATTGTTGCTAAAAGAGAGAGGAAACAATGTTTGAGCAAATATAAGGGGAATGGGATGAATCTGATCAAAGGTTTTGTCAATCATGTTGAAATAAAGAGGCTACTTTCTAGCTGAGAAACTCGTAATTCTGGCTACCCCTTGATTCGTAGTTTTGGTCAGTTTTGAATTTGAGTTGTGATTGTGATTCCAGAAGAACTTTGTGTGGATTGATATGATATTCAGAGCACGAATAGATGAACATTATTGTTGGCCAGTTTGTTGAGACCACAACTGAAAATTTACTAAACCTAAAAAAAAGAGTAACTGTTAGAAAGAGTTTGAAATATCTATTCTTTATTGTACCAAAGCTTGCCTATCATCTACCAAGCACAAATCAAGAATGTGATGGAATACTCTCCATTTGCTTGGATGGGTTTAACTTCAACAGCACTCTAGTAGCTTGACACCACCCAGGACAAAGCAGCCACTTGATTGGCACCACATCCAAAAACATTCACCCCCTCTTTGACTGAAGCTCAGTAGCAGCAATGTATACTGTCTACAAGATGCATTGCAGAGATTCACCAAGGCTGCTTAGGTGGCATCTTCTAAACCTGTGGCCACTTGCATTTCAAAGAACGAAGGCAATGGATACATGTGAACATTACCATCTACAAGTCTGTATCCAGGCCATTCACCATCCTTACTTGGAAAGATATCACCGTTCTTTCAGTGTAGCTGGATCAATATCTCAGAACTCCACTCAAAAGGAATTGTGGGAGTACCTACCCCAAATGACTACAGTGGTTCAAGAAAGTAACTCACTACCACATTCTCAAGGGCAACTAGGGATGATGGCCCAGCCAGCAATATCCCCATCCCATGAATGAATACAAAAAAATTGTCAACTCCCAGATTTATTTTTAATAGAAATCTGACCTTGTTATAGATATGTGATTGCAAACTCTTATTACATTGTGTTATATTAAAATATACTTTTCTACATGACTGCTGCTATTATTGAAGGATTACTTTTCCTTCTATGCCACTTTTATGTGGTAGAATTGGTAGAATTTATGTAATGAAGTGAATTGGCAATGGGCTCGAACTCTTCCTGTTGTAATAGCCAAGTAACATTTCAATCTGAGGACCAGATGAGGACAGGATTAGGATCAGTCATGATAAGTCACCCTCAAATATTCCTGAAGTTCAAATAGCCATTCAATATAAAGGCTTGAGAATAAATAGTAGATGTGGGTTTACGCTAGTGAACTGTACCCAATAAAGAGTGAGCTTCTTCACGAATAAAGAAGGAGGAAGGACAGAAAACTGACAGAGAAGCAAAAAGCCTTGAGATGAATAACACTTCCTGTATGTACAACACCTATTCTTGAACTTAGCAAGCATTTGACAAAAAATGGTGCGGAGTGCACTAATTTCACAGCACAGCATAATAGTCATATAGCATGGAAACACACCCTTTGGTCCAACTCATCCGTGCCAACCACAGGGTCATCCCAGTCTGACCTAATCCCATTTGCCAGCACTTGGTCCATATTTCTCTAAACCCTTCCTACTACTATCCCCATCCAGATGCCCATCAAATGTTGTAACCGCTTCCTCTGCATGCAAAAGTTACCTTTCCGGAGCTTTTTAAAAATTTCCACTCTCAAACCTCTGTCCTCTAGTTTTGGACTCTCCCACCCGAGAGAAAAGACCTTGGCTACTTACCCTATCCATGCCCCTCATTATTTTATAAACCTCTTTAAAGTCGTCCTCAGCCTTTGATGCTCCAGCATAAAAATGCCCCACCCTATTCAGTCTCCCGATAACTCAAACCCTCCAGATTAGGCAAGATCCTTATGAATCCTTTCTGCACCCTCTCAAGTTTACCAACATTCTTCCTATAGAATGGTGACCAGAATTGTAAGCAGTACCCTAAAAGTGGCCTCACCAATATGCTGCACAGCCACATTTGACGTTCCAACTCCTAAACTCAACGTTCTGACCAGTGAAAACAAGCATGCTAAGCACCTTCTTCACCACCCTGTCTACTTGCGATTTCACTTTCAAGGAACTATGCACCCGTGCCCCTTGGTCTTTTCTTTTGGCAACACTCCCCAGGGCCCGACTATTAAGTGTAAAAGTCCTGCCTAGTTTGCCTTAGCAAAATCCAAAACCTCACATTTATCTAAATGAAATTCCATCTGCCATTCCTTATCCCATTGGCCCATCTGATCAAGTTCCGGTTGTAATCTGAGATAACCTTCTTCACTGTCCTCTATTTTGGTGCCATTTACAAACGTACTAACCATGACTCCTGTATTCACATCCAACTTTTTAACATAAATGTCAAAAAGTAGTGGATCCAGCATTGACTGTTGTGGCTCAATGCTGGTCACATGGCTCCAGTCCAATACGCAACCCTCTACCACCACCCTCTGTCTCCTACCTTCAAGCCCAATTTTGTATCCAAATGGCTAGCTCTCCCTGGATTCCATGTGCTCTAACTTGCTAACCAGCCTACCCATATGGAACCTTGTTGAAAGCTTTGCTGAAGTCCAGATAAACTACGTCTACTGCTCTGCCTTCATCAATCTTCTTTGTCATCTCTTCAAAAAAACTCAATCAAGGTAGTGATGCATGATTTCCCATGCACAAAGCCATGTTAACTATCCCTAATCAGTCTTTGCCTTTCCAAATGCATGTAAATCTTTGAACTTAGCAAAACGTAGCAATCCCCTCCAACAACTTACCCACCTCTCACATCAAGCTACCTGGTCTATGACTTTTCGTTACAACCTTTCTTAAATACTGGCGCAATATTAGTCAATCTCCAATCTTCCAGCACCTCATGTGTGGTTGTCGATGATACAAATATCTCAGCAAGGGGCATAGTAATCTCTTCCCTAGCTTCCCCCAAAGTTCTGGGAAACACCTGATCAGGTCCTGGGTTTTTATCTACCTTTTTGCATTTTAAGATCTCCAGCATCACCTCTTTTGTAATATGAACTCTTTTCAAGACATCATAATTTATTTCCCCAAGTTCCCTAGCTTCCATGTCCTTCTCCATCATAAATACTGACGTGAAATATTAATTTAGTATCTCACTCATCTCCTGTGTTTCCACATGTAGACAGTCATGTTGATCTTTAAGGGGCCCTGTTCACTCCCTGGTTACTCTTTTGCCCTTAATGCTCTTATAGAATCGTTTTGGAGTCCCCTTACCTCTATTTTCCAAAGCTATCTTCTGTTCCCTTTTTGCCCTCCTGATGTCTCTGTTAAGTATACTCCTACAGCCCTTAAACTCCTCAAGGAATTCACTTGATCCCATCTGTCTGTACAGTCATATGCTTCCTTTTTCTTGACCAGGATGTGGAGGTGCCAGTATTGGATTGGGGTGGGCAAGGTCAGAAGCCTGGAAACACCAGATTATAGTCCAACAGGTTTATTTGAAATCACAAGCTTTTGGAGCGTTGTCACTTCATCAGGTGAAGTGAGAGAGAAGCACACAGGCACAGAATCGATAGGCAGAGAGATCAATGGGCAGAGACATCAAAAGATCATACAAACGGTGTGAGTTGAGTGTCAACAGGCTGAATAATAGGTCTCTGCAGTTGATCAAAAAGGTCAGATGGTGTGAGTAAAGTGTCAACAGCCGAATAACAAGCGAATGGATTATAATCTGATTAAATGAGGCAGGGAGATGATTACAAAAAAATTAAAAATAAGTAGTATTGGAGACAAACCAAATGGCTGGATAATATAATAGGTATAAGAATCGCATGCCGAAGGTCTAACCAAAGTAATAAGTAATCCAAAACTGTGCAAACTAATTAAGGTAGGGAGATCATAACAATTTATCAAGGTGATGGTGTCAAAACAGGACAGTACAAAATATTTTACAGATACAGAACAGTGAGGTGGGGTCACATGCAAGTGCAACATGAACCCCAGATCATTGTTGAGGCCGTCTTTCATTGATATGGAACTTGGCTGTCAGTTTCTGCATTGTTGTTTATCCTGAAGGCCGCCTTGGAGGATGCTGACCCGAAGATCGGAAACTGAATGTCCTTGACCATTAAAGTGTTACCCGACAGGGAAGGAACATCCCTCTCTGGCGATTGTTGCATGGTGTCTATTCATCTGTTGCCATAGCAACTGCACAGTCTCGCCAATGTACCATGCCTCATCTGATATGGACAACATTGGCAGAGTTACATGAATATCTGCTGTGTACGTGGTAGGTGGTATTCCCACATGTGATGTTGTCCTGAAGGCTAGGTAGTTTGCTACGAACTGTGGTTTATTTAAGGTTTGGTGATTGTTTGAAGGTGAGAAATGAAAGCGTAGGGATGATCTTGGTGATTCGATCTTGGTGAAATATTCATCATCATTGATGACATGTTGAAGGCTGCAAAGAACATGGCATAGTTTCTCCACTCCAGGGAAGTACTGGATGACGAAGGTGTCTGTCTTCTGAGGAGGTTGTGGCAGTTTTTTCCTATGCCACATTGGAATTGATGATTGATGAGTTGAGTATCATATCCTATTCTTATGAGAGTATCCTTCAAAATCTTTAGGTGGCCATCACGTTCCTCCTCATTTGAGTAGATCTTGGGTATGCGCAGAGCTTGTCCTCCATGGCGGCCTTCGAGATAATTTACAAAGCAGAATCGCTGAACACAACCTGATAGCCAAGTTTCATACCCATGACGATAGCGTCAACCGTGATCTTGGGTTCATGTTGTGCTACATGTGACCCCACCGCAATGTGCTGTATCGTAAAATCTTCCGTACTGTCCTGTTTTTACATCATCACTTTGATAAATTGTTATGATCCTCTGCAATTAGTTTGTACAGTTTTCGATTACGTATTACTTTGGTTAGACCCCCAGCATGCAATTCTTTATACCTATTATGTCATTCCAGTCATTTGGTTTGTCTCCAGCACCACTTTATTTTTAATTCTTTGTAATTATCTCTCTGCCTCATTTAGTCAGATTACACGTAATCTGTTTGCTTGTTATTCAGCTGTTGACACTTTACTCACACTGTCTGACATTCTTGATCACCCATAGAGACCTAGTATTCAGCCTGTTGACCTCCACTCACACTATTTGTATGACCTTTTGATCTCTCTGCCCATTAATCTCTCTGCCTATAGATTCTGTGCCTGTGTGCTTCTCTCTCACTTCACCTGATGAAGGGGCAATGCTCCAAAACCTTGTGATCTCAAATAAACCTGTTGGACTATACCCTGGTGTCGCCTTTCTTGACCAGAGCCTCAAATTCTCTAATCACCCAGCATTCCCTTTACACTAATAGAAATTAAAATCAATAGTGAGATACAAGCTGGCTACTTTGACCAATTCAATCAACTTGATTAATGTAATTGTAAGGGAATTTTTGTGAGGTGTTTTTGTATATTGCTATTTTGAGATCATTCATGTCAGGATTATGACGAGAGCCTTGATTAGAAGAGAAACCTGAATCTCCTTGGCCACATGGTGGCAGCATAATACAGGCATTTACATTGATAGCCAAAACAGGAAAGAAACATGCTGATGAAATTTCTGCTTAAAATGATGGCAACAAATTTTGGACTGCATTGTGTTTGAAGAATAAATAAAATAAAATTAGCGTGATGTGAATAAAACTGAAATTATTTTCCAGCCTAAAAGTTGCTTGATATTTGGAACAGATGTTGGGAATTGAAATAGTTGAAATAAGTCTCCTTATCACTTTAGGCACTGGTGCATCACCTAATACTTTTTATGACCTTATGAGTAGAGTATCAAGTGAAAGAGTACAGAAAGTGATTTTTTTGAAATATCATATTTTGGAATAAAATCTTCAAAAAGATGTGAACACAATTATAGAAAGAAATCTTTTCCCCGGCTGAAGGTTAAGTAACAACTTAAAACTTGGATCCAAAAGATGAAACTAAGGTCAGTATCAAGTTTTAATAAAGATTAGAATTAAAATGATACTAAAATCAAAATCAGGAGATGAGGTCAGAATTAAAGCAAACTAGTTATGACTAAAATACCATGGACTAGGTTTGCCAGTGCCAAAACGTATCACTAGACATTTCTGGCATATTATGTAACATGCCTGGAGGCTTTCATTAAAACTGTTTGCTACGCTCCTTGTTCTTATTTCGTTACATGGCATAATAATTGCTCTCGTCTCCAGAAATTGGAAAATGGGGTTTTGCAAAATCATCCAAGAGGGTCCTAATTTCAGCATAGGCAAGTTGACCATGAAGCCTCATTCCTGATGAAAGACTGTTGCCCAAAACGTTGATTCTCCTGCTCCTCAGATTCTATGTTTTTCCAACACCACACTCTCACCTCTGATCTCCAGCATCTGCAGTCCGCAGTTTCTCCAAGTTGGGCTGCATGGCCTTGCCACATCTAAAAGTCACCTCTATTTCTAAAAAGGACAACTCCAGAAAAATGCATATTTCACGGCTGCAAGGACAGCTTATGGGAACACATATTAAGAAGCACAAGTATAACAACCATCATTTGTGATTATGAAGTAATAGTGGCTTGGAACGAGGCAAAAGATGTAGCACAATGATGGGCAATTCACAAAGCCACAACATCTGCTGATTATTATGTTTTGAAAACAATGTGGATGTGTGTGTGAGTTCAGCATTTGAGAATATTGCCAGAAGTTGCTCAATGATGACTGCAGTGTTCAGGTCCATTCGTAATTCTTTAAAAAAAAAGGCATGATCTTTGCTTGTGTGCGGCAAAATGTAGCAAGTAACAATTACCCATGATATGTGTCAGGCAACGGGTATCTCCAATAAGCGAGTGAATCTAAAGAATTCGCATTGACATTCAATTGCATTTCTATTGCTGAGTTTTCCATTTGTATCGGAGCAGACACATCGATGTTGTTGATATCAAAACGACTCAGAGACTGGGTCTTCTGTGATATTTGGCTCATCACTTTGATCTGGGTCCAAAGGGATATTTACCAATGTGGTAATGCTGATATTATCCCCCAAAACATAAGACACTCGGGTTAGTTATTGTGGTATTGAACAGCTAATTATTACATATGAGCATTATATTTCTCAGCAATCTCAGTGTCTGTGCAAATATTGACTTAAAATGCTACAACAGAGGAGCCTGCTTCCAGTAATGTCATACCTCAAGTGTTCTCAGGGTAAGATGGAGAATGAGATTTTTATGCTCTCAGGTCATGTGCAATGATGAAGTCATCAGCATGTCTCTTAAAGTTATACTGGCATATTTACTGTATTAAAAAGCACAATGTGCCCCTTTTCCCAAAGATAAAAAAAACCTATTCCAAATACGTATTTATGCTTGTTAATATGAAAATCATTCCAAAAGCTGCTGGTAGCTGTCACTGATCATCACTAAACAATCATTCACATTGGGGTGTTCTTCCTCTCTCTTCATGCATGCTTGATGTGCCACACATTGTTCTGAGCTGGTTTATGTTCTTTAGCAGTGATCAGTAATCTGGTCTGATCGTATATTTTAGAAATCTTTTCCAGTATTCAAGTATTTATATCTGTGTTTCAAATTAGTATTCTGCCCAGACTGGTCAATCTGATCATTCTGTATCTACTTAGTCATCATGTGTTTTTCCAACATTCTGATCTGTGTGCAGTAACTCAGGTTGGACAATTGGTAGCTGGACATGTTTGTTCCCACTTACCTTCACAGCATAAATCATGCTCGTGATGGCAACCCCTTCTCCATTACAGCAATTGAATGTGCAAGTCCTGTTTCATTGCTAAAGACTTAAATATGTGATTTGAAGGCATGGACTACATGTGCTGTCAAGATTAGAGTGAGGTGCTAGAAAGGTACAGCAGGTCAGGCAGTACCGAGGAACAGGAAAATTGATGTTTTGGGCAAAAACCCTTCATCAGGAATGTTCTGCCACACCAATTGAACATTGGTAGTGGGGTAACAATGTATGACCCACTTAGTACATATCTTGAGATGGTTTGCAAATTAATTGTGGTCCATTGTCAACATTATCCATTCCAGGATAGTGAATAAAATATAAAAAGTGCTCATTGTATTGCTAACTCATCAAACAGTGAGAACTATAAAGAAGCAATCCATCACTGGCTAGCTGCCCTGTGCGTTCAATATCCATGCATTCCTGGTATAACATGAACATGATATCTTTTCATAATGCTTTTAATATCAGGACTTGTTTGCCCTTGAAAATACATGTCACAAATATACCTGCTTTCTTTTTGCATGGTCACATGAGCAAATCTTCTCAGGTACTTCTTTAATCCTCTTAAGTCATCCCTGGACAATGAACCCTTATAAATCTTGTAGTTGCTCATCTTTGGCAACTGCGAATAGTAACTGCACACCTTGGCACTGGCTCTAACCTTAAGGATGTCTTCAATGTCCTAACCAAGACCATCAACATGTAAATGAAGAGGAATATCTTGGTCTTTGTGCGGGTCTGGCAATCTATTCAGAGTGTCAGACGTAATCATACTGGTACCTGCTTGCTTCTCACTTCATATCCTTGGATCTTGACAATTAGACACTGCAAATGTGACAGTGCGTTGTTAGCAGTTTGTGGTAGATCATCTTCTCTGGCTTATTATTTGCTTCAATCATGAATTTCTTGCTGAATAAGTTTCTGTGACATTAAATATGACCAAAAACCAGAGCTAATGTCTCACGCTCTATATTGGAGTAGCTGGCTTGTGTAGATAACATGGATTTTGAACCAAAAGGATTTTTCATCTTGCTGAAGACATGCACCTAGCCATTTTACAATGCATTTACATCAAGAAGCATGTCTTGAAGTTGATAGTGTTTCAGTAAAGAAGATTCTGCTGACAGAATACATATTAATGGATATCTTGCCATACACTGGGGATGTCCTTGTTAAGTAAGTCTCTCAGTGGGGATACATTGTCTACAAAGTTGGAATATCCAGTGATAGCAGTTAAAAATCTGAGGCAACATCACAGATCTCCTTTACATTGCCAATTATTCCTTTCTCATTATACAATACCTGTCTAGAATGGCATATTCTCTTGTTGGTTCCTCAATATTTTGATCCAGAAAACCATTTGATTCAAGTAGAGTTGCATGTGAATAGGATAGTGAAGAAGGCGTTTGGTATGCTTTCCTTTATTGGTCAGAGCATTGAGTATAGGAGTTGTGAGGTCATGTTGTGGCAGTATAGAATATTGGTTGAGAATGGGGTGCTGGAAAAGCATTCAAGGAGCAGGAGAATTGTACAGGATATTGGTGAGGCCACTTTTGGAATATCGTGTGCAATTCTGGTCTCCTTCCTATTGGAAGAATGTTGTGAAACTTCAAAGGGTTCAGAAAAGATTCACAAGGATGTTACCAGGGTTGGAGGATTTGAGCTATAAGGAGAGGCTGAATAGGTTGGGGCTGTTTTCCCCAGAGGCTGAGGGGTGACCTTTCAGAGGTTTGAAAAATGATGAGGGACATGGATAGGATAAACAAACCAGGTCTTTTCCCTGGGGTAGGGGAGTCCAGAACTAGAGGGTTTAGGGTGAGAGGGGAAAGATATAAAAGAGACCTAAGGGACAACTTTTTCACGCAGAGAATAGTGCGTGTATGGAATGAGCTGCCAGATACAGCACAAATACAGCATTTAAAAGGCATTTGGATGGGTATATGAATAGGAAGGATTTAGAGGGATATGGGCCAAATGCTGGCAAATGGGACTAGATTAGGTTAAGATATCTGATTGGTAAGGACAAGCCGGACCAAAGGGTCTGTTTCCGTGCTGTACATTTCTATGACTGACTCTATCATTCCTCCCCTATGCTATTGTTACTGATTTGATTTGTCTATTCAATGTGCAGACTCACGTTGCCATAATTACAGCTGTACCTTTATTGCCTGTGTTTCTAATTTCCCACTTAATGTCTTACCCAATATTATGCCCACAGTTTGGAGGTCTATAACAATCCAATTATCATGGTTTATCTAAGCTCCATCCATATAAATTTCAATTCACTGGAGCTTATATCCTTCCTCACTATTGCATTAATTTCCTCTTTAACCTGTGATGTTTTACAACCTCCTTTTTTTGTCTGCCCTTCCTACCCCTTGATATTCAGTTTCTATCTCTGGTCGTCTTGCAGCCATGTCTCCACAACATCAACTATATCTTGCCCATTCACTTCTATTTGCATGACTAATTCATCCATTTTATTGCAAATGATCCATGCATTAAAGCACAAGGCTTTAGGAAAAGTGTGATCATGCAGTTTTATTGGACAAATCAGAATAAATTATTATTTGAGTGGAGAGACTCCAAAAATGTGCAGGGTAAAAGAGATCTTGTGCATGAAATACAAAATGTTCGCATGCAGTTATAGTTGTAGGGACTTCAATTTTCCTAATGTTAACCTTAGTGTGAAAGGATTAAATGGAATGAAATTTCTAAAGTGCATCTAGGAGAGTTTTCTGTGCCAGTGCATAGAGCGTCCTACTGGGGATAGGGCAGTGCTAGAGGTATTCCTATAGAATGAAGCCATTCAAGTGGTTGAAGTTTCAGAGGGCAAGCATTTTGGGGATAGTGACCCAGTAAGTTCAAAGTCTTTATAGAAAGGGATAGGGATAATGCAGAAATTAAGTGGCTAAATTAGGGGAAGATCAATTTCAATGTCATTAGCCAGGATCTGGCAATGGTAGACTGGGAGCAGCTATTAACAGGAGAGTAGGAGTCTTATAAAAGTAGTATGATGAGAGTTCACGGTGAGCCTTTTTCTCTCAGAGTGAAGGGCAAGAGCAGCAGGTCCAGGGAACCTTGGTTATCAAGGGATATTCAGAGTTTTATATAGAAAAAGAAGGAAGCATGTGTCAGGAAGTGCATTAAACACATAGATGAGGTCTTAAATGAATACTTCCCACCTGTATTCACAAAGGAGAATGGACATTGTAGTTAGGGATTTCAGTTGGGTTGGTGATGTTCTAAAACTCATTAGGATTAATAAGGAGTGGGTGTTAGATATTTTAATGGAGATACAGTTGTACAGATCCCGAGGGCCTGACGAGATGTATTCCCGGCTACTGTGAGAGGCAAGGGAGGTGATTACTGGGGCCCTGGCAGAGATATTTAATACGTTGCTGGCCACAGGTGAAGTGCCAGGTGATTGGAGGATAGCTAATATGGCTCCTTTGTTCAAGAAGGGCAGCAGGTAACTAAAGGCCAGTTATTTAGATATCAGTGTTAAGAAAACTATCTCAAAAAATTCTGAGGGACATGATTAAACAATACTTGGAAAGACGCAGACTGATCATGGATAGTCAGCATAGATTTGTTAGAGGGAGACCTTCTGACTAATTTAATAATTGTTTTGAACAGGTGACTAAATATATTGATGAGGATAGTGCAGTTGATATGGTTTACATGCACTTCAGTAGGGCCTTTGACATGGAGGGCTAATCCAAAACATAAGAGCTCAGGGGATTCAAGGCTAGTGGGCAAACTGAATCCACAATTGGCTGACAAGTAAGAGGCAAAGAATAATGGTGGAGGGTTGTTTTGTAATTGAAAGCTTCAGTATAACACAGGTTTCCGTGCTGGGACCCTTGCTGTTTTATCATTTATATTAATGAATCAGATGTGAATGTAGAAGGTATAATTAGCAAGTCTGCAGATGGTATGAAAATTGGTGGTGTTGTCGATAGTGAGGACTCAAGCTACAGTCTGATATTGACCAGCTGGTAAATTGGGGGGATGGAATTTAAACCTGCTAAGTGCAAGGTGAGGCATTTTGGAAGGTCTCATAAAGGAAGGACATACACAATGAATGATTGGTCTCTAGGGAGTACTAAGAAACAAAGGAACCTTGCTGTACAAGTCCATAGAACCCTGAAGCTGTCAGCACAGATAGACAGGGTAGTGAAGTAGGCATAGAGGATGCTTGTCTTTATTAGCCAGGGCATAGAATATCGGAGCAAGAAAGTCTTCTTATAACTTCATTAAATATTTGTTCGGTTACCGATGGAATACTGTGCAATTCTGGTTGCCACACTATTGGAAGGATTCACTGGAGAGGGTGCAGAAGCGATTCACAAGGGTGTTGGCTGGGATGAAAAGTCTTCATTCTGAGGAGAGACTGAATAGGCTGGTTTTGTCTTCCTTGGAGATGAGAAAGCTGAGGGGGGATCTGATTGAGGTAAACAAAATTATAAGAGGTACAGACATGGCAAACCATGACAATCTCTTCTCCATGGTAGACATGTCTAAGACGGGAGAACATAAGTTGAAGGTTTGGAGCAAGTGATTTCAAAAACATAAGGGAAATAATGTTTTCACCCAGAGTGTGATAGAAATATGGAATGAGCTGCCTGAGAGGGTGGTAGAGTCTGATACTCTCACAGCATTTTAGAAACATCTGGATGAGTACTTAAAATACCGGGGCATAGTAGTCTGTGAGGCAAGTGCAGGTAAATTGAATTAGTGCAATTTGGTGTTTGTTGGTCAGCATAGACTTGGTGGGCATGGCCTGTTTCTATACTGTCAGACTCTTATGACTCTATGCAGCAAATAATTAAGAAGGTAAATGGAATTCTGGCTTTTGTTGTAGTTGGAGATAAAAAATGGAGATAGTTTGTTTCAAATGTACAGAGTATTGGTGAAACGACATCTGGTCCCCATATTTAAGAAAGGATATATTCGCAATGGAGGTTGTTCTAAAGACATTCATCCCTAAGATGAAGGGGTTGATTTTTTAAGAACAACTATATAGTTCAGGCCTTTATCCATTAGAGTCTAGAAGAATGAAAGAGGTTTTATTGGAATATATCAGATTCTGAGGGGGCTTGGCAAATAGATACTTGAGATGTTTTCACTTGTGGGAGGCATCTCGAATTTCAGCACATAATTGCAGAAAATGGGGACATACATTTAAACTTGAGATGTGAAAAGAATTTCTTCTCTCAGAGAGTTGTGAATGTTCGGAATTCTCTACCTCAGAGAATAGTGGAGGTGAGATTACTGAAAACATAAAAGAATAGGTGGATAGATTTTCGAATTATTGGGTGTTGAGGGCTATGATAAGCTGACATGAAAGAGGAATTGAAGCTTGGAGCAGATTATCCATGATATTGTTGAATGATGGGGAAGGCATGAAGTAGGCAAATGGCCCACTTCTAGTCCTAATTCTTTTGGTCTTAGTTTAATAGTATCTTTTACCCAATGCAGCGATGCCAATGTACCATAAGTAACTTGGCTTAAATATTGTGGTATTGAAGAATACAATAGATGTTTATTAAGCTAACAATTAAACATAAACATTACATTTCTCAGGCACCTAGCTGACTGAATTAATATTAAGTTAATAGGTTTCAACAAAGTTGCCTGCTTCCAATGATCCTTCAAGTAATCTCAGAGTATTATGTATTATGACATCTATACACCCTCAGGTCACATGCAAAGATACAGCGATGACAGCATGTCCATTAAAAGTGTGATGACATATTGACAATAAGAAATAGTCTTGAGTCTCTACAAAGTCTGTACCTCACAAAAGGCATCGACAAGTTAGGGGCGGCACAGTGGCTCAGTGGTTCGCACTGCTGCCTCACAGCACCAGGAGCCGGGTTCGATGTCCTGCCTTGGGTGACTGTCTGTGTGGAGTTTGCACATTCTCCCTGTGTCTGCGTGGGTTTCCTCTGGGTGCTCCGGTTTCTTCCCACAGTCCAAAGGTGTGCAGATCAGATGAATTGGCTGTGCTAAATTCCCTGTAATGTTAGGTGCATTAGTCAGGGCCAATTATAGGCTAGGGGAATAGGTCTGGGTGGGTTAATCTTTGGAGGGTTGGTGTGGACTTGTTGGACTGAAGGGCCTGTTTCCAGACTGTAGGGAATCTAACCTAATGGAAAACTCTTTAATTGCCTAAATGGGTGCAACTGTAACAATACCCAAGAAACATGACACCATTGAAGTCAAAGCAGATCGCCTGATAACATTTCAACTTACTATGATAAACATTCACCTCTTCCGCCACGAACCACTGTGGAAGGAGTGTGACTGTCTGCTGCATTCCAGCAATATGTAAAGGCATCTTCCACAGCAATTCAAAACCTGCAACCCTTACCAGCAAAAATGACAAAGGCAACAAGTTCTTTGTAAGTAACATTCACACCGCACAAAAGCCAGGCAATGATCATCTCCAATAAGAGGCAACAGGGAGTGGGCACAGCTTATCACGTGGCTGCGCAGCTGGTGTCGGAGGGAGGGCTTCAGAGATGTAGATAATTGGGATGCCTTCTGGGGAAAGTGGGACCTGTACAAGAAGGACAGGTTGCATCTGAACTGGAAGGGGATCAATGTCCTGGGTGGAAGGTTTGCTCGATTAGTTAGAGAGGGTTTAAACTAGTATGGGAACCTGAGCTGTATACTGGAGGTGAGAGTTGATGCAGAAGAGGCATAGCAAGGGATAGACCAGCTAGTGGGAAGGATTTTCCTGGGAAGGAACCAAGGGACCAGTTAAAGTGTGTGTGCTTTAACGTAAGGAGTATCAGGAATAAAAGTGATGAACTTAGAGCATGGATCAGTACCTGGTGCTATGATGTTGTGGCCATAACAGAGACATGGGTTTCTCAGGGGCAGGAATGGTTGCTGGATGTTCCAGGGTTTAGAGCATTTAAAAAGAATAGGGAGGGGGGAAAAGAGGAGGGGGTGTAACACTACTAATCAGAGAGGGTATCACAGCTACAGAAGCTTCCATTGTTGAGGAAGATCTGCCTACCGAGTCAGTATGGGTGGAAATTAGGAACAGTAAGGGAGCAGTCACCTCGTTAGGGGTTTACTACTGGCCCCTCAATAGCAGCAGGGAGATGGAAGAAAGCATAGGTCGGCAGACTTTGGAAAAGTGTGGACATAGTAGGGTTGTTGTAATGGGTGACTTTAACTTTCCCAATATTGATTGGAACCTCCTTCGAGCAGAAGATTTGAATGGAGCTGTTTTTGTGAGGTGTGTTCAGGAGGGTTTCCTAACTCAGTACGTTGACAGGCCGACGAGGGGAGAGGCCATTCTAGACTTGGTGCTTGGAAACGAGCCGGGGCAGGTATCAGATCTTGTGGTGGGAGAGCATTTTGGTGATAGTGACCACAACTGCCTCACATTCTACATAGCTATGGAGAAGGAGAGGATTAGGCAAAAATGGGAGGACATTTAATTGGGGAAAAGGAAACTATGATGCGATTAGACATGAGTTAGGAAGCATGGATTAGGAGCAATTGTTCCATGGTAAAGGCACTATAGACATGTGGAGACTGTTTAAGGAACAGTTGTTGCAAGTGATGAATAAATATATCCCTCTGAGACAGGCAAGAAGTGGTAAGATAAAGGAACCTAGGATGATGAGAACGGTGGAGCTTCTCGTCAAAAGGAAAAAGGTAACTTACATAAGGTGGAGGAAGCTAGGGTCAAGCTCAGCTCTAGAGGATTACAGGCAGGCGAGGAAGGAGCTCAAAAATGGTCTAAGGAGAGCCAGGAGGGGGCACGAGAAAGGCTTGGCAGAATGGATTATGGAGAACACAAAGGCATTTTATACTTATGTGAGGAATAAGAGAATGGTCAAAGAAAGAGTAAGGCCGATCAGAGATAGCATAGGGAATTTGTGTGTGGAGTCTGAGGAGGTAGGGCAAGCCCTAAATGAGTTTTTTGCTTCTGTCTTTACGAAAGAAATGAACTTTGTAGTGAATGAAATCTTTGAAGAGCAGGTGTGCATACTGGAATGGATAGAGATAGAGGAAGCTGATGTGCTGAAACATTCGTCAAACATTAAGATTGACAAGTCGCCAGGCCCGGACCAGATTTGTCCTCAGCTGCTTTGGGAAACGAGAAATGCGATAGCTTCGCCACTTGCGAAGATCTTTGCATCCTCGCTCTCCACTGGAGTCATACCTGAGGACTGGAGAGAGGCAAATGTAATTCCTCTCTTCAAGAAAGGAAATAGGGAAATCCCCGGCAATTACAGACCAGTAAGTCTCACGTCTGTCGTCTGCAAGGTATTAGAAAGGATTCTGAGGGATAGGATTTATGACCATCTGGAAGAGCATGGTTTGATTAAATGCAGTTAACACGGCTTTGTGAGGGGCAGGTCATGCCTCACAAACCTTATCGAGTTCTTTGAGAATGTGATTAGAAAATTTGATGAGGGTAGAGCTGTGGATGTGGTGTATATGGACTTCAGCAAGGCATTTGATAAGGTTCCCCATGGCAGGCTCATTCAGAAGGTCAGGAGGAATGGGATACAGGGGAACTTAGCTGTCTGGATACAGAATTGGCTGGCCAACAGAAGACAGTGAGTGGTAGTAGAAGGAAAATATTCTGTCTGGAAGTCTGTGGTGAGTGGTGTTCCACAGGGCTCTGTCCTTGGGCCTTTACTGTTTGTAATTTTTATTAATGACTTGGATGAGGGGATTGAAGGATGGGTCAGCAAGTTTGCAGATGACACAAAGGTTGGAGGTGTCGTTGACAGTATAGAGGGCTGTTGTAGGCTGCAGCGGGACATTGACAGGATGCAGAGATGGGCTGAGAGGTGGCAGATGGAGTTCAACCTGGATAAATGCGAGGTGATGCGTTTTGGAAGGTCGAATTTGAAAGCTATGTACAGGATTAAGGATAGGATTCTTGGCAGTGTGGAGGAACAGAGGGATCTTGGTGTGCAGGTTCATAGATCCCTTAAAATGGCCACCTAAGTGGACAGGGTTGTTAAGTAAGCATATGGTGTTTTGGCTTTCATTAACAGGGGAATTGAGTTTAAGAGTCGTGAGATCTTGTTGCAGTTCTATAAAACTTTGGTTAGACCGCACTTGAAATACTGCGTCCAGCTCTGGTTGCCCTATTATAGGAAAGATGTGGATACTTTGGAGAGGGTTCAGAGGAGGTTTATCAGGATGCTGCCTGGACTGGAGGGCTTATCTTATGAAGAGAGGTTGACTAAGCTCGGACTTTTTTCATTGGAGAAAAGGAGGAGGAGAGGGGACCTTAAAGATAATGAGAGGCATAGGTAGAGTCGATAGCCAGAGACTATTTCCCAGGGCAGAAATGGCTAACATGAGGGGTCATAGTTTTAAGCTGGTTGGAGGAAAGTATAGAGGGGATGTCAGAGGCAGGTTCTTTACACAGAGAGTTGTGAGAGCATGGAATGCATTGCCAGCAGCAGTTGTGGAAGCAAGGTCATTGGGGACATTTAAGAGACTACTGGACATGCATATGGTCACAGAAATTTGAGGGTGCGTACATGAGGATCAGTGGCCGGCACAACATTGTGGCTGAAGGGCCTGTTCTGTGCTGTACTGTTCTATGTTCTATGGCCTAACCACCATCCCTTGACATTCAATGGTGTTACCATCATTGAATCACCCTCTATTAACATCCGGGGGGGGGGGGGGGGGGGGGGTCACCATTGACCAGGAACTCATCTGAACTCATCACATAAACACAGTGGCTTAAAGAGAATGTCAGAGGCTAGGAATACTGAAGCAAGTAACTCACCTTCTGACTTTCTAAAGCCCGTCCATTGTCTACAAAGTATTTTTAGGAGTGTTATGAAATATTCTACACTTGTCTGGATGACTGCAGCTTCAACAACATTCAAGAAACTTGAAACCATCCAGAACAAAGCAGTCCACTTGATTGGCACCACATCTACAAATATCCATTCCGTCCACCACTGACAGTCTATAGCAACAGTGTGTACTATCTATAAGATGCACTGCAGAAATTCACCAAAGATCCTCAGACAGCACTTTCCAAACGAACAACCACTTCCATTTAGAAGGCCAAGGGCAGCAGAAACATGGAGGCACACCATCTTTAAGTTCCCCTCCAAGCCATTCACCATCCTGACTTGAAAATATATCACCATTTCTTCACTGTTGCTGGGTTAAAATCCTGGAATTCCCTCCCTAAAAGGCATTGTTGGTCAAGCAAGTGGACTACAGGGGTTTAAGAAGGCAACTGACCACCACTTTCTCAAGAGCAAGTAGGGACGGGCAATAAATGCTTGTCAGCCAGCATATGCCACAAAATGAATTTAAAAACTTGAATTCAAGATACTCAGCTTGGTGAAATGCAATAGCCAATTCACTTCATACAGTCTTAAGTCAAATACTGCTGTTATCATGAAGTATTAAATTTATATTTTCCCTGGCTTGTTTGATCAGGAAATCTGTGAAATAACTTTCTTGAAAATAGTTTAACGAGACCTTTTCTAATGTTACTTCCTCTGCTGTTCTCTGGCTCCAGCCAGTTTTGTTTATTTTTACCTTGTGCCATTGAAACTGAGCTGAGATTTTGCAGGATGATAGAGGCTGTGCTGGATAATACGGACTGTAACAGATGATTCTTCATTTTAAAAAATGCAGCTTTACTGGTTTTACATTCAGCACATAAAACATTTGTCTTCTTTAACCTTTTTGATACAAGTTTGTTTTGTCAGCCGCACCTGGATTGTATTTCAAATTGACAAAAACAAATGTATACACTATATTTTTAAGCAAACGAGGCACAGTAAAATAAAGCTTCTAGATATTTCCTTTTTTTAGTTATTAGAAACCCAATTTTTTTCCCCCTATGCCTGTGGACTGGTTAACAATTGGGCCAAAAAATTAAGATTAATCTGTCAAGTTTGCTGTCTATGTGCAATCTTCCCTCTGGCTAATGGGAAGAGTTAAAACAGCTGGCATCATGCCAACTCATGGTGTAACCTGTCTCTGCAGGCCCATTGTGTTTTGTTTTATCCCTCTCAGTATATTTTCTCAACTCTTCTTCCTTGTTTCATTGGGTTGACTGCTTATTTCCTTTTATTTCTAGATGGTCATTTTGTATTGTTCATGTCTCCTTTGCTTTTTTTTTGTATTCTGAGATCTAACCTCATCTGGAATCACACACCTCTACGTGCTATAGTAGTCAGAGGTACTTTTTTTCCCAGTTGGGAGACTATTTATTCTCCTCTCGATTGGGGATTGAGCTGTGTTGTGCATTTTGCAGAATATGTATGTGGATCAGTGAAGGGAACCAATTCTAGGCAAATTCCCAGCACAAGAAGAGCCAAATGTCCTGCCATTGTTTGCATTAATAATTACTGTTGATTTGTGACCAGTATTTAAGGGCAGTTTATCAAAGAAAGGATTGCAATCTGGGAATTGGTCACTGAATAAATCAATCCTTACATTATCAGAGTCTTGCAAATGTTTAAAGAATGGGATTCCTGTAGAGCATGAGAGACCAGACTTTTCTTATCAGGACATAGGAAATGGTAACATTACCTGCATGAAACTGCCCAGCTCACTGAGATTGCACAATTGCATTGCTAAGCCAAACGTTTTGCTTTCACTCCTGTTATCATGATTTGCAACCCTCCTGCTTCCAAATAGCAAAATGGGCACCAACGTCACAAACATCTCAAAGTGTTTTAATGCAATGAATCACTTTTCAACTAAAATCAATGTGGTTAAGTTGATGAACCTGTTTCTGGAGGACTCAGTTCTGTCGCTGATCTCACATTTACCCATTTAGATTCTAGACCTGCACCAAAATAACTCTGGATTCAGCATTAATATGAAGACTGTGCACAACAAAAAGAACATTGACAGAATTTTGAGTTATTAATACAAAAGCATGAGCTGTGAATGTGTTCTTAAATTAGTATTAATTAATGAGATTTCATTTTATACTTTTTCAAGCTGGTTTCAACAAGTATGTTGGATCAAATGACACTGACAGGAAGAAAAAGATAGGCTTACATAAGAGCTTTCATGATCACTAGACATCTCAAATGAAATGATCATCAATGAAATACTTGATGGAGTCTAATTACTATTGTAAAGTAGAAAACATAGCAAAAAATTTATCAACAATGAACTCCCACAAACAACATTGTGATAAAGGCCAGATAATTTGCTATTGTAGTGAGAGATACATTTAAGCCAGGAAGGTTTGTACAACTCTTCTGCTCCTCCTAGAAATGATGCTGCAGAATATTTTATTATGTCAACCTGAGAGGGCAGATGAGCATCTGTTTAACATCTCAGTTTATTAAACTCCACTCAATTGCTGGTTGTTTTGATGATATGATAGTGTTGTGGGCACCCAGGGAGCATAGAATGGGAGCCAGATGTTTTTCCTGGGAAATCAATGTCAAGTCTTCCATGGATCATTCTTGGGTACCCACTTGCAACAATTTCAAAGTAACTTGGCAGAACAACAAGACCAATGAAAAACAAACCTCATTCTCTGACAGAAACAGTGTATCCATGAATTGCTGTTTGCACAGTCAAGGCTAGAGTCTGAATAGGATTATGCAACTGGGAACAGAGAGACAGTTAGTTTGTTGTCCTGTCAAGGCACCTTATCAGCTGGTGCTAGATTAGCATGAATGAATCTACCTCTAAATGTGACCTGGAAAGTGATCATATTCAGAGAATGTTTGATGGCCTCATTCCCATAGAATTAGCTTTGTAAAAAATTCATTCTCACCAATGGCAGCCTCAGCATTATATTGACTCTCACTAATTGCCCTTGAAGGTATTGGTGAGTTGCTTTCTTGACCTGCTGCAATTCATATGGTGGTGGTGAACCCACTGTGCTTTTAGGAAGGGAGTTCCTGTTCTGCTGATAGCAGGAGGAGATTTTGGAGGCGGCAGTTTCAACAGCAGCAGGATGGCATCACAGCCCACTGAGGGAAGAGCGAGCAGTGAGGGAGCTCCCCTGAATCTGTGAGGGAGGTGGTATTGAGAGCAGGCAGTGAGTTCTCCCGGAGAGCGAGTTAAGCGACTGACTCATCAAAGATGTTGAAAGTTTAAATTTATTCCTTTATTTGTCCAGCTAAAGAAGGACCTTAATTTTAACTATTACTTAATTTCTTTATTCTTCTACTTACTTTACAAAGGTGGTGCTTAACTTTTTTAACTTAGGTACAAAGTAGTAAAAGAAACAAAGGTTTTTGTACCTAGGTATCCTTGCACCAAAGATAGTGCTGTGCGTGGACATTATACACGTTTCCTTGTACTTCTATAATTCGGTACTTGAGTACATATGACAATAAAATCTAAATCTAAATCAAAAATGAAATTGCAAAATCAAAAAACCGATAAGGTAAAGATATTTTTATCCTGCAGTTTCAACTGACAAGCGAGCAAGCGAGCTCCTTTTCCACCTATCCACTCCACCCTCTCCTCCCTGACCTATCACCTTCATCTCCTCCCCCACTGACCTATTGTACTCTATGCTACTCTATCCCCACCCCCACCCTCCTCTAGCTTATCTCTCCACGTTTCAGGCTCTCTGCCTTTATTCCTGATGAAGGGCTTTTGCCCGAAACGTCGATTTTGCCTGTCCTCGGATGCTGCCTGAATTGCTGTGCTCTTCCAGCACCACTGATCCAGAATCCGGTTTCCAGCATCTGCAGTCATTGTTTTTACCTCGAGCAAATAACCTGTGTATATTAAATGAACCTATGCTGATGTATTCTTCCAGCCTATGTTTTGGTGCAGATCAGTCGTGATCTAATAAAATGGTAGATCAAATTCATGCCTCTGAAATGCCTCTCCTATTTTTTTGTTGTTGCATTTATTATTGATGGGACTCTGTAGACAGAAGTCATCCTGTCATTGAAAGAAGTTTTTATAATGTTTTTCTACAACCTCTACCATCAGGGAAAAGGTACAGAAGCCTGAACACATCCACCAACCGGATTTGAAACAGTTTCTGCTCTACTGTTGTTAGAATACTGAATGGACTCACAAACTCTTAGCATTTGCCTGTACCTGTGGTTTGGCTTTTGCTGCTGTTTACCTACTATTTACTTATCTATGCTATTTAATTATGTGATTTGCCTGTATTGCTTGCAAGACAAAGCTTTTCATTGTGCCTTGGTACACGTGAAATAAATGCAATTCAATTCAATTCAATTCAATTCAGTCAGGATAAACAATAATGTAACTAGATATTTGTTGCATTTATTTGAATTATTATCTAGCTGAATGAGAACAAATACTTCATATATATCAGAATGAATTTTAACAAATGCCAATGAGAATAACTTTGCACACTGTTGCAGGTGAAAAGGTAAACTAGGCACTAAAACATACAACAAAACAAAACACATTTCACTTGTGAAAACTGCTGTAGTACAGGTAGTTTGTCTATAACGTGATGGTTGTGCAAGCCCGCATTATAGAAAAACAGTGCTTAAAGTGTTGGCAATATAATCGTTACAGCCAACACACGTTTTAAAAGTGCACGCTTTAGAAACAGTGTCCCCAACTCATCAATCACATTCCAGTGAATTCGTGTTAACGAAATGTGTGTTATAACAGAACAACCTGTAGCCACTTGCCAAAACACGGAGGTGTGCTCTTGAACAGGATGATGGTTTTGCAGGTTTAAGTAATAGGAATGTTTGCAAGGCTCACCTTATCTAAGAAAAGCGAACAAATAGCCAAGCATCCATCACAACTAAATGATTCGTAAACATGGCTTATTGGTGAGGTGATGACCCACTGTTATTGCTATGGTGTTAATCCAGAGGTATACGTAATGTTCAGGTATGCTGTTTTGGAAAATGTAGGGGGTGATGGATTCTCAGGGAAACGTAGCACGAACAGCCAAGTTTCTGGTATTGAAACTGGCTCTAATGCAACGAGGGGTACGTCGGTTTCCAAGAGATCAATTGTGTTAGGGGATTCTGTAGTCAGAGGTACAGACAGACGTTTCTGTGGCCAGCAGAGAAAAAATCAGAATGGTGTGTTGTTTCCCTGGTGCCAGGATCAAGGATGTCTCGGAGAGGGTGCAGAATGTTCTCACAGGGGAGAGGGGCCAGCAGGAGGTCATTGTCCACATTGGAAACAACGACATTGGAAGGGAAAAGGTTGGGATTCTGAAGGGAGATTACAGAGAGTTAGGCAGAAATTTAAAAAGGAAGTCCGCAAGGGTAGTAATATCTGGATTACTCCCAGTGCTATGAGCTAGTGAGGGCAGGAATAGGAGGAGAGAGCACATGAATGCATGGCTGAGGAGCTGGTGTATGGGAGAAGGATTCACATTTTTAGATTATTGGAATCTCTTTTGGAGTAGAAGTGACCTGTACAAGAAGGACGATTGCACCTAAATTGGAAGGGGACTAATATACTGGCAGGGAAATTTGCTAGAGCTGCTTGGGAGGATTTAAACTAGTAAGGTGGAGGGTGCGGGGGTGGGAGGGGGGTGGGGGGGAGGGGGTGGGACCCAGGGTGATAGTGAGACCAACGTGAGTTCAAACAGTCAGGGTAGGCAGGGACAAGGTAGGACTAATAAATTAAACTGCATTTATTTCAATGCAAGGGGCCTAACAGGGAAGGCAGATGAACTCAGGGCATGGTTAGGAACATGGGACTGGGATATCATAACAATTACGGAAACATGCTCAGGGATGCAGGACTGGCAGCTTAGTGTTCCAGGATACAAATGCTACAGGAAGGATAGAAAGAGAGGTAAGAGAGGAGGGGGAGTGGCATTTTTGATAAGGGATAGCATTACAGCTGTGCTGAGGGAGGATATTCCTGGAAATACTTCCAGGGAAGTTATTTGGGTGGAACTGAGAAATAAAGGGATGATCACATTATTGGGATTGTATTATAGACCCCCCAATAGTCAGAGAGAAATTGAGAAACAAACTTGTAAGGAGATCTCAGCTAAGTGTAAAGAATAATAGGGTAGTTATGGTCAGGGATTTTAACTTTCCAAACATTGACTGGGACTGCCATAGTGTTAAAGGTTTAGATGGAGAGGAATTTCTTAAGTGTGTACAAGACAATTTTCTGATTCAGTATGTGGATGTACCTACTAGAGAAGGTGCAAAACTTGACCTACTCTTGGGAAACAAGGCAGGGCAGGTGACTGAGGTGTCAGTGGGGGAGCACTTTGGGGCCAGCGACCATAATTCTATTCGTTTTAAAGTAGTGATGGAAAAGGATAGACCAGATCTAAAAGTTGAAGTTCTAACTTGGAGAAAGGCCAATTTTGACAGTATTAGGCAAGAACTTTTGAAAGGTGATTGGAGGCAGATGTTCACAGGTAAAGGAACGGCTGGAAAATGGGAAGCCTTCAGAAATGAGATAACAAGAATCCAGAGAAAGTATATTCCTGTCAGGAAGGGAAGGCTGGTAGGTGTAGGAAATGCTGGATGACTAAAGAAATTGAGGGTTTGGTTAAGAAAAAGAAGGAAGCATATGTCAGGTATAGACAGGATAGATCAAGTGAATCCTTAGAAGAGTATAAAGGAAGTAGGCGTATACTTAAGAGGGAAATCAGGAGGGCAAAATGGGGACATGAGATAGCTTTGGCAAATAGAATTAAGGAGAATCCAAAGGGTTTTTATAAATATATTAAGGACAAAAGGGTTACTAGGGAGAGAATAGGGCCCCTCAAAGATCAGCAAGGCAGCCTTTGTGTGGAGCCACAAAAAATGGGGGAAATACTAAATGAATATTTTGCATCAGTATTTACTGTGGAAAATGATATGGAAGATATAGACTGTCAGGAAATAGATGGTGACATCTTGCAAAATGTCCAGATTACAGAGGAGGAAGTGCTGGATGCCTTGAAATGGTTAAAGGTGGATAAATCCCCAGGGCCTGATCAGGTGTACCCGAGAACTCTGTGGGAAGCTAAAGAAGTGATTGCTGAGCCTCTTGCTGAGATATTTGTATCATCAATAGTCACAGGTGAGGTGCCGGAAGACTGGAGGTTGGCAAACGTGGTGCCACTGTTTAAGAAGGGCGGTAAAGACAAGGCAGGGAACTATAGACCAGTGAGCCTGACCTCAGTGGTGGACAAGTTGTTGGAGGGAATCCTGAGGGACAGAATGTACATGTATTTGGAAAGGCAAGGACTGATTAGGGATAGTCAACATGGGGCTTTGTGCGTGGGAAATCATGTCTCACAAACTTGATTGAGTTTTTTGAAGAAGTAACAAAGAAGATTGATGAGGGCAGAGCAGTAGATGTGATCTATATGGACTTCAGTAAGGCATTCAACAAGGTTCCTCATGGGAGACTGATTAGCAAGGTTAGATCTCATGGGATACATGGAGAACTGGCCATTTGGATACAGAACTGGTTCAAAGGTAGAAAACAGAGGGTGGTGGTGGAGGGTTGTTTTTCAGACTGGAGGCCTGTGACCAGTAGAGTGCCACAAGGATCGGTGCTGGGCCCTCTACTTTTTGTCATTTACATAAATGATTTGAATGCGAGCATAAGAGGTACAGTTAGTACGTTTGCAGATGACACCAAAATTAGAGGTGTAGTAGACAGCAAAGAGGGTTACCTCAGATTACAACAGGATCTGGACCAGATGGGCCAAAGGGCTGAGAAGTGGCAGATGGAGTTTAATTCAGATAAATGTGAGGTGCTGCATTTTGAGAAAGCAAATCTTAGCAGGACATATGCACTTAATGGTAAGGTCCTAGGGAGTGTTGCTGAACAAAGAGACCGTGGAGTGCAGGTTCATAGCTCCTTGATAGTGGTAGATAGGATAGTGAAGAAGGCGTTGGTATGCTTTCCTTTATTGGTCAGAGTATTGAGTACAGGAGTTGGGAGGTCATGTTGTGGCTGTACAGGACATTGTTAGGCCACTGTTGGAATATTGCATGCAATTCTGGTCTCCTTCCTATCGGAAAGATGTTGTGAAACTTGAAAAGGTTCAGAAAAGATTTACAAGGATGTTGCCAGGGTTGGAGAATCTGAGCTACAGGGAGAGGCTGAACAGGCTGTGGCTGTTTTCCCTGGAGCGTCGGAGGCTTAGGGGTGACCTTATAGAAGTTTACAAAATTATGAGGGGCACGGAAAGGATAAATAGACAAAGTCTTTTCCCTGAGTTTAGGGAGTCCAGAACTAGAGGGCATAGGTTTAGGGTGAGAGGGGCAAGATATAAAAGAGACCTATGGGGCAACTTTTTCACGCAGAGGGTGGTACGTGTATGGAATGAGCTGCCAGAGGATGTGGTGGAGGCTGGTACAATTGCAACATTTAAGAGGCAGTTGGATGGGTATATGAATAGGAAGGGTTTGGAGGGATATGGGCCGGGTGCTAGCAGGTGGGACTCGATTGGGTTGGGATATCTGGTCGGCATGGACGGGTTGGACCGAAGGATCTGGTTCCATGCTGTACACCTCTATGACTCTATGACTTGGGTTCAAATCCCCACCATAGCATTTGGTGGAATTTGAATTCACAAAATTTTGGAATTAGAAGTCTAAGGATAACTGTGAAGCCATTGTCAATTGCTGGGGTGGTAAGGTCGGTTTGAGGGGAGGTGGGGGTGCGGGGAGAACAATCTGGTTCACTGATTCCTGTTAAGGAACAGGTATCCTTACCTGGTCTTGTCTATGTGACCCTGACCCATAGCAATATGCTTGACTCTTAACTGTCCTCTGGGCAACTCGGGATGGATAATAACTACTGACCCAACCAGTGATGCCCACATCCTCTGAATGGATGGAAAGAGAATAAAATAAATGACTGAAGTTGTAATAGGTGCTTTCCAAGTCTTTCTTTTCCCTTTCAAAGAATTGAATGGAGCAGGAGCATGAAATGAGGAAAATTAATCAGAAAAAGTATTTGAAAAACACTTCTTTTTCATGTTTTGTTACAGTCTGAGGTGACTGTGGTTGTGTGGGCTTCAAACACACAGGTCAGACTTACCAATAAGTGATGACATTTGAGTTTGACTTGTTTATTTACAAGGAAATTCCTTTGATGTGAAATTACTTTGATTTCTTTTGCTGTGATTTAACCTCAGAGGACAGAGCCATTATTCATTTCAAATTTGTAGTTGTACTTCATTTATGAATTCACCTCTTACAGCTTAGAAAACCACTTATGTAATATTGTTTTCTCTCGTGTTGGGGCAGAATCCCATGTTTTGCGACGTTGTCTTGTGCTCTGGGGTAAATAAAACTGAAGTAGTCAGTTTTGATTCCATATCCATAGTCCAAAACTGTTGGTGCTGAAGGAGAGATTAAAATGACCCTCGAAATGTCTACAAAATGATCTAGAGATTGTCAATGCATGAGCTATGATTTTCCAAAATGCTAAATTAGATTTGGGAACAGTCCCATCAAATGGGAAGTTAGTGAATGATACACTGCTTTCTAGGAAAGGAGGGAGAGAAAACAGTGAACCATAGTTCCATTAGCCTAACATAGGCCATTGGAAAAATGCTATCTTGTATGTATGACTATATAGAGTAGAGTAGAGATGTACAGCATGGAAACAGACCTTTCGGTCCAACCCGTCCATGCCGACCAGATAACCCAACCCAATCTAGTCCCACCTGCTAGCACCTGGCCCATATCCCTCCAAACCCTTCCTATTCATGTATCCATCCAAATGCCTCTTAAATGTTGCAGTTGTACCAGCCTCCACCACTTCCTCTGGCAGCTCATTCCATACCGTACCACCCTCTATGTGAAAAGGTTGCCCCTTAGGTCTCTTTCATATCTTTCCTCTCTCACCCTAAACCTATGCCCTCGAGTTCTGGACTCCCTGACCCCAGGGAAAAGACTTTGCCTATTTACCCTATCCATGCCCCTCATAATTTTGTAAACTTCTATAAGGTCACCCCTCAGCCTCCGACGCTACAGGGAAAACAATCTTAGCAATGCACTTAGGAAAGCATATTATAATTAGAATAAGTCAACATGGTGATATTAAAGGGAATTCCTTTCTGACAAATGTGTTAGAGTTCTTTGAGGGCATGAATAGTTGAATAGTCAGAGGGGAACCAATAAACGTAATATATCAGTATTTCCAAAGAAAAGTTGATAAGATACCATGGAAAAGGTTAGCAGGAAAGATAAGATCTTAAGGATTTGGGAGGAATATATTGGCATGAATGGAGAATTTCCCTTAAGGGTTGAATAGAAATTCACTAATATGAGATGTCATTCTTATTTCCATTCATTTACATCTCAATACTACCTCAACTTACCTCATTTCTGCGCCACTTCCAATTCTTAACCCCTCAGCCAGGAAATTAAATAATGCAAATTTCTGAAAGTCAGAATGGCTACTTGGAGGCTGCAACTCACAATTGCTTACCCTGGACTTCATTCGAACCTGCCTTCACCCCAACATCCCTGCACGCTCCATGGACATGAATCTCGTACGCAATACATACACACAAGTTCGCATTCACAAACCATCAGCCTCACCACCTCATCATGGCTGCTCTCAGTCTGACTCTTATACACTGTCGCCCTTCAGGACTTTGCTTTGATATTCAGGGGCACCTACATCTGCATATTTCTCCCAAGTTGTTTTGTGCACAGCAACACACAGTCATCACAGTCATTTAGCCGAATGTATCTTATAGCTTTTAACCTTATTTCTTAATGCTCACTCACTTAGTATTTGAATTTGAGGTTGCCAGCTAATGATTTCAATTGCTTCTTGGTGCAGTGGGATGGGCAGACAACTTGTCATAGGTGGGAGCATGGCAGTCTATGGGATGGATATTTCGCTGTGTAACAATATGCCATGTCGATCTCACACCCACAATGTGTGTTAGTACATTATGTAGCAAATAAACTACATGTCGTGTTAGCAAATGATGATGTCTAAAAGTCAAAGAGGAACAATCCTTAGCAGCAGGAAAGATTCCTGCTGTGAGTCAGGGGATGCCTCCATATTTACTGGGGGCCCATCAATTATACTACAGGGATTTGACTGTGGTCATGCAGACATTCGGTCCTTTGAGAGTCTGAGTATCTGTGTCTTGTCCGGAAATTGGGCCTCATTTCTTCTCCCCCCACCTTGTCTCAGTCCCAACCCTTGAAATCAGCACCACCTTCCTAACCTGCAATCTTCTTCCTGACCTCTCTGCGCCCACCCCCACTCCGGCCTATCACCCTCGCCTTAATCTCCTTCCACCTATCGCATTTCCAACGCCCCTCCCCCAAGTCCCTCCTCCCTACCTTTTATCTTAGCCTGCTTGGCACACTCTCCTCATTCCTGAAGAAGGGCTCATGCCCGAAACGTCGATTCTCCTGCTCCTTGGATGCTGCCTGACCTGCTGTGCTTTTCCAGCAAAAAATTTTCACCACTGTTAGTTCTGCAGGTCAAGTGCAATCAGTCTGGGAATGATAGTTTTGTCAGTTTGGGTACTGTGAAGACATCAGTCTATCAAATAGGCTATACTTAGCTGGGGCTGTTCTAACAAGTCAGTTTGTTGGGTGGGCCATGGTTACCCATGGGGGTTTAGTCAATGATGGTCATTGAGTTTATCAGGTGGAAATCCACAAGAGTCCTGGGCAAGTTCTGATGAAGAGTCACTGGACTCGAAATATTAACTCTGCTTTCTTTCCACATATGCTGTCAGACCTGCTGAGTTTCGCCAGCAATCTTTGTTTTTGTTTTAAGTTTGGGATAGTGTTCAATAGACTAGGTTGCTCAGGGAATGATAACAGTGCCAGAGAGAGTTTGAGCCAGATGGGAGGAACTCATAAAGTATCAAAAGCCACAGAGTGATCCAGAAGAGATGGTTTTTGCTCATCCCGATTATTTTGATCTCTTTATGGGGAGAATGCATGGCCAACAAAGGCATTGCAATCTGCAAAGCCATGGTTTCTGGAGTTAAAATGGGGATATTAATGGTTATATATAGGGGCTGAATAGAATCAGAAGGAGCATTAAAGGTCATTAGGAACATAGGAACAGCAACACAAAAGGGAACATGAAAGATTGGACAGGCATCCTACATCTCAGTCAGAGCCTGCAATTATCACAAGGACACGAAGTTGAAAACTTCCCATCTGTGCTCCAATGTCAATTGCACAATAATGAAACATAACTGCTGTCACTGCATTTACTGTGTGCTGAGTATGTAACTGATTTTCTCTTAAGGGTGGATTAAAATTGTTTGAGTTTGAGATTCTGCCGGAGCAATTACATTCATTATACATCCGCTGATTCAGTAATGTCATGCAAATGGCATCAAATTACACTATATCAGCTGGTCATTCTTTGTCCAAGAATGCACTCGGGCATATCATGAGCATTACATTGTTCATTCTAATTGTCCCTTTGTCATGACAGCTAATGTAAGCAAATGTAAGCAGACAAGCTAACTTAAAAGTGTTGGGCTGGAAGACAACATTTCAGAGCTGTCATATTCATACACTGAACTGTAAGTATGCAATGACATGGTCTGTGATGTGTAAAGCTGACTTTTCTTTGGGGATGAGGGCCCACTACAGTGGCTTAGTGGCAGAATTCTATTTCCATAGTATACATTGAACACTTTTGTTGCACAATGTACCTTTAAATAAGGTGATCTATCTTACAGCTTCTTACCTCGGCATGGCGTTAATCTCCTTGTGAAACCTCCCTGCTCTGGTATCAGGGGAAAACGTAAGGCTACATTGTAACTGATGTGAGGGCTCAGTAGTACCAGTAAAGAAATGGTATTCTCTTTCTGACATGCCCCATAAATGATCTGCTCAAGCATTTGATATGGGTGTCACCATGGCAATTGTCTTAGATTCAACTTCCAAGATGATATAGAAGGTGAGAGCAACAGTGTCAACAAACCCTGCAAAAGCAGTGACTGCTGCACAGGAGGAGTACAGGCAGCTGTAGATCCTCCGAGGGAGGTGAATGAGAATGATACTGTCCTGCATCTAAAGGTCTCACTGTCATTTTCACCAATTCTTGAAACAACAATACAAGTGCAGGTAAGGAGGTCCTGGGCAGTCATCACTTTGCCTTGTCATACTCTGGGCCTTGCTGCCAATCAATCCCAATCTGGTGGCAATCAAGGGCATAATTGCTCTGCATTTTTATGCCAGTGGCTCATTTCAAGAAGTACTGGGAGTTTGTTTGACATCTTCTAATCCTCAACCCACAAGTGCATCTAGGCAGTAACTGAAGCCATTTTCTCCAGATCACAACTTTTCATATCCTTCCTCTGTGATGAGGAGAGCTCAACAGGTCAGTAAGGGGTGTTTTCCACTATTGCCAGCTACTTCCAGGTTTGAGAGCACCCTCTCACCAAACAGCAGTGTTCATCAACAGAAAAGGCTTTGGTTCCATTAATGTTGAAGTTATATGTGACCATCGAAGCCAGTTAATGGAAATCTGCCTTTGATATCCTGGAATTTTCTATAATGCTGACATGCTGGGCAATTCATTAGTCCCCACCTCCTTCCAAGGTCCTCAGGCCACACAGGAATGACTGCTGGAAGCTATTGGCTAATCTCTCTGAAGATGAAACCCTCAGACTGATGCAGGTCAAAGATACAATGTTGTGCATACTACCCCATAGTGAAATAGATCATCAGTCTCCTTAAGATCCCTGGACCGCACTGGTGGACTTCACAGAAAGAATGCATATCATTGTGACATTCTGTGCCCTCCACTAGTGAAGTTGATAAAGAGAGACTGTCCTGGATGCAGAGAAAACAAATGCCTCAACACCAGTCTTCTGAGGGTGAGAATAAGGATCAGGAAATTGACCAGATGAAACATCCAGGACAGCATGATGAAGCAATGAATCATTGAGTGTGAGAAGCCAGAGCAAGCCTAATTGAAATCTGCTTCCAGGATAAATTGAAATTCAGGATTACAAGGAAAAAATACCTAATCAAACATATGTGGAATTTGTAAGAGAGAAAGAAGTGCTGTCAGATCACTCAAGCTAGAGAAAAAGAATTGAGAATGTAAGGGAAATTATGATCATGGAAGAATTCAGAAATAGCATTCCTGTAACTTTATAAACTTACTTAGATGAGTGTCATGTCCTCAAAGACAGAGAAGCAGATGTTACAGAGGTACCTTGATATTTATCATAGACAATCACAAGTTGGGAAATGGTCATAGGACAATCCACAAGGAAATTGGGAGAAGTAGAAAATTAATGGATAGCACTGAAGCTTCTCTTAAGAAAACAAGGATCTCAAAGTGATAATGGAGAAAGGCTAGAACTGAAAAATGGTAAAGGAGAAATAAACATGCTTTCATTGTAATAATAGTGGACATACCAAAGAAAATTGCTGGGAATTAATGGGAGACCAATGTAGTAAAGGAATATATAAGGACTTTTCAGAAAAGGAAGGGATGTAAATACTTACAACTATAGGAGTCGTACAAAGAGAACATGTCGCATTTGAATGTACTAAGAAAGGAGCGATGGTACAGGCCAGTTATAAAAATTGTGTGTCAGAGTTTGCCATTAAAGTAGACTGACTTCATCAAGGCTGGAGAACAAGTAGTGAAGATGAAACAGACTGAAATGTTACAAAAAGAATGTCCTGGATTATTTCCTGATTGTGTGGTAACTACAGCTAAAGACCATAAACCTAAGAAGGAAGAAAAAGAGTCAATGAAACAAGGAGATGATTGAAAATTCAGTTAATGGGTACACTTTTTGAGCATTGAATTAAAAAAGGATGAAGTCAAAGAGAATAAAGTTGAGATGTTTAGCTCAGCTTCTTCCATGGGAATGGAACGGATAGCCTTGGAATGAAATGATTTATATCAAATAACCTGCTCAGAAACTGAATGAAAAGCAATACCTGAATGTTATTATTTGAAAAATGCACCAGCAATATTTCAATATTTTACCAAATAAGTAATTGAAGAGCTTAATAACTGAACAGTTTACATCAACAACTTGGTGTTTCTTAGCTAAACCCGGAAAGAGCAATTATGTCATTTGACTCAACCATTTGATCAGTTACAAAAAGCCAATTTGGTTATAAATTTGATGAAGCGTGGTCTTGTCAATGTCAGTGTGAGTTATTTGGGTAGTATTGTTGTAAAAGGCCATTAACACCCAATGAAGCAAAAGTACAGGCTACTTTGGATTTTCCCATGCCCAAGGTGAAGTATGAAATTTTGTTCTATTGACATGAATGGATTCCATTGCCAGTTTGTTCTGTACTTTAGTACTGTTACTGTACCTTTAACAAATTTGTTGAAAAAAGTCAATAGATTTGAATGGAGACAAGAGTGTCAAATTGTCTTTAAGAATTTGAAAGCTATACTGATAACTGCATCAGTGTTATCTGTGCTAAATTACATGAAACCATTCAAACTGGCAGTTGATGTCAGTGTGGGAACTGTTTTACTGCAAAATGACAAGATGGCATGTCAGTTATTTTTAAATATACATTATTTTGAATTAGTACCAACATGCAAGAATCTATTATTTATAAGGGCCACAATATTTTGACTTTCTTAGAAAGATTTCAGGGCAAAAACCGAAGGCTCACCTGCTGGAATTTAAACATTCAACCCCACAATTTGAAAATATATTTGAAAGTGTGCTTGTCATTACAGTTGCTTTGTCAAGAGTGTTCATAGCAGAAACTGTGCTGTTAACATGTTATTACTGTTGGTTTGACATCAAACTAGTGATAAGATGATTTGGAAGTGCCGGTGTTGGACTGGGGTGTACAAGGTAAAAAAATCACACAACACCAGGTTATAGTCCAACAGGTTTATTTGGAAGCACTAGCTTTCAGAGTGTTGCTACTTCATCAGATGGTTGTCTCATCAGGTGATATGATGATTTTGATGTCGATTGAATATGCAATCTTTCAGATATATCATCTTTATGGGGAGAAATGATGAAAATGTCAACTCTGTTATATCTGTATTTTAATATTGTTTACTGCAAGTTTGGGTATTTAGAATCCTAAATCAAACATATGGGTTTGTTTGTGTGTTTGGAAATAACAAAAAGTTTCTACAAGTTACAATACCCATAAAACCAAATAAGGGGATGTTACCCAGAGTTCCTGGTTAACCAAATACATTGTGGAGAACTGGGAGAACTTTCCAGGCTTTGACTACCATTGCTATTGTGTGTTGAGAAGTCAATCAAGAGAGGAGCATGCATCAAGATCTGAAGAACTGAGAAATCCTTCCATGGAGAAGCATGTGGTACAAGTTTTCCAATGAAAAAGTAGTGTTTAAAGTAATGAAATTATCCTGAGTGAGATGATACTATTAATCCCAGACTAGAAAGTTGGAATACAGTTGATGGAAATGAAGTAAAGTTTAATTTTTGAAGTTTTTGAAAGAAGAAAGGGAGTTGAGCTGCATCAGGTGTGGTAAAGTACAGGAAGGAAGCCAAATGATGAACATAGTAATTAAGAAAGTTATCTACAATTGAGATGGATTGAAATTACTTCAAGCCCATCAAAGTATTAAAAAAGGGAGTCTCACCCTCTCGTAGAAATGATCTGGATTTGGTCTTGCTAGAAGTACACACTACATGTTTCAGAATACAATATTGTTTGCAAACTATACCAAGACCCAATACACCCTACACTCAATCTAGTACCTGATACCCCTCTCCCATAGGAACTGAAACCCACCTCTCTCTCCAAGCACCAACAACATGTTCCATCAGACCTATCAAATTCTCTGCCTCCACCTCCGAATGGAACCTACTCTTGTAGCCACAGTGTTCATATGGTGAGTCCAGTTGTGCTTCTGGTCAATGATAACCCCCAGAATTTTGGTAGTGGGGGATTCAGTGATAGTAACATAGAAATATAGAAATCTAGGTTCAGGGGTAGGCCATTTGGCCCTTCGAACCTGCACCATCATTCAATATTTCTGATCGTGCAATTTCATTATCCCATTCCGACCCCTCCCCATGCCCCTTGATCCTTTTGGCCGCAAGGGCCAAGTCCAGCTCCGTCTTGAATATACCTAATGAAATGGCCCAAATGGCTTTCTGTAATAGAGAATTCCAAAGGTTCGCAAATCTGTGTGAAGAAATGCTTTCTCATCTCAGTCCTGAATGGCTTACCCCTCATTCTTAGACTGTGACCCCTTTTTCTGGACTTCCAACATCAGGAACATTCTTCCCGCATTTGAGCTGTCCTATCCCATCAGGATTTTATAGGTTTTTACAAGATCCCCCCTCATTCTTCTAAATTCAAGCCAATACAAGCCAGTTGATCCAGTCTTTCTTCATATGTCATTCCTGCCATCCTGGGAATCAGTCTGGTGAACCTTGTATGGACTCCTTCAATAGCAAGAATGTAATTCCTCAGACTAGGAGACCAAAACTGCACACAATACTTGAGATATGGTCTCACTAACGCCCTGTATAACTGCAGCAAGACATTCCTACTCCTATACTCAAATCCTTTTGCTATGAAGCTGGCTATCTCATGAAGGAGCAGCGCTCTGAAGACTTGTACTTCCAAATAAACCTGTCCGACCATAATCTGGTGTTGTGTGTTTTTTAACGTTGTCCACCCCAATCTAACACTGACACCTCCACATCATGGCTATGAAAGAGAGCATACCATTAAATTTCCTCACTGCCTGTTGCGCTTGCACACCAACCTTCAGAGACTGTTCCTCATGACACTCACATTGCACCTCAATGTTTCCTGAACCATTTGGTAAATAATCTGCCTTCTTGTTTTTGTGACCAAGGTGGATAACTTCACATTTATCCACATTATATTGCCTTTGCTAAGCAAATGGAGAAAATGCGGACTGCAGATGCTGGAGATCAAAGTCGAGAGTGTGGTGCTGGAAAAGAACAGCAAGTCAGGCAGTATCCTAGGAGCAAGAGAATCGATATTTTGGGCATAAGCCTTTCATCAGGAATGAGGCTTGTGGTCCAGGGGTCTGAGAGATAAATGGGACGATGGTGGGGTTGTGGGTAGGTAGCTGAAAATGCGTTAGGTAGATGAAGGTGAGGGAGGAGGTGAGTTGGGCGGAGCAGATACGCGAGAAAGGTGATGGACAGGTCAGGAGGGCGATGCCGAGTTGGAGGCTTGGGACTGGGGAGGGGAAATGAGGAAACTGATGAAATCCACATTAATCACATGTGGTTGCAGGAAATGTGGAATATGAGGCGTTCTTCCTCCAGGCGTCAGGTGGTAAGGGTTTGACGATGGAGGATGTCCTTGGCGGAGAGGCAGGGGGTGTTGAAATGATTAGGGGTGTGGGGTTGATTAGTGCGGGTGTCCCAGAGATGTTCTGTGAAATGATCTGCAAATAGGCGACTTGTAACATTGATTGCCTCAATCTGTCCACCCCTCTCACCCATTCCAACCTCCCATCCTCACAACGCCCTCCAACACCTCATCTTCACTATGGACATCAAGTCCCTGTACACATCCATCAGCCACGATGAAAGCCTCCACATTGGGTGCAACGGCTACAGTAGATGACATTGGTGGAGGTACAGGTAAATTTCTGTCAGATATGGAAGGATCCTTTGGCGCCTTGGATGGAGGTGAGGGGAGTGGTGTGGGTGCAGGTTTTGCACTTCCTGTGGTGGCAGGGGAAGGTGCCAGGAGTGAGATGTGGGCTGGTGGGAGCTGGGGGGGGGGGGGGGGGGGGGGGGTGTGTGAATTTGATGAGGGAGGTGCAGAGGGAATGGTCTCTCCAGAATGCCAATAGGGCTGGGGAGGGAAAAATATATCTGTTGGTGGGGTCCGTATGTAGGTGGCGGAGGATGATGCGATGATGTGGAGATTGGTGGGGTGGAAGGTGAGGACCAGGGGAGTTCTCTCCTTGTTGCATTGGGAGTGGTGGGGTTCAAGGGTGGAGGTGCGCGATGTGGAGGAGATGCAATGGGGGGCATTGTTGACCACATGGGAAGGAAAATTACGATCTTGGAAGAAGGAGAACGTCTTTAATTTTCTGAGGTGGAATCAGTCATCCTGGGAACAGATGCAGCGGAAGTGGAGGAATTGGGAATAAGGGAAGGCATTTTTACAGGAGGTAGGTTGGGAGGAGGTGTAGTCTAGGTAGCTGTGGGAGTCAGTGGGCTTGTAGTAGATGTCTGTGGTTATCTAGTCACTAGAGAAGGAGATAGAGAGGCCTAGGAAGGGGAGGGAGGTGTCTGAGGTGGTCCAGGTGAATTAGAGGTTGGGGTGAAAGGTGTTAGTAAAGTTGATGAACAGTTCAACCTCCTCGTGGGAGCACAATGTAGTGCTGATACAGTCATCGATATAATGGAGGAACAGGTGGTGGTGGTGCCAGTGTAACTGTGGAAAATGAACTGTTCATGTATCCAACAAAGAGGCAGGCATAGCTGGGGTTTTTGCGGGTGCGCATGGTTACCCTTTAGGTTCGGAGGAAGTGGGAGGATTAGAAGGTGAAGTTGTTAAGGGTGAGGACCAGTTCAGCCAGGTGGATGAGGGTGTCAGTGGAAGGGTACTGGTTGGGACGGTATGAGAGGAAGAAATGGAGGGCTTGGAGGCTTTCATCGTGGCTGATGGATATGTACAGGGACTTGATGTCCATAGTGAAGATGAGGTGTTGGAGGGCGTTGTGAGGATGGGAGGTTGGAATGGGTGAGAGGGGTGGACAGGTTGAGGCAATCAATGTTAAGGCAGCAGTTTGAAATGAAGAGGTCAAGGGTGGCTAGCATGGAGTGTCCAGGTGGATGTGGTGTATTGGAGGCGAGGGAAAGGGTCCTCTCCCACCCTACCTCTTGTAAAAATGTCATCCCTTATTCCCAATTCCTCCACCTCTGCCACATCTGTTCCCAGGATGACCAATTTCACCTCAGAAAATCCCAGATGGCCTACTTTTTCCTAGATCGCAATTTCCCTTCCCATACGGTCGTCGGCACCCTCCAGCACATCTCTCCACTTCCTGCACCTCTGCCCTTGAACCCCACCACTCCCAACGCAACAAGGAGAGAATGCCACTGGTCCTCACCTTCCACCCCACCTACCTCTGCATTCATTGCGTCATCCTCCACCACTTCCGCCATGTACAAATGAGCACTGCCACCAGATATATTTTTCCTTCCCCATCCCTATCCACATTCTGGAGCGACCATTCCCTCCACGACTCCCTCATCAGATCTACACCACCCACCCACTAGCCCACACTTCACTCCTGGTACTTTCCCCTGCCACCACAGGAAGTGCAAAACCGGCACCCACACCACTCCCCTCACCTCTGTCCAAGACCCCAAGGGATCCTTCCACATCCGACAGAAATTTTACCTGTACCTCTATGTCATCTAATGTATTCGTTGCACCTGATGTGGTCTCCTCTACATCGGGGAGACAGGACGCCTCCTTGTGGATCATTTTAGAGAACATCTTTGGGACAACCGCACCAACCAACCCCACCACCCCATGGCTGAACACTTCATCTCCTCCTCCCACTCCACCAAGGACATGCAGGTCCTGGGGCTCCTCTATTACCAAACCCTTACCACCTGACGCCTGGAGGAAGAATGCCTCATATTCCCCCTTGGGACCCTGCAACCACACGGGAATTAATATGGATTTCGCCAGTTTCCTCATTTCCCCTCCCCCCACATTATCCAAGTCCCAAGCCTCCAACTCCCCACCGCCCTCCTGACCTGTCCATCACTTTTCCCATCTATATACTCCGCCCTCTTCTCTGACCCACCATCTTCTCCCTCACCTTCATGTGCCTATCGCATTCTCAGCTACCCAACCCCACCCCACCTCCCATTTATTTCTCAGCTAACCCCCGCCCCGGCCCACAAGCCTCATTCCTGACGAAGGGCTTATGACTGAAACATCGATTCTCCTGCTCCTTGGATGCTACCTGACCTGCTGTGCTCTTCCAACACCACATTCCCGACTTTGCCAAGTATTTGCCCACTCATCCAGTCTGTCAAGTCTTTCTACAGGTGTGTGTCAGAAGAATTTACAGGTTGATACTCAAGTGTTTTGCACACGTCTTCCTTAGCCATCAAGTGGAGTGGGACTTGAATCCAGGATGACTGCCTCAGAGGTAGGGATGCTGCTCATTGTGCCACAATACCTCCATGACTTCTGCTACTTGTTCCATAGCAATGGCAGTTATTCATGTGTGAGCCTCCTAAGAGTAGAAATTATCAAGCTTTTCAACTTTGGGTGACATTACAGTTAAGATAGATGCTGCAAGTAACCTTGAGTAATAAATATCAGGAGATTTTATTGGTCTGTATGACTCAGCTAGATAATACTAAATGCACAGAGCTATAATTATGAGCACTTCTAATGAACTGTTACGGTCATAAAATCCAATGAATTAGAAAATGCAGCTTCTCATTTTGCTTGGTGCAGATATTTTAATCAATCTGTTCAGGTATGTTCTGACCCATGTCAGGAAAAACATGGCTGTTGAACTCAGTCCTTCTGACTCAGAACAGGGTCACTACCACTGACCTTCAAAGTTGTGCGGAGCACAGTGGTTGGGAATTTAGCATGGGTCAACTGTTTGGAAAGTAGCTATGTACAGTCTTATACCACAATATCTGACTGCTTTTGATTGATATGGATATTTTTAATCTATTTATTCAGACCCCATGCGGGACAGCTTTGGCACAAGTGGGACCTGAGCCTGTCATCCTAGTCCAGAGGCAGTGACACTACCACTGCACCACAACAGCCCTCTTTTGTGTGGTATAACCTGAGTACTAAAAGCCAAAATGTCTTAATTACTGCTTAGAATTAGATGCTGGACTCTATGTCCTTTTAACAATTTCGAGTATGATGGGTTAGAGATAAGTTATCAATAGCAAACCAATATTTATCAGCAGAACTTGATTTCTAAGTTAGTACTGTTGTGTTGTGAATCTTTAAATGCTGTTTATTTTGATGGAGGAGGGGTGGAAGGCAATGAGAGACAGTGTATTGAAGCGGTCAATTGCTCATCAGGTTTGGATTGTTACCAGCTGCAATGATGAAGTCTTTACAATGTATCCTTTGTTAAGAGTAAAGCTTTTGTGTCTCCTGCGGTTTTTAAATTGGATCCTTGGAATTTACTCTCTTTCTCCATGTTTATTGGCAAGTACCCTATACATGACATCATGTTTCAAAATAAGATTCCCATCCCCATTTCAGTATACAATCACATTAAACTCAATATCTAAACTTTATAATTTCTTAAATGATACTTAAAGCTTTATTTGCCAACAGAGCTTCTCTGGATTTTGATTAAAAAGTTAGATCAAGATATTTGATCTCTACAATGCCCACAGACTTAAAAAATGTACGAATTTTTAATATGACAGCAAACTTGGACAGATCAAATTCCACTTAAGAAGTGTATGCTCCAGGTATAGGTATTTCCTCATCATGTTTGCCAAGCTAGAGGACTGACCGAAGTTAATCAACAACTTCATAAAAGCTGACACATTCCTACACCAACCCAAAACTGACATTTAATAACAGCGCTGAAAATAAGCCACTGATGCAAAAACAAATAATTAACCTGGCATACACTAGCACACAGTTTTCAGCATACATTGTAGATATATGCAGTCTTCCTTCACTTCTCAACATGTGAGCACAGCATCAAGTACTACATTCAGGCACAGCATTGAGGGAGTTCTCCAGTGTTAGAAGTGTGTTTTTTTTTGGATGAGACTTTATACTGAGCTCCTGTCTGCCCACTTAGGTGGGTATAAAAGGTTACACCGTCTGTGGGCATTGTAGAGATCAAATATCTTGATGAAGGGTCAGAAGTCCTATCATTTATCTCTTAACTAAGATAACCTGCTAATTTATTTCATTGTTGTGTTTGTGAGACCTTGCTAAACACAAGGTAGCTGCCAAATTCATTATATTGATATAGTGAGTGTACTTTAAAAATGCTTGGCAGTCAAGCACTTTGACACATCCTGAGGTCAAGACAGGAACAACATAAATGCAAATTCCTTCTGTCTATTTACTGCTAGTGTCATTACCAATTCTGGACATTTGTTTGGTAGCTTTGATTATGTGGCAATAGTGTGCGTTTGTTATTTGGAGATCAGACTCCAACTGGGAGCTATAAATAGTACATCTCATCAGAATCACTGGTCCTTCAGACTGCAGAGAATGTCATTGGATTGATTTTTTATTTTGAAGTGTAATGATCATAGTTTAAAATGTCCTTTAAATTTGCATGCAGATTGTTCCTCGACAAGTGCTGGAAGCCTAATTATGTGCTTGCCATCATTCCATTATTTTGCATCTGTCAACTGTAGATACATAAAGGCTTGATATTCCAATTTAGGAATTAATAAAAAATGCAAGGATTTTCAGACTTTTCCAGTTGATAAAATTCACATGGAGCAGAAGAGCTAATAAGAATTATTGGCATGTAAAGTGTGATAGCCTGGGTTTCGGGGGCTAGTTAGCCCAAGTTTCTGGATTGCACATGAACCCGTGTCATAACTTGGATACCCAATGCAGTCCATTTTTACAAAAGCAAATTATTGAATCTTATTACAATGCACCATGGTAAGGACAGGAGAGAAAAAAACCCATCTCATCGTACTCTACATCAATTTCTCAGAAGGAATCTTTGCCAGAGTAGTTACTCCTTCTTCCTACAGCTCACCTCAGGGCTATTAAGGGTATTTGAAATTGGGATCTCTTTTGAGAGTTTGTAGCTTTCTGTGCAACTTCCTTTCACCAGTTTTAAAGAATGTTATGATCTTTAAAATATTCAATAAAACTATTCAACTTCAATTCCCACCTTTAAGTTTTAAAACGGAATTTAGATTTAATAGCCTCTTGATATGGGGGCAGATGGCCTAACTGACTGTGGAGGAAAGAATGAGTTTCCACATTTTGTGTATTTATATTCACATTTCTGATAACATTTTTAGTCAGGGTCACTTTAGAGTGGGTAGAAATCTTTGACCCTACTAAACTGAGATGCTTTAAAGAGATCTGACTAGTGCTTAAAGTCAGCTTTGAAGTGGCATTTTATTTTTATGATTTCTTTTTATTAATACACAATGTGAAACAAATGTGTTGACACAAGATTAACTAGTTTGACGGGATAGTTCAGCTACTCCCCGAGGCCAAAGGCTCCTTTGATATATACTAAATAAAACAAAGAAAAGAGCTGACAATATTTGATGTTAAGAAAAGAAAGTCAAACAATTCCTTTAACAAATAGCTTTTTGTCTTTTTGCAAGCCATCACATATAAATATATAAACATGCCATGAGAACCTCAGTGTTTTTAAATAACATAAACTGGTTCCAGTGCTCTGTAACCTGTTTTGCTTTCCAAAAGCAAATGCTGTTGAATCATTTCTGATGGTTTCTCTTTCATATGTAAGTTTAGTCATATCACTCATGAATTTAAGAATGTCAATAGCGAGGAATGAAAAGAAATTATTAAATCCACCTTGTTTACCTATTATTTACCTTGTAATCCAAGTGTTGCTGAGAGAAATTTTATCTCTTGCTGCCAACTCCTCCCTGTAGCACTTGTTGAGATTCCATGCTTCAATTCAAATGTTTCCCTCATACATTACCCTAGGCTGTCGTTGAACATGAACTATATGTTGTTCCATAATTTCCTTTCAGTTCATCACTTCCTGAATTTATTATCATCTGCCTTAGTTTTCCTTATAATAAAGCGTTACTTAACCTTCTGATTATTTTCATGAATTTAATGCAATGCTGGTATCAGATCTGATTGCTTTGGTGTTCTGTTTGCACTCATAGTGCAGAAAGCTCCTGCAGTTCAGGCCTTGTTTCTCATATTTAACAGAGAATCAAATAATCATAGAGGTCTATAGCGTAGAAAAATGCCCGTTGGCCCATTAAGTTGGTGCCAGTCAAAAATAAACACCTAACTATTCTAATTCTATTTTCTAGCATTTGGCCCATAGCCTTGTGTAGTTTGGCATCACAAGTGTACATTTAAATACTTCTTAAATGTTATGAGGGTTTTTTTCACCACCTTTATAGATAGTGAGTTCCAGATTCCTATGATCCTCTGGGTGAAAAACCTTTTCCTCACATCCTCTTTAAACCTCCTGCCCTTTATCTTAAATCCATACCCCCTGGTCATTGGTCCCTGCACCAAGGCGATAGTTTCCTTCCTTTCTATGCCACCCATGCCCCACATACTTGTATATGTCTCAATATTGTCCCGCCCAGTCTCTGCTCCAAGGAAAACAACTCCAGCCTATCCAGTTTCTCTTCATAACCAGAACTTTCCAGCCCAGGTGACATCCTGATCAATCTCTGCACCCTCTCCACCACATCTCCCTCCTATGATATGGATTTCAAAACTGCAGACAGGATGTGGGAGAACAGTCCAATATTTTCCAGCCTGCAACTGTGTTGGATGCCAAGACTCTGAAAGGTCTCTCAAAACCTGCTGGGAAAGAATCCTTGAAGCAATTTTTATCGGAGACAATCTGTCAAAAGATTCCTATTTAAATTTCCCAAACACCAGGTAATATCATAAAAATAGAAAATGCTGACAAACTCAAAGGTTTGGCAGCATTTGTGGAGATTTTCTAGTTTTATTTCAGATCTCCAGCTTCCACAGTATTTTGCTTTTCTTACCAGGTAGTGTCAAAGAACAAAGAAAATTTACTGCCTATGAACAGGCCCTTTGGCCCTCCAAGCCTGAGCCGATCCAAATCCACTGTCTAAAGCTGTCACCCAATTCCTAAGCATCTGTATCCCTCTGCTGCCCACCTACTCATGCATCTATCCAGACACATCTTAAATGAATCTACTGTGCCTGCCTCTACTACCTCTGCTGGCAACATGTTCCAGGCACCTACCCACCCTCTGTGAAAGTACTTGCCGCGTGTATTCCCCCTTAAACCTTTCACCTCTCACCTTGAAAGCGTGACCTCTAGTTATTGAATCCTTCACCCTGGGAAAAAGCTTATCTCTATCTCCCCTGTCTATACTCTTCACAATTCTGTAGACCTCAATCAGGTCCTCCCCCAATCTCCTTTTTTCTAATGAAAATAATCATAACCTACTCAACCTCTCTTCCATACCAGGCAACATCCTCTCTGCACCCTCTCCAAAGCGTCCACATCCTTTTGGTAATGTGGCGACCAGAAATGTACACAGTATTCTAAATGTGGCCAAACCAATGTCTTGTACAATTTTAACATGACCTGTCAGCTCTTATACTCAAAACCCCGTCCGATGAAGGGAAGCAAACCATATGCCTTCTTGACCACTCTATCCACCTGTGCAGCAATCCCAAGTCTCTCTGCTCATCAACTTTTCTCAAGACTCTTCTGTTTACTATATAACTCACTCTAGAATTAGACCTTCCAAAATGCATTATCTCACATTTGCCCCAATTGAACTCCATCTGCCACTTCTCCATCCAACTCACCAGTCTATCTATATTCTCCTGTATTCTTTGACAGTCCCCTATGCTTTCTGTTATTCCACCAATTTTTGTGTCATCTGCAAACTTGCTGATCATACCAGCAGTGCCTTCTTCCAGATCATTTATGTATATCACAAGCAACAGTGGCCCCACCACTGATCCCTGTAGAACACCACTTGTCACTTCCTTCAACTCCCTTCAACTACTACTCTCTGTCTCCTGTTGCTCAACCAGTTCTTTGTCAGATGGATGTAGCATGTTTCTGGGAATATGAGGGTCCTGGACTTTCAGCTCAAGATCACTTATTGGTACACAGACAGTTGACTGGATCCTCATGATTTCCACCAACCTTCTTCCACCAAATTCCTGTTCCATGGAAGTCTCCTTCACTTTGCCGTATCTTCCATATTATCTTCCACTTTTCAGCTTTGACCATTCACAGATCTTCTGACTGCAGCTTTTATTGGATTAATTTCTCTCATTATCATTTCATTTTGCCTTAATGCACCATCATTTTCAACATTTAGCATTTGCATGCTTGCCACTCAATCACTGACCTCTTTGTTATTCTTTTCCTGTACTCACTCTAATCTGTTTATCTGAAATGTCTCCTGGACTGACCAATGGTTATTGATGTTAACTCTGTTTCTCTCTCCCCAGATGCTGAAAGATCTGTTGAGTCTTGTTGAGTATTTCCCACAGTGTCTGCGGTACTTTATTTTTTGTGAATTACCTTTGTGTCAGATACTATACTGATGGATGATCCTCTGGTCAGAGGAAAATGTGCAGGCTGACCTCTGATTGTATCATGAAGAAATATGAATGGTTGGCTGACCAGGTTTGAGAAGCAATCCAATTGCTGGATGTTATACATTGTATTAAAGAAGGCATAGTGAAGTGACCAGGAGTCACTATTTATTGGTTTGTCCATAAACTGTATTTACATTTGATTTATGCAACATTTTCCTTTCCTAACAATGGTTTAATCACTGAACATGACAGAACTTGGATTTGGACTTATTTAATCCATTTTTATTAATATTTTAACAAATTAAAATTGGAGAATCGAATGCTATTTATATTTCAGTATTCAAGCTAGAACGGACATAGACCTGGAGATGAAAATTAGCTTTATAAAAATAATTTGCTTCATCACTTGCACTTTAAAGTGAAACTAACGCCCTTAAAACAAAACTCAATTTGTCTTTAATTGACTGCTAAAGAATCTCAGTTTAGAAAGATAGAAGATTTCTCCCTACAGAAAGTGGCTTTCAGTGGCTCCAGTGTTGCAAGAAATATATGTGTGCAAATAACTGGAGGACAGTGGCATGACTTTAATTCTCATCCTTGTACAACATGAGCTCATAGTAAATTGTCATCTCGTTTTTCAAATGGTATAGAGTAAAATGAGCAGCTGATTCTTCAGCTTTGAACTATTGGCAAAGACAGGTTTTAGGAGAAAGTGAGGTCTGCAGATGCTGGAGATCAAAGTTGAAACTTTATTGCTGGAACAGCACAGCAGGTCAGGCAGCATCCAGGGAACAGGAGATTCGACGTTTCGGGCACAGGCCCTTCTTCAGGAATCATTCCTGAAGAAGGGCCTGTGCCCGAAACGTCGAATCTCCTGTTCCCTGGATGCTGCCTGACCTGCTGTGCTGTTCCAGCAATAAAAAGACAGGTTTTAGCCCAGGTAACACCACGGAATGATAATAAATTGTAGACATGACGATGGAGGCTGCCTGGTGATATTGCTAATGCTTTCATTTATGTAAGCCGTTGTTGTCCTGCTAGGATTAAAGGTTTTTTTTCAGAATAAGACGTTGGTTCTTATTTTTGTGTGTAAAAGTGTACTTGCAAAAGGTGTAATTTAGCACACAATACATACTTTTCACTGTATCTCAGTACATGTGACAGTGATTAAGCAAATCAAAATCTTCCTGTTGTTTTCATTGCTATATCTGACCCACATATATGACACCAGCTCACGATTAATATGCACATGGAATCATTGCCAATAGGACCTTCTACAGTTATGGAGAGAGTGAATAATTTTGAATGCATGTTAACTGTGGTACTGACAGAAATGACAGGAATGTGTTTCTTAGAATACTTGTTTGCATTTGCTGATCATTCCCTGGATCAATGTCCCATGTGTGGCTGTGTTCTGATTGTTACTGAGCCACAATCAGGACAGGTTCACAAAAGAGTCTGTGTGTGTGTGTGTGTGTAAAACATCTTGACAATTCTCACTACTTCCTATCATCCCAAATGTTACAGACTAGGCCAGACCACTCAAAACATTCTTAAACAGGCAGCCCCAGACCATAACTTTGCAATTTGTTTCAATAACTGTACAGTGCAAATTACCTGAGTAAGATAGCTAGGTTGACTACTAGATTTTAAACTAGACAAAAATTTATTCACAAAATTACATAATGAGACACAAAGAACAGAATAAGGAGCCCCTACAGAACCCAACCTATCCAACTAGACTTACTTATGCTGTTCCGAATATACACAACAGTCCCAATAAGCAAATTCCCTATAAAAACCAGTATAAGTAGAACACATGTTTACAGGTTGAAGTTAAAGGACAGAAAGAGAGAGAGAGAGTTTCCACACTGCTCCCTGTTGAACTTCCCAGTTCAAGACTGAACTAAAACTACTCAGCCTAGCTAAAGAAATGACCACTCCCCTTTCATTATACAGGTCACTTCTAAAACATGACCACTTTGGCCTGAAGTCTCATCTGTGTACATATAAACAAAAGGCCTCTCAAAATCCTTTTCATCTCTGTACCACACCAGACTGTTTGGAGCCCAGCCCGGTTAATTACCAAGGAACAGCTTTTAGGAAAAAAAGAGTCCAGCTTTGTGACACAAAGATACCCCGCAACAGCATCAATACCACTTAGATCAACTTGAAATGTGACTCCAAGGGGAGGTGTTTGCTATCGTCCCATTATAAAGACTTTATAAAGCTCTGGTTAGGCCCCATTTGAAGTACTGTGTCCAGTTTTGGTCCCCACACCTCAAGAAGGACATACTGGCACTGGAGCGTGTTCAGCGGAGATTCACATGGATGATCCCTGGAATGGTAGGTCTAACATACGAGGAACGGCTGAGGATCCTGGGATTGTATTCATTGGAGTTTAGAAGATTAAGGGGAGATCTAATAGTAACTTACAAGGTAAGTTACTATTAGAAAGGGTGGATGCTAGGAAATTGTTTCCGTTAGGCGAGGAGACTTGGACCCGTGGACACAACCTTAGAATTAGAGGGGGTAAATTCAGAACAGAAATGCGGAGACATTTCTTCAGCCAGAGTGTGGTGGGCCTGTGGAATTCATTGCCGCAGAGTGCAGTGGAGGCTGAGACACTAAATATCTTCAAGGCAGAGATTGATAAATTCTTGATGTCACAAGGAATTAAGGGCTACGGGGAGAGTGCAGGTAAGTGGAGTTGAAATGCCCATCAGCCATGATTGAATGGTGGAGTGGACTCGATGGGCCAAATGGCCTTACCTCCACTCCTATGTCTTATGGTCTTTTAGATTTTGAAGTTAAGCATAATTGAGTAGGTATATAATCCATGACCTCTTCCTATTTGGTATCACTATTTTGGGTGTTAATATCACTCTTTTATTTTAATTTACTTTGTTTATTGCAGATGACCAAACAAAATTGATTGTAGTATGTTAAGAATTAAATAATTAATATAACCAGAATGTCATCTGTCCTTGGGAAAGGGTGTGAACCCTTAATATTAATAAAGCTCAAGATTTGATAGTCCACTCCAATTCTTCGTTAACCGTTTTCCATGAGAACAAAGGAGCAGCCTCTATATATTGGTATTCTTAAACTGATGATTGACCCATTTTTTGGTTTCTAACGTTTTAATCTTTAATTGAAGGTCCATCATCATCAAATGTTATAATTTATTCAACTATATTGGCTGAAGTCATAAATCCTAAATTAAATTCACTTTGAAAGCTGAAACATGTCTCTTTTTCTGAAATCATATTGACTAACTACGAGAGTTGCTTTGGGTAATAGAGTGAAATAAGTGATATTGGATCTGCTGCTAGGTAATTTTGTGACATTTAAGTCAATAAACAGGAAAAAAAACGCAGCAATATATGATGTGAGGCTGATTGATATATCATAGTTTGCTCTCTTATCCACAGCCAAAATTGTCATCTTGAATGAAAAAAATGTATACAATATGGAAGAGTTTGCTCATGGTGTAGAATGATGCAACATTTCAGATAACAATTTAAAAGTTTTAGTTAATATGTTAATTTGATATGTTGATTGTACCTACTTGCTGTGGAGGTATGTTGTAACATGTCCAAACTTGCTGATTTTAAAAAAATTTTAAACTTATAAAACATGAGAAGTGACATTATCATTTCAAACTAGGATTCAAGCAGATATTAGTACACAGATGTATAATTACAGAAAGTTTGGGAGAAGATTTGTAGCTCGGGTGCTCGTTGTTGTGGTTCTGTTCGCCGAGCTGGAAATTTTTGTTGTAAACGTTTCGTCCCCTGTCTAGGTGACATCCTCAGTGCTTGGGAGCCTCCTGTGAAGCGCTTCTGTGAACATCAACTAGCCACGAAACGACACGACCAGCTATCCTTAGTAGCCACACACGCAGACAACAAGCAACATGAATTCGACTGGGACAACACTACCATTATAGGGCAAGCCAAACAAAGAACAGCCAGGGAATTCCTAGAAGCATGACACTCATCCACAAACTCCATCAACAAACGCATCGACCTGGACCCAATATACCGGCCACTACAGCGGACAGCTGAAACTGACAACTGGAAGCGGCAGGGACAGGCCACTATAAATGCCGGAGGAAACACCACAGAAGCGCTTCACAGGAGGCTCCCAAGCACTGAGGATGTCACCTAGACAGGGAATGAAACGTTTGCAACAAAAATTTCCAGCTCGGCAAACAGAACCACAACAATAATTACAGAAAAACTCTAAGATTCTCATATGTACACACAATGAAACAGTGGTGATACAGGTTCATTCATTTTTCTCTGATGGAATAATAATCTGGATTGAGATGAATTCATTAATTATGTGGAAATCCATTGCCCGAAAGTTCAGAAATAAGTAAAGATAGAGCTCAGTACAATGGACGCCTCAGTCACATGCTGTTAAATAAATAGTATCACAATTACGCAGCCTTTCCTTGAAACCTGGGATGCTCTGCGACTACAGAAGATCTTTTTATTAATTGTAGGAGCCTCACTGAAGAGGGTTCAGGCTGATTCACAATAAACAACCTGCTCTGAAAACTCTGCTCACGTTTTGACAGCCAAGACAAATTCCCCACAGCTGCTGAGGCTATTCCTGTTATTCTAAAGCAATCAAAAACATTGCAAGTAAAACAGCACTCAACATTCTAAAAAAAAAAGTCAATTTGCACAGCTTCCCAATATTAATAGATATTAATATTAATGATAAAAGAAGTTCATGATCTGAGTCAAAATCACATCTTTCCCAAAAACAATTCAGTTCTTCCTACAACCATACACTGTGTACCAGGTTTTGTTAAAATCCATGCATTAGTTTTTGAGATATACATATAGTTTACAGACAAATTATTAATAAAATTGCCAAAATTCAGTGGCAAAGAAAATAAAGCTAGCATGCCAAACTTATTCATCCACCAAGCTTTTTCTACTGTTTCAATGAAGTGATAATTTTGAGACATATAAAGTACTTTGTTATTGTTTCAAGTGAAAGTGACTGAAGATGTCATACAGCCATAAAATTGCTAATGGAGCAAAATGTAGATCCCATCTACAGTGTATACATGGGGTGAATATTTTTAGAAAAGAGAGTATTGTAGGTTACACATTCTGCACATGAGTGGTGAAGTCCAATATTGGGTTATGACCCTCATTACAGTGAAGAAGCAGTGGCACATAGAGCCAGCATGAGTAGATAAACAATCGCCTCAAAGAAACCAAATTTTGGGAACACCAAAGCTATTTAAAATAAACTGGAAATATGAAAGGACACTATACTTGATAGATTCTTGTATTAAGGTCTAAACCAAGCCAACTCACAAAAATGGACATGGTTTGTTGATCCTTATCTTACTGTTTGTATCAGAATTCACACATTTGGGTGGAATCTTTTTGAAGCATCAGAGGTGTGGCCTGTAGCTGGAGAATTGCTGAGAGAACCATTCTGCCTCTTTTTTAGGAAACCCGGCTAAACCCCAAACCAATCAGGTAAGCTAAGGTCAGCAGCAGGCCTTTCACCATAATCAAAATCCCAGGGGCAGAGGACCCACCAATTGAGGGTTGTCAGCTAATCAGAGGTTGGCAGTGTTGGACCTCATCAGTGCCACTAGGAAGATGATTTTTGTTTTTAATTCATTCATGAGATGTGGGCATCACTGGCTGGGCCAGTGTTTATTGCCCATTCCTAGTTGCCCTTGAGAAATTGGTGGTGAGCCTCCTTCTTGAATTGCTGCAGTCCACATGCTGTGAGTGGACAATAGAGGGAAATCCAGGATTTTGACCCAGCGACAATGAAGGAATGGTGAAATATTTCCAAGTCAGGATGGTGGGTGGTTTGGAGAGGAACTTAGTGGTGTTGGTAATACCTTGTATCTATTGTCCTTGTCCTTATAGATGGTCATAGGTTTGGAAGATTTTGTCTGAGGATCTTTAGTAAATTTCTTCAATGCACCTTGTAAATAGTACACACTGATTAGATTGTCTTTTACTGGTGACAGTCATAGCCTGGAATTTGTGTGGCATGAATGTTACTTACCACTTGTCAGCCGAAGCCTGGATATTGTCCAGGTCTTGTTGCATTTGAACTCTTCAGCTTGCTTAAGGATCAGCCATGATCAAGGAATAAATCAGATCATAATCAGAAATGATGTTGGAAGAGATTTCACCAAGCGGGGCATGCAATAGGGAGAGGAGCCAGTAGCAATGGAAAGGAGTTTCCTGTCATTAGGCCCAATGTTGAGTCTCTTGATCAGGGACTGCCAATTTTATAGATAGGCCTAAAATTCCTGCTGGAAATGATCTTTACCTAATCGAATTGAGATTTCTTTTATATTCACTTATTTTATATTCATACAGAAGACTCTAAAGAAATTTTGGTCTCTGTGGAAGCTGAATTAGATCCCATCCTGTAGAACATACAGCCAATGATGCTGCTCCAAAAACATGACAATTTTAGTCAATCTTTGTTCAACTAGCAAGTGAGAGTACCCTTCTTCATCCCATAAAACGTGTCTTACTACCGATATCTGTGGCACTCCTCCTTTGCATTGCCTGATACAATTCCTTGCCCCTCAAATCACCACCTTTTTAAGATCTTCCTTATCGTTGGGTTCCATTAAAGATCCATTGGACACCCCTCCGTTGTAACATTAGGTAAGCAGTGTAGCTGGTCTGATGTTGCCTGTCCTGTGTATACATGAAATTAAAATTGGCCCCCATTGTTTAACTTACAGTCTATACCACTTTAGTGTAGACTGCTATCATAGAAGTGTGCCAAATGTAATTAGCAGGGCGACAGTATAAAACCACTAATTATACATGTCATCAAACTTCAGACACATTTTTTCTTTTCCACCTACACAGCATAAACATTGTTACAACTTGAATACGCCTGACAGATTTAGCCAAAATGCACTGAAGGACACTGTTACATTTCGCAATTGAATCAAACCCGGCGTTAACAACTTTTGCTGTTTCCTTTTCTTTGTCATTGTTTTAGTGAAGAAAAGACTAAGGCTATGAAGTTCTAAATCAATACATCTCATTCCCTTGCAGTAACATTGTAACCCAGATTTTATGGTCAAGGATTTATACCCAACTTTGCTTAAGTTGAAGATGGTTTAGTGTTCACATGCTGTGTAGTGCGCTAAGGACTGAAATGTATACTGTCTTGTTTACTGAATTAGACGACAGTATTAATTGCTCTTAGATCAAATATGATATGAGAAGATATTAAGTAATCCTGGAATTGCCTCTCAATCACACCCTTATTTCTCAGCTCTGCTGGTAATAGTTTCATTCACATTCATTCATAATATAATTTAATAATATTTTGTTGCGATATCAGCTACTTCTTAATATCTGAGAGACAGCTGTGGTCTCCTTCCGAAATACCAATACTTAGGCCTGTGGAAATACCACTTACTTTCACAATTCACATATTACACACTTCAGAAAGGTATTTTGACAGAGTTGTGTGTTGAGACCAAGACGTTTGGAACGAAGAATGTGCTAAATTTCTTCTTCCTAACTGGTTAGATTACTCTGCCGTTTCTTTTCCTCCTTTTATAATTTTTTATAAGTATTACCCCTTAACCAGAGAGAAAAATAAAATCCATAATTGTCACAATTGAATAATGTTGATGCAGTCATTAAAACAAAAGCTCAGGATATAACTATTGTGACACTTCCCAACTAGACACCGATGATAAAGAAACTTTTCGATGATGGTGTAGTTAAAATAAATTATAGCATTGGCATATGTTCCCAAAATAATATGGCAGAGCAACCATCTGCTCAAACCTGCAATTTTATTCACACTAGAAAACCACATAACGAGTTTTAGTTCAATGGTAACATACTTGCCTCTGAATCAGAATGTTATAGGTCCCAACCCCAGTCCATAAAGCCAACAAAGCAGAGACAAGAGACTAAAAAAAAAGAACGGGCACGGACTTAACATCTTAGAAATCTATCCCAGATGCAAACTGACCCATGCCTTTTAATGAAGTTGGATGGATAACTAACCTGATCAAAGGAAACTGATTGGATGTTTAAATGTGATGATAGTGCTGCCTTTCAGCTTATGAATTTTAACTGTTGCAAACTGGGTTTCCCGAGCATCGGGGACACATTAGCTTCTTCTGTGTGAGAACTTGGTGGATGGTTTAATCAATGACAGGATCTGACTGTCATTAGCAGGACCAGCATTTTACACTCCATCCCTAATTGCCTGATATTAGATGTTGGTAAATCACCATCGTAGTTCAACCAAGTAGTTTATCAGATCATTTCAGAGAGTAGTTAACATCACTGTGGGACATAGAATCATGCATTTGGAAAGTGATGACATGATCAGTCCAAGTCAGTAAGGATTCACGAAAGGAAAATCATGCTTGACAAATCTTAGGGAATACTTTGAAGTTGTGACCAATAGAGTGGACAAGGATGAATCAATAGATGTTGTATATCTGGACTTTCAAAAGGCTTTTGACAAGGTTCCACACAAGAGAATAGAAAACAAAATTAGAGCTCATCGTATCGGTGGTAATGAATTGATGTAGATAGAGAACTGGTTGCCAGACAGGAAGCAGACAGCTGGAATAAACAGCTCCTTTTCAGAGTGGCAGGCAGTGATGAGTTGGGTACTAAAGGATTCACTGCTGGGACCCCACTGTTCACAATATACATTACCAATTTGGATGAAGAAATTCAATTCAATTCCTACAAATATGCAGATGACACTAAACTGGATGGCAGTGTGTGCTGTGAGGAGGATGCTAAGAAGCTGCAGGGTGACTTGAACAGTCTGGCTGAGTGGGCAAATACTTGGCAAATGCAATATAATGTGAATAAATGTGAGGTTATCCACTTTGGTCACAAAAACTGGAAGGCTGATTATTATCTGAATGGTGTCAGTTTAGGAAAAGGCAAGGTACAGTGAGACCTGGGTGTCAAGGTGGAACAGTTGCTGAAGATTGGCATGTAGGTGCAGCAGGTGGTGAGGAAAGTTAATGGCATGCTGGCCTTCATAGTGAGATGATTTGAGTAAAGAAGTATGGATGTCTTGCTGTAGTTATATAGGGCCTTGGTGAGGTCATTTCTTGAGTATTGTGTGCAGTTTTGAACTCCTAGTCAGAGGAAGGACATTCTTGCTACTGAGGGAGTCCAGCAAAGGTTCAATCAGACTGATTTCTGGGATGGCAGGACTGACATATGAAGAAAGACTGTATCAACTGGACTTGTACTCACTGAAATTTAGAACAATGAGGGGTGATCTCATAGAAACATATAAAATCCTGATGAGACTGGACAGAACTAGGGGTCATAGTCTAAACAATGAGGGATAATCCATTCAGGATTGAGATAAAGAACTTATTCCCTCCGAGAGTTGTGAACCTTTGCAATTCTCTCCCACAGAAAACTGTTGGGGGGAGTTTGTGAGATATATTCAAGAGGGAGTTGCACATGGCTCATGTGGCTAAAGGGATCAAGGAGTATGGGGACAGGGCAGGAATGGGTTACTGAGATTGCATGTCAGCTTTGATAACATTGAATGGTGGTACAGGCTCAAAGGGCCGAATGGCCTACTCCTGCATTTTCTTTTTATTTCTATGTTACTATATGCAGACCAGACTGGGAAGAGATTGTAGATTTCCTTCTTTAAGAAAGATTAATGAATTAGAATGATATTTATATTAATTAGACAGTTATCAGGTCACCTATAAGTAAAGTTTAAACTATCTGGTGGGTCAAGGAAATCTTTAATTCCAGGCTGGTAAAGTGAGAAGTTAAAGAAGTGCTTACAACTAAAATCAAGTGTTGTCTCCATAGCAACTGGCGACCACAAATGGCAAGGTTGCAGAAATGATTGTATAAGTCCAGGAAAAAAATACAAATCCAAGGTCATACTAGATTACTTACAGTGTGGAAACAGGCTCTTCAACCCAACAAATCCACACCGACCCTCCGAGCAATTTAGCATGGCCAATTCACCTAACCTGCACATCTTTGGACTGTGGGAGGAAATCCACGCAGACATGGGGAGAATGTGCAAACTCTCCCCTAAGGCTGGAATCAAACGTGGGTCTCTGGTGCTGTAAGGCAGCAGTGCTAACCACAATAACAAAGGATGGTTTCGATCCATCGACCTCTGGGTTATAGGCCTAGCACGCTCTTGCTGCGCCACTCGATTCTGACTTGTGGGGACATAGTGAAGTAGAAATAATGATAACATTAGGACCATTAAAACCTTAAGCAGACCTTGTCTACTGAAGATGGAAAATTTTGGAGAATTTACTTTGGACACATAGAAGGTGGGCAATCTCAAAAGAGTTGCAGTAAGGGTAACAATCGTTGGAGAAGAGGGAATCATTCAGTGAGGCTCTGATTAAACAGGAATAACTTATTAAAACACTGGAAGTGAGAGTTGTTCAGCAAAGCTATTAAAGAACTACTCTAATTTAGCCTTGTGAGTATAAGAATCATCTATTTGAGGTGATACATGTGGAAAAACCAACCAGTACAGCAGCAAAGAGCAACAGCACTGCTATTGCTGCAAAATATAAAATCACATCAGGAAAACATGGTATCAGAATTAATATTGCCAGGGAGACATAAATTTAGAGACGGGGCAAATAAAACACAGAATTAGACATCGTACAGGAAACAATATCTGAGATACAAAATAACTTGTGAATTAAATATTAAATCTGAATTTACAATTAAATAAATTGGGAATATTGCTGATAAAGCTATGGCTTTTAAGGGGTAAAAGAAGATGCTTTTGAAGAGATACTGAAAGCTTTTGATAATTAGTTAAATCTCAGAACTAATACAATTCCTGAAAGTGTAAGGTTTAATAGAAGAGTATAGTATCCAGGATAATCAATTCGATATGATTAATGGTCTCTTCAGATTCATGGGGAAGTGCAACCATGGTGACTTGAATTATGAATTCATAAGAGACAGAATTATGGTAGGCATTTGTGTCAGATTTGTTACTGTCCAAAGAAGACCTCGCTCTCAAGAAAGCCATTCAGATGGTGATTGAAGCAGAAGAGTTGGTTAAGTAAGCACTGTCCACAGCTGACAGTAGTGAAATTATATGCTCCAGGAGACTTGCACCTAAGATTAAAGGCATGTTTCAACAACTCTTCAATACAGGAGATGTCAAATAGTAGAAAACCTATACATAGTTCAAAATCAAGAATAATCACTCTTGAGTATGAGGGCATATCTTGACTTCAAAGTTCTTCAAATGGCCGAAGGAATTAAACAATATAAATGTAAAAAATAACAGCCACTCAAGGAGCAACTTGTCAAATAGGCAGATACAATTACAACATTTGGATAGGTACACGGATAGGAAACGTTTAGAGGGATATGGGCATTCTGCAGTTTGGGAAACCTAGTTGGCATGGACAAATTGGGCTGAGGGGTCTGTTTCTATGCTGTATGATTCTATAAATAAAACCCAGATAAGGAACAACCAGTCAAAGGACATCCAGTGGAATATTTCAATACTGGAATATTGAATGGGAAGTATGGAACATTGTTTAACCAACAGAAAACAGAGTAGGAATAAAAGGATCACTTTTGCATTTACACATGTTACAAGTCAGATACTACAAGGATGAGCACTTTGGCCCTGACTGTTTACTATACTATATCGCAGCAAATGTTTCATTAGCCTGCACCTATGGGACCAGGAGTGTACTGATTGAGTGAATATTCTGGAAAATCAAGAGGTCCACATAATCAGTGTAAAAGCACACAGTAAGTAATAGAAATGCAATGCTGGGAGTATATACATCATTGCCATACTTTTTACAACATAAATCACTTGAATAGTACGTTTTTTGTAAGGCAAAGTTGTATTACTGGCCACGAGCCTTCTCACTCGCTCACTCAACTCACTACTCACAGAGATCACAATAATATACGACACTTCCAGTATTTCAGGTATTTAATTTTTGTTGGTATTAAGGGTGCCAGCTCATAAAGTGCCAGTTCACTGAATTTCCAACTGCATGGATAACATAGAGCTGGGATGGGGAGTGGTGGATGTCGATGGGCTGAATGAAGGAGATATGTATGTTGAGTGGAAGAAGCAAAGTGGCTTCTGCACGATTTGGGCAAGAACATGGAATATGATGTATAATGTATGGTTATCCATTTTGGTAGGAGGGTCAGATATCACAGGTATTTTTTAATAAGGGCCCACTATAGTTGCAAGATGAAACTTCAACACAGTGGGTTGGGGTTATGGTGGTTCAGCGCAGTGGGTAAAAGACTCTCTATGTTGATAGGCCACTATGAAGAGGAAAATCCAACCTATAAGCTTATAAGAAGGTGTCAAGAAAATGTGCTTATATCCAATATTAAATTGTACTTTCATCAACTGTTTTCGTACATTGAACTTTCTGCATGCACAAGAAACTGAACTAGTTTTAACTGAAACCTAAGATAGCCAAACCCAATTTGCATCCTTATGTGAACACAATATCTTCTGTACTGGGACAGATCTCTGCACATACAATGATCCAGTGAAAGTTTGAACTGATTCCTTCTTATCTCATCAAGATTGACGTAGTATCAGTCAAGGAGTTAAAGTTAACCCCCGGCTATTAAGAGTTGATTAACCTTTTTTTGATTGCACAGTCAGGATGGCCAGGGACCATGTGATGCAACAATTTTTTGAATATTTGAATTTGGATTTGGGCAGTGACAATAGAGGCTGCTGGAGGGGAGCCCTTCTCTATCAGTTTGAGGCTTGTCAAGAAAGCCTTGAGCTCTGTATGTGGCTTGAAAACTGACCAGAAAACCTTCTTGCTGCAAACAGGATTTTGAAGGAAGAAGTCAAACCAACTGTAGGGATTCCAGAAGATGGACGTCCACTAGCCATATAAAAGATGACTTTTTTATTTTTACTTGATCAAGTTTAAACATTAGACACTCAGAACAGTTATATTTTCTGTATGCTTCGGGACTGAATGTGTACATGTTTATGTACATTTGGAATTAAGATGTGTTTTACATCTTTTAACATTTTTAATATTTTTACTTGAGTGGGTTTTAGCAACAAAATTAACTCCATGCATGTTTAGCTCAAGAATACCTGTTTGGTTTGTTTCTTACAATCTTGCACAGCCCTGCCTATATTGACATGGCAGTCCAGCATCCTTTCTTAAAAAAATTTAATAATTTGTTGTGGTCAAATATAGAGTACGATAAAATGCAAAACCAATGTACTCCAACTCACTAGAGGTTGTAAAAGTGTTATGTTGACTAATAATTCCAAAAATGAGTTCTGGAGAAAATTCTTTACCCAAGGCTAGTCAAAATGTGGACCTCATTCCAACAAAGAGCAGCTGAGGCAAATTGCATCAGTGCCTTTAAGGCTTGGTTAGATAATCTCATACTAGGGAGAAAGGAATGTAAATGCCGATTAGCTTAGGTAAAATGGACTGTGGGAGCAGGTTGGCATTGATCATAAATACCAGAATAGTGTAGTTGGGCAAAGTGGCTTGTTTTTCTCCCCATTATTGTAAGTTTAATGACTACTATAGTGTAGTCATTAAACCATCTCCTGCACTGTAATGGAAGTCTGAAGATCAAGGGTATGATACTCGCTGCCACAAGCATCTTGTATGGCTTGCTTCTGATCTCAACCAACCTATACCTCCTATTTCTCCACTGAAAGAACATGCAGTAAGTTTATATTCTTCTCTTTAATCTATTTACTATCCTCTTTGTCCTGGTTGACAGCATAAAATGTACCCTGTTGCTGTATCTGGCCTTTTCCTCTTTCTGAACAATTGTCTTCCCTTCACCACCCGTCTACATGTTGTACTTGCTTCCTGTCTCTCCATATGTGTGCAGGCTGGAATTTCACTGTTTGCATATCACTCTTTAATTAAATGACCTGATCTCACAACTTGCAATACTGTTAGTACTATAAGATGTGGATAAGTTGAATACTTACTCAAAGGAAATTCTGTGCCATATATCTAATGGTGTTTAATCAATACAATTCTAATTGCCAGTTCAGCTTTCTGTTTTTATATGGGGGCAACATTGTCTAGTTTCTCAATGTGGTACTCTCATATATTGTTTTGCTGCTACATTGTTATTATCATTTTTGGGCTCTTTATATTTGTCCACATTCCAGGAAAAAATAAGACAAATTCTGGATGCCCTTTTATAGTTATGATTAATGTCTATTGTGGTGCATGCCAGAAAATTGAAAAATTGCAAGTAGGATGGCCATGAATCAAATTAGCTTTTTGAAAGAGCTGATTTTGCTTTCTCACAGAGTATCCTTATCCAACAAGTTCATCATGTATATGTCAAAAATGTCATGTGTAAGTAACATTCACATAGCTAAGATGCAATGGGTGTTTCAAATAGCAATCAACAACAGAGTATACAATTGAATAGTGTCTTCACTTCTAAGGGTAGCTGCTGAGGGTCTTAACTCTGAGGAATTTTAAAAATTCATTTTGAGGAAAATGGGTGCCGTGGCTGGTCAGCATTTATTTTCCGTTCCTAGTTGCCCTTGAGATGGTGGGGGGGAGCTGTCTTCTTGAACCGCTGCAGTCCATCTACTGTGAGGTGACTCACAATGCCATTAGGGAGGAAATTCCAGGATTTTGACCTAGTGACAATGAAGGAACATCAATATATTTCCAAATCAGGATGCTGAATAGCTTGGGTGGGAAATTGAAGATAGTGGTGATCCCATATATCTTCTGCCTTTGTCCTTCTAGATGGAAGTGGTCATGGATTTGGAAGGTATTACCTAGAGATCATTGATGAATTGTTGCAGTACATTTTGTAGATAGTACAGACTGCTTCTACTGTGTGATGGTGGTGGAAGGAGTGTATCCTTGTGGATATGGTGCCAATTAATCAAGCAGGCTGAATTGTCCTGGATGCTGTCAAGCTTCCTGAGTGTTGTTGGGACTGCACTCATCTGGGCAAGTGGGAAGCATTCCATCTCACCCATGACTTCCACCTTGTAGGTGATGGACAGCCTTTGGGCAGTCAGGAGAATGAATTATTTGCTGCAGATTCTGACCTGCAAATAATTTCTGGAATAGGAGGACTGCTGTACAAGGGTAGGTTGAGTCAGATTCACTGGAGATTAGAAGAGTGAGGCGGGATCTCATAGAAACCTGTACAATTTCAGTAGGACTAGGTGTTTAGATGCAGGAGGGATATTCTGATTGGTGGGGGAATCTAGAACCAAGATTAGTGATAAGGACTTAGCTTTTTAGGACTAAGCTGAGGAGAAATTTCATCACCAACAGTGTGGTGAGTCTGTGAAATTCACTGCCACAGTAAGTGGTTGAGGCCAAAATGTTACATTTCTAAAGAAGGTCAGAGATATAGCTCTTGTGGCTAAAGGGATGAAGGGATATAGGAGGCAACGGAATTAGAGTATTGATCTCAATGATCAGTCATGATGATACTGTAAGGTAAAGCAGGCTCAAGGGTTTGAATGGCCTACTCCTGCTCTATCTTCTATGTTTCTAAGTATTGGAAAAAGGCCACAAAAGATACTGAAAGGAAATGATGTAAGGAACTGAAGTATCAAACAGAACCTCACTGTAAAGTAAAAAACCGAAAGAACTGCAGATGCTGTAAATCAGAAACAAAAACAGCAGTTGCTGGAAAAGCTCAGCAGGCCTGACAGCATCTGTGAAGAGAAATCAAGAGTTAACATTGTGGATCCGGTGACTCTTCCTCAGAACTGAGGTGCTGCCAGACCTGCTGAACTTTTCCAGCAATTTCTGTTTATGTTCCTCATTCTAAAATTCTGGGGATGTGAATTTCACCATGTCATGACGAAATTTGAATTCAGTTAAAAAGGGGAATAAAAAGCTTGCTCAGTGGCAACCAATGTCAAACGTTGTAAGTCTGTCAAATGCATTAATGTTCTTTAAGGAAAGCAATCTTACATGTAAGTCCAGAACCACGGTAACGTAGTTGACTCTTGACTGCTTCTAGGCAATTCACTGGCCTCATATCAAGGACAAAGTTTTAAAAATGAAAACCAGCTTTGATTGCTTAAAGACAAATTATGTTTCACTGACTTGATTGAATTATTTGATAAGATAACATATAAGGTTAAAAATGCTTATCTTGATTCTCAGTGTATCATTTACATGCACTTTCAAAAGACATTTGGTAATGTCATGTAGATTGTGGCAGATAAGTTACCTTGACATCTAAGATTACAATAGCCCTAATAATCATGTTTCTGCCACAAAATGCTGTATTAGCCATTGATGCCCACATTTGATAAATTAATAAAATAAACCTTGGCGTGGTACGGTGGCTCAGCAGTGAGCACTGCTGTCTCACAATACCAGGGCCCCAGGTTCGATTCCAGCCTCAGCTGACTGTCTATATGGCGTTTGTACATTCACCCATTGTCTGCGTGGGTTTCCTCCGAATGCTCCAGGTTCCTCCCACAGTCCAAAGATTTGCAGGTCAGGTGAATTGGCCAGGCTAAATTGCCCATAGTGTTAAGTGCATTAGTCAGAGGGAAATGGGTTTGGATGGGTTACTTTTCGCAGGGTCAGTGTGGACTTGTTGGGCCGAAGGCCTGTTTCCACACTGTAGGGAATCTAATTTAATCAAAACTTATAATACATAAAAACTGTACAAGCGGCAACTACAAGAATTGCAAATATGAGAGTTGCAACAACAATAAATCAAAATCAATGCAATAAAAGTTACAATTTTTTAAGAAATACAGACTATGAAAATTACTTGAACCATAAAAAGCATCTGAACCCTGATCCCTGTCAATTATTAAATAGTTTCCAATACATGACTAAAACCAACTTGCTTCATGGTGGGTGACCATCTTGCTCTTGCATGGCAGCTCTTAATGGGGGTGCTGTTCTCCAACATACTCATTACTGGCACTCCATCATTCTTGTACTGGCATAGAAAGGCTGTTTTATTTGGTCAACTCACAAGACATTACATTTCATCTCTAAAGCAAATCAAGAGTATTTTGGAGCACTTTGCTGAGTGGCTACATTTTATGATGAATAAGGCAATTATGGAAAAATATGTAGAATGATGAGATTAGTTGTGCTTAAAATGCAAGATTTTATTACAAGAATACTGTATAATGACTTACATTCAATTTTCTATAAATATCCTTCAAATTGTGTTTGATGCCTGCTTCTCTTGATGTTTTTAGCTAGCACTGATTGAAATCTCTTAGTCTTGAGTCCCAGAACTGAATCTGTTAATGTTGTCACCCAGGTATGGGTATTCCTTGCGAATTCTCCCCATTCAATATTTGTCCGTGCTTTTAAATAGTTGTGTACTGGTAGATGTGTACTCACATTTAACAGCTTGTACAGCTCCCTGGGGTAAAGGCCTCTTCTCTTCCCTTTGCTGTTGGTGCAGCAGTCTCACCTCGGTTGAATTACTTGGCCAGAGGTCTCCTGAGAGGACAATGTGCAGCAGGCACCTCAATGCAAGTCATCACTTTCCATGGACAGGGTGCAGCCAATTGCCAGGAGTTATGAAAATGTTAGCCCATGATGGAAGTTCAACTTTCTCTGCCTATGTTTCTGAAAGGTTGAAAAAATATTTCTGCAGTTGACATTGCAAATGATCTGAGAAGTGTGCAGCTGCATTAAGATAATTCTGTGCATATGTCAACAACAGAAACCAGACTATGTCTTCTTATTTGTTCCATGAATTCTACTTTTCCAAACCTGTCCACACTCTCATTTTGCATGAGTGGCCTCTATGTGCAGGTTTCTTGTTGCACGTGGGGGATGCTACACTATACTACAGCACATGATGCTTTTGTTCTTCAGGATAACTGTCCTGCTAGGCACTCATGTCCAGAACACAATTATTCACCAAATACGTGTTACTTTCTTTAACTGTCTTGAGAAAGGTCAGGGCTGCAGAAACCAAATGAGTTCAGCATGAAGAAAGACCTCATCCAATTAACAAAGTGAATTTTTTCCATTCAACGTTGGTCTATAGATGGCCTTGAAGGCTTCAGAAATCATTTGTGCATCTTGCATGTGGTTGGATTTCTCGGGACTCCACTTATCACTGCTTGCTTTTTATGTTCTGGATTTGTCGTTGGGAGTCAACCTTGCAATGTTTTCTTATCGATTTGCAGTCTTGAAATGTTCTGCCAGGCAATGAAGGCTGTTCATTTTGATTTCTCAAGATTACGATTCCTGTATTATTTTTCTCAACTCTCAAAAGGCCAGTGTTCCAGGGGAAGTCAAAGAAAATGCTTCAAAGACACTCAGAAACATTCCTTAAACAATGGAAGCATTGACATTATTGACCAGGAGGAATGTGTTACCATACATCCAAAGTTGTCTAAAAAGCTACATCATGCTTTCAGTTCAAATACATTAACAAAAAGAGAGAACAGTGGCAGAGAAGGAAAGAAGATTAAGCAAATCCTGAACTCCAGATCCCACACTCTTTCTGGATGCCCTGCAACATGTGCCCAAAGATTTGTAGGTTGAAAATTGGCCTGTTCAGCTGCCATGAAGAACTGAACAGAATTCCACAATCCTGAGTCGACACTATCATTGAGTCAAGGACAGCTGATGACCATGATTCCTGCAGAAGTCTAAAGAAACTGGCCAGTTTCTGAGGTGGTTTATAACTGATTACTGATCGATATTTAATCTATACCCTGTCTGATTAGAGGATTGGAATTGCATTGCTTCGATGTAATGGAGAACTAAAATCCAACTCTTCAATCTTGTCAGCTCTCACATAACTAAATACGAAAAGTTGAACAAAGTTGAACGTAAAAAATAAATTAAGAAATGGAGTAGATGGATTATGAAGCAGTAGATGTGGTTCATCACACAACACAGCTCTGGTAGTGTCCTGTTTAATTTCATGGATATAAATTCAAGAAGCTGTTAGCACTGCCACTGCGAGCAGAATGGATTTATTGCTTGCCTGAACTTTAATAATTTGACAGGCTGGGCAGTATTTTCAACAAGATTACCTGTCATGACAGATATCTGAACTAAATCATTATTGTGGCCATGAAGTAGCTTTTCTGTTAATTGGCAAATTCCTGTTTAGAATTCCTTTTAGAAACTCAGTACTTACAGTTGACTGGATCTACTGCTTCTTATGTACGCACAATTGAAAGAGCATTGTTAATCTGCAGTGTTTGACAGTTTGGGGATTGTTTTGGAAGATGCTGCTAAGAAAAATGTCTTGGTAACTTTTTTTTTTCATTTTTGAGTACAGAAGAAAGATTGGTGATGAAGTGCTATAAAATCATGTTTATTTTTAATTGCAATTGTTAGAGAAGGCTGATGAAATTTGAATTGCTTGGTGTATTGGCAGACATGACAAAATAACCTGCAATCAATGTCAAGGAGTATGGAGAAATCTGGCACCAAACTTAAGTAATGCATTCCAGATCTGAACAACTTGTTGTTTGAAAAATTTTCTTCTCAGTTTTGCTATTTGTGCCAATTATTTTACATCTTCACCGTCTTCTTATTGATTCTTTCATGAGTGAAATAATTTTTTCCTTATCTACTCTGTTCAGACTCTTCATGGTTTTTAATACTTCAAATCTCCTCACAGCTTTCGTTTCTCCATGGAAAATAGTTTTAAATTTTATAATAGAACATAGAACATAGAAGAATACAGCGCAGTACAGGCCCTTTGGCCCTCGATGTTGCGCCGATCCAAGCCCACCTAACCTATACTAACCCACTATCCTCCATATACCTATCCAATGCCCGCTTAAATGCCCATAAAGAGGGAGAGTCCACCACTGCTACTGGCAGGGCATTCCATGAACTTACGACTCGCTGAGTGAAGAACCTACCCCTAACTTCAGTCCTATATCTACCCCCCCTTAATTTAAAGCTATGCCCCCTTGTAATACCCGACTCCATACGCGGGAAAAGGTTCACACTGTCAACCCTATCTAACCCCCTAATCATCTTGTACACCTCAATCAAGTCACCCCTAAACCTTCTTTTCTCTAATGAAAAACAGCCCCAAGTGTCTCAGTCTTTCCTCATACGATCTTCCTTCCATACCAGGCAACATCCTGGTAAACCTCCTCTGCACCCGTTCCAGTGCCTCCACATCCTTCCTATAGTATGGCGACCAAAACTGCACACAATACTCCAGATGCGGCCGCACCAGAGTCTTATACAACTGCATCATGACCTCAGGACTCCGGAACTCAATTCCTCTACCAATAAAAGCCAGTACGCCATATGCCTTCCTCACCGCACTATTTACCTGGGTGGCAACTTTCAGAGATCTGTGTACATGGACACCAAGATCCCTCTGCTCATCCACACTACCAAGTATCCGACCATTAGCCCAGTACCCCATCTTTTTGTTATTCTTCCCAAAGTGAATCACCTCACACTTAGCTACATTGAATTCCATTTGCCACCTTTCTGCCCAGCTCTGCAGCTTCTCTATATCCTGCTGTAACCTGCCACATCCTTCCTCACTGTCAACAACTCCTCCGACTTTCGTATCATCCGCAAACTTGCTCACCCAACCTTCTAACCCCTCTTCCAGGTCATTTATAAAAATGACAAACAGTAATGGTCCCAAAACAGATCCTTGCGGAACACCGCTAGTGACGGCACTCCATGAAGAAACTTTGCCATCAACTACTACCCTCTGTCTTCTTCCATCCAGCCAATTCCTAATCCAAACCTCCAACTCACCCTCAATGCCATATCTCCGTATTTTCTGCAGTAGCCTACCATGGGGAACCTTATCAAACGCCTTACTAAAATCCATATATACCACATCTACCGCTTTCCCCTCATCAACCTCCTTCGTCACCTTTTCAAAGAATTCAATAAGGTTTGTGAGGCACGACCTGCCCTTCACAAAACATGCTGACTATCCTTGATCACATTATTCCTATCCAGATGTGCATAAATCCTATCCCTTACAATTCTCTCTAAGACTTTGCCCACAACAGAAGTGAGACTCACCGGCCTATAGTTACTAGGATTATCCCTACTCCCCTTTTTGAACAAGGGAACCACATTTGCTATCCTCCAGTCTTCTGGCACTACTCCTGTAGACAAAGAGGACATAAAAATCAAGGCCAATGGCTCTGCAATCTCCTCCCTTGCTTCCCAGAGAATCCTAGGATAAATGCCATCAGGCCCAGGGGACTTATCTATTTTCACCTTTTCCAGGATTTCCAACACCTCTTCTCTACATACCTCAAAGCCATCCATTCTACTTATTTGTGACTCAGTATTCACATCGACGACAATGCCCTGTTCCTGAGTAAATACTGAAGAAAAGTATTCATTCAGTGTCTCCCCAATCTCTTCCGCCTCCACACGCAACTTCCCACTACTATCCTTGACTGGACCTATTCCTACCCTAGTCATTCTTTTATTCCTAACATACCTATAGAAAGCCTTCGGGTTTTCCCTAATCCTACCGACTGAGGACCTTTCATGTCCCCTCCTTGCTGCTCTTAGCTCTCTCTTCAGGTCCTTCCTGGCTACCCTATAACTCTCAATCGCCCCAATTGAACCTTCACGTCTCATCTTGAGATAGGCCGCCCTCTTCCATTTAACAAGGGATTCCAATTCCTTATTAAACCACGGCTCCCTCGCACGACCCTTTCCTCCCTGCCTGACAGGTACATAATTATCAAGGACACTCAATAGTTGCTCCTTGAACAAGCTCCGCATATCATTTACACTCTTGCCTTGGAGTCTACTTTTCCAAGCCACACATCCTAAGTCATGCCTCACCGCATCATAATTTCCCTGACCCCAGCTATAACTCTTGCCCTGTAGTACACACTTATCCCTCTCCATCACGAGAGTAAAAATCACCGAATTATGGTCACTATCCCCAAAGTGCTCACCTACCTCTAATTCTAACACCTGGCCTGGTTCGTTACCCAGAACCAAATCCAGTATGGCCTCACCTCTTGTTGGCCTGTCTACATATTGTGTCAGGAAACTCTCCTGCACACATTCAACAAACACTGACCCATCTAACGAACTTGAGCTATAGCTTTCCCAATCAATATCAGGAAAGTTAAAATCCCCCATAACAACCACCCTATTACTGTTACTCATCTCCTGAATCACCTTCCCTATCCTTTCTTCAATGATTCTAGGACTATTAGGAGGCCTGTAAAAGACTCCTAACAGGGTGACCTCACCTTTCCTATTCCTAACCTCAGCCCAAACTACCTCAAACTGACATTATGCTCCCTGGAAACATTCTTTTAAATCTCTCCTACATCTTCTTCAATGCCTTAGCATCCCTCTTAAAGTATGGCACAGAGAACTTGATGCATTACTCCAGTTGATGCCAACTGTAACTTCCTTGCTCTTATACTCTATGTCAGTCTTAGTAAAATGAATGGTATTGTCTAGGGAGGGATGTGTCTGCCTGGGTAGGGGAAAAGAAAAAAACTGCATTGGGATGGTTGGACGGTGAAGAAAGAGGCTGCAATAGTATTGGGTGAGATGGGGAAGGTGCAAAGGGATGGAGAGAGAAGAAGGGTACAGGGACAGGGGGAGAGAAGCATGCTGGAAGAGGGGCAGTAGTGAGGCAAACTGCATGCTGGTATATCAGATGCCTTTGCAACGGGGGAGAACAAGACTGCAAATGAGAGAGAACGTTTTTAAATCTGACAACAAAGTTATATTCAGCTGGCCAGGAGCTGTGAAAACTTTGAAATTATTGAAGTAATTGAAAATGTATGTGGAATTACAAGCTTAAGGCTGTGGACGTTCAGCTACTCTATGCAAAATTATGTGCTTGATACTTCTAATGCAATGAACCCTCTGTCCATTGTTAAATTTTAATCTTAGATCAAGTTCAAAATGTGGATAAAAAAGGCTACTAGCTATCTAGTTAAAATCTTCCACCTTATGTCTATGCAATTGGAATACACACTGTGACCTCATCAGTCTGTGGAACAAGTGTTTAAGGTTCCATTATAGGGAAGGCTGCAATCCTTATAAGTTAACATGTTCACTTTGGTAAGTGAGAATGAAATATATTCAGCTATCTTCGGATAAAAAGTCTCCATTGTACAGGACTGGATAGAAAACTGGGAAGTTGCAAACACGATTTAGCCAGCCTGAGAGGAGGTAGATGCATAATAGTTCATGGCATGGTCACCTAAATATCAGTGGCAATGCCACTCTCCCCCTCTTCCGAACTCTTGGTCATGGCTGCAGCAGGTTGTAGATTTCAGAAGGATGGTCTTGACCTGATGCTTTGTCCCTTGCTTTGAGGCATACAGTGACTGTATGCTATTTCCAGCTGAAAATCTTCCCCTTCCTTTTCCAGCAGCCTGTCCTCTTCTGTGTCAACTCCCCTCATTGTTTCAGTCATGCTGCAGGCCAAAGGACTGAAAATTATTGTATTTACATCCAGGAAGTGGCTTGTGCAGAGTATTTGAAGTCAGAACAATGTCCTTCAGCAAATGCTACATCATTCTCTATACATCTTTTTCAACAACTTTTGAACTCACCGATCATTTTTGGCTATTAAAAGAAGTATATATGTGCAATATGAAAACCATGCTAGAGGTAAAACAGGATTTGTTGTATTAAAAATAGGTCTTACAGAGACAAATTTCACAGTATTAGATATTTGATAGTGGAAACAAATTACTGGCATATTTTTGGACTTCACTGATATAAATGTTTCCAACATATACAGGATCAGCAGAAGAGTTCATGCCCACATGATAGGAAGAAGGTCAAAGTTCTTATCCATGCCTCCAGCATAAGTGCAACCCCCTTCTCTTTGCTACCTTACACCCACTTTATTTCTGCTACTATACCCACCTCCCACCAAATCTCATGCTCTACCACTCTACCATGTTTGACCCTCACCCCATATAAGGAGAGAATCCTGACTTACGACTCAGTGTCTAAGATCTGGGCTGAAATAGAAGGTTGCTATTAATTTACTGGCTTGGCACTTCTAACTGGATTATCTCCCTTGACTTGACTGAGGATCGCTGACAGCCATGACAAGCTTCCTAGCTTTGCGTTTGTATTAATTGACAAGGCCACGTAGCAGTTCTGTGAGGCTGGTTTTGCCGGCTGAGGGACAAGACACAAAAGGCATAGTAAGGCAAAGCAGAGACACTGAGAGCACCCAAGTAGACTCAGAGTGTGAGAACACTATGCTGCAACCTTGTCTAGTTCATGAGTGGGGTTTGTGTACCTGAGCACAAAGTATCCTTGCACTATTACAAAGATAGTTGCCAGTGCAGAAGCATCGTGTAAATGGACGGGAGGTATGCCATGAGGACTCTTAATGCCTGGCACATGTCAAAGAGCAAGGTTCATGGATGTGGGGAGCATGTGGCTGGTGCCCTGGAGTTTGCACTGAGATGCTAGTGTCTAGTATCCAATATAGAGGCGCTTTGGAGAATTCTTGGCAACCATTTTGGTCACTGAGGATAGTAGCATAAGAATCTGCATAGTGATGAGGTGAGATGAGTGGTTATTGATGTTGTTAACAAGTCATAATCTCCCTTAAAAAGCAACTTATCATTTCATAGTAAGAATCTCACCTTGATGTTCAGAATTTAATTGAAAGGTGCAGTGAGTTGCTCCTGACATTGTGATCAGTCAGGCTGAACTTCTCATGTGTTTTTACCACAAATTTCACGAAGCCCATATCATTCAGGCCTGTACAATATTCCACTCCTGTCATCAATCAAAATTCAGATCAATGTTTACAAGAATTTTCAACCTCTGTTTAATCTCCTTGGGATTCAAATGCTTCTGACACTTTACAAATATGTATTTCAATTTTTATTATATGCTTCATAGTCTATGACTTTTGTAATGTGTACAGATGAAGGGATGCCCATTTTGTTTGACTCTTATAATTGTTTTGATGACTCTGTAAATGTGAAGCATTTTCAATAAGTATTTCAAGCAAAACAATCAGGTCTTTCACTAAGTTGATTACTGTAATAAAATTTCAAGATACCATACAAATTAATTACAAAAGTTCAAACAAGGGACAATGTGCTATTGTTTTAAAGAGATCAATGGAGACTTGAAACAGACCAAATGAAAATTATACCTGTTTATACTTATTATTCTTTATACTTACACATGTTATTAATAATTATTATTTTATACTTATTTATTATAAGTTATACTTATTTATACAGTCACTTGCAAGTGTAAATTTTCCATTATCACTGTTTCAGCTTCTGTGATATTATTGTTTGGAGCTTTATACTGATCTAAATTCATTGGACGTTTAGACTGGCATCAATCTCTGCCTGCAGCGTTCTATACCTTATTCCATGGGAAAGTTGGTGTGTTATGCGGTAGGACAGGTTTTTTTCTGTTGACTAGGTTGGTGTCCTTGAAATAAAACCAAAAGATGTAAAAGCAGAAGTGGGCCATTTGGCCCATCCAGTGTACTCCACCATTCAATGATATCATGGTTGATCTGATAATTATCACCTCCATTTCCTTACATTTCCTATACCTTTGATTCCCTTAACGAATAAAAACCTGTCTACTTTTGTCTTGAATGTACTTAACAACCCATCCTTGATAGCCTTCTGAAGAAAGAATTCCAAACATTCAACACTCTGTGAGGGAAAAAGAAATCCTCTACATCTCTGTTGTAAATGGATGACTCCAGGTTCTAAGATTACGCCCTCTGGCCATAAACGGTCCCACAAGGAGGAATGCCATCAGACTACATTTCAGGGCTAGAGATTCCAGGCATCTCATTATTGAGTTATTGTTTGCTTTAAACTTCATCCTTGTTGGATAAAAGACTTCCACAAGTTGTCATGACACAAAGACAGGAAGCCAAATCAAATCAGCCTCTCTATCCCTGTATTCACATCATAATAAAATTAAAACATTCAATAACCTTCAAAATTGACCCCACAGGCATGTAACCAAACTTTGATAAACCAATACCAGACACCACATTTATCTTAAACTAAAGAATGAATTATTTATTATTAATACAGCAGCTTTCAATAAACAAAGTTAAAGAATAAGATAATCTAATTACATCCATGATTTAAACCCAATCTTCTTTGATTCTTGCTGAGATTCTATTCTCCAAACTTTCATTAAGTTGATGCTGGGAACATAACCAGGAACTGTCAATTCTCTATCCTGTGGCTTTGGCTGCCACAATCTTTTTGACAAAAAGCACACCATTCAAAACGAATTCAAACTTTCATTCTCTTTCTGTTTTTTGCAATATTCTCTTTATTAGAGTGCTTGTCACTAGCTCACCTGTGATGGTCCCTGTTAACATCTGAACATCTGCCAACACTTGAGCATAATTCATCTTCAGAATCGAGTCATCCACAGTATTCTTTAAACAAGAAACAACCTGCAATTAACTTCCAGGCAAGGTCCTATTAACAAATATCAGGTTATTTGTTCTTTGCTCGGAGCCAAAGGATTACCTTCAATCTACAGCTCATGGCTCCAAACCAAAATTGATTAAAAAAAGAGAAACAGCAACAACGTTCATGCTCTTAAAAATGAGGAAAGTATAGTGTATTCCCTTGCATTGCACCAACCTTCACTTCCCATCGATGCTCTCAAGCCAACTGGAGTGGACAATCTGGAGCTTTGCAAAAGCATCCGTTTTGTAAAGAGACTGCACCTCCTCTGTTAAGTGGTTCACATGAAATGGCGGCTTTCACCTGTAGCATCTTTATCTTGATTCACCTCATCCATTTTGATCAGGAATTCCCCAATTTCATAGATGGGTCTATGCATTTGGTTTGACTAATAAAAGGGTTTTGCTTTCTGTGACATCTGGAGAGCGTATTTTTGTAGTTTGAGCAGCAACCACTCAATCCTCTTTCTGTGTTGCTGCTCTTGGACCTTTTGCAGAGTTTGGTCTAACTCTGTAGACTTTGCATTTGTCAGCCTGTGCAGGGCAGTTATGCAGTTTGTGGGAGGTCTGCAGTTACTATACTCCTTGCTTTGCTTGGGTGCTTTGGATATTTAAACAAAGGACATTTCAGACTTTGAGGCTTGTAAACACAGTTTCCCTGAGATCATTGCTTTTTATTTGCATTCATTCTGTTCTGTGCCCTTTGTGAGGTGCCCATTCAGCTCTTCTGGCAAGATTTTATGGAATTTGTCAATTAGAGAGGAGGCAATAGTTAACTTCATAATTCATTCTGAGAATTCAGAGAAGGTGTATTCTTTCTTTGCTTTTCCTCCACATTGATTAATAAAATCACCTGAATCTGATCAGTTTTCTATCTATATTACAGGAGTTTTAGATGATATACTCTGAAATTTACTTTAATTTGTAATGTTACTCATAACATTGATCCTACTCGTCATCATCAGATAAACCAGATGTTTTGATCCTTTGCAGACCTCCACATCCCATGGTAATCCCAATTTTTATAGACTGCCCCTCTGCTTCCAAACTCTCATGGTCTCAATCCTCTTCTTAAACAGATCAAATTTATTTGGGACATGAGATACTTTACAGCATATCTCAGGAAGTTTGGTTGCCACTACCTAATCTCTCTACATATCTCCATCTCTGAATTAAACCTTGCCTTAAAGTGTGCAGCAAGCTGCAATATCTATAGAGCTGAGGAGGAGACAGTGTCTTGAACTGTGCTGCTGTACATGGGTTTTTGAGCTTGGAGAAATGGCTCTGCTGTTCGGGAAGGAATCTATGCCAAAACCCAACCCTGCACCAATCTCTACAGCTGACATTATTGATGATTTTTGTCTTGCTGGCAGCAGTCAAACTAGGAATAGGCACAAATCAATTTCAAATGCTATTAATGCTGTTTCTCTTCCAATGTGATAGCTGTAATCAAATCATAGTGCTTCAGGTAGACTTCTAACTTGAATTGTCATTTTCTCCTCTTGATCAGTTCTGTTGTTTCACAACCATTGCCATTATTTGATTATCTCTTTCTAGTTTAATGCAAATAAAGCTGAAGAGCAGAGGTTGAGCACAGAGCATCAATGAACATTTCTTGCATCTTCTGTTAATTCTTTGAGGAAGTGACAATGTTGATTGATGAGGGAAGGGCTGTAGATGTCATATACGTGCATTTTTAATAAGCCATTTAATAAGGTTCCCCATGATAGGCTGATGGAGAAGGTGAAGTCGCATGGGGTCCAGGGTGTTATAGCTACATGGATAAAGAACTGGCTGGGCAACAGGAGACAGAGCATAGTAGTGGAAGGGAGTTTCTAAAAATGGACCAGTGGTGTTCCACAGGGATCCGTGCTGTTTGGGATATACATAAATGATTTGGAGGAAGGGATAAGTGGTCTGATTAGCAAGTTTAGTTAAGATTGGTGAAGTAGCAGGTAGTGAAGGGGGCTGTCAGAGAATATAGCAGAATATAAATAGATTGGAGAGTTGGGCAGGGAAATGGCAGATGGAGTTCAATCCGGGCAAAAGCGAGGTGATTCGTCTTGGAAGATCCAATTCAAGAGTGAACTATACAGTAAATGGAAAAGTCCTAGGGAAAATTGATGTACAGAGAGATCTGGGTGTTCAGATACATTGTTCTTGAAGGTGACAACACAGGTCAATAGAGTGGTGAAGAAGGCATATGGCATGCTTTCCTTCATTGGACAGGGTATTAAGTACAAGAGTTGGCAGGTCATGTTACAGTTATATAAGACTTTGGTTCAGTCACATTTGGAATACTGCGTACAGTTCTGGTCACCACATTACTAAAAGGATGTGGATGAGTTGGAGAGGACGCAGAGAAGGTTCACTAGGATGTTGCCTGGTATGGAGGGTGCTAGATATGAAGAGAGGTTGAGTAGATTAGGATTATTTTCATTAGAAAGACGGAGATTGAGGGGGGACCTGATTGAGGTCTACAAAATCATGAGAGGTAGAGGCAGGGTGGATGGCAAGAAACGTTTTCCCTGTGTGGGGAACTCAATTACTAGGGGTCACGATTTCGAAGTGTGGGGGGGAAAAGTTTAGGGGAATTATGTTTGGAAAGTTCTTATGCAGAGGGTGGTAGGTGCCTGGAACACATTGCCAGCGGAGGTGGTAGGGGTGATTTAAGATATATTTAGACAGATACATGAATGGGCAGGGAGCAAAGGGGTACAGACCCTTGGAAAATAGGTGACAGGTTTCGATAGAAAGGTCTGTTCCTGTGCTGTAATTTTCTTTGTTCTGCTTGCATTTGCTAACTGTGCAAGAAAGCTAGATAATATGATATTGCATCAATTTCTGTAGTGACATAATTATCAGCATAAGATTAATTTAAAGGATAATACTTAAAATTTTAACAAATAAACTGTCTCAACAGAACTTCTATAGATTCTCTGTGTTCTGCAGGAAGTATTTTTGAGTTCAGAAGTTTTTTTGATGTATAAAACCTGAGCTATCAAAATGTTATTTTCACAAAGATCTTTCATTGTTTGTTGAATTTCGTGTTGTTTTACCAAGGCTACTCTACAGTGACCACAAAATGTTCTTGTCAAGTAAACAAAGCTCGAGCTTCCCAGAATTAAAACATGACATGTTTCTTCAAAAAATCATTTTATTCAAATAGACCGACAGCATTCACATTTGACATTTGCTTACTTCAGAAACTGCAATTTCTGAGGCCTTATTTTCCCAGTGAGACTTGAAGGGTTTATTTTTATGATCACTGAACTCACTGAAAATAAATGAGAGTTGACACCACCATCAAGAGCTTAGTCAAACATTTCTTGAATCTTGTAATAATTTAACAGTTTAAATCTCCAGTTATGTCAGGTTGTAAAAGATGACTTTTACTTGAGTCACTTGTAACTTTTTAATGCAGATTAGAATGTCTTAATAGAATGCATTGATTTTTAAGTAAACGACACAATTGATCCACATATCGAGCGAATGCTATTAATTCCACAGGTTGAAATTTTCCCATTTTCAATTGAAGTGTTTTGTCATGTAAGACTCACCATGCCATGGCTTTGAGTGTCATTTCTCACACAATCTTCTGCTCATTGCCCTTTCATTGTAAGCAACAGAGCTCTTCAACGTCCTTCTCACTCAAATGCATAGCAAGAGAGGTGCAAGTGCTCACCATTGCAAGGTCTTTCTAGCATTTATGCCACTATCACCATGTTTAAAGCTTAGCTCCACACCACTGGAGCAAGCAGCAACTGGCACTCGTACTCTGATGTTTGATCATTGTCAGTGAGGAATTGGCCAACCCAACAAGTTAGCTTCCCACTTTGTTGACAAGGAACTACTTGTGCTGCTTGAAGTTGTGGTGGATAGTAGGGCAGAAAAAAACTGCTTTCTGTAGACCACCAAAAGATGTAAAGACACTGCCTGGACACAGATAACAGCCTGGATCAGTGCTGCATCCATGGTTAAATGGAATACACAGCAATGCAGGAAAATGGTGAATGATAGAGTAAGAGAATTCACTCAAAACTGTGTAATTGCACACACATCTCACCAGGGCTCATGGAGTATACCTCTCATTATTGTATGCACCGTGTCCACTCAACCACCTCATCTTCTCAAACTACTATCCCTACTACCCCTTCTTGCCCTCTGCATTTCCTGCTTATCCACTGGGGACACCTCACCCCCTTTTACCGCTGCTGCACCACCACCAATGGCTCTTCCGTTCGCTGCCATCATACTCTTTGTCTGATTGCAGGACAAAGTATCCTATAACCAGATGAGAAGTCTAAGAGACTGACTGGATTGAGTGAAATAATGCTGCAGAGGGCTGTATCCTGTCACCAAGCCACCCTTTAATTACGCATGAAGAGTCCGTGGCTTGAGTACGGCCTGTTCAGTGTTATCTCTCAGAGTGCCAGAACCTCTGACATTTCTCTTTTTCTTTTTTTTCATTTTGTGTGCAGGTGTAGGACACAGTGAAGAACAACAAGTGTGTAAACCTTTGCTTATATTCCACCAGCAGGAAAAAAGGAAACACCAGAGTGGCCACTGACAAACGGTACCCTTATCGACAAAGGGCAATGCTGCGTGATCAAAAAAGTGAAGGGGAGGGCAGGGCTTAAATCGAATTAGAGTTGGAGGGGGAAATAAAACACTCCATTCCCTGCGGTGTCCACCTTTCCCTGAGCAGCTCAAGGGTGTTGGTGGACACCGCATGCTCCTTCTCCAGGGACACCCAGACTCAAACTTAACCACAGAAGAGGGCAGGCAATCAGCCCTAACAACCCCTCCATGGCCCGCTGCCTGGACCTGTTTATGGCCAGTTTGGCCAGGCCCAGGAGCAGACCCACGAGGGGAGACACTCCTCTTTTTTTCCCCTCTGACACGCCTATTTACACTCCTTTTTTTTCTTTTTTTTACATTCTTGTTTACTTATTTTTTTTATTTAACCCCCGCTGAGCTGCAGTAGTGTTTATTTGTTCCCCAGCACCCATGTTGTGTGTGCAGGTGTGAGACACAGTGAGAGACACAAGGTGCATGAATCTTTATTCAATTTCCACCACCAGGAAGATAGGAAAACACCCGAGTGGCCAGTGACAAGCAGTGCCCTTCACAAAAAAGGGCAATGCTGTGTGATCAAACAGTGAAGGGGAGGGCAGGGCTTAAATCGAATTAGAGTTGGAGGGGGAAATAAGACACTCCACTCCCTGTGGTATCCACCTTTCCCTGAGCAGCTCAAGGGTGTTGGTGGACACTGCATGCTCCTTCTCCAGGGACACCCACAGAAGAGGCGCAGGCAATCAGCCCTAACAACCCCTCCATGGCCCACTGCCTGGACCTGTTCATGGCCAGTTCAGCCAGGCCCAGGAGCAGACCCACGAGGAGAGACATTCCTCTTTTTTTTCCCTCTGACACCCCTGTTTACACTCCTCTTTTTATCTGTCAGCATTCTGATTGGGCCAAATCCACAGCCCCAATCAGGGAACTCATATTCTATGAAGACTAGCTGGCTGACCCCGTTACAATCACAACATCTCTCCTCATCCGAGTCTGAGGGCCTAGGCTGGTTCTTTTACTTGGAGAGCCTCCTGAGTCAGGTTCCTCTGACCTGGTATCCAATATAGGCTCTGTGTAATGAATGGGAGCTCACCTCTTACACAAGATGTATCCCGGTAAAATTTCACTTTCTTCTTCTGAAGGCAAAGGCATTGAGGCAGCTACATCCATTATGTCTGGCTCTGATTTAGAGGACTCATTGCTGCTTGATGAAAAAGGGTGTACCCAAGGGTTCCAGCAGCCTTTCTGACTCTTCTGAGCGGCAGGGCATGTTTTGCTCCCACACTGTTTGTGAATTTGCAGCTTTCATTTGGTCTACCTGCTTGTTCAGGATAGTCGCACCAACCTGAACTTTATACATCACTGATCCTGACCTTGTGTCAACCATGCCTCTTATCCATGCAGGGTCATTTCCATGATTCTTACACTAAACATCATCCTCTGTATCAAACTGATTCTCTCGCTTGGCGGAGTCTTGTGTCCAGCATTGGTGTTCCTGATGCTGTTTCATCCTACTACCAGGTCCTGGAAGTTCAGGCTTAACCTGGTGCAGAGTCTTCTACTCATTTGCAACTCTGCTGGTTCTATGTTACATGTGGGATGGTCGTATAATCAAATAAGAATCATGATAGCTTGGTATCTAGTGAGGCTGTAAGCTGTTTCTTCAAGCCAGCCTTCAAAGTTTGGATGATTCTTTCTGCCAGACCATTCGATGATGGGTGATATGGAGTTATGCTTATATGTTGAATCCCATTTGACTTTCATAAATCCATAAATTCTCTGCTAGTAAATTCCTGTTTTCTGTGACCAAAACTTCTGGGACTCTGTTTATTGGAAAAGATGCAAGCAGTACTTCTATCATCATCTCCGTGTTTGATGAATGAACTCTATGCACATCCAACCACTTTGCAATGACTAAGAACATTTAGCCCATGAAAGAACCTGCATAGTTGACATGTAACCGAGTGCAGAGTTTACCCAGCCATTCCCACGAATGTCGGGAAGCTGCTGCTGGTAATTTTTGTCCTTGTTGGCACTCTGGGCACTGCCCCACCAACCTGGCTATGCCTGAATCCAGGCCTGACCATCAACATCTTCATTTCGGAGACTCCTGGATGGCTGCGGTGGAGTTCAGCTCGTATTTGATTGAATGGTGGAGCAGACTCGATGGGCTGAATGGCCTAATTTCTGCTCCTGTGTCTTATGGTCTTATGAATACTCATTTTTCCCTACTTAAGCATATACTGACCTTGGAAAGTCATCTTAAGACTATGTCCAAGTTCTCTAAGTGTTCCTCATTAGTTTTCCCTGTTATTAGAATGTCATCGAGATAAATGGTGACCTGAGGTAAACTTTGCACAATGTTCTCTATTATCTGCTAAAGAATTGAACAGGCCAATAATACTCCAAATGGTATTCTCACACTTTGGTACAAGCCCTTATGGCATTAATTGTAACGTACTTATGGGATTCCTTGTCGAACGTAATTGCAAGTAAATGTGGCTCATGTCCAGCTACGTGAAGGACAGCCCCTGTCAACTTTGCATATAAATCCTCTGTCTGAGAGATTGGGTGTTTATCCAGCTGTGAAAAGTACCCAAGCCTTATACTGCAATTACTGGTAACTGAACCAGCTGCTTTTCATAAGAGACCATTACCGAAGCTGGACCCTTAATCTGTGAAGGTCCCCAGTATGTAGATTCTCAGTCTCGTCAGCATCTTGCGCAAACTTAAATTTTGTTAATAACTAGTTCTGCAATCACTGATATAACTGCATAAGTAAAAGGCCTCCATTCGAATCAGATGACCATTTAATCAGATATTTATTTTGATTGGTTCTGATTTGGCTGTTGCTTAGCAATTTAACTATTCCAAACCAGATGTAGGTAGGCTTTCCAAGGTTTGAACTCTCTTGGATACCGGCCTGTTAGTTCTCTTACTTAATCTAGGTCTAGTGGGACTCTTAAGTTGTCTTGAGTCCGTATATTGGCAGCAACTACAATGGCTTGCCAGCCTGTACCTTGAACACAATTTTACCTGTTTGGTTGAGGTTTGGCTTTGTTTTGGGGTTTTATTGTGGGCTGATGAAAAGTCCCTCTATTCAGGATATGCCCTGAGTGAGACTATGCAATTGCCTGCACTCAAGTGGTGTTCCCCAAGCTTAGTCAGATTGGTGAAGGTATCCACTTCCATCAGAATACCCTGCAACCTATAAATTGCCTGTAGTGTTGGGTGAAGGGGTAAATGTAGGGGAATGGGTCTGGGTGGGTTGCTCTTCGGAGGGTCGGTGTGGACTTGTCGGGCCAAAGGGCCTGTTTCCATATGAAGTAATCTAATCAAATCTATTCTGTATGTTTCAATTAGATCCCCCCTCATCCTTCTAAACTCCATCGAATACAATCCCAGAGTCCTCAAACTTCCTGTAGCTTTGGCCCGCATTCAGCGGTGGGCTCTAACACTAAGTGCTTATAATTACAAGTTGGAATTAGCTCCTTGGTGGTCCAGTGGAGAGGAGAGGAATGGCCAATAGCATATTTCTAGCCTCCAAAGTGACCTACTTGGGCTACAGAGTTGACAAGACTGGGTTACACCCACTGGAAGATATGGTGAGGGCAATTAAAAGTGCCCCTTCTCCCATGGGTGTCTAGAAGCTTAGGTCATTTCTTGGGCTGAAAAATTATTACAGGAAGTCCATGCATAACCTAGCCTTGACCCTGGCACCTTTGCATTAACATTTAAAACAGGGTCAGCTTGAAAATGGTCATATAGATAAACCTTAGCTTTCAGTGAAGTAAAGAAACAGCTATCCTCCTCTAAGTTCTTGGCACACTATGATCCCAAGAAAGATCTGATGTTGACATGCAATGCCTCCCCATACAGCATCAGGGTGGTATTAGCTCCTTGGTGGTCCAACAGAGAGGGGTTATTTCCTAATAGCATATGCATCCAGGACTTTGCTAATGCAAGATGCCCAGAGAGAGAAAGAAGGATTGGCGGTCATACTTGGAGTCAGGAAGTTCCAACAATACCTTTTTGGACAAATAATTGTGATAATCATGGACCATAAACCCCTACTTGGTCAGCACAAAGAGGACAAGGCAAGTCTCTCATAGCTTTGGGCCACATTCAGTGATGGGCTCCAATATTAAGTGCTTATAATTACAAGTTGGAACACTATTGGAGAGGCTGAGTAGCAAATGTGGGTGAATTGAGCCACCTCCCATTAGTAGACACACCACTGTGGGATCCTAATGGGAGAGAATGTAATGGTGTTAAATCTTCTGGACATTCTCCCAATTACAGCTGACAATATTAGACTTCGGATACAGAAAGATCCAGTCCTTTCAAAACTGAAACAATTGATGATGCAGGGGGAAACCAAAGGGCTGTCGCAATTAGAACTGCAACCTATATGCTCCACTTGCCACATTTTCCAATGATAAACCCAGTTGCTGCACCCGTTTGATGTCCAGTTGGGCTTTAGTCAACAATAGGCACTTGTGCATAGATATGTCATTAGTCCCATTCTTGTCTCCACTGAACTAACTCCACAGAGGCCAGTATTCTATTACCAAGTCACCCTTTATTTACACCTGAACAGTCCTTGACTTGAGTACTACCTCTTCAGAGTCAGTTCTCAGAGTGCCAGAATCTGTGACACTCCTCTTTCTATCCGTCAGCCAGGGCTCCCTGATTGGTCCAGGTTAACAGCACCAAACAGGGAATACATATTCTATTACATCCAGTTGACTGACCTCATTACAATCACTTCAGTGGGGGGGGGGGGTGTGGTTGTGGGGTGGGCGTGGGACGAAGGTGTTTTGTCGACATTATGCTCTTCACTCCAGTTTAAAAACATTACTGACCACAGAACAGTGGGACAATTCATGTGGGTCAAGAATACATGAACTGCCACCCACCCTATTTTCATTGTGCTGCTGTCCCATCATCATTTGTATTAAATCGTTCTTAACCTGCACGAACTTTTATAGCTCTTATACAAACAAATCCTTCTCTTTTCTAATGCAGTCTCTAGTGGCACCCATTGACCCTCTGTCCCAGTGAAGCTGAGTGAGTGCATCAACAAGGCTTTCACCTACACCTCCCATCAGCTCAGAGATTTTTACCTCAGTAGTTCCCTAAATAGGAGAAAGTGAGGACTGCAGCTGCTGGAGATCAGAGACGAGTGTGTGGCACTGGAAAAGCACAGCAGGCCAGGCAGCATCCGAGGAGCAGGAGAATCAATGTTTCCCGATGAAGGACTTATGCCCGAAACATCAATTCCCCTGCTCCTCGATGCTGCCTGGCCTGCTGTGCTTTTCCAGTGCCACACTCTTAGCCCAGGTTCCCTATATAGATTGGATTCAGGTGCACAGTCTGGTGTCCCTGCACAAAAAGCAATCTGGTAGAAACAGAAATGTAGAAGGTGTCTCTGAGCTCCAAAGTCAAGTTTTGAAGCCTCTTTCAGACGAAGTTGAATAATAAATCTCTTCTCGAAGTTGCAATGACTATGTCTTGACATTAACCCAAGGGCTATCATTATGTCATTATTTATGCTTGGCTGCCTTCCAGAACCTATCTGAGTGGGGGAATCTAAACTTATAATTTGACTGGCAGCTCAAAGAGGTTTTCAAAGGGGCTATCTGCTTTTGATGTGAGGTTATGGTAAAATCCTTTGGAATGTTGCTGAACAAAGATACTTTGGAGTGCAGGTTCATAGCTCCTTGAAAGTAGAGTTGCAGGTAGATAGAGTAGTGAAGAAGACACTTAGTATGATTTCCTTTATTGGTCAGAGCATTGAGTAGAGGAGTTGAGCGGTCATGTTGCGGCTATTCAGGACATTGGTTAGGCCACTTTTGGAATATTGCATACAATTCTGGTCTCCTTTCTATCAGAAGGATGTTGTGAAACCTGAAAAGGTTCAGAAAACATTTACAAGGACGTTGCCAGAGTTGGAGCATTTGAGCTACAGGGAGAGCCTGAATAGGCTGGGGCTGTTTTCTCTGGAGCGTTGAAGGCCGAGGGGTGACCTTTTAGAAGTTTATAAAATCATGCGGGGCATGGTAGGATAAATAGACAAAGTCTTTTTCCTGGGGTGGGGGAGTCCAGAACTAGAGGGCATAGATGTAGGGTGAGAGGGGAAAGATATAAAAGGGACCTAGGGGGTAACTTTTTCATGCAGATAGTGGTACATGTATGGAATGAGCTGCCAGAGGAAGGGGGTGGTTGCTGTTACAATTGCAATATTTAAAAGGTATCTGGATGGATATATGAATAGGAAGGGTTTGGAGGGATATGGGTCAAATGCTGGCAAATGGGACTAGATTAGGTTGAGATGTTTGGGCGGCTTGGACGAGTTGGACTGAAGGGCCTATTTCCATGCTGTACATCTCTATAACTCTACGACTTAGTTTGCTTGTTTTTGAGTAATTAAGTACTTGGCGATATTTAAATGTTTGCATGGACCTTTATGAATAGGCTATATTTGATACAATAAAGATTTAAATTTCTATGTACGCTTCATTTTATTCCATCTTGAGATGGAGCTAAGCTGCACATTGGTGGATATTGAGGGAGTCAGAACTGAGAATATTTTAGTAGGTTGATATTAAGTTAATGCAGAAGCTATAAGGTTCACGGATATGGGTGGGGCATTAATTCACCATGAGTTTTCATTAAGGTGACATCGTAATTTTCAAGAGCAATGGAGGTGGCTAGGGAGCACGAGCTGGAATGAATTAGCAATTAGTTTACATGGGAGCTAAAAGGGACCATGAAGATTGACGCATGTGGTGACATCACATTGGAAGGGAGAGTGGGTAGTGGGGGTATTAGGCTGCGAAGGGGCAAAGTCTTATAAACAGACTGCCTCAACTTTCAGGGTTCCATATGGCTTTCTCTCATCTGTAAGCAGTGGGACAAAGCCCATTTCTTTTCCATTCCAACCTACCAACCAGCCCAGTCTGGTTTGAAGATCCTACCATTTGAAGAAGTTTATCCTGAGGCAGATGCAGTGATCTGGGAAGTTCCTGACTTGAGCTCCCGGAGTGACAATTGAAGCATTTTGAACATTTTGTTTTCAACATTGACATTAAAAAGACTCTTTCTGTTAAGGTTTTCATCAGTTTTGAGGAAACAATGTTCCAATCTTCTGGTAGTTGTTACTGGATATCCATAAGTTTAAAATCACTCTCAAAATCATAATAACTGTATCAAGATAATTTGTAATGTTCACCATTAGGAATTATATCATTGCTGTAAAGAAAGGTTTAAGCTGGAGGTTTGTGATGATCTTTTTGAAGATCATGTGGCCTTTTGTATTCGGTTTGTATTATAATTAATTCTGGACAATTTGAAAACCCAGTATTACACCACGATAAAAGCCATGACGCCATTTTCTTTCCAAGTTTTGCTTTCTATTAGCACTTTTTGAAAATTGTTCCTAGATTCTTCAGCAAATTCAGATTACAACATTGTAATATGATACATGCTTTAGGCACATTTGAAATTAAAAAAACAATTAAATGACATTTTAACAGTAAAATGTATTTGTCTGATTTTCGATGAAGATTCCATCAAAATTACTAATATTAATTTTCTGTGAAGCAGTAGGTCAAATAACATATGAGCATCAGTGAAGACACCTTCACCTCAGGCAACACAGCAAGGACTTGATGTTTGTCAAAGGCAAGGATTGTTTGCTTGAATTCCAAGGTTTTAAGCATGGGGTGATTTATGTGAAATGTGTTCATTGTGTCAGGTATGAGGAAGACTTTATTGCCTGACATTTAGAGGTTACATAAGTCAAATTTTTGAAAGCACTGTCATTGTAAATCTAAAACAATCATGTTTCAGAAACCAGTAAATGCTATTGCTTGATTGTTTAAAATGCCAACCAGGCACATCTACAAGGGAAAAATGCTGCTATGCCAAGCTCTCGAGCCGTGCATTTGACCTTGACTTCCATAGCTGCTTTTAAAACTTGGTTCTTCCTTCCCTTTCTCAAACACCTTTTTCAACAAAGCTGTTGTCACTATGCAGCCTCCTTTGGTCTGAAAGATGTACAAACTAATTTCCCATTTAGCCTGACCATCTTGAAGACATTATCATTCAAATTTATGATCATAATAAATATCAACTTACCATTCCTAATAAAATTGAAGTTTTCTGCTGGAGTTTGGTGCTGCTTCTGGCAGGGGGAAGTGAGGTGGGTGCGTGGCAGAGGCAAAATGGCAAGCACTTGGCAGCAGGATGGAGGTTGTGGCAGACCAAGCCATGGGAACCTTTCTTTCATGCATTAGGATGCCCTGTGCTCTCACTCAAACAACATTTTGTCAGATTAAATGGTACCTTTTCAATTACCTCTGCAACACTGTAGAACCATAAGCCTTCAGATTCATAACTGCTGAGAGATGGTGTGTAGCAGGCAAGCTGTAACAAAATATTGCGGAAGCTGGAGATACAAAATAAGAACAGAAAGTATTGGGGAATCTCAATAGGTCTGGCAGAGAGAAACAGAATATCCAAAATGTCTCTTCTTCAGTTCCAAAGCAGAATCATTGGACTCTAAACATTAACTCTGTTTCTCTATCCACAGATGCTGAGCTAGTCTTTCTGATAGTTTTGGATGAAGTAAGCTCTTCTTTTCTTTCATGGGTTGCTTTGTTGAAAATTGTGAGAGAAGACATTAATGCATTAGAATTGGTAAGTAGTAAGCAGGGGAAGTAAGACAAGGCTGATTGAGGGAGCAAGGAGGCAGGGTGATGTGTGACCAGACATGGCTGACCGAGGGAGACAACAATGAGTTCTGGTGGATATGTTAGACTTTATCCAGCATAGAAGTTGGAAACTGGATTATATAAGGGAAGTAAATATCTACAAATGACTAGTCAAGTATGCTAGATTGTTTTGGGGAAACTCTATGATGAATGGAGGCTGAGCCTTCATGTATGGACATGGGTAACTCAAGGGCAATGAAGGCAGGATGTGGAAGGTGAAGTGGGATCAAGGATGATGCTAGAAAAATCAAGAACAATGTACAGAATGATGGATTCAATGTCAAGGGTCAATCTAGGAATGCCTGGGGACATACCCATGACAACACTAAGAGTTATCTCTAAAGATCAAAAATGGAGCTGTGCACAACGGAGTTGGTAAAGACTAGAGTGTTAGTGATGCAAAGAATAGGACTCCCATTTGTTCAACGTTCCCAGGTCAGGAGTGACAGCATGAAGATTGTGCTGACCAGATTTTTACCTGGCTCATGTCTGCAGTTCACCCTTGGTTAAAGGTGCCAAGGGCTTTGCTATCTCTTGTATATTTTGAACGAATCAGTAAGGGATGACCCAGATCCAGCACAACAATGCCAGAACACCAAACAACAAATGCTCGGGTCATACAACTCAGGAGGATGGCAATCTGGAGCCAGTAAGATGCCAAGCATTGACACCAAATGGAATGCACCACAGATGGACAGGTAATGTCAGAGAGGCTGAAGATGTCAAGCCTATTTGCACAACTGTAGGGGCAGTGTTTCTGGTATTACCTACGAGGGGTGATAGCATCATTGGCAGAGGGGAAGAGGAGCAGCAGCACTTTCTTGGAGCACCTTCAGATGACCCTTTGGTAGCTAGCTGGTGATTTCACCCCCATTATCAGTGCCAATGGCACCTCCGTGATTTCAGAAGTAGGAGGAGGAGTACTTAAGGGAGATTGTGATGCCTCATTCCACTTTCGCCTTTGTAGTCTATGGTTAAAGTGATGGAAGGCAGGTCTGAGCACATAAGCAACAGTCACTGAACGTACCATTAAACCTGGATCTCTATAGCAATCACCAATTTCTTCATGAAGGAAACAGCACCATCAAATGTTGGAGCAATTGTCAAACCTCAGCACTTGTATGGACTCCTCTATTTTTCACTCAAGGCTGCACATGGCCTCTCACATTTCTGCCAGATGGTTCTTGTCCCCCTCTAGACCTCCATAAGCTTTCTGATGGCTATTTCCAGAGGCATGTGAGACTGATTAGCAATGTTAGATCTCACGGAATACAGGGAGAACTAGTCATTTGGATACAGAACTGGCTCAAAGGTAGAAGACAGAAGGTGGTGGTGGAGGGTTGTTTTTCAGACTGGAGGCCTGTGACCAGTGGAGTGCCACAAGGATCAGTGCTGGGTCCGCTACTTTTTTGTCATTTACATAAATGATTTGGATGTGAGCATAAGAGGTACAGTTACTAAGTTTGCAGGTGACACCAAAATTGGAGGTATAGTGGACAGTGAAGAGGGTTACGTCAGATTACAACAGGATCTTGACCAGATGGGCCAATGGGTTGAGCAGTGGCAGATAGAGTTTAATTCAGATAAATGCGAGGTGCTTCATTTTGGGAAAGCATTCTTATCAGGACTTATACACTTAATGGTAAGGTCCTAGGGAATGTTGCTGAACAAAGAGACCTTGGAGTGCAGGTTCATAGCTCCTTGAAAGTGGGGTCGCAGGTAGATAGGATAGTGAAGAAAGTATTTGGTATGCTTTCCTTTATTGGTCAGAGTATTGAGTACAGGAGTTGGGAGGTCATGTTGTGGTTGTATAGGACATTGGTTAGGCCACTGTTGGAATATTGTGTGCAATTCTGGTCTCCTTCCTATCAGAAAGATGTGAAACTTGAAAGGGTTCAGAAAAGATTTACAAGTTGTTGCCAGGGTTGGAGGATTTGAGCTATAAAGAGAGGCTGAATAGGCTGGGGCTGTTTTCCCTGGAGCGTCGGAGGCTGAGGGGTGACCTTATAGAGGTTTACAAAATTATGAGGGGCATGGATAGGGTAAATAGGCAAAGTCTTTTCCCTGGGGTCAGGGAGTCCAGAACTAGAGGACATAGGTTTAGGATGAGAGGGGAAAGATATAGAGGAGACCTATGGGGCAACTGTTTCACACAGAGAGTGGTACATGTATGGAATGAGCTGCCAGAGGAAGTGGTGGAGGCTGGTACAATTGCAACATTTAAGAGGCATTTGGATGGGTATATGAATAGAAAGGGTTTGGAGGGATATGGGCCGGGTGCTGGGAGGTAGGACTAGATTGGGTTGGCATATCTGGTCGGCATGGACGGGTTGGACCGAAGGGTCTGTTTCCATGCTGTACATCTCTATGACTCTATGGCTCTATGTGAATGGTCGACGTAACAAGAGTCATTCAGCAATCAGAGAGCTTGTAAGGATGTGTATGTGTTGTGTTCATCACACTGTGACTCCATGTCTAATTGTGCACAAGCACGGAAGTGAATAGACCTGCACTTGTTCAGGGTGTGAGGGGATGATGGGTTGGTGTAGCCTCAGACTGAACAATTTCATGGAGTTTAGACTTGGTGCAGGCTGAGTTCCCAATTTGTTCTGAGTGCAGGCATCTGTAGTGGAGAACACATAGCATCAGATGATGGTTAAGCACATTCCCTTGCCCCAACACTACATTCCATCTGCATCATATATGCTGAGTTCTGAACACCAGGCTGGAGACATCGTCACGTATGCTGGGCATGGATCAAGACCCCTTTTTGAGTCTGTTAGTTCCCAGTAGTTTGGAGTAATCATACTCTTCACAAAAATATTGAAGCTGACATTAAATGCATTTCTCAGATCTCATCAGAGTGGCATTCCTGCTCTTTTACATGTTGTAAGACAATTGTGAGAGATGTGGCATTTCGGATTTGCATGTGTATGTGTAAAAAGTAACATAGCTACTAACTCTTTTTGAATAATATAACAATATAACAGCTCTCCTCCTTTAAAATAATGTAACATCTCTTTTTTTTAATTCATTCATGGGATGTGGGCACCTTAGACTGGCATATATTTATTGCCCATCCCAAATTGCCCTTGAGAAGGTGTTGGCAAGCTGCCTTCTTGAACCACTGCAGTCCACATGCTATATATCACTATGAATGTATCAATTATTAACTTTTATTATATATTGAACACAGATTAACAATTGTGAAGAAGCTTGTAGTTTGTTGTATCCATGGGGAAGTGTACGCTGTTATTTGATTTGATTTATCACTGTCACATGTACCAAGGTAAGTGTTGAATTACGTGCTTTACAGGCAGATATAAGTGCCTCAGGGTAACAGACAGAGTGTAGGTTACAATGTTACAGCTGCTGAGAAAGTGCAGAGAGAGATCAACATTAACATTAAAGAGGTCCATTCAAATATCTGATAACAGCAGTGAACAAGCTGTTCTTGAATCTGTTTGTACATGTATTCAAACTTTTATATCTTCTGCCCAACAGAACAGGTTGCAAAAGGGTATAACCAGGGTGGGAGGGGTCTTAGATTATGTTGGTTGTCTTCGCAATGCAGTGGGAAGTACTGGTTGAGGCAAAGGATGGGAGGCTGGTTGTCTCCATGGAAACTTGTCAGATGCCCTGGTTGATGTGCTTTAGTTTGATGCCTTTCTTTTTCTGAACAAAAATAAACTAAAATTTCTGGTGTCTGGGAAAGAGATTTGGTTTCTAGCTGTGACATCAGACCTGAAGTGGGCAGTCCCTGTGTTATGTGCAGGTAATAGGTAAATAGCAGCTGACTTCAACAGTAATGTTCCCTCTTCCCAGGTAGGCCAGTGTTGCATAAGAGGCATTAATGGGATTCAGTTTTTATCTTGCATGATCAGATCAGGACTGGTTGGGATTTGGACTGCACATAGAAAACTAATGCCTAAGGCTCACAGGGAATGTAGTGTTACAGACGTATTTCAGCTTCAGTCAGTATCGATGTCTGTGAAGTGGAATTGCGTTTTGAAAGGCCTCACATTGCTTGAAGTGAAGTGTTTTGAAACCCACTGTTTGAAAGACTTTTGTTTGAGTCCTCCCAGGCCCTGAAAAAGGGACAATGCAAGAACTTTGGAAGAATTGTGCGAGGAGTTGCGTGAGGCCTTTCTCAACTTTGGGAGGAAAAAAAAATCACATTTTCCAACTAAATTCCAGGTGTCAAGACGAGTGGAAAAAGGCCAGTTGGTGAGGATTATTACTCAATATCTCCCTCATTATTATTTAATTACACATCATTAATATACATTCTTATAATCTCCCATACATCAGATAGAAACTAGACACCGAGAATTCCCGAAATGAAATCTGAGCAGGTATTGGTTGACTACAGCTCATTGTTTCCTCCTCCAGTCCTCCATCTTGGACCTCAGCACTGACATCTCAGCGTACTCTCCATGGGCAAGGCCACACATATCTCATATTGATAGACACTGGCATCCAACATGTACCAACCTCTCTGCACCAGCATGGCACATCTCTGATCCTGTTACAGTAAGCATCTGCACTGCTATGATGGAATGCACCATCAACTATCATTGAAAGGCTACTGCAAGGATCATTTGAGCACAGGGACAAACACCCAGCTCATAGATTGGGTGAGGCTGCATCTCAAGGCTGACCACCTGCTTTCTTAGTGCCTACTCATTTAGTACCTACCTGAATGTTTTCAGCATCCCTGCCTTATCTTGCCTTTTATCATTTTGCCCCCTCAATCAGAGCTAAAAGGTCCATAGTATTTCTGCCGTTACTTGCCTTTAGAGCAGAAGCAATGCCAGGCAGTTTGCCATGGCTGGAGTATTGGAGGCTGAGGGATGACATTGTGGAGGTTTATAAAATCATGAGGGGCATGGATAGGAAATAGGCAAGGTCTTTTTCCTTGGATAGGGGAGTCCAAAACTAGTGAGCATAAGTTTAAGGTGACAGGGGAAAGATTTAAAAGGGACCAAAAGGGCAACCCTTTCTTGCAGAGTTGTGTGCATGGAATGAACTGCTGGAAGAAGTGGTGGAATCTGAATCAATTACAGCATTTAAAAATAATTTGGATGGGTATATGAATAGGAAGGGTTTAGAGGGATGTGGACCAAATGCTGGCAAATGGGACTAGATTAACTTAGGAAATCTGTTTAACATGGATAAGTTGGACCAAAAGGTCTGTTTTGATGCTGTACGTGTCTATGATTGTCTGATTATTACCAGATATCAGTCAAGGGGATAGATCTGGTGCTGCTTATTACCATGCAGCGTTAATCTCACACCTGCATTATGTGGCACTATCATTTGGCCACACTGCACGTGCTTCAAGCAAATGGTTTTGTCTCAAAGTCTAAAGGGAGCCACCTTTCAGTCTGGGGCGACTTGGCACAGGACATCAAGGGGAGCTTCTGATATCAGTCCATGGCCTTGGGCTCAGTCATTTGGTCTATCAAGGTTGATTTGAGTCAGGATCGTCTCCTTGTAGGGAATTAGGCACCCTACCACCCACCTTGCCTCTTTCCACCCCACTGCAGACTGTTTTTTCCTGGGCTGAGAGAAAGGGAGGGATTGAATGAGAGGTAAGTGGGTGGCACAGCTGTTAGTGCTGTTGCAGGTGAGATATTGAGTGGGTGAGTGATTGAACGAGTAGGCATGCAGCACAGAGATCAAGCAGGTTTGGTTATGTTGGGTAATTGAGTGGGTAAGAGCATGTGAGGGAAAATGTTTCATGCACTAGTCAGAGTAATAAGAGTGTGAACCTTGGTAGATGGTGTTGCAGTGGCCGATGTAGAGTGAGTGTGACTGGGCATTGCTCCAGACAGCTGGGCATTCTTCCAGTTGACTGACACTGCAATGACCCTCCACAAAACTGAACAAAAATGACACTTTGCAAAAACAACATTGTGTTTCGTTGTTGCTGAATGTGTATTATAGGTGTCAAAGCTGCCAGTATATCTATCAGATCTTTTTCTGATGTAGTGGCTAGTTAAATTCTGACTTAAAATTTGTATTGAGTACAATTTGACTGTTAATTCCTGTTTGAATGATTTTGAGTTTTGCTTGCTTATATTGCACTTTATATTTCCTTTTTTAAATATCCCAGCATTTCTCACAGATTAAGATGAGTATCCAGAAAATAATTCCCTAACTGTGATAACTGCCATATTGAGCTACATCTGCAGTATGCTAAACTGCTGCCTGAACTCAGCATGCTCATTCTATTCTTCTCATGTTCTTGTTTATTTGAAACATGTGCTGTTTCAGAATCTTCCTCTTGGATGTCTCCTCAGCTTACTGCATGCAGTTGCTCTTCCAAATGTTCCTTTTGTCCCATGCCACATTATGTGCTGCTGAGCCCTCAGTATTTCTCAGGTAGAATTTGTTCGCTTCTGCTAGCTTTTCATTCTGGGGTGCTGAAAGGCTCTGGAAGTCTTTATCTCCTTGAACTCTCTGAATTATTTCTCTTTCCTTTTCTGTCTAGAGCTCTTTCTGTCTTTCAATATAGGACTGGAGAATTTCAATATTTGAAAAGGATATGGATGATATAGCCTGTAGTGAAATAGATGGTGACATCTAGCAAAATGTTCACATTACAGAGGAGGAAGTACTGGATGTGTGGAAATGGGTAAAGGTGGATAAATCCCCAGGACCTGATCAGGTGTACCCTAGAACTCTATGGGAAGCTAGAGAAGTGTTTGCTGGGCCTCTTGCTGAGATATTTGTATCATCGATAGTCACAGGTGAAGTGCTGGAAGACAGGAGGTTGGTAAGAAGGGTGGTAAGGGTAATGCAGGGAACTATAGACCAGTGACCCTGACATTAGTGGTGGGGAAGTTGTTGGAGAAAATCCTGAGGGACAGGATGTACATGTATTTGGAAAGGCAAGGACTGATTAGGGATAGTCAACATGGCTTTGTGCGTGGGAAATCATGTCTCACAAACTTGATTGAGTTTTTTGAGGAAGTAACAAAGAGGATTGATGAGGGCAGAGCAGTAAATGTGATCTTTATGGACTTCATTAAGGCATTCGACAAGGTTCCCCATGGGAGTCTGGTTAGCAAGGTTAACAAATTCTCATGGAATACACAGAGAATTATCCATTTGCATACAAAACTGGCTCCAAGGTAGAAGACAGAGAGTGGTGGTGGAGGGTTGTTTTTAAGACTGGAGGCCTGTGACTAGTGGAGCGCCACAAGGATCAGTGCTGGGTCCTCTACTTTTTACATAAATGATTTGGATGCGAGCATAAGGGGTACAGTTAGTAAGTTTGCGGATGACACCAAAATTGGAGGCATAGTGGACAGCGAAGAGGGTTACCTCAGATTACAACAGGATCTTGACCAAATGGGCCAATGGGCTGCAAAGTGGCAGATGGAGTTTAATTCAGATAAATACGAGGTGCTGCATTTTGGGAAAGCAATCTTATCAGGACTTAATGGTAAGGTCCTAGGGAGTGTTGCTGAACAAAGAGACCTTGGAGTGCAGGTTCATAGCTCCTTGAAAGTGGAGTTGCAGGTAGATATGATAGTGAAGAAGGCATTTCGTATGCTTTCCTTTATTGGTCAGAGTATTGAGTACAGGAGTTGGGAGGTCATGTTGTGGTTGTATAGGACATTGGTTAGGCTACTGTTGGAATATTGCATGCAATTCTGGTCTCCTTCCTATCGGAAAGATGTTGTGAAACTTGAAAGGGTCCAGAAAAGATTTACAAGTTGTTGTCAGGGTTGGAGGATTTGAGCTATAAGGAGAGGCTTAACAGTCTGGGGCTGTTTTCCCTGGAGCGTCGGAGGCTGAGAGGTGACCTTATAGAGGTTTACAAAATTATGAGGGGCATGGATAGGGTAAATAGGCAAAGTCTTTTCCCTGGGGTCGGGGAGTCCAGAACTAGAGGGCATAGTTTTAGCGTGAGAGGGGCAAGATATAAAAGAGACCTAAGGGGCAACTTTTTCACACAGAGAGTGGTACGGGTATGGAATGAGCTGCCAGAGGAAGTGGTGGAGGCTGGTACAATTGCAACATTTAAGAGGCATTTGGATGGGTATATGAATAGGAAGGGTTTGGAGGAATATGGGCCGGGTGCTGGCAGGTGGGATTAGATTGGGTTGGGATATCTGGTCGGCATGGACGGGTTGAACTGAAGGGTCTGTTTCCATGCTGTACATCTCTATGACTCTATGACTCTATCTATGTCTCTTTCAATTAATTACTTTCCTTCCATATCTAGGAGCACTTTTCAAGCTTTCCTTTGATCTCTCTTCGTACTTCACCTGGAGAACATTATGTCTCTAGATCAATGGACATGTGACACTCAACATCTTCAACACATCCAACCAGCTCATCAGAACTCTCTGGATACTTTTACACAAGACATTTCTTGCTTTGATTGGAAGGCATTTTTCAATGGATTTTCTGCCTTCTTCCTCTCAAGTTTAACTGAGATAACTTGCAGCTTTTTCCAACTGCTTAATGCCAGGATAGTAGGACAATCTGTTTGAGTCATGTATAATTTATTTGTCTCCCTTTGATTTGGATCATTGCTAGCTGTTGTATGTCTGTTGCAACTTATGCCATCAGCATGATGTCACTTGGTGTCAGACTATCTTTCCTTTGTTAAGCAGTTTATTCAGATTTTCAGGGATGATCTTGTTGTATATTCTGATCTAGATGATCTTATTTTGCATGTAGAATATCCTTAAGACATAGATAAATTGGCAAGAAAATCAAAGGATATTGGGGTGGATGGGAATATGGAGCTGGATCACAATCAGATCAGCCATGATATTTTAGAATGGTGGATTAGGCCAAATGGTCTACCCCTGTTCCTAATTCATGTGTTGATATGTTCATATCTACTCCAAATTCAAGCTTCCACTTCAAACTAATGGTTGCTGACTTATTTCTCAACCTCTTGATCGGAATGGTTGTGTGAATTTCTCTGTTTTGGAAAGTGATGCATCCAGATGATGGTGCACATCATTCTCCATATCTGGTGCGCTTTATTTTGTTTCTATATCATGACCTCAGTTCTGCTACTTTTCTCTTGATTTAACTAAAAGCTAGCTATTTGGATCTTCAGCTGTGTATTCATGCCTTGTGTATTCTGACATTGTTAATAGAAAGCAGAACAGGTAGACAACCCTTTATCTGAAATCTTGAAATCTGAAAAGTTCTGAAAGCTTTCTCATTAACAGGGTTGCTTGGTGTGCAAATAACTAACCCAACTCCACACCCACTTGATGTGTGTCACTCAGATGCGACGTGGGTAGGGGCATGGCCCAGCACTGGCAGGCCTTAATGCTGTTTCAGAGCCCATTTAATTCACAGTGCGTCTACTGTTTGGTAAGGTTTAAAAAAAATGTCACCATCAAACTGTCACTTATTCTGAAATTCAAAAAATTCTGAATTCTGAAAACCAGCCGGTCCCAAGCATTTTGGATAAAGGATTGTGCACCTGTATTGTGAGCTGGTCTTTTCCAATTAGAGCTTTTTGTACATCAGGTTTTGAAGAGCCAGTGGGCTAGTTACATATTTTATGTTATGAGTGCCTCCACCTCCAAATATACTAGTGGATCAGTCTTATAATTGCACATTCAAGAAAGAGGTTGCTAAAGTTTTAGCTACAAAGAATAAGTGGGAATATAATGTTGAGTTTGAGGATCAGCCTTTATCATTTGGATGATAGAGTCAAATAGCTCCTAGTTTCTATAAGGTGATCCCCTACCCCCATAAATTGATGTTGGATGAACAGACTTGCTTGGGTCTGCCAAGAAAGCCTGAGTAAGAGGTGAAGACCAATCATTTTAAAGTAGAGGCGGGTGTTGTCTTGCTATGTTACTGGAAAAGATTTTGGAACTGTATTGTTAAGCACACGTACACATGTAAATGACACATCACTCACCACTGCAGTACAGTAAGTGTACCAAAACAATAATGTATTATTCCACAATACATGGAGTCATACAACATGGAAACAGACCCTTCAGTCCAACCAGTCCAAGCTGAACATAATCCCAAACTAAACTAGTCCCACCTGCCTGCTCCTAACCCATATCTCTTCAAACCTTTCCTATTCATGTACCTATCTAAATGTCTTTTAAAATGTTATAATTGTACCCGCATCCACCACTTTCTCAGGAAGTTCATTCCGCATGCGAACCACCCTCCGTGTGAAAAAAAGGCTTTTGTAAATTTCTCTCCTCTCACCTTAAAAATATGCCCCCTAGTCTTAAAACTCCCCATCCTAGGGAAAAGTCAACTACCATTAACTGAATCTATTCCTCTCATTATTTTGTAAACTTCTATTAGATCGCCTCTTCACATTCTACACTCCAGTGAAAAACATCCCAGCCTATCCAGTCTTTCTTTATAACTAAAACCTTCCATACATGGCAACGTCCTGGTAAGTCTCTTCTGAACCCTCTTAAGCTTGATTCTATCCTTCCTAGAACTGGGTGACCAGAACTGAACATAGTACTCCAGAGGTGGCTTCACCAATGTCCTGTAAAACCTCAACATAACTTCCCAACTCCTGTACTCAAAGGACTGAGCAATGAAGACAAGCATGCCAAATGCCTTTTTAATCACCCCCTCGATACATAATACAGAGTTCAAAGAATTATGTACCTGCACCCCTCGGTCCCTCTGTTCCACACCACTACTCAAGGACCACTAATTGTATAAGCCATACCCTTGATCGTTGTACATGGTGAGTTCTTAGAAATATATTCAATGTCAGCTCTCTGTATCTGTGTGAAACAGTGTCATTCTTTCAGAGTTCTGTGAACATAAAACATAACAACGTGGCAGTAGGTGGTTGTGACTAAACAAAATAAGTGCTGAATTAGATTTTTGAGAAAAAAGTCATTCCAGTTAGTGTCAGAGAAAGAGGAAAGATCTGTGTGAATCAGACAAAAATACAAACACCAGAACCACAGCAATGAATGCTCAGCTCCAGCCCATGATGAATTGAGAGGAACTGATACTCTAAAAGACATGAGTAGAAAGGAAAGAGTCATCTGCATGCTTTTGTGGACAGGACAGAAATGTTTAGATCTTTCCAATAGCTGAGAACAGAAGGAAAACAACAATAAAAATTGCGAAAAATGGTTCGAGAAATTCAATTCACATCTGCACCCAAAGTCAAAGCATTGGATCCACCAGTATTTATTTCTGAACTTGAGATAGGAACTACATAAGCCTGTTGACAATTTATTAGTGAGATTGAGAAAATTGCCAGCAAAGATAAATTTAAAAAAAAATGGATGAGAGACTGATAAATCTCAAAATGCTTGAAAATATGACACCTAAGAAACTCTTAATGTCTGTGTTTTATGGTAAAAAGGGATAAAATGGGTCGCTACCCCATTGCCTTTCTGTCCATCACTGAGCTCCCATTGGGAGGATAAGGTGTCAGCCAACCAGCCTTCCTTAGACCTATTGGTGCCCTTAAGTTGCCAGTTGAAGAGCTGCTGGCTTCAAGTGGGACATCCGCTCCATACAAGGATTTTCAGGGGAAATTTCTTTCAAAAATACTGAGACGCCTGACAGCAGGAAATCCACTGCCTGGTTGTCAGTGAATCCTATTGCAGGCTCCCCTGCTGCTATCACCCATAGTTTTATCACAGCAAATTCAAGACTTTTGTATTGATCACTGCATTAGTCATGATTCAACACAAAGAAAGGCCTGAATCTGGGATCATTTGAACGATGAGTTTCAGCTGAGACTGTTGTTGACTGAGACTTATACCCACTAGGACAGTGAAGGAACATATATATTTTTACAATGGAAATGAGGTTTAACAAAGGCACCTACAGCAAAACATTAGAACCAACAGTAGCTTGTCACCAGTTCTGACGGGTGACATCAGCAATGCAAACTAAGCAATTCTTGTTTCAGTCTCTGGGTACCTTATTCACAACTCACTTTCATAATGAAACTGTGACTTAAGGTGTGGACAAGGCTTGATATGATTTATTGAAATACAAAATAAAATATTTAAAACCTGACAATTACAATGAATGTCCAGGTACAATAGACATATGCAGCAATATCCCTGGTTCACACACACACTGGTTACTCAATTTCTCCATTATCAAAATACCCAAATTTATCAAATGGAGGTTGATTTTTCACAAAGGTCAATTATTCAGAAAGCTACTTTATCTGGCTTATGTCTCCTCTTTATCAACAAAACAGAATATGCTTAGAGTGGTGTTTCAGTAAAATTTCTTCAGACATAAAATTCATGAGAGCATTGCCTCTTGGAGTTAACTGGTCTTTGCACAATGGTGCTATACTAACAAATATAGAGAGAAAACGTGAAATTGATCTGAACCATTTTTCTGAATTCTGATAGAGAAATTGTAACAAGAGTACGATTAAAGAAATAGTAAATGAGAGAAAAGTAAAGCAACACATGAGGGCAGTGAACATTAAGCCAACAATTTATTTTTGTACGTAAATTAAGAAGCCTGTTCACTTGTGGAATAATTGCTGAGGCCACAGCAAAGCAAGCCTCAAGCCAGTTTTGATTAAGTAAGCCGGATCACTTCGCTGTACCTTCTACAGAACTCATCATGTATTTTTGCAAGAGAAATGGTTATTAATACCTTGACAATGAGTCCTTTGTCTGACAAAAAAGATGCTCCGGCAATTATGAGTTATTTCATCTTCCGTTGGCTGTGCCAACAATGTATCTTTGTTCTTCAAAATAATATACTTTGCAGATTCTTATAGACAGGACATTTAACACTGAAAGGCTTTTGCCATCAGCTTTTAAATAAGGATGACAACATAGTATAACTGATAAGGCCCTAGGGACCCCGGCACTATTCAAGCAGCTGACAGTTCCTTTGTTATTGGTTGTAGCGATAGTGATGTTGATTCTGGTTTTGGGGCCAGGAACAGACGGGGAATGGTAAATTGATCTGCAGTTCCTGCGACAGTATGAGAAACATTAAATCTTTCGAGGTCTTTAAGAGACTCATTTCAGTTAAAGGAAATGATTCAACAGTTCCAAAAAGTTCATGAATTGTATTGGGATGTCTTACATGTTGACTTAAATGTCTCAGGTGTCTATTGATCTCTAAAATGTTTGAAAGAAAGCATATAATTTATGACTGTGCAATTTTAGTCATGGGTGCTTAAAAATGTCTTTTTGTAGGCTTAATGAAAAATGCCAGATGAAACAACTTTGATTATTTACCAGTAAATGGTTTGTATTTGTAAATAATGCCTGATAATCTTGTCCTACAACTATAGCTCGATTTGTACTCTACTACCATATACCATAAAGTTGTCAGAGATGGAATTATACTGGGATTCCCCAATAATTAGATTTTAATAGCTATGCAATTGTGACAGAACCATTGTTCAGAATTCAACCTATCCCCATGAGAGGAAGCAGAATATTTTTAGGTGTTCCTCTTTCTGTTTGAACATCTTGTTAAGTGACAGTCTTCTAATCACTCCCAATTATCAAATAGACACATTCCAATTACTGTCAGTAGATACCATGTATTATTAAGTTGGATTTCAATACTTAATATGAGGAATAGGATATTCTTTATATGTTATTCCTAAATAATGCATACAAGCATATGCCAACTGACTTCTTGGTTTAAAGTCAAAATGACATAATTCAAACTCCTTTTTTTAAAGTTGCAGAGAAATAGGTGAAGAAGGAGCCATTGTCACAAAAGACAATTGGCATCTCTGTGCAGTACAGAGACAATTAGTTATGTTAGAACTTGAGGGTAATCCCTCCACAGGCATGGGTTAAGGCTAGGAAACAAACCTTCATAGCACAGGATTAAAGTTATCTTGAAGACAGGAAGGTTATGGTATGGTTACTCCCCTATAGACACCAGGTAAAGCTCTGGGTCCCTGGGTTCAAATCCTAGTGTGGCAGAGAGTGGAACTTGAATTCAATTAAAAAAAAATCTGGAAATAAGAGTCTAATGCTGGCTGTGAAACATTGGCATTTTACAAAGTTATCTGGTTTCCTGATGCGCTTTAGGGAAGGAAACCTGCCATCTTTACCTGGTCTGGTTTTGCCTCCAGGCCCACAACAATGTGGTTGACTCTTAACTGCCCTCTGAAATGGCGTTGCAAGCCATTCAGTTGTATCAATTTGCTAAATGCCTCAATTAAGGGAATGAAATAAAATGGACCACCTGGACATGACACTGGCAAGCATAACTGTGTCATCCCTGCAAATCCTCCCTTACTAACATTTAGTGCCAAAACGAAGAGGGCCATCTCACAGACTGCTTATGCATTAGCCTGAATCATCATACGGAATCATACCTTCCACTCAATAGTCCCAGACAACACAATCACCATCTCTGGAAATGTCCTGTTCTTCCTCACATGTTGAGTCCTTCATCCCGGGATCATTCTTGTAAACCCCCTCTGGACTTCCTCCAAGGCCAGCACATCCTTCCTTAGATATCGAGCTCAAAACTACTCACAATTTTCTAAACATAGTCTGACCATGGCCTTATACAGTCTATACAGTAGGAGGAGACAATACACACTTCCCCATCCTCAATGATGGAGAGCCAAGTACACCAGAGCAAAAGATAAGGATGAAACATTTGCATCAATCTTAAACCAAGTGGATTATGCATCGTAACTTCTAACGGAGGTCCCCATCATCATAGATGCCAGTCTTCAGGCAATTCGGTTCACTCCACTTGACATCAAGAAGTAACTGGAAGCACCGGATATTGCAAAGGATATGGGCCCTGACAACATTTTGACAATAGTAATAAAGACATGTCCTCTAGAACTTTCTGAGCCCCCAGCCATGCTCTTGCAGTATAGCTGCACTGCTGACATCTACCCAACAGTGTGGAAAATTGCCTAGGTTTGTCCGGTACACAAAAAGCAGGACAAATCCAAACAGGCCAACTACCTCTCCATCAGCCCACACTCAATTATCAGTGAAGTGATGGAAGGTGTCATCAATAGCACAATTAAGCAACATTTGCTGATTGATAAGATGCTCACATTATGCCCGGTTTGGGTTAAACCAGGGTCTCTCAGCTCTTGATCTCATTATAGATTTGATTCAAACATTGACAAGACAGCATAATTCCAAAGGTGTGGTGAAAGTGTCTGCCCTTGTAATTATGGTCATATCTGACTGAGAGTGACATCAAGTAGCCCTAGCAAAATTTAAGTCACTGGGAATTGGGAGAAAGCTCTCGACTGTTTGGAGTCATATCTGGTGCAAAGGGAGAAAATTGTCATTGTTGGAGGTTAGTTCTCTCAGATCCAGAACATCTCTGCAGGGGTTCCTCAGCAGGTTCCCCTGCTGCTTCATCAATAGCCTCCCTTTCATCATAAGATTAGACATGGAAATGTTCACACATGATTGAACAATGTTGATCACCATTTGTGACTCCTCTGATAACTGGATAATGACAAGGTTTAGGCCGATAAGTAGCATGTAACATTTGTCACACATTGCCAGGCAATGATCATCTCCAAGAGAGAATCTAACCATTGACCTTGACATTTGCAACAGTCTTATCATTCCTCAATGTAAGCATCCTGCAAGTTACCATTGACCAGAAACTGAACTGGACTAGTTATATAAATGGAAGAGCACAGCAATTCAGGCAGCATCCGAGGACAGGCAAAATCGACGTTTCGGGCAAGAGCCCTTCATCAGGATGAAGGGCTTTTGCCCGAAACGTCGATTTTGCCTGTCCTCGGATGCTGCCTGAATTGCTGTGCTCTTCCAGCACCACTGATCCAGAATCTGATTTCCAGCATCTGCAGTCATTGTTTTTACCTAGTTATATAAATACTGTAGCTACAACAGCAGGTCATGGGCAGGAATCCTGCAATGTGTAACGCACATCTTGAATCTCCAAAGCATGTCCACCATGTACAAAACATGAGTTAGAGGTGTGATGGAGGACTTCCAACTTACTTGAAAGAGTGTAACTCCAACAACATCAAGAAGCTTGATGTCATCCAGGACAAAGCAGTCTACTTGATGGCGTCACACATGTAAGCATTCACTTCCTCCACCACAGATGCCCACCAGCAGCAGTGTGTACTAAATACAAGATGCATTGTGAAATTTCACCAAGTTTTTGAGAAATCATCTTCCAAACCCATGACTACTCCAATCAAAAAGGACACGGGCAGTAGATACATGGGAACACCAACTGCAAATGCCCCTCCAAGCCATTCACCATCCTACCTTGGAAATATATTGTTGTTTCTTTGGTTCACTGGGTCAAAATCTTGGAACTCTCTCTTTGATGGCATTATGGGCATATCTACAGTAAATAGACTGCAGCAGTTCAAGAAGACAGTTTGCCATCACCTTCTGAAGGGAAACCAGGGTGGGCAATAAATGCTGGCCCAGTGAGTGATGCCCATACCACATGATGTCTTGAGAGCTAAGAGCCTCAGCGAGAGGAGTTGTGATTTATTTCAAACAATTACACATTATCTATTCATTGTGCATTTGATAATACATGACCACAACTTTAAACATTAGTTGCAGTCACATGGTGAGAAAACCAGACAAAAACAATAATATCCTACCATAATGCCAGTGGAAAAATTGGTGACAAGAATAAAAAGTGGCAGACAAAAAATAAAGGGAGGGAATGGGAGGGAAGTAGGAATGGTACAGTGTTCAAATAATGTAAATAATGTATGTGTTGCATAGTAAAAATTAATAGGAAACTATTGAAAACACCTAAGCTTTGTTCTTGTGATTACTGATTCCAACTGATAGGATCAGTGCCGGTATCTGTGGTTATACCATGTGTCAATGTCACTTTCAATTTTACCTCGTTGATTTTAGCACTCAAACAAAGCCACACAGTGGATCTTAAATCTCAGATCATCCTGTTCTCGAAAAGAATAATGCTTAAGATTTGAACAATCTGCTTTTATTTTCTCTTTTTGCTGTCCTGGCTTGAGAAAGCATGACATTGCAATAAGCTTTTCCATAAGAAATCTTCCCTCTCACTCTGTAGCAGGATCCTTGATCTTTATGACTATAATAAATTCACATCAAAGGAGCTTCTGTTGCTGTCTGGAGTTAAGTGACTTCCATGAAACCTATTGCCAACTATGCATTAAAACCAATTTAGCGCCAACCCTGCCTTTCCCTTAAACCAAAGCATCAGTGTGTAACCCTAGTATACTTACAATTGAAGACCATTTAACCATTTTCAGTTTCTTTTAGAACTGTTGGTCTTTAAGTTCAAGGATCCGTATACATTTTAAGTAAATTTGCCACAGTTAAACTTGGCTTTTACATGAGGTAAGACTACATTTTAATTTGCAGCACTAAATGCATGGATAATAGCTTAAAGTCTATTTCTAAAGAGAGAGAGGGCATGAAATGTTACATGTTCTAACTTGCTATTGTAAGGATGGTGACTTCAAGATTTCAGTACATTATATTTAGAATGCTCTTTGTTACATCTCAATATTGCTTTGTCACATTTCACCTGTTGTATGGACATTGTGCAACATTTTTATATTTCACAGCTTATTAATCTAGTCAGGAGGCAATGGCAAAGGGGTATTATTGATAGGCTATTAATTCAAACACCTTCTAATGTTTTGAGGACTTGGGTTCAAATTCCACCATGGCAAACAGTGCAATTTGAATTCAATAAAAATCTGCAGTTAAAATTTTAGAACTAATTGTAAGGAAAACCCCAACTGGTTCACAAACAACCTTTAGGGAAGGAAATCAGCTGTCCTTACCTGCTCTGGCCTACATGTGCCTTGAGATTCACAGCAATCCCTCTGGGCAATGAGGGATGGACAATGACTGCTGGCCCAGCAGCGACGCCTTTATCATGTGAATGAATAAAAAAAAGTTCTGACAAAGAAGATAGGGTGGGAGTAAGGCTATCATAAGCCATCAAGAGAGATTAAAGAACAGCATCTTGCCTGCTGTTATTAATGTCTGAATGGACCTCTCAAATTTTAAATTTAATATCGATTTCACTCTCTATGCACCTTCTCTGCAGTTGCAACATCGTACGCTTCACTCTGATCTATTACCCAAATGTATTTTGTATGGAATGATCTGCCTATACTGCATTCAAAACATGTACCTTTACCTGGGTACATGTAATAATAACAAATCAAATCAAGTTACTTTCCCAGTCAACATGACCGTGGTTGATTCTCAATGACAGTTCTAAACTCCTGTGCACTCCTCTTATTTTTTCACATTTTAAGATTAGATTAGATTACTTACAGTGTGGAAACAGGCCCTTCGGCCCAACAAGTCCACACTAACCCTCCGAAGAGCAACCCACCCAGACGCATTCCCCTACATTTACCCCATTCACCTAACTTTACAGGCAATTTAACATGGCCAATTCACCTAACTTGCACATTTTTGGACTGTGGGAGGAAACCCACGCAGACACAGGGAGAATGTGCAAACCCCACACAGACAGGCTTCCAGAAATCTATTTCTTACTTAAATCTATTCAGTGGCTTTGTCTCCACACCTTCATGTGGTGGATAATTCCACAGACTCGCCACCCCCTGAATGAAGACTTTTCTCTTCACCTCAGACTGACATGGTCTTCTGCATACCCTGTGACCTTGACCTTATGTTCTGGACGCCATGTCCAGGGGTAACATCATGCCTCATTTCAAATTCCATCAAAATGGCAAAAAGATCTGTAGTAGTAAAAACAATCAAATTTTTAATATTAGTCACATAACTAGTATTAGAAGACCAAATTTGTTTGGAAAGACATTTCTTAAGCTTCACTCTGTAATTTTATTCTAATTAATTGGAACACCACCCCCTGCAAGTTCCCCTCCAAGCCATTCACCATCTTGAGTTGGAAATATATCATCATCCCTTCAGTGTTGCTAGAACAAAATCCTGGCATTCCCTCCTTAATGGCATTATGGGTCAGCCTACAGCAGGTAGACTGCAGCAGTTCAATAAGACAGCTCACCACCACCTTCTCAAGGGGAAGCCCTAAATGAGTTTTTTGCTCGGTTTTCAGCAAGGAAAGGGAACTTGTTGTAAATTAAAACTTAGAGGAGCTGGGATGCTGTCTTGACCAGATCAAGATTGATGAAGTTGATGTGCTAGAAATTTTGGAAAACATTAAGATTGATAAGTCTCCAGGGCCAGACCAGATTTATCCTAGGCTGCTCCGGGAAGCGAGAAAGAAGGTTGCTAAGCTGCTTGTGAGAATATTTGCCTCCTCACTCTCCACAGGAGTCGTACTGGTGGATTGGAAGGAGGTGAATGTTGTTCCTCTTTTCAAGAAGGGTAATAGGGAAATTCCTGGCAATTACAGACCAGTCAGTCATACGTCTGTGGTCAGCAAAGTTTTGGAAAGAATTCTGAAGGATAGGATTGATGACTATTTGGCAAAGCATAGTATGATTAAAGGCAGTCAGCATGGCTTTGTGAGGGGCAGGTCATGCCTCACAAATCTTATTGAGTTCTTTGAGGTGGTGTCAAGACAGGTCGATGATGGTCGAGCAGTGGATGTGATGTATATGGACTTCAGCAAGGCATTTGATAGGGTTCTCCATAGTAGGCTCATTCATAAAGTCAGGAAGTATGGGATACAGGGAGATTTGACTATCTGGATTCAGAATTGGCTGGCTGACAGAAGGCAGTGAGTGGTTGTAGATGGGAAGTATTCTGCCTGGAGGTCAGTGTTGAGTGGGGTCCCACAGGGCTCTATTCTTGGGCCCCTGCTCTTTGTAGTCTTTATAAATGACTTGGATGAAGAGGTTGAGGGGTGGGTTAGTAAATTTGTAGATGACACGAAGGTTGGAGGTGTCGTCGATAGTATAGAGGGCTACTGCATGCTGCAGCGTGACATGGACAGGATGCAGAGCTGGGCTGAGAAATGGCAGATGGAGTTCAACCTGTATAAATGCGAAGTGATGCATTTTGGAAGGTCGAACTCGAATGCTGAATATAGGATTAAAGACAGGATTCTTGGCAGTGTGAAGGAACAGAGGGATTTGGGTGTGCAAGTACATAGATCCCTCAAAGTTGCCACTCAGGTGGATAGGGTTGTTAAGAAAGTATATGGTGTTATGGCTTTCATTAGCAGGGGGGTCGAGTTTAAGAGCCACGAGGTTTTGCTGCAGCTTTACAAGTCCCTGGTGAGACCACACTTGGAATATTGTGTCCAGTTCTGGTTGCCCTACTATAGGAAAGATACAGAGGCTTTGGAGAGGGTACAAAGAAGGTTTACCAGGATGCTGCTTGAACTGGAGGGCTTGCCTTATGAAGAAAGGTTGAATAAGCTCAGACATTTCTCTCTGGAGAGAAGGAGGAAGAGAGGAGACCTGATCGAGGTGTACAAAATAATGAGAGGAATAGATAGTTAATAACCAGAGACTTTTCCCCAGGGCAGGATTGACTGGTATGAGAAGTCATAGTTTGAAGATATTAGGAGGAAGATATAGAGGAGACGTCAGAGGTAGGTTCTTTACGCAGAGAGTTGTGAATGCATGGAATATGTTGCCATTGATGGTGGTGGAAGCAGAGTCATTATGGACATTTAAGCAACTGCTGGACATGCACATGGATCGCAGTGAGTTGAGGGGGGTGTAGGTTAAGTTACGATATTTTACATTAGGATTAAATCTCGGCACAACATCGTGGGCCAAAGGGCCTGTTCTGTGCTGTACTTTTCTATGTTCTATGTTCTATAACTAGGGATGGGCAATAAATGCTGGCCAGTCAGCAATGCCCATAATCCACAAGTAAGTTAAAAAAAATGTCATTACTATCCTCCCTCAGCACATATTAGGCTTTGGAGCTGACAGAATTGCATGCTGGAATTCCATGTTACACGAATCATTGTTGTATTTACCTGTGTATCACATTGCAATTACTCAGGGCTGATAGCTTCCTTTCAGTGTGATCTTAGCGCTGCTCTTAACTATCACAATATCATGTTTTAAATGTATTGTGAGTATACACTCTGGATAGTTAATGATTTGTGTGTGGAACGTATCTGTAAATCATGGGAAAATTTGGCACACTTAAGAGTGCTATTCCTGAAAAGTGTCCATCATTCTTGAATATTTGAATGCCTCAATTATGTTAAGAAAAGGCTGGGCTTGCAGGAGCATGTGCATTGGCAGTGATATCTCTCAACATATTTGTAAAAACAGTGACAAATATGCTACAAATAACTAAAAATAATTTTAAATTAATGGAAGAGCATATAGCAAAATAAAATGAAGTATGAAATCATACATGTATTTTAATTTTTAAAAATCAGCATAATATTGTGCATGTGCATATGCATGCAATCAGAAATAATTGGCAGTGAGCATGCACTGTCAGCAACCATCATCAGATCATTGGTATCAGTAATCCTATTGTTTACAAAGCAACACTGATAATAGCACTGCAACCTGTTTGATTCAATTCTGACAAAATAAATAGTCACTCAAAATATTTTTCAGTGCTTTCAATGTCCGTTTCTGTTTCTCACTAACTTTAGGTTAGTTGTTTGACAATAAATTTTTGCAAAAAAATTGGAGTTAAATAATTTTCTATCCATTGGGCAGTGAGCACAGATCAGAATCCTGGATTATCCAAGAACATATCGATCTTTCAAATTCCAACAACAACTTTTTAAAAGAGTACTACTTCAGTCAAAATGACTGCAAATGTAAGTTCATGGCTGTCTAGAAAGAAACTCTGGAATTTCACAACTGCAGGTGTCAAAGAAGCTGCAAAGGGAGGAAATGCACTGCAAACTGAGCTATAATCTTAGATTATGAATATGGCGGGAGAAAAGATAACAGTTTGGGTGAGGGAAATATTTTGACTTTTCCCTTCAAAAACAGGGACTAAAAACTGATAGACTCCTAGTGTGGGTATGCCTGTGGAAATAGGTGTGCTAGTGTGGGTATGCCTGTGGAAATAGGTGTGCGACTGAGCTGAGGTACTCATGTGCATTGACCAGGGTGTGAGTGCAAGTCAAAGGACCAGTCACTAGTTCATCCATGTGTTGCAGATAAGAGAATTTCTTGCTCTGAATGCTAGAATCCAGCTCACCAGTCAGCTGGTCAACAGCAAACAGGACAAAGTGAGGACTTTCTTGAGCTGAGTGCTGTCAGACAACCATTGTCAATAGGATCCAGGACATAAAAAATTCAAATAACCTGCAAAGCTAAGAATTCTGGAATTGACTGTTCAACTAACAATGTTCTACCATCTACACTTCACTAATGACCCATAGAGATGGGCCCATATATATCTTTTAATGCTTCTCTTTTTTCCCACTAATTTCTCATTTCTAATGTGCGCATGTCTGTTGTGTTACTATTTTTTTCTTGCATTTAATAACTAATTAACCCACTTTAATTCAAGGAAACCTGGTTTAATTGGCACCTTCTAAAACATAAATTAATTCAGTCAAGAAGGATTTCCACAAGGGTGAGATCCTTTGTAAATTACATTGTTGTAAGCAACAGAGAGAACAAGTGATTAAAGAAGAGGAACCAGTTCGTCCCTCCTCACTAGGGAGCTTGACAATTTGGGAGATCTTGTCTCAAATCATAATCATTTGGGAATTATTGTCTGTGCTCTGATTGTAGCACACAAAATACTTAAAATCACAGCAGGTCAGACAGCATCCATGGAGAGAAAGCAAGCTACCATTTTCAGTCTAGAGCACTCTTCATCAGAACTGTGATAAAGAGTCATTTAGACTCAAATCATTCGCTTGATCTTTCTCCATGAATACTGCCTGACCTGCCGTGATTTCCGTATTTTTTGTTTTCAGTGCAGAGTCCAGCATCTGCAGTAATTTGCTCCTCTTCTCGTTATAACAGTTGCCTTTCTTTGCTCTGGCTCCCTTAATCTTCTCTTTTTTCAGCTGAAGTTGTCCTAGTTCCAGCAGTGGATGCATTTTAGTTCGAATTTTAAGTTGAAGCCACTGTTCAACTTTTGAGTGATTGCTCACCTGCTTGATGTTAATCTTGCCACTTCTTGTCTATTATTCAGTACTCACAGTTCCTTGTCTGTGTTTTAACTGTAGTATTTAGTTTTGGAAACTCTTGCATTCATCAGAATTATGCTGCTTTATCAGACTGCATTGGCTGTAGAGATTCTGCTCTGCTAATCAATCCCTGCATGTCTTAGAGAAACTTTCTCTAGCTTTCACTCATCCTTCATCAGCTGCAAGGTCGACTTTAATTTCTTCTCTCTTGATTACTTTCCCTTCTCTCCTTATTACCTAATTCACATTTTGGCTATTTACCTTCCCCTACTCTAAGGTTTGATTCACTCTACACCCAATAGTTTTCTGTTTGTCTTAGCAATCTCTGCAGGGCCCAATCAAGCACCTATCACTGTCTTCTAATGAACAACAGCCCCACTTGCCCCATCAGCAATCCCACCAACCTTCCCATTCAGCTTGTTTGCTGGAGGTTAATCTTGCCATCCTCCTGTCCACCCCTCTGATCTCTCCCATGGCTGATTCTCAGAATCTCCCTCCAGAATCTGTTCGTTTCTAAACAAAGCCCTTGCTATCCCTGACATTATTGTGGATGATTGCATTAACAACATGGTGTTGACTGAAACTTAGTTTATGATCTTTCCCTGTCTGAAGTCTCTGACCTGGCTATATTTTCCATCACCTGACCCACCCAAGGCATTATAGTCATTGTGAGATCCTCATTACCAGATCCCACCTTTTTGTTTCCATTTACTCCTCTGGCATCTTGTCCTTTGAAAATCTCACCTGTTTCACCCTTTTCAACTTACCTTTAAAATCTTTGTTCTTTACTTCACACTGAAGCTATAAATTTCTTACTTAGATGCTCTTTCCCACCTTGTTCTTTGCACTGAATAAACTAATCTCTAGATTAGAAGATAAGTATGGAGGGAAAAATGAGTTAGGAACTAAGGGGCAGAAAACTCACTGCTAGAAACTTTTCTGTTGAACATGGAGACCTAAAAAGGCATGCAGACGAGTCATAAGCCTGTATAGACTTATCAAGCTATCCAGTGGAGCTTGGGAGTGGCCTGGATCAGTATTGCAAACCAAATGATCCACTTTGCCAATGGAGAGAAACCTGCCCTCCCATGTTAACCAATAACATGAAGGTTGTTTCTTCTTAGATTATCCCATTTTTCGCATCTGCTGTTGTAAAGAGTTAATGCTGAGGGGTGCCTCAGGTACCACCTACTGGTGCCATTTGGTTTTGGTGAGAGAACAGGTTAGGATTTCAAAGGGGATGACCTACCATCCAAGTTCTCCTCATAGTCTCTGTAACAGAGATTAGGCAACCAGGTAGAAAATTAACAAACAGGACCTCAATTGTAGTAATCTGTTTGATTACTGGATGCTGTCAAACCATAAGTACATAACATAAGTGTGATTGTTAGGGTGCTGGACATTAGAATGCCAAATGGGTTGTGGGGATAGCAGGATAGCAGGGTGCCAGGCAAGTAGGATGCCAGCTGGGAAGGATGCCAGCTGTGGAGAGGGCAGGGTGCGAGAAGTAGGATGTCAGATAGGGTGTCAGATTTGTAGGCTGCTAGCTGGATAGGATGTTAACTGAGGAGGGGGCTAAGTGGAAAGCCAATTTGGAAGGGGGTAGGTTTCCAAGTGGGTAAGGTGCCAAGGTTCAAGGTAAATAATGCAGTATTTAGAACAGATCAGGGTGAGTCAGATAAATTGAATCCAGCGGGAAGGCAGGAAGTGGGGGGAGGTGGTGTCAGGTCGAGGGTGGTTAGGGTATGCTGGGTTGGGTCAGGTTGGGCTGGAGAAGGTGTTGATGGTTCATGTCAGAGCAGGTACTGAAGTGGGGTGGGAGAGTTGAGTAGGGTCTGATAGCAGCAGGTGAGTGTGTGTCCTGTCCCAGGGCAAATGGTGCTGGGTCCCATTTGTAGGGGATGTTGAGTCCCTGAGGTGGGGAGAGAGGTTACTCAGGAGCTAAACTATGCATTTAATAGTTTAACATATCATGAGTAACTATTTAGCTTAATGTAATTGGAACCCTGTAAAGTCTTTCCAAGCTTAAAGGAATTGTTCAGTGGAAAATTCAATCTCCTATACAATTCCCTTGGATTACGCTATGATAAGGATTCTGCAGGATTCCTATGCTCACCGTTGATCTAAGCTGGAATAACTACTGTCTGGCCAATGCACAGTCTGGGCCAATGTTCAAGGCTATAAGAAAAAGGTAGGAATATGACACAAATTCATAAAGCACATTGAATACCCATTGAGAAACTTAACGTCCACTTAAAGTCCAAAGTTTTGCAATGTCGCAAAATTTTATTGAATGCTCACAAGTTCATAAACAGCCAAGAAAATGAAGCCATTAGACAGTTGGACTAGTAGAGAACGTGCCACCTTTACTAAATCATGTTGTAGAGAATTGAATTTTACTTTGGTTTACCTGATACTTCCTTTAAATGAAATGCTGTACGTGCAAAGTCCTGAGGGGCTAATATTGGCGTCAATTCTGAAAATAGAACACAATTGTAAAATATTTAGTTACGGGAATCAACCTTGAATTGCAATTTTACAGATAGTAAAATCCTCTGTATTCAAGCAGTCTTGTGATATATGCAGACAACTAGCATAAAGCTAGTGGCTTGCCAACTACACATAACAACTCATTCGCACAAATGTGATATGTAGCACTCTGCAATAAATTTTCTTTTCAGATGAAATCTGATAATGCCATCCTTTACTCTTCAGCTCATATTTCAATGTTGTTTTAAATGTGACAAATCTGGAGGGCAGAATCTGAGGTTAAGCATGGCCTTTTAGCAAAGCAATTTAAATAAAAAATAACTGGTTGGATACTTTCTTTTAATATTCGCCATTTATTCGGCACAGATGAATGACATACTACTTACATTGCCCCATGTATGAATCTTCGTTGGTAAAAATGAGTTGTTTTAAATGATATACAGAGAATGGGGAAAGGCAAGAAAATTGTCAACACGAAGACATTGCAGAAGTCACTTAATATTAGATTTCAGTCTGTTTAGCTTTCATATTTTTTTTAATTAACTGAAAAACATGATATGCCAGTGAGAACTTATTCTGGCAGTAATCAACAGCCATTTTCAATTTAATCAAATCAGGCGACAGGATGTTTTGGTTTAAGGCATTTGTTGAATTATCATTCTTAAAGCCAAAGATTCTTTTGAACAAAGTTGTTACTGATTATCTCCTGTCTATAGGTTGCGTAAATGTACCTCACAACTCTGACCTGTACCATTGAGAAGGACACACACAGAATTATCATTGTTAGGTTCTTCTAATAAAGTCACATTTGGCTCTCTCTGCATTAAACTTCAAATTTCCTTCATAACACCAAAACACAGTGTGAACACAAAGACGGCAGACAGCTCCACAATCAACTTTTTGGAGTAGCTACAAAACAGCAATTCATATTGTCTTACCAGAATATCCAAAATCACAAGAAAACATAAAACTGTCGACTGAAACATTTAGCACTACAGCACCATTAGAAGCAGAGCTCCAGAAGCTGGAGGCCTTCACAATGGCAACTATAGTCCTCTCATCCACACCAGTTGAGCAGGAAGAAAGCTAGTGTGCAAACTCACAAATAGGTCAAAAAACACAATGTTCAGACCTGCAAAGTACCTCTTCTACATCAGATTACTCTGCAAATTATCCTAAACCTTTAAACAATTTAAGGAAGTAATTTCACACTGTTCCTATGCTATTCAGGAGATATTTTCCACAAACTTGATGTTGCTGTAAGTCCAACAAGATATTCTGCTTCAAAAATTGTGAGGAAATTCTGAGGAAGGGTCACTCAACCTGAAACGTTAACTCTAATTTCTCTCTACAGATGCTGCCAGAGCTACTGAGCTTTTGCAGCAATTTCTGTTTTGTTTCGGATTTACAGCATCTACAGTTTTTTCAATTTTTAAGATGTTCTCCTTACTGCACAATTGAACAATGTTGCATATGAATTTCAATGATGGCGCTATGTCAAGTATGTGTGTCATATATCTCAGAGAATAGCTGATCCATTTAAACAACATGTTACTTTGGTTATTGTAATAGGCAGAGAATAGACTATACTCAAACAGCCTGTACTTGAAAAACCAAAATGTCAGATATTGTTGTGCAATGAGGCAGCACTTGGTGAACAATTACTAGTGTATTAAAAATTGCACTAACAACCAATTTAGAATAATCAGTCAAGCTCATAACTGGCTCATTTACGCTTGCTAATAGTGACATACAGAGCTATGCACGGGTCCATCCTTTGTAAACTATAAGAAGTATATATAAGCTTTGCACATTTGTGGATTACCCAGGATCTTTGAGGGTCTATAATTCCCTATGATTTTCTCTTTTGCAGCAACTTAGCCAATCAAAGTTAACTTCCCAAATCATCACCCTTTTCTCCTGTAGTATAAATTGCTGTGACTATTTGAAATTTTGCATTCTTGCTTTTGTCTGATGAGTGTAAGACAAAATCCTTCAACACCATATCTTTTTGATCTGTAACATAATCTGTGTTTATAATGTTCTTAGATGAGAGATTAAATTGGCAAAGAATACTTTGCAAACTCTCCATACCAGTACTTCTTGCTTATGAATTTTGATTGACCTGCATTTCCTGTGTATTTCCTGCATTTTATATTTTTATTTCAGATTTTCACAATTTGTAATATTTTTCCTTATAAAGGGAACAAGTAAATGTAGTGTAGTTTTATTTCTAAGGTGTTTAGTAAGTTGTCAAATAAAATGAGTTAATCATGTTGGGGGGTGATGATATATTAGCAGGATAAACGATTGGCCTAGCAACAACTAATAGAGAAGTCAGACAATTAGTTATTTACAGGGTGACAACTGTAACTAATGGACTAATGCTGGAATCAGTGCTGGGGTTTCAATTATTTGTAATCTATATTCATGATTTAGCTGACAAGACAGTCTGTATTATAACCAGATTTGCTGATGATATAAGGATAGGTAAGAAAACAAGTTGTGAGGCAGATATATTAAATCTTCTAATTTATGTAGGAATCCTTATTTCTGACCCAGATCAACAAAAGTTAACCCTTTCATCTTTATGAGAATTTGAGCCATCTTCCAATCCAGGATTCATCCCAACAGACTCAATCCAGAAAAACTATGTAAGTAGTGTCAGAGAGAATCTTCCCAGAAGCCACATCCTTTGCAGCAATAGATGCTACATTCTAAAAAGCAAAATCTTCAAATATTCTCAAAGCCTTTTTTGACAAGCTACTGAGAGATGGCAGGTGTTTATGTGAAGAGTAGTGTGAGGGTGTAGATTGACAAGTAAGTGAGTGAAGGATTAGTGTGTCAAGTAGGTAATGAGGTGAGTAAAGGTAGGTACATGTAGGGTACCAGATTGGTTGATGAGGGTATACGGTGGCAGGAAATTGGTGAGGCAGTAGAGTGACAGCTAATTTAGAGAATATTTTGGCAGTTGGGTGGAGGGTGCTAGTTGAGTGTTTGAAACTGTAGGTTTCCAGGTGATTGAGAGGATAGTATGCCAGTTAAGTGGGGGAGCAACTGAGTAGGTTGGCAGGTGGGCAAGATGGCAGATGGGTGGGGTGGCAGGTGGGCTAAGTGGCAGAGAAGCAAGATGGCAAGGTGGCAGCTTAGTGTTTGAGGAGGTTAGAGTGGCAATTAAGTAAGGTTCCAGGTTCTGAGAGGATATGTTAACAGGTAATTTGGTGAAGGGTGGAGCAGCAGGTGATTTTTAAAGTGTATGGTGGGTAAGAAACAGGCAGGGAAATGGGTGAAGTGGTCAGGTGGCAGCTAGGTTTTGAATGGAGGGATATAAATGGTTGCTGGGGTGGCATAATTGATAAGTGGTGTGGCAGGTGAGTGTGATAACTAATGAGTGAGATTGTCAGGTGGCTATTAAATGGTTGAGAGACATGAGCAGGAATGGCTGGACTTGATTTCCAAGCACATCAGGTTGAGTGGTTGGTTGTCTGGTATTTGGGCTGGGAGAGGAATCGGCTGGGAAGGGGTATCACATCAAATGTTGAGAAGTAGGGTGGTCTATGTGATGGTTGGAGGATTCACCCTCACTGATTCGAGGATGAGTGTGGTGGTTGTGGCAGGACCCTGCTGCTGTACAATTGGCCAGGTGTTAAAGTGGTTATCAATCTAGGTTTTCTGATTACTTATCCATGCAAGTAATTAGTTTAAAACATGCTGAATCAAGAGTTGATGACTTTTTCAGGTGTTTCAGATTCTGAGTAATTGCTGATTAAAAGTTTAAACTTTCAAATTGGGCAATAACTGTGTAATGAGCACATGAGAACTTCCTATGGGGGCTTGACATACATCTTTTATGCTGTGTCTAGTCTTTGCCTGTCTAGAGACTGGAAGATCTGGGCTAATGAGCATGTAGAGGGATACAGATAGGGTATGTAAGTGGGTAAGGGATGGCAGATGAAATATAATGTAGGAAACTATGAGATTATCCACTTTGGCAGGAAGGTAGAATATGAGTTCAGTTAGAGAGAGACTACAGGATTCAGTAGAGAGTGATCTTAATGGCCTTTTATGTGAATCACAAAGTTAAAAAGCAGTTTTAGGAAGATCAATGGAATGTTGCTATTTATTGTAAGGGGGATGGGGTATAAAATAGGGAAGACTTGTTACAGTTGCATAGGTATTGACAAGACTGCAGATGGAGTACTGTACACAGCTTTGGTCTTATTATGAAAGGAGGAATGTGCATATATTGGAAGCAGTTCAGAGATGGTTCACTCGATTGATTGCTGGAATGAAGAATTGTGTCATGATTCACTTGGGAAGTGCACTAGACCCACCAAGTCCCCAACTTACTGACTGAAAAATGTTTTTGTACTTAACAAGAAAATTTATTATGCACAAATTGTCTTTAATCAATTAGGAAATACGAATGACTAATTCATAAAAATTTAGACTTGTTTTCCCTTCCTAAATACATAGACACACAAAGACAGACAAACATGGATATTAAGGATGGTAAGCAAAAAAAAAGAATTCTGTAAAGCACTGTTTGACAGCTGCAGTCTGGACCACAGGATGCAATGCATTTCTTCCTTTCCATTCTCTTGATTCCTTTTAGCTCTTCATTGTTGACACAAGATGGTTTACACAACACTGCTCTCTTGCATTCATTGGGTGACAAACTGTCTTTGAAGGCATTGTCAAGTCGCTATAGTCTTACCAAACTGTGTGAGAGAGAGATGGCAGTGGTGATTTAACCTGATGCCCATCATACCTCAGGCGAGGCAAGAATTTAAGAAGGAGAGTCCTGCATGGAACCTCAGCCAGTGCAGGGATTGAACCCAAGTGTTGGTATCACACTGCTTCAAAAACCAACTGTCTAGCCAACTGAACTAAACCTCTAAAGGAAGTGCATTCCTTCTTTAATAGAGTATTTGTAGAAAAAAGTGAGTGGAAGACAGCTCACTTTTACTGGAGACGTTCTGATGCCTCTACACAAGAGAGAGAGACACCAAGTGGTTTTTTCATGTTTTCTCTTTTGCATGTTAGGTGGTTCTGTACTAATCTGGCCCCACAGAAAGCCTTGGTCACCTGATCAGGAGATCACCAAGACATTATTGCAAAGTAGTTTCAGCTCCAGGGTATCTACTTCTGCTCACACTGTTCCAGGAATATGCAACATTGTGTGTTGTTTTGTATCCTGGAATAATTTACAACATACTCTGTACAATTTTTAAAACCGGAGCTATCCCTTAGTAAAATCTCCCTAATTTTAAACAGTGTCTCCCATTCTTTTTTTAGCTCATAATTCATTAGCAAAGGAAATTAAACAATTGTCTTCTGAGGAAATGTTGAACAGGTTGAAAAGCCTATACTTAGATTAGATGAAAGAGAGATGAACTTATTGAAATATAGAAAGAGGCTTGGCTGGGTAGAGTCTGAATGGGTTAATGCTGAGGTGTACCTTTAACACTACCACTATGATGATTTCATATCTAGTTGGTGAGAAAACCTTTAAGAATTCAAAGAAGTAAGACCTACCTTTCAGGCTTTCCTCATAGTCTCTGTAACAATGTCTATCATATTAATTTAACTTGCATATAGTTGGTATCATGTGATAAGCTACATTATATCTAAGTCAAAAACCTATCTACTGAGACTGTCAAGTGTTTTCTTCTTTCATACTGCCAAAGTACCTTTGTAGATACCTGCCTGAAAGAATGGGTGGTGGCAAGTCTACCTTACAGTGATCAATATTAGAGAATTCACAAAATACGATGAGCTGCACTAGGAATTTCTCTTATAGCAGGACTTTTTGTTGTGTGAAGAATTAGGAGACACGGTCTTAAAATAATGGGTTTTCCATTTAGACATAGAGTCATAGAGATGTACAGCACAGAAATAGACTCTTCTGTCCAACTTGTCTGTACTGATCAGATATCCCAACCTAATCTAATCCCATTTGCCAGCATTTGCCCCATATTCCACTAAACCCTTCCTATTCATAGACCCATCCAGATGCCTTTTAAATGTTGCAAGTGAACCAGCCTCCACCACTTCCTCTGGCAGCTTGTTCCATGCATGCACCACCATCTGCGTGAAAAAGTTGCCCCATAGATCCCTTTTAAACTTTTCCCCTCTCACCCTAAACCTATACCCTCTAGTTCTGGACTCTCCCAACCCAGGGAAAAGACCTTGTTTATTTATCCTATCCATGCCCCTCATGATTTTATAAACATCTATAAGGTCACACCTCAGCCTCCGACACTCAAGGGAAAACAGCCCCAGCCTATTCAGCCTCTCCCTGTAGCGCAAATCCTTTAACTCTGACAACATCCTTATAAATTTTTTCTGAACGCGTTCAAGTTTCACAATATTCTTTTGATAGGAGGGAGACCAAAATTGCGTGCAATATTCCAAAAGTGGCCCAACCAATATCCTGTACAGCTGCAACATGACCTCTGAACTCTAATGCTCAATGCTCTTTCCAATAAAAGAAAGCATATCAAACGCCTTCACTATCCTATCTACCTGTGACTCCACTTTCAAGGAAGACAAATATTTTTAGACAAATTAGAGAAGGAATTTCTTTTCTCAGTGTTATTAGTTTGGAATTATTTGTCAGAGAGCAGTGAAGACTGAGTCATTGAATATATTCAAGTTGAAGTTGAACAGATTTTCAATCAGCAATGTTTTAGAGGTTATAGGGAAATAGGCAGGAAAGTGAATTTCTTCTAGGAGAAAGTGAGGACTGCAGATGCTGGAGATCAGAGCTGAAAATGTGTTGCTGGAAAAGCGCAGCAGGTCAGGCAGCATCCAAGGAGCAGGAGAATCGACGTTTCGGGCATGAGCCCTTCTTCAGGACTAAATTCAGACCAACCAGGACAACCAGTACCTACAACAAATCCGAAGCCTCCAGCAACAGACCTCCCTCCGGATCCTCCGCTCCACGCTTGCAGCCATGCGCCGCTACCTACATTCCCTGCAATTAGCCCTACCCCACCTCAGGACAGTCCTGAAGAAGGGCTCATGCCCGAAACGTCGTTTCTCCTGCTCCTTGGATGCTGCCTGACCTGCTGTGCTTTTCCAGCAACACATTTTCAGGAAAGTAGATTTATTGCCTTTAGTAGATCCTCCATGATCCTATCAAACAGCAGAGAAGACTTGAAGGTATGAGTAGCCTATTTCTTCAGTTCTTATGAATTTTCTTGTCACTTAGAAAAGGTTAGAATTTTTGCCTCCTTTAGCATTCAAAATAGTTGGGCTATAGCAGTGTTTGAGGCTACATAAAGTTGTGATCCAAAAACCATCCAACCCTGGAGAACCTTAACATCTTTGTCAAGAAGTACTCTGCTGACACTTTTCTTTATGTTTTTTATATTTTCATATACTAATATTGTTGATTTTGTTAGTCAGTGTTATGAAATACTCCTGGTCTGCATGTTCAAAGTCACCTTTGATGAATGTCTGTTTCGAAACCACTATAAAATGACAACATTTAACTTATGTTTTTTATTAAAACAATATCTTAAAGATCCTGCTATTTGATGTATTTCCTCTATTAAATTCTATGAATAACCCATGCTTACATGGCTTTTTGCACGTACTTCAGTAGATTGTCTCAAGAAATTTCTTCCTCTTAGTCAAACTGACTTCGTTCAATGATCAGAAGGCCAATTCAGAAAGGTTCTTTTTTAATCAGATGAGCAATTGTCCGTGCTGTCAGCAGTACTGTGCTGTAATAGTCCTGATAACTCAATAACTGAGGGATCTTCCTGCAGTGTTTAACACGGGAGAGCATTACAGGGACTGAGTACAAAGAGGTCAATTTTATGGGATGTAACGTCCCTTCTGAAAGATAACTATTCAAAACTGGTCTATCTAATCTAAAATGGGAAAAGATCCAACATAACAATTCAACATGTGCTCTTGCAACACAAGGACCTTGAATGTTCAACTTTCTTTTATAGCCTGGTCTACATCAGTTATTTGGGAACTGAGTCTAATTTAGCCAATTCGTCTTTCAACGTTGGTCTAAAGGTTTTTCATAAGATGGGTAAAGACTAAAGGTTCTGTGCAACTCGGAAGAAAATGATGATGACCTCAGTTTGCTTTAATCATTTGATCTGATCTACTGTAATTATATAGAGGCTAGATTCATACAGTAGAGTTTGTTCTTGTTTCCTTGGTGGAATTACATATTACTAAGACAGTTTCAGATTAAATAACCCTCAGTGCACTGAATTCACACAAGACAGCTTTTTACAATTAAGTACTGGCAGAGAAAGGAATTAATTATTTAGGTGGAGGTGAGACAGTGTACAAGGAAATATTTGGCATTTTCATTAGTACAAAAACTAAACTATTGCTTGTATAAAAGGCATCTGATTGCTTCAAATGTTAGTTTTTAACAACATTTATATTTATTATGAGAGTGTATAAAACACAGTCAACAAATTATACATATAACATGTATGTGTAAAATCTGAAGCTATGTCTCATAATACAGTAAATCATGTCATGGAATTGGATGAGGAAATCATGTTCCTATACCTAGCACAGCTACTCACACATGGTATGATAGTGCAATGCCATTTGGGATGGTGGACACCTGCATAACTGAACTAGTATATTAATGGAAGCTTGGGAATTTGAATTCACTATAAAAAAGACACAGTGTCTTAAAAAGCTGGTAGCAGTAAAACTGACCATGAATCTGTCAGATTGTCATAAAAATCCAGTTGTTCGCTAAGGCTCTGGATAGACCACATTTGGAATATTATGATCAGTTTTGGATCCCATATCTAAGGAAGGGTGTACTGGACCCCTCCAAGGATAAGCCTCAAGGGGGCCCACGGGGGTTTACAAAAATTATCTGGGGGATGAAGAGATTATTATATGAGGAGCGGTTGAAGACTGTGGGTCTGTACTCGATGGAGTTTACAAGGATGAGGGGGGCGGGATCTGATTAAAATCTATAGAATACTGAGCAGTCTGGATACAGTGGACATGGAGAAAATGTTTACCAGTAAGAGAGAATGGCTCCCTGGGAAGTGAGGAAGTTAGTTTTCTGAGTGGGGAAACCTGCTAGTTTGAGGCTGGTGCAGGAATGGTGGGGGTGCAATTGTTCTATTTTGAGCAAAATAGTGGGCAAAGGGATAGCCTCTTAAGCTTGACTTTTGCTGATGGTCTTCAGGACATAGTAGCCATGACTCAACTTATCAGAAGCTTCTTGCGAACCAGGACACCAATGACAGGACCTGTGATAGTCTGAGAAAGTCATCCTGGCTTTGCCTATTAGCTCCTAGCAAGCGGCTTGGCAGGCAATAGGTCACTGGCGATAGCAAGTTAGTTGCCACCTATCACACTTGCCCCCACACTTACACACAAAAATGGAAAATATGATTCCGTGAAGTTGCTGGAAGCAGGAGAAGGAAGAGAAAAGAAAAAAAGTGTAAAAGAAGAAACATTTGTCAACACCTTAGAATAGAAAATAAGTCCTATTTCTGCAAGTATTGTTTGCCATATAATTTTCTTGACTCCAGTTTCATCTTGAGTTTTTGTTCATCTATTTTTCCAGACAGTACTCAGGGTAATTATGGTGCTCTCCTTTCTTGTCAGTGATGATAGGTGTAAGGTGTTCAGTAATCTCTGTTTGTCTTGAATGGGTATGATTATTTATCATTTCAAGGTTGTATGGGGGAGGAGAGGGCACATAAAGTAAGAATAATTCCTGAATAATGTATTTCTCAACCATAAAAACATTTTTTCACAACTTCCACTGAGCTGCTGTCACAGTCCATGCTTGAAGACTCCAAGCCCTCCTTCTAAATACATATTTGTTGGGATAATGCTGTCGTGCTGCACATTCTCAGTTGTGCCTTTGGCTTTATTTTTTCCTCTCAATGTTGTTCAGGCCCATAAACTCCAGTATAATCTTAACTCTATGCTCTCATATCTGAAAACCACCATCTTGAGAAAACCTATCATTTTCCCTCTTTTTCTATTCTCCCCATCTTTCCAAAAGCCAAATTAGTCTAATAGTCTAGTGATAATTAGGGATAAGGACAATCCCTGAGTGCTGTCCCTCCCCACCTCCTCTGATCCCTCAAAAGTTCAACTCATTCCTGCCCTCAAATGTCAAGTTTGAGGATATTATTGAATTCTTCAACTCAAAAGTTCTTCATTTGCAATCCCTATTGTATCCTATTCTTCCTCATGCTTTATATTGTTCTCATGTCTTCCCAATGCCACCTGAGACCTCACTGGGTTCATTTCTTCATGGGAGTCCTATTTCCTGTTTTCTCAAGATCTTTGATTACTGAATTGCCTGTTCCACCCTTACTATATAGAACTCTGTATAGAGATGCTGCCTGAACTGCTGTGCTTTTCCAGCACCACTCTAATCTAGACTCTGGTTTCTAGCATCTGCAGTCATTGTTTTTACCCTCTGTGTATAGTTTCCTTGTCTCAATCATTATTCCTCAATCCTTGAAACCACTGCTATCACCCCATCCTCAAAAGCCCATCTTTGTTTACTGTAACATGTTGGGACAGTGGTTAGCACTGCTGCCTCACATCCCAGGGACCTCGGTTTGATTCCAGCCTTCGGTAACTGTCCACGTGGAGTTTGTATGTTTTCCCCTTCTCTGTGTGGTTTCCTCCCACAGTCCAAAGATGTGCATGTGAGATGGATTGGCCATGGTAAATTGCTCCGTAGTGTCCCATATTGTGCAGGGTAGGTGGATTAGCCAGAGGAAATATAAGGATAGGGTAGAGGGTTTGGGTCTGAGTAGGATGCTCTTCAGAGGGTCAGTGTTTATTTGATGGGCCAAATGGCCACATTGTAGGGATTTTATAATTCTACCTTGCATTGTAGAAACAATTTGGACTTATATGAGTGTTCAGCTTAATAAAGGTTTGTAAGGAAGGATCTCAGGATAGAATATTAAACAAACTTTGTCACGATAACTATTAAGGAGCTATTGAAACAAAACAACCAAGAGCTTACGCATAGAGATAGATTTTTAGAAACAGCTTCAAAGTTGAGAGGCCGAGAAATGGAGAGGTTTAGAGAGACTGAAGGCTCAGACAACTGAAAGCACTGCCGACAATGGTGGAGCATCAAAACCAGGGGTTCACAGGTAGCCAGAAATGGAGATGTACACAGGGTTTGGGAGGGCACTGACAGGTGGGGTTACTGTGGGCAGTGATGGTAATGATGGGGCGAGGGGATTATACATCGTATAGCTTTGGCAAGCTCTAACCTCCCAATGATTTTCTTTAACTTTAGAGAAAATGAAGGAAACAGTATGATTCACTTTTAGGATTTTAGCATTCTTTTTGGAGCCAGTTTCTTGACAGTAATTACAGCAACAATTAAAAGTCAGACTGTCACACCTGTTTCTCTATGATATACTGCAGGGTCAGACTGCAGGTGGCTGAACTAAGTCAAGAAAGGCATCTCTTGCCAAATAGGAAAGTTTATTTGCCTGACCTGATTCTTAAATGTTATTTAGTTTAAGACTGTTTGTTTTTATTCACTTGATTTTTAGAGTTGCGTTATTAATGCTAAGAGTTCTACTTCCTTAATCTGAATACTCTTAGAAATGTATTTGTACATTTGTAGTTGATTCATTACATTTAATTTCTTATGGAGAGATAAGTTGTACCAATTGGAATTGAGGGACTCTGACCATTACTGTCTGTTCCTGTGATGTGAAATAAAGAAGCTGAATCATTAGGCATTGTATCACCAAGCGCCTGCTTGATATACTGGTGAAGAGATTTAAATACACATATAAAAGTCATAACTTACCAGGTCAGCAAAGCAGTGGAATTATTATGTCCTAAGGTTAACACTGCTAAGGACTTATCTATTGTGGATTAATGTGCAAGATCCAGTTAGTAATAGCTGTAAGTAATATATTTGCCTGAAATACTTGACCATCATGGTCTTACATTTTGCAGGAGAAAGTGAGGGCTGCAGATGCTGGAGATCAGAGCTGAAAATTGTTGCTGGAAAAGCGCAGCAGGTCAGGCAGCATCCAAGGAACAGGAGAATCGACGTTTCAGGCATAAGCCCTTCTTCAGGAATGAGGAAAATGTGTCCAGCAGGCTCAGATAAAAGGTAGGGAGGAGGGACTTGGGGGAGGGGCTTTGGAAATGCGATAGGTGGAGGGAGGTCAAGGTGAGGGTGATAGGCCGGAGTGAGGTGGGGGCGGAGAGGTCAGGAAGAAGATTGCAGGTTAGGAAGGCGGTGCTGAGTTTGAGGGATTTGACTGAGACAAGGTGGTGGGTACATTTTGCAGCCAACATATCATATCCATAATATTTAAAGTTTGATATCTTTCGTTATATTAGGTAAGAAGCCAAACATACCACATGGGGATACATTTTCATGAGGGTATACAAACAAACTAGAATTATATTCAAATTGACATAACCTTATGTGAGTCTGATTTGGTGCTAAATAGCTGTGCACTTGGCTTTCTAATACTGCCTGTGACATTTATGCAGACACAAAAGTTATGCCAACAGCTTTTCTGTTCCAAGCAATTCTAACAATCACATTTCACATAGACACCCTGAAGCAAATATATTGTAACAAAAGTTCTTTAAGCATCAGCCAACAAAATCCTTGCTTAAACTATCTGTTTTGAGCCTCAGTGAAACCAAAACAGAACCTAGCAATGCTGCCAAATTACACTCTTAAAGGCTATACTATCATGAGTGTCCCAGTCCAAACATTCCTGAAAACAGTACTTTAACCTGCTTTTAACTTGCATCTCTTCAGCAAAACAGTAAGGCCTTGCTGTTCGAACAGGGTCCACTGTTTTCACCTGTTCAAGTGGTCATGTTAAATTTGGGGCTGTATTAAACTGGTGCTTCAGGCTATCAGAATGATTCAAGTATGAACCTAATGATATTTGTGTGCTTCATTGCCTGCATGTTTGTTTGGGGAGACCAAAATTCAGCAACAAAATTAGAAACTAAAGACAGTTTGCACTTGTTTTGTGGAAGTTGCACTCTGACTCCAAGGGGACAAATGACTGCAGAAACACTGGAAGAAAGGGCATAGTTTGTCTAATCTTGGACCTGATGCAAGAAGTGGAGAGGAAAAGAAAGACCTTGTTCTCCGCAGAGCAAACATTGTTCCAGACAACATGTCTACTGGTGATGAAAGAAGTCACTAAGGAGATCAGTGCCAGGAGCTTCAATTCAAGGGCATTCTACAATGTGGTTGGTAAAATTTAGTGACTTCATCAGAGCACCTACTTGCTTCTACTCATATGTCCTGAACCTCAATTCTCATTGCTAACAATACCCACCCCCTCCCACTGCTAATGTTGCAAATGCTTTGTTAACTGTGTTTAGATTTATGCACACTATAAGTATTTTTTTGGAGCAGCTGATGTCATTTGTATCTCATAGCTAAGAACCGGTTCAACCGCGTGGAGTGTTTTATTTCCCTCCAATTCTAGTTTGATTTAATCCCTACCCTTCCCTTCACTTTTTCAATCTCATAGGCCTTATCCCTAAGGAGAAGGGCACCACTTGTCACTCGCAACTCGGGTATTTTTTCTTCTTCCTGCTGGTGGAATATGAATGAAGTTCTCTGCATTCATTGTTCCTTCACTGAGTTCTACAGCTACACGCACAAGACATGGGTGATAGGGAGAAATAAGCACTACTGATTTTTGGCTGTAGTGTGGGGGGGAAAGAAAAGAAAGGGAAAAAAAGAAACGCTTCGTATCTTAGGGCCTCCTTGTAGTCCTGCTCCTGAGTCTGGCTAAAGTCATCAACAGTGGGTAGTGGAAGGGGTCACAGTTCCTGACTTCCTGTCTCTCCCCCGTGGCTCTATCCTTGGTCAGTGAGTACACGGCGTCCACCAATATCCCCAATGCTTGCAGAAGGATGTGGGGAACACAAGGGATGGAATGCATTATCCCTCCCTGCAGCACCATTTTAATCTAATCTGATTATTGTCTTCACCATCTGTTGGTTCTTGTCATTGTTGCACCGCCCTGGTGGGCAATGCTTGTAAATTGTCACTGTTTAGTTGTTTTAATCGGTTAATCTTGAGGTGGGCTTTTAATAAAACAAAAATAACCAGTTTGTGGAGGGGTTGTGCAGGTAGGGAGACCTTTCCATGAGTGATGTAGCTGTTGGCAGGTTCAGCCAGTGGGCCCAGGAACAGATAGCCATCAAGCCTTGAGTGATACGTGGAACTATACAAGCCGACTCTTCCACTAGCACTGTTTGGATTTAGTCCCCTCCCTTAGTTCCCCACACCACTCCATTTCATAGAATCCCTACAGTGTGGAAACAGGTCATTTGGCCCAACAAGTCCACACTGACCCACCAAAGAGTAACCCACCCAGACTAATTCCCCCACCCTATTACTGTACATTTCCCCAGACTAATGCACCTAACCTACACATCCTTGAATACTATGGGCAATTTAGCATAGCCAATCCACCCATCTAGGACATCTTTGAACTGTGGGAGGAAACCGGAGCACACAGAGGAAACCCATGCAGGCACGGAAAGAATGTGCAAAATCAACACAGAAGTTACCAGAGGTTGGAATCGATCCTGGGTCCGTGGCGTTATGAGGCAGCAATGCTAACCACTAAGCCACCATGCCATGTCTTCTTAATTGTGACACTGCTACTCATAGCAGTGATTGCAACTTGTTAATTGGGTTGTTTGTTAACTTGCTGATGGATTTGTTTGCAAATAATAATGCTAATCTTGCGAAGGGAGTAGTGGTCTACGTGATCCTTGACAGATTCTCTAAATTCTTTTTAAAATGGTCACAATCACACTTCCTTCAACTTTATCAAAGAAAATTATCGACAGCTTGGGGGATGAAGTTGTTAGTGGAGGCTTGAGCCTACATAATCTCTTGGCTGTAAAAGAAAAATGTGTTGGTGGTCATGAGCAGGAGAGGTTGACAACACTGTAGACCATGTAGCTTGGTTTTTAGCACACTTCACCTTTATAAACTCATAGATGTTTACAGCACAGAAGGAGGCTATTTGACACGTTGTGTTCATTCCAGTCAACAAAAATCTGACTACACTAATCCTATTGTACAATAACCCTGGAGGATATAAAAATACATATTAATCTCTAAATATTGCTTAAATATTGTAGGAGTTTCATATATAACTACTTTTGTGGGCAGTGAATTCCAGCCTCTTACTGATATAACTCCATGAGAGCCAATATCCCATCACCACGTTACTCTTTATTTACATGTTCATAGTACATGACACTGACCAGTCAGCTCATCTTGGCCATGACTCCTATAGAGAACAGAACCTCTGTCACTCCTATTTATATCAGCAGCTAGGACTCCTGGATTGGCCCAGGTTAAAATCCCCAATCAGGAGACTCATATTTTTTAAGGTGCACCAGGCTGACTTCATTCCAAACACTACACTACCACATCTGGGTGAAAAACCTTCTCCAATTCTCTCTTCTCAACCTTCTACCTGTTAGCTTAAGTCTGTGCTCATTCTTTTCTCCTGCAGCTTTGTATTCATCCTACCTTTCTCTGACATTGGCAAGGTCCAATTGTGAGACTGGTACCATATATACTGAGCTATTCAGTGAAGTGCTGGTAGACAAAGTGGTCCTGAAGACGGGCTGTGGGTATGACATCTTGCACAGTGTATTTCTTATCTCTACAAACCGTTCTTCCTCTCCCTTGTATCGCTTGCTGCTTCCCCTTATCCCCCTGTCCTAGTGGAAGCTCGATTAGACAACTCATGACTGCAATAAAATTGGCTTGAAATGGTAAAGGTCACTGGTAAGTTTGCAACAATGGGAATAGTGGGGGAAAAAAGTGAAAACAAACATGTTTCTCATGTCTCTGTAGATATGTGGCTGCTGTAGATGGGACAGTGAACACATGTAGGCCCTGTCAGTGCTTCACTGAGGTAAGTATACCAGGATGTAAAATACCAGAAGTAATGCCATCCCGTAACAGAAAATTTCATGACTGCCTAATAGTTGAACTGTCCAGTACAAAACTGGATAAATAGCCACTCTAACTGTTCAGAAAATTTAGCATATTAGCAAGCTGATGCTAAGGCACCACAATATCATAAAACAGAAAGTTTAGTTTAGTTAAATGAGAAATTTAAATAGTCCTGGCATGTGCCTTGGATACCTACTGAGGACCACTGGAGCCTCTGTTTTAATGAACTTTGCCCTATCAACTCCATTTCTAAATGTTTGCTTAGCTTTCTATCCTGCACTTGAAAAATCACCCCTCACCATCACACTTTTAGCCCTACGAGTTTTTTTAAACAGGAATTCCTGTCATGTAAATAAGAACTAAAATTATAAGGAAAACCTATGAAGCATTATTTTGAATGTCTCTTCCTCATTAAGGAGAAGCAACAATAAAATGTGACTTCCTCTTGCGCATCATCATTGCGACAACAAATTGAAGGTGCCCTGTTTTAAGAAGATGACTGACCTTGATAAAGGAACACACAATAAAATAAGAATTGTTTGTTCTGTCATCTTGTTTTACCACACTCCAATGCTAAAGCTCAATTTCTACTGTGCAACGGAGCCTGAGATAGCCCAGTTGGATAAACAACCTGTCCCTTTGACCTAAAGGCTTTGCTGGTACACTTAAGCTATAATTGAAGTTTTAGTGTTTTTGGGCTTGTAACTTCTATAATTATCTAGTGACCATTTGCCCTGCCCCCAACCAAAATAGTTGAGCACAAAGGTGGCTATTAATTGTCCGTAGGTGAACAAAGCCTACTGCAATGTTGAACAAAGATGTGTATGGTGTTATCAGTGGAAAACCATTTTTATTCCTGTAATCAGCCAGTCAGGAGCCATTGTGAACTTAATTGGTTAGAAAATTGTTTATTGTGCAACAATAATAAACTGTGGCCTAAATATAAGGATTACATAATATCAGCCCAACGTTTGTGCAAAATCTATTGAATTGCTTTTGTTTCATTCACAAAGCATAAATTTCCTATCACTGCGTATTCTGACCTCCCACAGTTTCTTAAAAAGTGGTTATACAACAGATAAATAATATCAATTCTGGATTCCAACTTTGCTGCAAAGCAATGAAAATCCCATATAGCAGCATAGCCATTGATCAGTCATGCATTTTTACATGTGTGGAGGAGCATGGGAAAGGAGATACAAAGTATTTGAAAGGTAGACAAAGCCTATGGTGAACAACTGACAGAATAGATTTAGCTTCTGACTTAGATGTACCACAATGATATTTGTCTTGCAACTAAATGTCCTCACTTTATGTTTCCTTGATAGTTCTTCTTCCCAAGTATTTCTGAACAGTTAAAACACATTACGAAAAGACGGAGATGTCAAAATTCTTTTTGTGTTCTGTTAAAGATGAATTTCATACCATCCGGATCCTGTCACCACTTCAAGATCCACAAGTATCTCTTCTGTGGTTGGAATTATGCAATGACGATATTGAGTGTGCTGACCAGCGATTGGGTTAGACTATGAAGGAATCAGCTATACTATTTTTCTGCCATATATAATTTCTAATTTGTAAATGATAAATTCATTCGAACTTCTCAATGGGTCATTATGGAACACTGCCTTTCTGGTTTTTAATTTAAAGAAAAAGCAGGCAATAGCAGCAGGTCAGTAAGTCAATTAGAAAAGTGTAACAATTCAAAATGTGTGTGGTACCCATGTTTTGGATGCCACTGTTGCCCTTAAATATCACTTTAAATATGTGCTGAACTCTGGTGCAAGGAATTATAAATGCTATATGAGTGAAGGTTTTTGTATTCCCCAGAAGTGTGCAGTTCAATCAGAACATGACATCAATTAAAGCTTTATGCTAATTTAGCACAAGCATTGTAATTTTAGACTTCACCATTCTAGCTAAATCCTTTCTTTAATCAAACATAACTTAACAAGCTGTCAGCAATGTGAAGGACACCAAAACAATGCTATTTAAAAGAATTATTAATTACTTTAGTGATTGATTTCTGCAGGATCTTGCTACAAGTGTTTTGGTGTTTATTCAAGTTCTTTAAAATTGCTAAGAAAGTAGTATGGAAGATGCTGAAAGATTTAGTTTTGAATTCAATTGCTCTCAGACCTAGATGCAGTTTTAGTCATTGCCCTTAAATGGCATGCAACACAGCTGGACATGCAGATTCAGGTCCCTCAGTCAGAAGCAAGGTGCTCTAAAACTGTTCAGAGAGCAATTCACCCACAGAACCTCAGTGAGGAACAGTGTGTCCAATATCTGTGCTTCACAAAGAAAGTCTTCAGCAAAATCTGAGACCTGCTGCAGCTACAATTGCAGTCTCATTGCAGAGTGAGAGCTGAATTCCAGAGTCTGTGAAGGTAATGTGGCCACGACCGATTATGCAATTGGTTTCTTCCAATCTGCCTTAGAGACATTCACAATAACCCTCTGTTTGTCATCCAGTGTTGTAGAGTCATATAGACTCATAGAGTCATACAGCATGGAAACCAATCCTTTTGTCCAACTAGTCCATGCCGACTGTATTCCCAAATTAAACTAGTCCCATCTGCCTGTGCTTATCCCATATCCCTCTACCTTTTCTTATTCATGTACTTATCCAAATGTCCTTTACATGTTGTAACTGTACCTGCATCCATCACTTTCTCTGGCAGTTCCTTGTACACGCAAACCACTCACTATGTGAAAAATTTCCCCTCCTCTCCTTTTTAAAACTTTCTTGGAAAGGCTAAGGGACTGGAGGCTGTTTTTGTTAAAGAGAAGAAGGTTGGGAGGTGCATTAATTGAGACACATAATTCCCGATGAATGGCTTATGCCCGAAACGTCGATTCCCCTGCTCCTCGGATGCTGCCTGACCTACTGTGCTTTTCCAGCAAAACACTTTCGACTCTGATCTCCAGCATCTGCAGTCCTCACTTTCCTCAAGATAATTAGAAGGTTAGATTGGATGGATAGTGAGAGGCTTTTTCCTCGGAATGGTGATGGTTAGCATGAGGGGACATAGCTTTAAATTGAGGGGTGAGAGATATAGGACAGATGTCAGAGGTAGTTTCTTTACACAGAAAGTAGTTGGGGTGTGGAATGCACTGCCTGCAACAATAGTAGACTTGCCAACTTTCAGGGCATTTTATTGGTCATTGGATAGGCAAATGGATGAGAATGGAATAGTGTAGGATAGATGGATTCAGATTGGTTTCACAGGTCGGCACAGTATCAAGGGCTGAAGGGCCTGTACTGCACTCTAATGTTCTAAGTTCTACTCTCTCCTTAAAAAATATGCCCGCTTGCTTTGAACTCCCCAGAGAAAATATCCTTGCTATTCACCTTAACTATGGATAAGGGAAGCCACAAATACTGTCAAATGAAAGAGACCCAAGTATATTTCATTCTGTTTTGTTAGAGAGCAAGAGGCAGAGTGAGTACATGGCTTCATGAGGATTCTTGACTGCTCTCGGATGAAGGTGCTATTGACTGTATTTATATGGTTCTTTTGGTGCTCAGTGTCAACCCTGAAATATATCACAACCAAGAGGGATCAGACTTCCTCAATGTCCAGTGAGTGAGAAAATGCACCACATCATGTCAATCAATGCATAGTACCTTGGCAGCATTTGTAATAACTTCTTTTGCAGCGATCACTATGCATTTGTACTACCACGGTGAAACAAAGAGTAGCAAGAGAACAAACAAAGGTTATCCATTAATGCCATGACAGATGTCTTCTGGAGCACAGCCCAAGCATGAATGCACCATCTGCAAACAATGAAAGCCCAGGTGGTAGAGAAGAACACTAGTGATGACAAACAATGCTTCAGTTTCTTGGCCTGCACTGCAGGATAGCTGCTGTGGTCAACAGAATGGTCTGTAGGTTTGCTGTGGACTGCCATTTGCTGCACAGCCTCATCAACGCGAGCACAGCATCATGTATGTGAGCACAGCATCATCCATGTGAGCACAGCCCCATCCATGTGAGCACAACCTCATCTATGTGAGCACAGCCTCATACATGTGAACACAGCCTCATCTATGTGAGCACAGCCTCTTCCATGTGAGCACAGTTTTATCCATGTGAGCAGAGCATCATCGATGTGAGCACAGCCTCATCCATGTGAGCACAGCCTCATCCATGTGAGCACAGCCTCATCCATGTGAGCACAGCATCATGTGTGTGAGCACAGCATCATCTATGTGAACACAGCCTCATACATGTGAGCACAGCCTCATACATGTGAAAACAGCGTCATCTATGTCAGCACAGCCTCTTCCATGTGAGCACAGCTTTATCCATGTGAGCACAGCATCATCGATGTGAGCGCAGCCTCATCCATGTGAGCACAGCCTCATCCATGTGAGCACAGCCTCATCCATGTGCGCAGAGCCTCATCCATGTGAGCACAGACTTATCCCTGTGGGCACAGCCTTATCCATGTGAGCACAGGCTTATCCATGTGAGCACAGCCTCATCCAAGTGAGCTCAGCGTCATCGATGTGAGCACAGCCTCATCCATGTGAGCACAGCCTTATCCAAGTGAGTACAGCCTCATCTATGTGAGCACAGCCTCATCTATGTGAGCACAGCCTTATCCAAGTGAGCGCAGCCTTATCCAAGTGAGCGCAGCCTTATCCAAGTGAGCACAGCCTTATCCAAGTGAGCACAGCCTCATCCAAGTGAGCACAGCCTCATCCAAGTGAGCACAGCCTCATCCAAGTGAGGACAGCCTCATCCATGTGAGCACAGCCTCATCCATGTGAGCACAGCCTCATCCATGTGAGCACAGTCTCATCTATGTGAGTACAGCATTATCCATGTGAGCACAGCCACATCTATGTGAGTTCAGCCGCATCTATGTGGGCACAGCGTCAGCCGTGTGAGCACAGCCTTATCCTTGTGACCACAGCCTTATCCAAGTGAGCACTGCCTCATCCAAGTGAGTACAGCCTCATCTATGTGATCACAGCCTGGTCCATGTGAGTATAGCCTCGTCCATGTGTGCGCAGCCTCATCTATTTGGGCACAGACTTATCCATGTGAGCACAGCCTCATCCATGTGAGCTCAGTCTTATCCAAGTGAGCACTGCCACATCCAAGTGAGTACAGCCTCATCTATGTGAGCACAGCCTTATCCATATGAGCACAGCCTTATCCATATGAGCACAGCTTTATCCATGTGAGAACTGCCTTATCCATGTGAGAAGTCTCATCTATGTGAGAACAGTCTCATCTATGTGAGAACAGTCTCATCTATGTGAGCACCGTATCATCCATGTGAGCACATCCTCATCCATTTGAGCACAGCCTCATGTATGTGAGCACAGCCTCATCCATGTGAGTACAGCTTCATCCATGTGAGTACAGCCTTATCCATGTGAGAACAGTCTCATCTATGTGAGAACAGTCTCATCTATGTGAGGACAGTTTCATCTATGTGAGCACAGCATCATCCATGTGAGCACATCCTCATCCATTTGAGCACAGCCTCATGTATGTGAGCACAGCCTCATGTATGTGAGCACAGCCTCATCCATGTGCACAGAGCCTCATCCATGTGAGCACAGACTTATCCCTGTGGGCACAGCCTTATCCATGTGAGCACAGGCTTATCCATGTGAGCACAGCCTCATCCAAGTGAGCTCAGCGTCATCGATGTGAGCACTGCCTCATCCATGCGAGCACAGCCTTATCCAAGTGAGTACAGCCTCATCTATGTGAGCACAGCCTCATCCAAGTGAGCACAGCCTTATCCAAGTGAGCGCAGCCTTATCCAAGTGAGCGCAGCCTTATCCAAGTGAGCGCAGCCTTATCCAAGTGAGCGCAGCCTTATCCAAGTGAGCACAGCCTTATGCAAGTGAGCACAGCCTTATCCAAGTGAGCACAGCCTCATCCAAGTGAATACAGTCTCATCCAAGTGAGGACAGCCTCATCCATGTGAGCACAGCCTCATCCATGTGAGCACAGCCTCATCCATGTGAGCACAGCCTCATTTATGTGAGCACAGCCTAATCGATGTGAATACAGCCTCATCCATGTGAGTACAGCCTAACCCAAGTGAGCACAGTCTCATCTATGTGAGTACAGCATTATCCATGTGAGCACAGCCGCATCTATGTGAGTTCAGCCGCATCTATGTGGGCACAGCGTCAGCCGTGTGAGCACAGCCTTATCCTTGTGACCACAGCCTTATCCAAGTGAGCACTGCCTCATCCAAGTGAGTACAGCCTCATCTATGTGATCACAGCTTTATCCATGTGAGCACAGCCTCATCCATGTGAGCACAGCCTGGTCCATGTGAGTATAGCCTCGTCCATGTGTGCGCAGCCTCATCTATTTGGGCACAGACTTATCCATGTGAGCACAGCCTCATCCATGTAAGCTCTGTCTTATCCAAGTGAGCACTGCCTCATCCAAGTGAGTACAGCCTCATCTATGTGATCACAGCTTTATCCATGTGAGCACAGCCTCATCTATGTAAGCACAGCCTCGCCCATGTGAGCACAGCCTGGTCCATGTGTGCGCAGCCTCATCTATTTGGGCACAGACTTATCCATGTGAGCACAGCCTCATCTATGTGAGCTCAGTCTTATCCAAGTGAGCACTGCCACATCCAAGTGAGTACAGCCTCATCTATGTGAGCACAGCCTTATCCATATGAGCACAGCCTTATCCATATGAGCACAGCTTTATCCATGTGAGAACTGCCTTATCCATGTGAGAAGTCTCATCTATGTGAGAACAGTCTCATCTATGTGAGGACAGTTTCATCTATGTGAGCACAGCATCATCCATGTGAGCACATCCTCATCCATTTGAGCACAGCCTCATGTATGTGAGCACAGCCTCATGTATGTGAGCACAGCCTCATCCATGTGAGTACAGCCTTATCTATGTGAGCACAGCCTTATCCATGTGAGAACAGCCTTATCCATGTGAGAACAGTCTCATCCATGTGAGCACAGCATCATCGATGTGAGCACAGCATCATCCATGTGAGCACATCCTCATCCATTTGAGCACAGCCTCATCCATTTGAGCACAGCCTCATGTATGTGAGCACAGCCTCATCCATGTGAGTACAGCTTCAGCCATGTGAGCACAGCCTCATCCATGTGAGCACAGCCTTATCCAAGTGAGCACAGCCTCATCTATGTGAGCACAGCCTCATCCATGTGAGCACATCCTTATCCATTTGAGCACAGCCTCATGTATGTGAGCACAGCCTCATCCATGTGAGTACAGCTTCAGCCATATGAGCACAGCCTCATCCATGTGAGCACAGCCTCATCCATTTGAGCACATCCTCATCCAAATGAGCACAGCCTCATGTATGTGAGCACAGCCTCATGTATGTGAGCATAGACTCATCCATGTGAGCACAGCCTCATCCATGTGAGCACAGCCTTATCCAAGTGAGCACAGCCTCATCTATGTGAGCACAGCCTCATCTATGTGAGCACAGCCTTATCCAAGTGAGCACAGCCTTATCCAAGTGAGCACAGCCTCATCCAAGTGAGTACAGCCTCATCCATGTGAGCACAGGCTTATCCATGTGAGCACAGCCTCATCCATGTGAGCACCGCCTCATTCAGGTGAGCACCACCTCATTCATGTGAGCACAGACCTATCCCTTTTGGCACAGCCTTATCCATGTGAGCACAGGCTTATCCATGTGAGCACAGCCTCATCCATGTGAGCACAGCCTCATCCATGTGAGCACAGCCTCATCCATGTGAGCACAGGCTTATCCATGTGAGCACAGCCTCATCCATGTGAGCACAGCCTCATCCATGTGAGCACAGCCTCATCCATGTGAGCACAGCCTTATCCATGTGAGCACAGGCTTATCCATGTGAGCACAGCCTCATCCATGTGAGCACAGCCTCATCCATGTGAGCACAGCCTCATCCATGTGAGCACAGCCTTATCCATGTGAGCACAGCCTTATCCAAGTGAGCACAGCCTTATCCAAGTGAGCACAGCCTTATCCAAGTGAGCACAGCCTTATCCAAGTGAGCACAGCCTTATCCAAGTGAGCACAGCCTCATCTATGTGAGCACAGCCTCATCTAGATGAGCACAGCCTTATCCAAGTGAGCACAGCCTCATCTATGTGAGCACAGACTCATCTATGTAAGCACAGCCTTATCCAAGTGAGCACAGCCTTATCCAAGTGAGTACAGCCTCATCCATGTGAGTACAGCCTCATCCATGTGAGCACAGCCTCCTTCAAGTGAGCACAGCCTCCTCCAAGTGAGCACAGCCTCATCTATGCGAGCACAGCATCATCCATGTGAGCACATCCTCATCCATTTGAGCACAGCCTCATGTATGTGAGCACAGCCTCATCCATGTGAGTACAGCTTCATCCATGTGAGTACAGCCTTATCCAAGTGAGCACAGCCTTATCCATATGAGCACAGCCTTATCCATGTGAGAACAGTCTCATCTATGTGAGAACAGTCTCATCTATGTGAGCACAGCATCATCCATGTGAGCACATCCTCATCCCTTTGAGCACAGCCTCATGTATGTGAGCACAGCCTCATCCATGTGAGCACAGCCTCATCCATGTGAGCACAGCCTCATCCATGTGAGAACAGCCTTATCCATGTGAGCACAGCCTCATCCATGTGAGCACAGCCTCATCCATGTGAGCACAGCCTTATCCAAGTGAGCACAGCCTTATCCAAGTGAGCACAGCCTTATCCAAGTGAGCACAGCCTTATCCAAGTGAGCACAGCCTTATCCAAGTGAGCACAGCCTTATCCAAGTGAGCACAGCCTCATCTATGTGAGCACAGCCTCATCTAGATGAGCACAGCCTTATCCAAGTGAGCACAGCCTCATCTATGTGAGCACAGACTCATCTATGTAAGCACAGCCTTATCCAAGTGAGCACAGCCTTATCCAAGTGAGTACAGCCTCATCCATGTGAGTACAGCCTCATCCATGTGAGCACAGCCTCCTTCAAGTGAGCACAGCCTCCTCCAAGTGAGCACAGCCTCATCTATGCGAGCACAGCATCATCCATGTGAGCACATCCTCATCCATTTGAGCACAGCCTCATGTATGTGAGCACAGCCTCATCCATGTGAGTACAGCTTCATCCATGTGAGTACAGCCTTATCCAAGTGAGCACAGCCTTATCCATATGAGCACAGCCTTATCCATGTGAGAACAGTCTCATCTATGTGAGAACAGTCTCATCTATGTGAGCACAGCATCATCCATGTGAGCACATCCTCATCCCTTTGAGCACAGCCTCATGTATGTGAGCACAGCCTCATCCATGTGAGCACAGCCTCATCCATGTGAGAACAGCCTTATCCATGTGAGAACAGTCTCATCCAAGTGAGCACAGCATCATCCATGTGAGCACAGCCTTATCCAAGTGAGCACAGCCTCATCTATGTGAGCACAGCCTCATCCATGTGAGCACATCCTTATCCATTTGAGCACAGCCTCATGTATGTGAGCACAGCCTCATCCATGTGAGTACAGCTTCAGCCATGTGAGCACAGCCTCATCCATGTGAGCACAGCCTTATCCAAGTGAGCACAGCCTCATCAATGTGAGCACAGCCTCATCCATGTGAGCACATCCTTATCCATTTGAGCACAGCCTCATGTATGTGAGCACAGCCTCATCCATGTGAGTACAGCTTCAGCCATGTGAGCACAGCCTCATCCATGTGAGCACAGCCTTATCCAAGTGAGCACAGCTTCATCCATATGAGCACAGCCTCATCCATGTGAGCACAGCCTCATCCATTTGAGCACATCCTCATCCATTTGAGCACAGCCTCATGTATGTGAGCACAGCCTCATGTATGTGAGCATAGACTCATCCATGTGAGCACAGCCTCATCCATGTGAGCACAGCCTTATCCAAGTGAGCACAGCCTCATCTATGTGAGCACAGCCTCATCTATGTGAGCACAGCCTTATCCAAGTGAGCACACCCTTATCCAAGTGAGCACAGCCTCATCCAAGTGAGCACAGCCTCATCCAAGTGAGTACAGCCTCATCTATGTGAGCACAGCCTCATCCATGTGAGCACCGCCTCATTCAGGTGAGCACCACCTCATTCATGTGAGCACAGACCTATCCCTTTTGGCACAGCCTTATCCATGTGAGCACAGCCTCATCCATGTGAGCACAGCCTCATCCATGTGAGCACAGCCTCATCCATGTGAGCACAGCCTCATCCATGTGAGCACAGCCTTATCCAAGTGAGCACAGCCTTATCCAAGTGAGCACAGCCTTATCCAAGTGAGCACAGCCTTATCCAAGTGAGCACAGCCTTATCCAAGTGAGCACAGCCTCATCTATGTGAGCACAGCCTCATCTAGATGAGCACAGCCTTATCCAAGTGAGAACAGCCTCATCTATGTGAGCACAGCCTCATCTATGTAAGCACAGCCTTATCCAAGTGAGCACAGCCTTATCCAAGTGAGTAAAGACTCATCCATGTGAGTATAGCCTCATCCATGTGAGCACAGCCTCATCCTTGTGAGCACAGCCTCCTTCAAGTGAGCACAGCCTCCTTCAAGTGAGCACAGCCTCCTTCAAGTGAGCACAGCCTCCTTCAAGTGAGCACAGCCTCCTTCAAGTGAGCACAGCCTCCTCCAAGTGAGCACAGCCTCATCTATGCGAGCACAGCATCATCCATGTGAGCACATCCTCATCCATTTGAGCACAGCCTCATGTATGTGAGCACAGCCTCATCCATGTGAGTACAGCTTCATCCATGTGAGTACAGCTTCATCCATGTGAGTACAGCCTTATCCATATGAGCACAGCCTCATCCATGTGAGCACAGCCTTATCCAAGTGAGCACAGCCTCATCTATGTGAGCACAGCCTTATCCAAGTGAGCACAGCCTCATCCAAGTGAGCACAGCCTCCTTCAAGTGAGCACAGCCTCCTTCAAGTGAGCACAGCCTCCTTCAAGTGAGCACAGCCTCCTCCAAGTGAGCACAGCCTCATCTATGCGAGCACAGCATCATCCATGTGAGCACATCCTCATCCATTTGAGCACAGCCTCATGTATGTGAGCACAGCCTCATCCATGTGAGTACAGCTTCATCCATGTGAGTACAGCTTCATCCATGTGAGTACAGCCTTATCCATATGAGCACAGCCTTATCCATGTGAGAACAGTCTCATCTATGTGAGAACAGTCTCATCTATGTGAGCACAGCATCATCCATGTGAGCACATCCTCATCCCTTTGAGCACAGCCTCATGTATGTGAGCACAGCCTCATCCATGTGAGCACAGCCTTATCCATGTGAGCACAGCCTCATCCATATGAGAACAGCCTTATCCATGTGAGAACAGTCTCATCCAAGTGAGCACAGCATCATCCATGTGAGCACAGCATCATCCATGTGAGCACATCCTCATCCATTTGAGCACAGCCTCATCCATTTGAGCACAGCCTCATCCATTTGAGCACAGCCTCATGTATGTGAGCACAGCCTCATCCATGTGAGTACAGCTTCAGCCATGTGAGCACAGCCTCATCCATGTGAGCACAGCCTTATCCAAGTGAGCACAGCCTCATCCATGTGAGCACATCCTCAAAAATTTGAGCACAGCCTCATGTATGTGAGCACAGCCTCATCCATGTGAGCACAGACTCATCCATGTGAGCACAGCCTCATCCATGTGAGCACAGCCTCATCCATGTGAGCACAGCCTCCTTCAAGTGAGCACAGCCTCCTTCAAGTGAGCACAGCCTCCTTCAAGTGAGCACAGCCTCCTCCAAGTGAGCACAGCCTCATCTATGCGAGCACAGCATCATCCATGTGAGCACATCCTCATCCATTTGAGCACAGCCTCATGTATGTGAGCACAGCCTCATCCATGTGAGTACAGCTTCATCCATGTGAGTACAGCTTCATCCATGTGAGTACAGCCTTATCCATATGAGCACAGCCTTATCCATGTGAGAACAGTCTCATCTATGTGAGAACAGTCTCATCTATGTGAGCACAGCATCATCCATGTGAGCACATCCTCATCCATTTGAGCACAGCCTCATGTATGTGAGCACAGCCTCATCCATGTGAGTACAGCTTCATCCATGTGAGTACAGCTTCATCCATGTGAGTACAGCCTTATCCATATGAGCACAGCCTTATCCATGTGAGAACAGTCTCATCTATGTGAGAACAGTCTCATCTATGTGAGCACAGCATCATCCATGTGAGCACATCCTCATCCCTTTGAGCACAGCCTCATGTATGTGAGCACAGCCTCATCCATGTGAGCACAGCCTTATCCATGTGAGCACAGCCTCATCCATATGAGAACAGCCTTATCCATGTGAGAACAGTCTCATCCAAGTGAGCACAGCATCATCCATGTGAGCACAGCATCATCCATGTGAGCACATCCTCATCCATTTGAGCACAGCCTCATCCATTTGAGCACAGCCTCATCCATTTGAGCACAGCCTCATGTATGTGAGCACAGCCTCATCCATGTGAGTACAGCTTCAGCCATGTGAGCACAGCCTCATCCATGTGAGCACAGCCTTATCCAAGTGAGCACAGCCTCATCCATGTGAGCACATCCTCAAAAATTTGAGCACAGCCTCATGTATGTGAGCACAGCCTCATCCATGTGAGCACAGACTCATCCATGTGAGCACAGCCTCATCCATGTGAGCACAGCCTTATCCAAGTGAGCACAGCCTCATCTATGTGAGCACAGCCTTATCCAAGTGAGCACAGCCTCATCCAAGTGAGTACAGCCTCATCTATGTGAGCACAGCCTTATCCATGTGAGCACAGACTTATCCCTTTGGGCACAGCCTTATCCATGTGAGCACAGCCTCATCCAAGTGAGCACAGCCTTATCCAAGTGAGTACAGCCTCATCCATGTGAGTATAGCCTCATCCATATGAGCACAGCCTCATCCAAGTGAGCACAGCCTCATCCAAGTGAGCAGAGCCTCCTCCAAGTGAGCACAGCCTCATCTATGTGAGCACAGCCTCCTCCAAGTGAGCACAGCCTCATCCAAGTGAGCACAGCCTCATCCAAGTGAGCACAGCATAATCCATGTGAGCACACCCTCATCTATGAGAGCACAGCCTAATCCATGTGAGCACTGCCTAATCCATGTGAGCACAGCCTCATCTATGTGAGCACAGCATCATCTATGAGAGCACAGCCTCATCCATGTGAGCACATCCTCATCCATTTGAGCACAGCCTCATCCATGTGAGTACAGCCTCATCCATGTGAGCAAGCCTCATCCATGTGAGCACAGCCTCATCCATGTGAGCACAGCCTTATCCAAGTGAGCACAGCCTCATCTATGTGAGCACAGCCTTATCCAAGTGAGCACAGCCTCATCCAAGGGAGTACAGCCTCATCTATGTGAGCACATCTTTATGTATGTGAGCACAGCCTCATCCAAGTGAGTACAGTCTCATCCAAGTGAGTACAGTCTCATCCAAGTGAGTACAGTCTCATCCAAGTGAGGACAGTCTCATCTATGTGAGCAATGCCTCAACCATGTGAGCACAGCCTCATCCATGTGAGCACAGCCTCATCCATGTGAGCACAGCCTCATCTATGTGAGCACAGCCTCATCCACATGACCACAGCATCATCTATGTGAGCACTGACTCATGTATGTGAGCACAGCCTCATCCATGTGAGCACAGCCTCATCTATGTGAGCACAGGCTTATCCCATGAGAGCACAGGCTTATCCATGTGAGCACAGCCTCATCCATGTGAGCACACCCTCATCTATGAGAGCACAGCCTAATCCATGTGAGCACTGCCTAATCCATGTGAGCACAGCCTCATCTATGTGAGCACAGCATCATCTATGTCGGCACAGCCTCAGCCGTGTGCGCACAGCCTTATCCATGTGAGTACAGCCTTAGCCATGTGAGTACAGACTTATCCATGTGAGCATAGCTTTATCCATGTGAGTGCAGCCTTATGATGTGAGTACAGCCTTATCCGTGTGAGCACAGCCTCGTCCATGTGAGCACAGCCTTATCCATGTGAGCACAGCCTGGTCCATGTGAGTATAGCCTCGTCCATGTGTGCGCAGCCTCATTTATTTAAGCTCAGCGTCATCCATGTGGGCACAGACTCACCCATGTGAGCACAGCCTCACCCATGTAAGCACAGACTCATCCATGTGAGCACAGCCTTATCCATGTGAGCACAGCCTGGTCAATGTGAGTATAGCCTCGTCCATGTGTGCACAGCCTCATCTATGAGGGCACAGCCACATTCTTGTGAACACAGCCTCATCCATGTGAGCACAGCCTTATCCATATTAGCACAGCCTTATCCATGTGAGGCCAGCCTTATCCATGTGAGAACAGCATCATCCATGTGAGTACAGCCTCATCCATGTGAGCACAGCCTCATCCAAGTGAGCACAGCCTCATCCAAGTGAGCACAGCCTTATCAAAGTGAGCCCAGCCTTATCAAAGTGAGCACAGCCTTATCAAAGTGAGCACAGCCTTATCCAAGTGAGCAAAACCTCATCCAAGTGAGTACAGCCTCATCTCTGTGAGCAAATCTTTATCCATGTGAGCACAGCCTCATCTATGTGAGCACAGTCTCATCCATGTGAGTACATACTCATCCATGTGAGCCCAGCCTCATCTATGTGTGCACAGCCTCCTCCATGTGGGCACAGCCTCAGCCGTGTGAGTAGAGACTTATCAATGTGAGTAAGGGCCTTATCCATGTGTGCACAGCCTCATTTATGAGAGCACAGCCTCATTCTTATGAACACAGCCTCATCCATGTGAGCACAGCCTTATCCAAGTGAGCACAGCCCCATCCAAATGAGTACAGCCTCATCTATGTGAGCACATCTTTATGTATGTGAGCACAGCCTCATCCAAGTGAGTACAGTCTCATCCGAGTACAGTCTCATCCAAGTGAGGACAGCCTCATCCATGTGAGCAATGCCTCATCCATGTGAGCACAGCCTCATCCATGTGAGCACAGCCTCATCTATGTGAGCACAGCCTCATCCACATGACCACAGCATCATCTATGTGAGCACTGCCACATGTATGTGAGCACTGACTCATGTATGTGAGCACAGCCTCATCCATGTGAGCACAGCCTCATCCATGTGAGCACGGCCTCATCTATGTGAGCACAGGCTTATCCCAAGAGAACACAGGCTTATCCATGTGAGCACAGCCTCATCCATGTGAGCACAGCCTAATCTATGTGAGCACAGCCTCATCTATGTGAGCACTGCCTAATCCATGTGAGCACAGCCTCATCTATGTGAGCACAGCATCATCTATGTGGGCATAGCCTTATCCGTGTGAGTACAGCCTTATCCATGTGAGTACAGCCTTATCAGTGTGAGCACAGCCTCGTCCATGTGAGCACAGCCTGGTCCATGTGAGCACAGCCTGGTCCATGTGAGTATAGCCTCGTCCATGTGTGCGCAGCCTCATCCAATTGGGCTCAGCCTCATCCATGTGGGCACAGACTCACCCATGTGAGCACAGCCTCACCCACGTAAGCACAGCCTCAGCCATGTGAGCACAGCCGTATCCATGTGAGCACAGCGTTATCCATGTGTGCACAGCCTCATTCAAGTGAGTACAGTCTCATCCATGTGTGCACAGCCTTATCCATGTGAGCACAGCCTTATCCAAATGAGCACAGCTTTATCCATGTTAGCACAGCATCATCAATGTGAGCACAGCCTCATCCATGTGAGCACGGCCTCATCTATGTGAGCACAGGCTTATCCCATGAGAGCACAGGCTTATCCATGTGAGCACAGCTTCATCCATGTGAGCACAGCCTAATCTATGTGAGCACAGCCTCATCTATGTGAGCACTGCCTAATCCATGTGAGCACAGCCTCATCTATGTGAGCACAGCCTCATCTATGTGAGCACAGCCTCATCTATGTGGGCACAACCTCAGCCGTGTGCGCACAGCCTTATCCATGTGAGTACAGCCTTAGCCATGTGAGTACAGACTTATCCATGTGAGCATAGCCTTATCCGTGTGAGTACAGCCTTATCCATGTGAGTACAGCCTTATCCGTGTGAGCACAGCCTCGTCCATGTGAGCACAGCCTGGTCCATGTGAGCACAGCCTGGTCCATGTGAGTATAGCCTCGTCCATGTGTGCGCAGCCTCATCCATTTGGGCTCAGCCTCACCCATGTGAGCACAGCCTCACCCACGTAAGCACAGCCTCAGCCATGTGAGCACAGCCTTATCCATGTGAGCACAGCGTTATCCATGTGTGCACAGCCTCATTCAAGTGAGTACAGTCTCATCCATGTGTGCACAGCCTTATCCATGTGAGCACATGCTTATCCATATGAGCACAGCTTTATCCATGTTAGCACAGCATCATCAATGTGAGCACAGACGCATCCATTTGAGCACAGCCTTATCCATGTGAGCACAGCTTCATGCAAGTGAGTACAGGCTTATCCATGTGAGCACAGCTTCATCCATGTGAGCACAGCCTTATCCATGTGAGAACAGCCTCATCCACATGAGCACAGGATTATCTATGTGAGCACTGCCTCATCTATGTGAGCACTGCCTCATGTATGTGAGCATAGCCTCATGTATGTGAGCATAGCCTCATGTATGTGAGCACAGCCTCATCCATGTGAGCACAGGATTATCCATGTGAGCACAGACTTATCCATGTGAGCACAGCATTATTCATGTGAGCACAGCCTCATACATGGTAGCACAGCTTTATCAATGTTAGCACAGCCTTATCGACATGAACACAGCATCATCTATGTGAGTTCAGGCTCATCTATGTGGGCACAGCCACATCCATGTAAGCACAGCCTTATCGAAGTGAGCACAGCCTTATCCAAGTGAGCACAGCCTTATCCAAGTGAGCAGAGCCTCATCCAAGTGAGTACAGCCTCATCTATGTGAGCACAGCTTTATCCATGTGAGCACAGCCTCATCTATGTAAGCACAGCCTCGCCCATGTGAGCACAGCCTGGTCTATGTGAGTATAGCCTCGTCCATGTGTGCACAGCCTCATCTATGAGGGCACAGCCTCATCTATGAGGGCACAGCCTCATTCTTGTGAACACATCCTCATCCATGTGAGCACAGACTTATCCATATTAGCATAGCCTTATCCATGTGAGGCCAGCCTTATCCATGTGAGAACAGCCTCATCTAAGTGGGCACAGCCTCATCCATGTGAGCACATCCTCATCCATTTGAGCACAGCCTCATCTATGTGAGTACAGCCTCATCCATGTGAGCACAGCCTCATCCATGTGAGCACAGGATTATCCATGTGAGCACAGGCTTATCCATATGAGCACAGCCTCATACATGGTAGCACAGCTTTATCAATGTGACCACAGCCTCATCCACATGAGCACAGCATCATCTATGTGAGCACTGCCTCATGTATGTGAGCACAGCCTCATCTATGTGACCACAGGCTTATCCATGTGAGTACAGCCTCATCCATGTGAGCACAGTCTCATCCAAGTGACCACAGGCTTATCCATGTGAGCACAGCCTCATCCATGTGAGCACAGCTTTATCAATGTGAGCACAGCCTCATCCACATGAGCACAGCATCATCTATGTGAGCACTGCCTCATGTATGTGAGCACTGACTCATATATGTGAGCACTGCCTCATGTATGTGAGCACAGCCTCATCCATGTGAGCACAGCCTCATGTATGTGAGCACTGCCTCATGTACATAAGCACAGCCTCATCTATGTGACCACAGGCTTATCCATGTGAGCACAGCCTCATCCATGTGAGCACAGCCTTATCTATGTGACCACAGGCTTATCCATGTGAGCACAGCCTCATCCATGTGAGCACAGCTTTATCCATGTGTGCACAGCCTCATTCAAGTGAGTACAGTCTCATCCATGTGTGCACAGCCTTATCCATGTGAGCACATGCTTATCCATATGAGCACAGCTTTATCCATGTTAGCACAGCATCATCAATGTGAGCACAGACGCATCCATTTGAGCACAGCCTTATCCATGTGAGCACAGCTTCATGCAAGTGAGTACAGGCTTATCCATGTGAGCACAGCTTCATCCATGTGAGCACAGCCTTATCCATGTGAGAACAGCCTCATCCACATGAGCACAGGATTATCTATGTGAGCACTGCCTCATCTATGTGAGCACTGCCTCATGTATGTGAGCATAGCCTCATGTATGTGAGCATAGCCTCATGTATGTGAGCACAGCCTCATCCATGTGAGCACAGGATTATCCATGTGAGCACAGACTTATCCATGTGAGCACAGCATTATTCATGTGAGCACAGCCTCATACATGGTAGCACAGCTTTATCAATGTTAGCACAGCCTTATCGACATGAACACAGCATCATCTATGTGAGTTCAGGCTCATCTATGTGGGCACAGCCACATCCATGTAAGCACAGCCTTATCGAAGTGAGCACAGCCTTATCCAAGTGAGCACAGCCTTATCCAAGTGAGCAGAGCCTCATCCAAGTGAGTACAGCCTCATCTATGTGAGCACAGCTTTATCCATGTGAGCACAGCCTCATCTATGTAAGCACAGCCTCGCCCATGTGAGCACAGCCTGGTCTATGTGAGTATAGCCTCGTCCATGTGTGCACAGCCTCATCTATGAGGGCACAGCCTCATCTATGAGGGCACAGCCTCATTCTTGTGAACACATCCTCATCCATGTGAGCACAGACTTATCCATATTAGCATAGCCTTATCCATGTGAGGCCAGCCTTATCCATGTGAGAACAGCCTCATCTAAGTGGGCACAGCCTCATCCATGTGAGCACATCCTCATCCATTTGAGCACAGCCTCATCTATGTGAGCACAGCCTCATCCATGTGAGTACAGCCTCATCCATGTGAGCACAGCCTCATCCATGTGAGCACAGGATTATCCATGTGAGCACAGGCTTATCCATATGAGCACAGCCTCATACATGGTAGCACAGCTTTATCAATGTGACCACAGCCTCATCCACATGAGCACAGCATCATCTATGTGAGCACTGCCTCATGTATGTGAGCACAGCCTCATCTATGTGACCACAGGCTTATCCATGTGAGTACAGCCTCATCCATGTGAGCACAGTCTCATCCAAGTGACCACAGGCTTATCCATGTGAGCACAGCCTCATCCATGTGAGCACAGCTTTATCAATGTGAGCACAGCCTCATCCACATGAGCACAGCATCATCTATGTGAGCACTGCCTCATGTATGTGAGCACTGACTCATATATGTGAGCACTGCCTCATGTATGTGAGCACAGCCTCATCCATGTGAGCACAGCCTCATGTATGTGAGCACTGCCTCATGTACATGAGCACAGCCTCACCTATGTGACCACAGGCTTATCCATGTGAGCACAGCCTCATCCATGTGAGCACAGCCTTATCTATGTGACCACAGGCTTATCCATGTGAGCACAGCCTCATCCATGTGAGCACAGCTTTATCAATGTGAGCACAGCCTCATCCATGTGAGCACAGCTTTATCAATGTGAGCACAGACGCATCCATTTGAGCACAGCCTCATCTATGTGAGCACAGCCTTATCCATGTGAGCACAGCTTCATCCACATGAGCACAGCATCATCTATGTGAGCACTGCCTCATGTATGTGAGCACTGCCTCATGTATGTGAGCACAGCCTCATCCATGTGAGCACAGCCTCATCCATGTGAGCACAGTCTCATCCAAGTGACCACAGGCTTATCCATGTGAGCACAGCCTCATCCATGTGAGCACAGCTTTATCAATGTGAGCACAGCCTCATCCACATGAGCACAGCATCATCTATGTGAGCACTGCCTCATGTATGTGAGCACTGACTCATGTATGTGAGCACTGCCTCATGTATGTGAGCACAGCCTCATCCATGTGAGCACTGACTCATGTATGTGAGCACTGCCTCAGGTATGTGAGCACAGCCTCATCTATGTGAGCACAGGCTAATCCATGTTTGCACAGGCTTATCCATGTGAGCACAGCCTCATCCATGCGAGCACAGCTTCATCTATGTGAGCACAGCTTCATCGATGTGAGCACAGCCTAATCCATGTGAGCACAGCCTAATCCATGTAAGCACAGCCTCGTCCATGTAAGCACAGCTTCATCCATGTGAGCACAGCATCATCCATGTGAGCACAGCCTCATCCATGCGAGCACAGCTTCATCGATGTGAGCACAGCCTAATCCATGTGGGCACAGACTCACCCATGTGAGCACAGCCTCACCCACGTAAGCACAGCCTCAGCCATGTGAGCACAGCCGTATCCATGTGAGCACAGCGTTATCCATGTGTGCACAGCCGCATTCAAGTGAGTACAGTCTCATCCATGTGTGCACAGCCTTATCCTTGTGAGCACAGCCTTATCCAAATGAGCACAGCTTTATCCATGTTAGCACAGCATCATCAATGTGAGCACAGCCTCATCCATGTGAGCACGGCCTCATCTATGTGAGCACAGGCTTATCCCATGAGAGCACAGGCTTATCCATGTGAGCACAGCCTCATCCATGTGAGCACAGCCTAATCTATGTGAGCACAGCCTCATCTATGTGAGCACTGCCTAATCCATGTGAGCACAGCCTCATCTATGTGAGCACAGCCTCATCTATGTGGGCACAACCTCAGCCGTGTGCGCACAGCCTTATCCATGTGAGTACAGCCTTAGCCATGTGAGTACAGACTTATCCATGTGAGCATAGCCTTATCTGTGTGAGTACAGCCTTATCCATGTGAGTACAGCCTTATCCGTGTGAGCACAGCCTCGTCCATGTGAGCACAGCCTGGTCCATGTGAGCACAGCCTGGTCCATGTGAGTATAGCCTCGTCCATGTGTGCGCAGCCTCATCCATTTGGGCTCAGCCTCACCCATGTGAGCACAGCCTCACCCACGTAAGCACAGCCTCAGCCATGTGAGCACAGCCTTATCCATGTGAGCACAGCGTTATCCATGTGTGCACAGCCTCATTCAAGTGAGTACAGTCTCATCCATGTGTGCACAGCCTTATCCATGTGAGCACATGCTTATCCATATGAGCACAGCTTTATCCATGTTAGCACAGCATCATCAATGTGAGCACAGACGCATCCATTTGAGCACAGCCTTATCCATGTGAGCACAGCTTCATGCAAGTGAGTACAGGCTTATCCATGTGAGCACAGCTTCATCCATGTGAGCACAGCCTTATCCATGTGAGAACAGCCTCATCCACATGAGCACAGGATTATCTATGTGAGCACTGCCTCATCTATGTGAGCACTGCCTCATGTATGTGAGCATAGCCTCATGTATGTGAGCATAGCCTCATGTATGTGAGCACAGCCTCATCCATGTGAGCACAGGATTATCCATGTGAGCACAGACTTATCCATGTGAGCACAGCATTATTCATGTGAGCACAGCCTCATACATGGTAGCACAGCTTTATCAATGTTAGCACAGCCTTATCGACATGAACACAGCATCACCTATGTGAGTTCAGGCTCATCTATGTGGGCACAGCCACATCCATGTAAGCACAGCCTTATCGAAGTGAGCACAGCCTTATCCAAGTGAGCACAGCCTTATCCAAGTGAGCAGAGCCTCATCCAAGTGAGTACAGCCTCATCTATGTGAGCACAGCTTTATCCATGTGAGCACAGCCTCATCTATGTAAGCACATCCTCTCCCATGTGAGCACAGCCTGGTCCATGTGAGTATAGCCTCGTCCATGTGTGCACAGCCTCATCTATGAGGGCACAGCCTCATCTATGAGGGCACAGCCTCATTCTTGTGAACACACCCTCATCCATGTGAGCACAGCCTTATCCATATTAGCACAGCCTTATCCATGTGAGGCCTGCCTTATCCATGTGAGAACAGCCTCATCTAAGTGGGCACAGCCTCATCCATGTGAGTACAGCCTCATCCATGTGAGCACAGCCTCATCCATGTGAGCACAACTTCATCCATGTGAGCACAGGCTTATCCATATGAGCACAGCCTCATACATGGTAGCACAGCTTTATCAATGTGAGCACAGCCTCATCCACATGAGCACAGCATCATCTATGTGAGCACTGCCTCATGTATGTGAGCACAGCCTCATCTATGTGACCACAGGCTTATCCATGTGAGCACAGCCTCATCCATGTGAGCACAGTCTCATCCAAGTGACCACAGGCTTATCCATGTGAGCACAGCCTCATCCATGTGAGCACAGCTTTATCAATGTGAGCACAGCCTCATCCACATGAGCACAGCATCATCTATGTGAGCACTGCCTCATGTATGTGAGCACTGCCTCATGTATGTGAGCACTGCCTCATGTATGTGAGCACAGCCTCATGTATGTGAGCACAGCCTCATCCATGTGAGCACAGCCTCATGTATGTGAGCACTGCCTCATGTACATGAGCACAGCCTCATCCATGTGTGCACAGCCTTATCCATGTGAGCACAGCCTTATCCAAATGAGCACAGCTTTATCCATGTTAGCACAGCATCATCAATGTGAGCACAGCCTCATCCATGTGAGCACGGCCTCATCTATGTGAGCACAGGCTTATCCCATGAGAGCACAGGCTTATCCACGTGAGCACAGCCTCATCTATGTGAGCACAGCCTAATCTATGTGAGCACAGCCTCATCTATGTGAGCACTGCCTCATCTATGTGAGCACAGCCTCATCTATGTGAGCACAGCCTCATCTATGTGGGCACAACCTCAGCCGTGTGCGCACAGCCTTATCCATGTGAGTACAGCCTTAGCCATGTGAGTACAGACTTATCCATGTGAGCATAGCCTTATCTGTGTGAGTACAGCCTTATCCATGTGAGTACAGCCTTATCCGTGTGAGCACAGCCTCGTCCATGTGAGCACAGCCTCATCCATTTGGGCTCAGCCTCACCCATGTGAGCACAGCCTAACCCACGTAAGCACAGCCTCAGCCATGTGAGGCCAGCCTTATCCATGTGAGAACAGCCTCATCTAAGTGGGCACAGCCTCATCCATGTGAGCACATCCTCATCCATTTCAGCACAGCCTCATCTATGTGAGCACAGCCTCATCCATGTGAGTACAGCCTCATCCATGTGAGCACAGCCTTATCCATGTGAGCACAGGATTATCCATGTGAGCACAGGCTTATCCATATGAGCACAGCCTCATCCATGTGAGCACAGTATCATGCATATGAGCACAGCCTCATCCAAGTGAGTACAGTCTCATCCATGTGAGCCCAGCCTCATCTATGTGAGCACAGCCTAACCCATGTGAGCACAGACTTATCCCTGTGGGCACAGCCTTATCCATGTGAGCACATCCTCATCACTGTCAGCACAGCCTTATCCATGTGAGCACAGCCTCATCCATGTGAGCACAGCCTCATCCAAGTGAGTACAGTCTCATCCATGTGAGCACAGCCTCATGTATGTGAGCACAACCTCATCCAAGTGAGTACAGCTTCATCTATGTGAGCACAGCCTCATCCATGTCCGCACAGACTCATCCATGTGAGCACATCCTCATCCATGTGAGAACAGGCTCCTTCATGTGAGCACAGCCTTAACCATGTGAGCACAGCCTCATCCATGTGAGCAAAACCTCATCCATGTGAGCACAGCTTCATCTATGTGAGTACACCCTCATCCATGTGCGCACAGCCTCATCCAGGTGAGCACAGCCTTATCCATATGAGCACAGCTTTGTCCATGTGAGAACAGCCTCATCCATGTAAGCACAGCCTCGTCCATTTGAGCACATCCTCATCCATGTGAGTACAGCCTCATCTATGTGAGCACAGGCTAATCCATGTTTGCACAGGATTATCCATGTGAGAACAGCTTCATCCATGCGAGCACAGCCTCATCTATGTGAGCACAGCCTCATCTATGTGAGCACAGCCTAATCCATGTAAGCACAGCCTCGTCCATGTAAGCACAGCTTCATCCATGTGAGCACAGCATCATCCATGTGAGCACAGCCTCATCCATGCGAGCACAGCTTCATCGATGTGAGCACAGCCTAATCCATGTTGGCACAGACTCACCCATGTGAGCACAGCCTCACCCACGTAAGCACAGCCTCAGCCATGTGAGCACAGCCGTATCCATGTGAGCACAGCGTTATCCATGTGTGCACAGCGTTATCCATGTGTGCACAGCCGCATTCAAGTGAGTACAGTCTCATCCATGTGTGCACAGCCTTATCCTTGTGAGCACAGCCTTATCCAAATGAGCACAGCTTTATCCATGTTAGCACAGCATCATCAATGTGAGCACAGCCTCATCCATGTGAGCACGGCCTCATCTATGTGAGCACAGGCTTATCCCATGAGAGCACAGGCTTATCCATGTGAGCACAGCCTCATCCATGTGAGCACAGCCTAATCTATGTGAGCACAGCCTCATCTATGTGAGCACTGCCTAATCCATGTGAGCACAGCCTCATCTATGTGAGCACAGCCTCATCTATGTGGGCACAACCTCAGCCGTGTGCGCACAGCCTTATCCATGTGAGTACAGCCTTAGCCATGTGAGTACAGACTTATCCATGTGAGCATAGCCTTATCCGTGTGAGTACAGCCTTATCCATGTGAGTACAGCCTTATCCGTGTGAGCACAGCCTCGTCCATGTGAGCACAGCCTGGTCCATGTGAGCACAGCCTGGTCCATGTGAGTATAGCCTCGTCCATGTGTGCGCAGCCTCATCCATTTGGGCTCAGCCTCACCCATGTGAGCACAGCCTCACCCACGTAAGCACAGCCTCAGCCATGTGAGCACAGCCTTATCCATGTGAGCACAGCGTTATCCATGTGTGCACAGCCTCATTCAAGTGAGTACAGTCTCATCCATGTGTGCACAGCCTTATCCATGTGAGCACATGCTTATCCATATGAGCACAGCTTTATCCATGTTAGCACAGCATCATCAATGTGAGCACAGACGCATCCATTTGAGCACAGCCTTATCCATGTGAGCACAGCTTCATGCAAGTGAGTACAGGCTTATCCATGTGAGCACAGCTTCATCCATGTGAGCACAGCCTTATCCATGTGAGAACAGCCTCATCCACATGAGCACAGGATTATCTATGTGAGCACTGCCTCATCTATGTGAGCACTGCCTCATGTATGTGAGCATAGCCTCATGTATGTGAGCATAGCCTCATGTATGTGAGCACAGCCTCATCCATGTGAGCACAGGATTATCCATGTGAGCACAGACTTATCCATGTGAGCACAGCATTATTCATGTGAGCACAGCCTCATACATGGTAGCACAGCTTTATCAATGTTAGCACAGCCTTATCGACATGAACACAGCATCACCTATGTGAGTTCAGGCTCATCTATGTGGGCACAGCCACATCCATGTAAGCACAGCCCTATCGAAGTGAGCACAGCCTTATCCAAGTGAGCACAGCCTTATCCAAGTGAGCAGAGCCTCATCCAAGTGAGTACAGCCTCATCTATGTGAGCACAGCTTTATCCATGTGAGCACAGCCTCATCTATGTAAGCACATCCTCTCCCATGTGAGCACAGCCTGGTCCATGTGAGTATAGCCTCGTCCATGTGTGCACAGCCTCATCTATGAGGGCACAGCCTCATCTATGAGGGCACAGCCTCATTCTTGTGAACACACCCTCATCCATGTGAGCACAGCCTTATCCATATTAGCACAGCCTTATCCATGTGAGGCCTGCCTTATCCATGTGAGAACAGCCTCATCTAAGTGGGCACAGCCTCATCCATGTGAGTACAGCCTCATCCATGTGAGCACAGCCTCATCCATGTGAGCACAACTTCATCCATGTGAGCACAGGCTTATCCATATGAGCACAGCCTCATACATGGTAGCACAGCTTTATCAATGTGAGCACAGCCTCATCCACATGAGCACAGCATCATCTATGTGAGCACTGCCTCATGTATGTGAGCACAGCCTCATCTATGTGACCACAGGCTTATCCATGTGAGCACAGCCTCATCCATGTGAGCACAGTCTCATCCAAGTGACCACAGGCTTATCCATGTGAGCACAGCCTCATCCATGTGAGCACAGCTTTATCAATGTGAGCACAGCCTCATCCACATGAGCACAGCATCATCTATGTGAGCACTGCCTCATGTATGTGAGCACTGCCTCATGTATGTGAGCACTGCCTCATGTATGTGAGCACAGCCTCATGTATGTGAGCACAGCCTCATCCATGTGAGCACAGCCTCATGTATGTGAGCACTGCCTCATGTACATGAGCACAGCCTCATCCATGTGTGCACAGCCTTATCCATGTGAGCACAGCCTTATCCAAATGAGCACAGCTTTATCCATGTTAGCACAGCATCATCAATGTGAGCACAGCCTCATCCATGTGAGCACGGCCTCATCTATGTGAGCACAGGCTTATCCCATGAGAGCACAGGCTTATCCACGTGAGCACAGCCTCATCTATGTGAGCACAGCCTAATCTATGTGAGCACAGCCTCATCTATGTGAGCACTGCCTCATCTATGTGAGCACAGCCTCATCTATGTGAGCACAGCCTCATCTATGTGGGCACAACCTCAGCCGTGTGCGCACAGCCTTATCCATGTGAGTACAGCCTTAGCCATGTGAGTACAGACTTATCCATGTGAGCATAGCCTTATCTGTGTGAGTACAGCCTTATCCATGTGAGTACAGCCTTATCCGTGTGAGCACAGCCTCGTCCATGTGAGCACAGCCTCATCCATTTGGGCTCAGCCTCACCCATGTGAGCACAGCCTAACCCACGTAAGCACAGCCTCAGCCATGTGAGGCCAGCCTTATCCATGTGAGAACAGCCTCATCTAAGTGGGCACAGCCTCATCCATGTGAGCACATCCTCATCCATTTCAGCACAGCCTCATCTATGTGAGCACAGCCTCATCCATGTGAGTACAGCCTCATCCATGTGAGCACAGCCTCATCCATGTGAGCACAGGATTATCCATGTGAGCACAGGCTTATCCATATGAGCACAGCCTCATCCATGTGAGCACAGTATCATGCATATGAGCACAGCCTCATCCAAGTGAGTACAGTCTCATCCATGTGAGCCCAGCCTCATCTATGTGAGCACAGCCTAACCCATGTGAGCACAGACTTATCCCTGTGGGCACAGCCTTATCCATGTGAGCACATCCTCATCACTGTCAGCACAGCCTTATCCATGTGAGCACAGCCTCATCCATGTGAGCACAGCCTCATCCAAGTGAGTACAGTCTCATCCATGTGAGCACAGCCTCATGTATGTGAGCACAACCTCATCCAAGTGAGTACAGCTTCATCTATGTGAGCACAGCCTCATCCATGTCCGCACAGACTCATCCATGTGAGCACATCCTCATCCATGTGAGAACAGGCTCCTTCATGTGAGCACAGCCTTAACCATGTGAGCACAGCCTCATCCATGTGAGCAAAACCTCATCCATGTGAGCACAGCTTCATCTATGTGAGTACACCCTCATCCATGTGCGCACAGCCTCATCCAGGTGAGCACAGCCTTATCCATATGAGCACAGCTTTGTCCATGTGAGAACAGCCTCATCCATGTAAGCACAGCCTCGTCCATTTGAGCACATCCTCATCCATGTGAGTACAGCCTCATCTATGTGAGCACAGGCTAATCCATGTTTGCACAGGATTATCCATGTGAGAACAGCTTCATCCATGCGAGCACAGCCTCATCTATGTGAGCACAGCCTCATCTATGTGAGCACAGCCTAATCCATGTGAGCACAGCATCATCCATGTGAGCACTGCCTTATCTATGTGAGCTCAGTCTCATCCATGTGAGCACAGCCTCATTCATGTGTGTACAGCCTCATCCATGTGAGCACAGCCTCATCCATGTGAGCACAGCATCATCCATGTGAGCACAGCCTCATCTATGTGAGCTCAGCCTCATCTAAGTGGGCACAGCCTCATCTATGTGGGCACAGCCTCAGCCGTGTGAGCACAGCCTTATCCATGTGAGAACAGCCATATCCATGTGAGCCCAGCCTAGTCCATGTGAGCACACCTTCATCCAAGTGAGCACAGCCTTATCCATGTGAGCACAGCTTTATCCATGTGAGCACAGCATCATCCATGTGAGCACAGCCTCTTCCACATGAGCACACCATCATTCATGTGAGCACAGCCTCATGTATGTGAGCCCTGAATCATGTATGTGAGCACAGCCTCATGTATGTAAGCACAGCCTCATCCATGTGAGCACAGGCTTATCCATGTGAGCACAGCCTCATCCATGTGAGCACAGCCTCATCCATGTGAGCACAGCCTCATGTATATGAGCGCAGCCTTATTCAAGTGAGCACAGCATCATGCATGTGAGTACAGCCTCATCCATGTGAGCACAGCCTCATCCATGTGAGCACAGCCTCATCTATATGAGCACAGCGTTATCCATGTGAGCACAGCATCATCCATGTGGGCACAGCCTTATCCAAGTGAGCACAGCATCATCCATGTGAGCACAGCCTCATCCAAGTGAGCACAGTCTCATTCATGTGAGCACAGCCTCATCCACATGAACATAGCATCATTCATGTGAGCACAGCCTCATGTATGTGAGCTCTGACCCATGTATGTGAGCACAGCCTCATGTATGTGAGCACAGCCTCATCCAGGTGAGCACAGGCTTATCCATGTAAGCACAGGCTTACCCATGTGAGCACAGCCTTATCCATGTGAGTACAGCCTCATCCATGTGAGCACAGCCTCATCTATATGAGCACAGCCTCATCCACATGAGCACAGCATCATCTATGTGAGCACTGCCTCATGTATGTGAGCACAGCCTCATGTATGTGAGCACAGCTTCATCCATGTGAGCACAGGCTTATCCATGTGAGTACAACCTCATCCATGTGCGCACACCCTCATCCATGTGAGCACACCCTCATCCATGTGAGCACAGCCTTCTCCATGTGAGCACAGCCTCATCAATGTCAGCACAGCCTTATCCATGTGAGCACAGCCTCATGTATGTGCGCACAGCCTGTCCATGTGAGCACAGCCTTAACCATGTGAGCACAGCCTCATCCAAGTGAGCACTGCCTCATCCATGTGAGCCCAGCCTCATTCATGTAAGCACAGCCTCGTCCATGTGAGCACAGCTTCATCCATGTGAGTACAGCCTTATCCATGTGAGTACAGCCTTATCCGTGTGAGCACAGCCATATCCATGTAAGCACAGCCTCATCCATGTGAGCACAGCCTGGTCCATGGGAGTACAGCCTCGTCCATGTGTGCACAGCCTAATCTATTTGGGCACAGCCTCATCCATGTGAGCACAGACTCACCCATGTGAGTACAGCCTCATCCATATGAGCACAGTCTCATCCATGTGAGCACAGCCTCATCCACATGAGCACAGCATCATTCATGTGAGCACAGCCTAATGTATGTGAGCCCTGACTCATGTATGTGAGCACAGCCTCATGTATGTGAGCACAGCCTCATGTATGTGAGCACACCTCATCCATGTGAGCACAGCCTCATCCATGTGAGCACAGCCTGGTCCATGGGAGTACAGCCTCGTCCATGTGTGCACAGCCTAATCTATTTGGGCACAGCCTCATCCATGTGAGCACAGACTCACCCATGTGAGTACAGCCTCATCCATATGAGCACAGTCTCATCCATGTGAGCACAGCCTCATCCACATGAGCACAGCATCATTCATGTGAGCACAGCCTAATGTATGTGAGCCCTGACTCATGTATGTGAGCACAGCCTCATGTATGTGAGCACAGCCTCATGTATGTGAGCACACCTCATCCATGTGAGCACAGGCTTATCCGTGTAAGCACAGGCTTATCCATGTGAGCACAGCATCATCCATGTGAGCACAGCCTCATTTATGTGAGCACAGCCTCATCCATGTGAGCACAGCCTCATTTATGTGAGCACAGCCTCATGTATATGAGTACAGCCTCATCCATGTGAGCACAGCCTCATCCGTGTGAGCACAGCCTCATCCACATGAGCACAGCATCATCTATGTGAGCACTGCCTCATGTATGTGAGCAGAGCCTCATGTATGTGAGCACAGCCTCATCTATGTGAGCACAGCCTCATGTATGTGAGCACAGCCTCATGTATATGAGCACAGCCTCATCCATGTGAGCACAGGCTTATCCATGTGAGCACAGCCTCATCCATGTGTGCACACCCTCATCCATGTGAGCACACCCTCATCCACGTGAACACAGCCTCATCCATGTGCGCACACCCTCATCCATGTGAGCACTCCCTCATCCATGTGCGCACAGCCTCATCCATGTGGGCACAGCCTTATCCATGTGAGCACAGCCTCATCAATGTCAGCACAGCCTTATCCATGTGAGCACAGCCTCATCAATGTCAGCACAGCCTTATCCATGTGAGCACAGCCTCATGTATATGCGCACAGCCTATCCATGTGAGCACAGCCTTAACTATGTGAGCACAGCCTCATCCATGTGAGCACTGCCTCATCCCTGTGAGCACAGCCCCATTCTATGTGAGTACAGCCTCATCCATGTGCGCACTGCTTCATTCATGTGAGCACAGCCTTATCCAAGTGAACACAGCCTTATCCATGTGAGCACAGCCACATCTATGTGAGCACAGCCTCATCCATGTGAGCACAGTCTTATCCATGTGAGCACAGCCTTATCCATGTGATCACAGCCTCATCCATGGGAGCACAGCCTCATCTATGTGAGCACAGCCTCATCCATGTGAGCACTGCCTCATCCATGTGCGCACTGCTTCATTCATGTGAGCACAGCCTTATCCAAGTGAACACAGCCTTATCCATGTGAGCACAGCCACATCTACGTGAGCACAGCCTCATCCATGTGAGCACAGCCTTATCCATGTGATCACAGCCTCATCCATGTGAGCACAGCCTCATCTATGTGAGCACAGCCTCATCTATGTGAGCACAGCCTCATTTATGTGAGAACAGCCTCATCCATGTGAGCACAGCATCATTCATGTGAGCACAGCCTCATCTATGTGAGCTCAGCCTCATCTAAGTGGGCACAGCCTCATCTATGTGGGCACAGCCTCAGCCGTGTGAGCACAGCCTTATCCATGTGAGAACAGCCAAATCCATGTGAGTACAGCCTTATCCAAGTGAGTACAGTCTTATCCATTTGAGCACAGCATTATCCATGTAAGCACAGCCTCGTCCATGTGAGCACAGCCTGGTCCATGTGAGTATAGCCTCGTCCATGTGTGCACAGCCTCATCTATTTGGGCACAGCCTCATCCTTGTGGGCACAGACTCACCCATGTGTGTACAGCCTCATCTATGTGAGCACAGCCTTATGTATGTGAGCACATCCTCATCCAAGTGAGTACAGTCTCATCCATGTGAGCACAGCCTCATCTATGTGAGCACAGCCTCATCCACATGAGCACAGCCTTATGTATGTGAGCCCTGACTCATACATGTAAGCACAGCCTCATGTATGTGAGCACAGCCTCACCCATGTGAGCACAGGCTTATTCATGAGAGCACAAGCTTATCCATGTAAGCACAGCCTCATCGATGTGAGCACAGCCTCATCTATATGAACACAGCCTTATCCAAGTGAGCACAGCATCATGCATGTGAGCATAGCCTCATCTATGTGAGCACTGCCTCATGTATGTGAGCACAGCCTCATCTATATGAGCACAGCCTTATCCAAGTGAGCACAGCCTAATCCACATGAGCACAGCATCATCTATGTGAGCACTGCCTCATGTATGTGAGCACAGCCTCATGTATGTGAGCACAGCCTCATTCATGTGAGCACAGGCTTATCCATGTGAGCACAGCCTCATCCATGTGCGCACAGCCTCGTCCATGTGAACACAGACTTATCCCTGTGGGCACAGCCTTATCCATGTGAGCACAGCCACATCAATGTCAGCACAGACTTATCCATGTGAGCACAGCCTCATATATGTGCGCACATTATTATCCATGTGAGCACAGCCTCATCCATGTGAGCACAACCTCATCCAAGTGAGCACAGCCTCATGTATGTGAGCACAGCATCATCCATGTGAGCACTGCCTTATCTATGTGAGCTCAGCCTCATCCTTGTGAGCAAAGCCTCATCCATGTGAGCACAGCCTTATCCATGTGAGCACATCTTTATCCATGTGAGCACAGCATCATCCATGTGAGCACAGCCTCTTCCACATGAGCACACCATCATTCATGTGAGCACAGCCTCATGTATGTGAGCCCTGAATCATGTATGTGAGCACAGCCTCATGTATGTAAGCACAGCCTCATCCATGTGAGCACAGGCTTATCCATGTGAGCACAGCCTCATCCATATGAGCACAGCCTCATCCATGTGAGCACAGCCTCATGTATATGAGCGCAGCCTTATCCAAGTGAGCACAGCATCATACATGTGAGTATAGCCTCATCCATGTGAGCACAGCCTCATCCATGTGAGCACAGCCTCATCTATATGAGCACAGCTTTATCCATGTGAGCACAGCATCATCCATGTGAGCACAGCCTCATCCAAGTGAGCACAGTCTCATTCATGTGAGCACAGCCTCATCCACATGAACACAGCATCATTCATGTGAGCACAGCCTCATGTATGTGAGCTCTGACCCATGTATGTGAGCACAGCCTCATGTATGTGAGCACAGCCTCATCCATGTGAGCACAGGCTTATCCATGTGAGCACAGCCTCATCCATATGAGCACAGCCTCATCCATGTGAGCACAGCCTCATGTATATGAGCGCAGCCTTATCCAAGTGAGCACAGCATCATGCATGTGAGTATAGCCTCATCCATGTGAGCACAGCCTCATCCATGTGAGCACAGCCTCATCTATATGAGCACAGCTTTATCCATGTGAGCACAGCATCATCCATGTGAGCACAGCCTCATCCAAGTGAGCACAGTCTCATTCATGTGAGCACAGCCTCATCCACATGAACACAGCATCATTCATGTGAGCACAGCCTCATGTATGTGAGCTCTGACCCATGTATGTGAGCACAGCCTCATGTATGTGAGCACAGCCTCATCCAGGTGAGCACAGGCTTATCCATGTGAGCACAGCCTTATCCATGTGAGTACATCATCATCCATGTGAGCCCAGCCTCATCTATATGAGCACAGCCTCATCCACATGAGCACAGCATCATCTATGTGAGCACTGCCTCATGTATGTGAGCAGAGCCTCATGTATGTGAGCACAGCCTCATGTATGTGAGCACAGCTTCATCCATGTGAGCACAGGCTTATCCATGTGAGCACAACCTCATCCATGTGCGCACACCCTCATTCATGTGAGCACACCCTCATCCATGTGAGCACAGCCTTATCCATGTGAGCACAGCCTCATCAATGTCAGCACAGCCTTATCCATGTGAGCACAGCCTCATGTATGTGCGCACAGCCTGTCCATGTGAGCACAGCCTTAACCATGTGAGCACAGCCTCATCCAAGTGAGCACTGCCTCATCCATGTGAGCCCAGCCTCATTCATGTAAGCACAGCCTCGTCCATGTGAGCACAGCTTCATCCATGTGAGTACAGCTTTATCCATGTGAGTACAGCCTTATCCGTGTGAGCACAGCCATATCCATGTAAGCACAGCCTCATCCATGTGAGCACAGCCTGGTCCATGGGAGTACAGCCTCGTCCATGTGTGCACAGCCTAATCTATTTGGGCACAGCCTCATCCATGTGAGCACAGACTCACCCATGTGTGTACAGCCTCATCCATATGAGCACAGCCTCATCCATGTGAGCACAGCCTCATCCATGTGAGCACTGCCTTATCCATGTGAGCACATCCTCATCCAAGTGAGTACAGTCTCATCCATGTGAGCACAGCCTCATCTATGTGAGCACAGCCTTATCCATGTGAGCACAGCTTTATCCATGTGAGCACAGCATCATCCATGTGAGCACAGCCTCATCCACATGAGCACAGCCTCATGTATGTGAGCCCTGACTCATCCATGTGAGCACAGCCTCATGTATGTGAGCACAGCCTCATCCATGTGTGCACAGGCTTATCCATGTAAGCACAGGCTTATCCATGTGAGCACAGCCTCATCCATGTGAGCACAGCCTCATGTATGTGAGCACAGCCTCATCCATGTGAGCACAGGCTTATCCATGTGAGCACAGCCTCATCCATGTGAGTACAGCCTCATCCACATGAGCACAGCATCATCTATGTGAGCACCGCTTCATGTATGTGAGCACAGCCTCATGTATGTGAGCACAGCCTCATTCATGTGAGCACAGGCTTATCCATGTGAGCACAACCTCATCCATGTGCGCACACCCTCATCCATGTGAGCACACCCTCATGCATGTGAGCACACCCTCATCCATGTGAGCACAGCCTTATCCATGTGAGCACAGCCTCATCCATGTGCGCACAGCCTCCTCCATGTGGGCACAGCCTTATCCATGTGAGCACAGCCTCATCAATGACAGCACAGCCTCATGTATGTGCGCACAGCCTATCCATGTGAGCACAGCCTTATCCATGTAAGCACAGCCTCATCCATGTGAGCACTGCCTTATCTATGTGAGCTCAGCCTCATCCATGCGAGCACATCCTCATCTATGTGAGCCCAGCCTCATCTATGTGAGCACAACCTAATCCATGTGAGCACAGACTTATCCCTGTGGGCACAGCCTTATCCATGTGAGCACAGCCTCATCAATGTCAGCACAGCCTCATCCATGTGAGCACAGCCTCATCCATGTGAGCACAGCCTTATCCATGTGAGCACAGCTTTATCCATGTGAGCACAGCATCATCCATGTGAGCACAGCCTCTTCCACATGAGCACACCATCATTCATGTGAGCACAGCCTCATGTATGTGAGCCCTGAATCATGTATGTGAGCACAGCCTCATGTATGTAAGCACAGCCTCGTCCATGTGTGCACAGCCTAATCTATTTGGGCACAGCCTCATCCATGTGAGCACAGACTCACCCATGTGTGTACAGCCTCATCCATATGAGCACAGCCTCATCCATGTGAGCACAGCCTCATCCATGTGAGCACTGCCTTATCCATGTGAGCACATCCTCATCCAAGTGAGTACAGTCTCATCCATGTGAGCACAGCCTCATCTATGTGAGCACAGCCTTATCCATGTGAGCACAGCTTTATCCATGTGAGCACAGCATCATCCATGTGAGCACAGCCTCATCCACATGAGCACAGCCTCATGTATGTGAGCCCTGACTCATCCATGTGAGCACAGCCTCATGTATGTGAGCACAGCCTCATCCATGTGTGCACAAGCTTATCCATGTGAGCACAGGCTTATCCATGTAAGCACAGGCTTATCCATGTGAGCACAGCCTCATCCATGTGAGCACAGCCTCATGTATGTGAGCACAGCCTCATCCATGTGAGCACAGGCTTATCCATGTGAGCACAGCCTCATCCATGTGAGTACAGCCTCATCCACATGAGCACAGCATCATCTATGTGAGCACCGCTTCATGTATGTGAGCACAGCCTCATGTTTGTGAGCACAGCCTCATTCATGTGAGCACAGGCTTATCCATGTGAGCACAACCTCATCCATGTGCGCACACCCTCATCCATGTGAGCACACCCTCATCCATGTGAGCACACCCTCATCCATGTGAGCACAGCCTTATCCATGTGAGCACAGCCTCATCCATGTGCGCACAGCCTCCTCCATGTGGGCACAGCCTTATCCATGTGAGCACAGCCTTATCCATGTGAGCACAGCCTCATCCAAGTGAGTACAGTCTCATCCATGTGAGCCCAGCCTCATCTATGTGAGCACAGCCTAACCCATGTGAGCACAGACTTATCCCTGTGGGCACAGCCTTATCCATGTGAGCACATCCTCATCACTGTCAGCACAGCCTTATCCATGTGAGCACAGCCTCATTCATGTGAGCACAGCCTCATCCAAGTGAGTACAATCTCATCCATGTGAGCACAGCCTCATGTATGTGAGCACAACCTCATCCAAGTGAGTACAGCTTCATCTATGTGAGCACAGCCTCATCCATGTCCGCACAGACTCATCCATGTGAGCACATCCTCATCCATGTGAGAACAGGCTCCTTCATGTGAGCACAGCCTTAACCATGTGAGCACAGCCTCATTCATGTGAGCACAGCCTCATCCATGTGAGCAAAACCTCATCCATGTGAACACAGCTTCATCTATGTGAGCACAGCCTCATCTATGTGAGTACACCCTCATCCATGTGCGCACAGCCTCATCCAGGTGAGCACAGCCTTATCCATATGAGCACAGCTTTGTCCATGTGAGAACATCCTTATCCATGTGAGAACAGCCTCATCCATGTAAGCACAGCCTCGTCCATTTGAGCACATCCTCATCCATGTGAGTACAGAATCATCAATGTGAGCACAGGCTAATCCATGTTTGCACAGGATTATCCATGTGAGAACAGCTTCATCCATGTGAGCACAGCCTCATCTATGTGAGCACAGCCTCATCTATGTGAGCACTGCCTTATCTATGTGAGCTCAGCCTCATCCATGTGAGCACAGCCTCATCTATGTGAGCACAGCCTCGTCCATGTGAGCACAGCCTAATCCATGTGAGCACAGCATCATCCATGTGAGCACTGCCTTATCTATGTGAGCTCAGGCTCATCCATGTGAGCACAGCCTCATCCATGTGAGCACAGCCTCATCCAAGTGAGTACAGTCTCATCTATGTGAGCACAGCCTCATCTATGTGAGCACAGCCTTATCCATGTGAGCACAGCTTTATCCATGTGAGCACAGCCTCAACCATGTGAGCACAGCCTCATGTATATGAGCACAGCCTTATCCAAGTGAGCACAGCATCATGCATGTGAGTACAGCCTCATCCATGTGAGCACAGCCTCATCCAAGTGAGCACAGTCTCATCCATGTGAGCACAGCCTCATCCACATGAGCACAGCATCATTCATGTGAGCACAGCCTCATGTATGTGAGCCCTGACTCATGTATGTGAGCACAGCCTCATGTATGTGAGCACAGCCTCATGTATGTGAGCACACCTCATCCATGTGAGCACAGGCTTATCCATGTAAGCACAGGCTTATCCATGTGAGCACAGCCTCATCCATGTGAGCACAGCCTCATTTATGTGAGCACAGCCTCATGTATATGAGCACAGCCTTATCCATGTGAGCTCAGCCTCATCCATGCGAGCACATCCTCATCTATGTGAGCCCAGCCTCATCTATGTGAGCACAGCCTAATCCATGTGAGCACAGCATCATCCATGTGAGCACAGACTTATCCCTGTGGGCACAGCCTCATCCATGTGAGCACAGCCTCATCAATGTCAGCACAGCCTCATCCATGTGAGCACAGCCTCATCCATGTGAGCACAGCCTTATCCATGTGAGCACAGCCTCATCCAAGTGAGTACAGTCTCATCCATGTGAGCCCAGCCTCATCTATGTGAGCACAGCCTAACCCATGTGAGCACAGACTTATCCCTGTGGGCACAGCCTTATCCATGTGAGCACATCCTCATCACTGTCAGCACAGCCTTATCCATGTGAGCACAGCCTCATGTATGTGAGCACAACCTCATCCAAGTGAGTACAGCTTCATCTATGTGAGCACAGCTTCATCCATGTCCGCACAGCCTCATTTATGTGAGCACAGCCTCATGTATATGAGCACAGCCTTATCCAAGTGAGCACAGTATCATGCATATGAGTACAGCCTCATCCATGTGAGCACAGCCTCATCCGTGTGAGCACAGCCTCATCCACATGAGCACAGCATCATCTATGTGAGCACTGCCTCATGTATGTGAGCAGAGCCTCATGTATGTGAGCACAGCCTCATTCATGTGAGCACTGCTTCATTCATGTGAGCACAGCCTCATCTATGTGAGCACAGCATCATCCATGTGAGCACAGCCTCATCTATGTGAGCACAGCCTCATCCAAGTGAGCACAGCCTCATGTATGTGAGCACAGCCTCATCCATGTGAGCACAGCCTCGTCCATGTGAGTACAGCCTCGTCCATGTGAGCACAGCCTTAACCATGTGAGCACAGCCTCATCCATGTGAGCACAGTCTTATCCATGTGAGCACAGACTCATCCATGTGAGCACAGCCTCATCCATGTGAGCACAGCTTCATCCAAGTGAGTACAGTCTCATCCATGTGAGCACAGCCTCATCTATGTGAGCACAGCCTTATCCATGTGAGCACAGCTTTATCCATGTGAGCACAGCCTCAACCATGTGAGCACAGCCTCATGTATATGAGCACAGCCTTATCCAAGTGAGCACAGCATCATGCATGTGAGTACAGCCTCATCCATGTGAGCACAGCCTCATCCAAGTGAGCACAGTCTCATCCATGTGAGCACAGCCTCATCCACATGAGCACAGCATCATTCATGTGAGCACAGCCTCATGTATGTGAGCCCTGACTCATGTATGTGAGCACAGCCTCATGTATGTGAGCACAGCCTCATGTATGTGAGCACACCTCATCCATGTGAGCACAGGCTTATCCATGTAAGCACAGGCTTATCCATGTGAGCACAGCCTCATCCATGTGAGCACAGCCTCATTTATGTGAGCACAGCCTCATGTATATGAGCACAGCCTTATCCAAGTGAGCACAGTATCATGCATATGAGTACAGCCTCATCCATGTGAGCACAGCCTCATCCGTGTGAGCACAGCCTCATCCACATGAGCACAGCATCATCTATGTGAGCACTGCCTCATGTATGTGAGCAGAGCCTCATGTATGTGAGCACAGCCTCATCTATGTGAGCACAGCCTCATGTATGTGAGCACAGCCTCATGTATATGAGCACAGCCTCATCCATGTGAGCACAGGCTTATCCATGTGAGCACAGCCTCATCCATGTGCGCACACCCTCATCCATGTGAGCACACCCTCATCCATGTGAGCACAGCCTCATCCATGTGCGCACACCCTCATCCATGTGAGCACTCCCTCATCCATGTGCGCACAGCCTCATCCATGTGGGCACAGCCTTATCCATGTGAGCACAGCCTCATCAATGTCAGCACAGCCTTATCCATGTGAGCACAGCCTCATGTATATGCGCACAGCCTATCCATGTGAGCACAGCCTTAACTATGTGAGCACAGCCTCATCCCTGTGAGCACAGCCCCATTCTATGTGAGTACAGCCTCATCCATGTGCGCACTGCTTCATTCATGTGAGCACAGCCTTATCTAAGTGAACTCAGCCTTATCCATGTGAGCACAGCCACATCTATGTGAGCACAGCCTCATCGATGTGAGCACAGTCTTATCCATGTGAGCACAGCCTTATCCATGTGATCACAGCCTCATCCATGGGAGCACAGACTCATCTATGTGAGCACAGCCTCATCCATGTGAGTACTGCCTCATCCATGTGCGCACTGCTTCATTCATGTGAGCACAGCCTTATCCAAGTGAACACAGCCTTATCCATGTGAGCACAGCCACATCTATGTGAGCACAGCCTCATCTATGTGAGCACAGCCTTATCCATGTGAGCACAGCTTTATCCATGTGAGCACAGCCTCAACCATGTGAGCACAGCCTCATGTATATGAGCGCAGCCTTATCCAAGTGAGCACAGCATCATGCATGTGAGTACAGCCTCATCCATGTGAGCACAGCCTCATCCAAGTGAGCACAGTCTCATCCATGTGAGCACAGCCTCATCCACATGAGCACAGCATCATTCATGTGAGCACAGCCTCATGTATGTGAGCCCTGACTCATGTATGTGAGCACAGCCTCATGTATGTGAGCACAGCCTCATGTATGTGAGCACACCTCATCCATGTGAGCACAGGCTTATCCATGTAAGCACAGGCTTATCCATGTGAGCACAGCCTCATCCATGTGAGCACAGCCTCATTTATGTGAGCACAGCCTCATGTATATGAGCACAGCCTTATCCAAGTGAGCACAGTATCATGCATATGAGAACAGCCTCATCCATGTGAGCACAGCCTCATCCGTGTGAGCACAGCCTCATCCACATGAGCACAGCATCATCTATGTGAGCACTGCCTCATGTATGTGAGCAGAGCCTCATGTATGTGAGCACAGCCTCATCTATGTGAGCACAGCCTCATGTATGTGAGCACAGCCTCATCCATGTGAGCACACCCTCATCCATGTGAGCACTCCCTCATCCATGTGCGCACAGCCTCATCCATGTGGGCACAGCCTTATCCATGTGAGCACAGCCTCATCAATGTCAGCACAGCCTTATCCATGTGAGCACAGCCTCATGTATATGCGCACAGCCAATCCATGTGAGCACAGTCTTAACTATGTGAGAACAGCCTCATCCATGTGAGCACTGCCTCATCCCTGTGAGCACAGCCCCATTCTATGTGAGTACAGCCTCATCCATGTGCGCACTGCTTCATTCATGTGAGCACAGCCTTATCGAAGTGAACACAGCCTTATCCATGTGAGCACAGCCACATCTATGTGAGCACAGCCTCATCGATGTGAGCACAGTCTTATCCATGTGAGCACAGTCTTATCCATGTGAGCACAGCCTTATCCATGTGATCACAGTCTCATCCATGGGAGCACAGCCTCATCTATGTGAGCACAGCCTCATCCATGTGAGCACTGCCTCATCCATGTGCGCACTGCTTCATTCATGTGAGCACTGCCTCATCCATGTGCGCACTGCTTCATTCATGTGAGCACAGCCTTATCCAAGTGAACACAGCCTTATCCATGTGAGCACAGCAACATCTATGTGAGCACAGCCTCATCCATGTGATCACAGCCTCATCCATGGGAGCACAGCCTCATCTATGTGAGCACAGCCTCATCTATGTGAGCACAGCCTCATCCATGTGCGCACTGCTTCATTCATGTGAGCACAGCCTCATCTATGTGAGCACAGCATCATCCATGTGAGCACAGCCTCATCTATGTGAGCACAGCCTCATCCAAGTGAGCACAGCCTCATCTATGTGAGCACAGCCTCATCTATGTGAGCACAGCCTCATCCATGTGCGCACTGCTTCATTCATGTGAGCACAGCCTCATCTATGTGAGCACAGCATCATCCATGTGAGCACAGCCTCATCTATGTGAGCACAGCCTCATCCAAGTGAGCACAGCCTCATGTATGTGAGCACAGCCTCATCCATGTGAGCACAGCCTCGTCCATGTGAGTACAGCCTCGTCCATGTGAGCACAGCCTCGTCCATGTGAGTACAGCCTCGTCCATGTGAGCACAGCCTTAACCATGTGAGCACAGCCTCATCCATGTGAGCACAGTCTTATCCATGTGAGCACAGCCTCATCCATGTGAGCACAACCTCATCCATGTGCGCACAGCCTCATCCATGTGAGCACAGCCTTATCCATATGAGTACAGCCTTATCCATGTGAGCACAGCCTCATCCATGTGAGCACAGCCTTATCCATGTGAGCACAGCCTTATCCATGTGAGCGCAGCCACATCTACGTGAGCACATCCTCATATATGTAAGCACAGCCTCATCTATGTGAGCACAGCCTTATCCATGTGAGCACAGCCTCATCCATGTGAGCACATTATTATCCATGTGAGCACAGCCTCATCAATGTCAGCACAGCCTTATCCATGTGAGCACAGCCTCATGTATATGCGCACAGCCTATCCATGTGAACACAGCCTTAACCATGTGAGCACAGCCTCATCCAAGTGCGCACTGCTTCATTCATGTGAGCACAGCCTCATCTATGTGAGCACAGCATCATCCATGTGAGCACAGTCTCATCCATGTGCGCACACCCTCATCCATGTGAGCACAGCCTTATGCATGTGAGCACTGCCTCATCCATGTGAGCACAGCCTCAACCATGTGAGCCCAGCCTCATGTATATGAGCACAGCCTTATCCAAGTGAGCACAGCATCATGCATGTGAGTACAGCCTCATCCATGTGAGCACAGCCTCATCCAAGTGAGCACAGTCTCATCCATGTGAGCACAGCCTCATCCACATGAGCACAGCATCATTCATGTGAGCACAGCCTCATGTATGTGAGCCCTGACTCATGTATGTGAGCACAGCCTCATGTATGTGAGCACAGCCTCATATATGTGAGCACACCTCATCCATGTGAGCACAGGCTTATCCATGTAAGCACAGGCTTATCCATGTGAGCACAGCCTCATCCATGTGAGCACAGCCTCATTTATGTGAGCACAGCCTCATGTATATGAGCACAGCCTTATCCAAGTGAGCACAGTATCATGCATATGAGAACAGCCTCATCCATGTGAGCACAGCCTCATCCGTGTGAGCACAGCCTCATCCACATGAGCACAGCATCATCTATGTGAGCACTGCCTCATGTATGTGAGCAGAGCCTCATGTATGTGAGCACAGCCTCATTTATGTGAGCACAGCCTCATGTATGTGAGCACAGCCTCATGTATATGAGCACAGCCTCATCCATGTGAGCACAGGCTTATCCATGTGAGCACAGCCTCATCCATGTGCGCACACCCTCATCCATGTGAGCACACCCTCATCCATGTGAGCACAGCCTCATCCATGTGCGCACACCCTCATCCATGTGAGCACTCCCTCATCCATGTGCGCACAGCCTCATCCATGTGGGCACAGCCTTATCCATGTGAGCACAGCCTCATCAATGTCAGCACAGCCTTATCCATGTGAGCACAGCCTCATGTATATGCGCACAGCCTATCCATGTGAGCACAGCCTTAACTATGTGAGCACAGCCTCATCCATGTGAGCACTGCCTCATCCCTGTGAGCACAGCCCCATTCTATGTGAGTACAGCCTCATCCATGTGCGCACTGCTTCATTCATGTGAGCACAGCCTTATCCAAGTGAACTCAGCCTTATCCATGTGAGCACAGCCACATCTATGTGAGCACAGCCTCATCGATGTGAGCACAGTCTTATCCATGTGAGCACAGCCTTATCCATGTGATCACAGCCTCATCCATGGGAGCACAGCCTCATCTATGTGAGCACAGCCACATCCATGTGAGTACTGCCTCATCTATGTGCGCACTGCTTCATTCATGTGAGCACAGCCTTATCCAAGTGAACACAGCCTTATCCATGTGAGCACAGCCACATCTATGTGAGCACAGCCTCATCTATGTGAGCACAGCCTTATCCAAGTGAGCACAGTATCATGCATATGAGTACAGCCTCATCCATGTGAGCACAGCCTCATCCGTGTGAGCACAGCCTCATCCACATGAGCACAGCATCATCTATGTGAGCACTGCCTCATGTATGTGAGCAGAGCCTCATGTATGTGAGCACAGCATCATCTATGTAAGCACTGCCTCATGTATGTGAGCAGAGCCTTATCCATGTGAGCGCAGCCACATCTACGTGAGCACATCCTCATCTACGTAAGCACAGCCTCATCTATGTGAGCACAGCCTTATCCATGTGAGCACAGCTTTATCCATGTGAGCACAGCATCATCCATGTGAGCATAGCCTCATCCATGTGAGCACAGCATCATTCATGTGAGCACAGCCGCATGTATGTGAGCTCTGACCCATGTATGTGAGCACAGCCTCATGTATGTGAGCACAACCTCATCCATGTGAGCACAGGCTTATCCATGTAAGCACAGGCTTATCCATGTGAGCACAGCCTCATCCATGTGAGGACAGCCTCATCCATGTGAGCACAGCCTCATGTATATGAGCACAGCCTTATCCAAGTGAGCACAGCATCATGCATGTGAGCACAGTCTCATCCATGTGAGCACAGCCTCATCCACATGAGCACAGCATCATTCATGTGAGCACATCCTCATGTATGAGAGCCCTGACTCATGTATGTGAGCACAGCCTCATGTATGTGAGCACAGCCTCATGTATGTGAGCACACCTCATCCATGTGAGCACAGGCTTATCCATATAAGCACAGGCTTATCCATGTGAGCACAGCCTCATCCATGTGAGCACAGCCTCATTTATGTGAGCACAGCCTCATGTATATGAGCACAGCCTTATCCAAGTGAGCACAGCATCATGCATATGAGTACAGCCTCATCCATGTGAGCACAGCCTCATCTATATGAGCACAGCCTCATCCACATGAGCACAGCATCATCTATGTGAGCACTGCCTCATGTATGTGAGCAGAGCCTCATGTATGTGAGAACAGCCTTATCGATGTGAGAACAGACTCATGTATGTGAGCACAGCCTCATCCATGTGCGCACACCCTCATCCAGTGAGCACACCCTCATCCATGTGAGCACAGCCTCATCCATGTGCCCACACCCTCAACCATGTGGGCACAGCCTTATCCATGTGAGCACAGCCTCATCAATGTCAGCACAGCCTTATCCATGTGAGCACAGCCTCATGTATATGCGCACAGCATATCCAAGTGAGCACAGCCTTAACTATGTGAGCACAGCCTCATCCATATGAGCACTGCCTCATCTATGTGAGCACAGCCTCATCC